>NC_084817.1:16411988-17611988 GCF_963583255.1 Pyrus communis
GATTGGGGGATGCAACACGAGGACTTCCCAGGAGGTCACCCATCCTAGTACTACTCTCGCCCAAACTCGCTTAACTTCGGAGTTCTGATGGGATCCGGTGCATGTGAGTTGGTATGACCGCATCCGTTTCTCTACGACTTGTAATTCTATTTAACCATTTCTTTGCCGTTTGCACGAATTTAAAAAAAAAAACAAATAAAATTACTACTACCACTCTATTTCTTTCATCTCCCAAGCACGACGTTCGGTTATATACGACGCGCTTCCCCAAAAAAAAAAAACAAAAAAAAAAGAAAAAAAAAAGATTGGGGGATGCAACACGAGGACTTCCCAGGAGGTCACCCATCCTAGTACTACTCTCGCCCAAACTCGCTTAGCTTCGGAGTTCTGATGGGATCCGGTGCATGTGAGTTGGTATGATCGCATCCGTTAGTCTACGACTTGTAATTCTATTTAACCATTTCTTTGCCGTTTGCACGAATTTCAAAAAAAAAACAAATAAAATTACTACTACCACTCTATTTCTTTCATCTCCCAAGCACAACGTTCGGTTATATACGACGCGCTTCCCCAAAAAAAAAAAAACAAAAAAAAAAGAAAAAAAAAAGATTGGGGGATGCAACACGAGGACTTCCCAGGAGGTCACCCATCCTAGTACTACTCTCGCCCAAACTCGCTTAACTTCGGAGTTCTGATGGGATCCGGTGCATGTGAGTTGGTATGATCGCATCCGTTAGTCTACGACTTGTAATTCTATTTAATCATTTCTTTGCCGTTTGCACGAATTTCAAAAAAAAAACAAATAAAATTACTACTACCACTCTATTTCTTTCATCTCCCAAGCACGACGTTCGGTTATATACGACGCGCTTCCCCAAAAAAAAAAAACAAAAAAAAAAGAAAAAAAAAAAGATTGGGGGATGCAACACGAGGACTTCCCAGGAGGTCACCCATCCTAGTACTACTCTCGCCCAAACTCGCTTAATTTCGGAGTTCTGATGGGATCCGGTGCATGTGAGTTGGTATGATCGCATCCGTTAGTCTACAACTTGTAATTCTATTTAACCATTTCTTTGCCGTTTGCACGAATTTCAAAAAAAAAACAAATAAAATTACTACTGCCACTCTATTTCTTTCATCTCCCAAGCACGACGTTCGGTTATATACGACGCGCTTCCCCCAAAAAAAAAAACAAAAAAAAAAGAAAAAAAAAAGAAAAAAAAAAGATTGGGGGATGCAACACGAGGACTTCCCAGGAGGTCACCCATCCTGGTACTACTCTCGCCCAAACTCGCTTAACTTCGGAGTTCTGATGGGATCCGGTGCATGTGAGTTGGTATGATCGCATCCGTTAGTCTACGACTTGTAATTCTATTTAACCATTTCTTTGCCGTTTGCACGAATTTCAAAAAAAAAACAAATAAAATTACTACTACCACTCTATTTCTTTCATCTCCCAAGCACGACGTTCGGTTATATACGACGCGCTTCCCCAAAAAAAAAAAAAAGAAAAAAAAAAGATTGGGGGATGCAACACGAGGACTTCCCAGGAGGTCACCCATCCTAGTACTACTCTTGCCCAAACTCGCTTAACTTCGGAGTTCTGATGGGATCCGGTGCATGTGAGTTGGTATGATCGCATCCGTTAGTTTACGACTTGTAATTCTATTTAACCATTTCTTTGCCGTTTGCACGAATTTAAAAAAAAAAACAAATAAAATTACTACTACCACTCTATTTCTTTCATCTCCCAAGCACGACGTTCGGTTATATACGACGCGCTTCCCCAAAAAAAAAACAAAAAAAAAAGAAAAAAAAAAGAAAAAAAAAAAGATTGGGTGATGCAACACGAGGACTTCCCAGGAGATCACCCATCCTAGTACTACTCTCGCCCAAACTCGCTTAACTTCGGAGTTCTGATGGGATCCGGTGCATGTGAGTTGGTATGATCGCATCCGTTAGTCTACGACTTGTAATTCTATTTAACCATTTCTTTGCCGTTTGCACGAATTTCAAAAAAAAAACAAATAAAATTACTACTACCACTCTATTTCTTTCATCTCCCAAGCACGACGTTCGGTTATATACGACGCGCTTCCCCAAAAAAAAAAAACCAAAAAAAAAAGAAAAAAAAAAGAAAAAAAAAAAGATTGGGGGATGCAACACGAGGACTTCCCAGGAGGTCACCCATCCTAGTACTACTCTCGCCCAAACTCGCTTAACTTCGGAGTTCTGATGGGATCCGGTGCATGTGAGTTGGTATGATCGCATCCGTTAGTCTACGACTTGTAATTCTATTTAACCATTTCTTTGCCGTTTGCACGAATTTCAAAAAAAAAAACAAATAAAATTACTACTACCACTCTATTTCTTTCATCTCCCAAGCACGACGTTCGGTTATATACGACGCGCTTCCCCAAAAAAAAAAAAAAGAAAAAAAAAGATTGGGGGATGCAACACGAGGACTTCCCAGGAGGTCACCCATCCTAGTACTACTCTCGCCCAAACTCGCTTAACTTCGGAGTTCTGATGGGATCCGGTGCATGTGAGTTGGTATGACCGCATCCGTTTCTCTACGACTTGTAATTCTATTTAACCATTTCTTTGCCGTTTGCACGAATTTAAAAAAAAAAACAAATAAAATTACTACTACCACTCTATTTCTTTCATCTCCCAAGCACGACGTTCGGTTATATACGACGCGCTTCCCCAAAAAAAAAAAACAAAAAAAAAAGAAAAAAAAAAGATTGGGGGATGCAACACGAGGACTTCCCAGGAGGTCACCCATCCTAGTACTACTCTCGCCCAAACTCGCTTAACTTCGGAGTTCTGATGGGATCCGGTGCATGTGAGTTGGTATGATCGCATCCGTTAGTCTACGACTTGTAATTCTATTTAACCATTTCTTTGCCGTTTGCACGAATTTCAAAAAAAAAAACAAATAAAATTACTACTACCACTCTATTTCTTTCATCTCCCAAGCATGACGTTCGGTTATATACGACGCGCTTCCCCAAAAAAAAAAAAAGAAAAAAAAAAGATTGGGGGATGCAACACGAGGACTTCCCAGGAGGTCACCCATCCTAGTACTACTCTCGCCCAAACTCGCTTAACTTCGGAGTTCTGATGGGATCCGGTGCATGTGAGTTGGTATGACCGCATCCGTTAGTCTACGACTTGTAATTCTATTTAACCATTTCTTTGCCGTTTGCACGAATTTAAAAAAAAAAACAAATAAAATTACTACTACCACTCTATTTCTTTCATCTCCCAAGCACGACGTTCGGTTATATACGACGCGCTTCCCCAAAAAAAAAAAACAAAAAAAAAAGAAAAAAAAAAAGATTGGGGGATGCAACACGAGGACTTCCTAGGAGGTCACCCATCCTAGTACTACTCTCGCCCAATCTCGCTTAACTTCGGAGTTCTGATGGGATCCGGTGCATGTGAGTTGGTATGATCGCATCCGTTAGTCTACGACTTGTAATTCTATTTAACCATTTCTTTGCCGTTTGCACGAATTTAAAAAAAAAAACAAATAAAATTACTACTACCACTCTATTTCTTTCATCTCCCAAGCACGACGTTCGGTTATATACGACGCGCTTCCCCAAAAAAAAAAAAAAGAAAAAAAAAGATTGGGGGATGCAACACGAGGACTTCCCAGGAGGTCACCCATCCTAGTACTACTCTCGCCCAAACTCGCTTAACTTCGGAGTTCTGATGGGATCCGGTGCATGTGAGTTGGTATGATCGCATCCGTTAGTCTACGACTTGTAATTCTATTTAACCATTTCTTTGCCGTTTGCACGAATTTAAAAAAAAAAACAAATAAAATTACTACTACCACTCTATTTCTTTCATCTCCCAAGCACGACGTTCGGTTATATACGACGCGCTTCCCCAAAAAAAAAAAAGAAAAAAAAAGATTGGGGGATGCAACACGAGGACTTCCTAGGAGGTCACCCATCCTAGTACTACTCTCGCCCAAACTCGCTTAACTTCGGAGTTCTGATGGGATCCGGTGCATGTGAGTTGGTATGATCGCATCCGTTAGTCTACGACTTGTAATTCTATTTAACCATTTCTTTGCCGTTTGCACGAATTTCAACAAAAAAACAAATAAAATTACTACTACCACTCTATTTCTTTCATCTCCCAAGCACGACATTCGGTTATATACGACGCGCTTCCCCCAAAAAAAAAAAACAAAAAAAAAAGAAAAAAAAAAGAAAAAAAAAAGATTGGGGGATGCAACACGAGGACTTCCCAGGAGGTCACCCATCCTAGTACTACACTCGCCCAAACTCGCTTAACTTCGGAGTTCTGATGGGATCCGGTGCATGTGAGTTGGTATGATCGCATCCGTTAGTCTACGACTTGTAATTCTATTTAACCATTTCTTTGCCGTTTGCACGAATTTCAAAAAAAAAAACAAATAAAATTACTACTACCACTCTATTTCTTTCATCTCCCAAGCACGACGTTCGGTTATATACAACGCGCTTCCCCAAAAAAAAAAAAAAGAAAAAAAAAAGAAAAAAAAAACATTGGGGGATGCAACACGAGGACTTCCCAGGAGGTCACCCATCCTAGTACTACTCTCGCCCAAACTCGCTTAACTTCGGAGTTCTGATGGGATCCGGTGCATGTGAGTTGGTATGATCGCATCCGTTAGTCTACGACTTGTAATTCTATTTAACCATTTCTTTGCCGTTTGCACGAATTTCAAAAAAAAAAACAAATAAAATTACTACTACCACTCTATTTCTTTCATCTCCCAAGCACGACGTTCGGTTATATACGACGCGCTTCCCCAAAAAAAAAAAAAAAAAAAAAAAAGATTGGGGGATGCAACACGAGGACTTCCCAGGAGGTCACCCATCCTAGTACTACTCTCGCCCAAACTCGCTTAACTTCGGAGTTCTGATGGGATCCGGTGCATGTGAGTTGGTATGACCGCATCCGTTTCTCTACGACTTGTAATTCTATTTAACCATTTCTTTGCCGTTTGCACGAATTTAAAAAAAAAAACAAATAAAATTACTACTACCACTCTATTTCTTTCATCTCCCAAGCACGACGTTCGGTTATATACGACGCGCTTCCCCAAAAAAAAAAAACAAAAAAAAAAGAAAAAAAAAAGATTGGGGGATGCAACACGAGGACTTCCCAGGAGGTCACCCATCCTAGTACTACTCTCGCCCAAACTCGCTTAACTTCGGAGTTCTGATGGGATCCGGTGCATGTGAGTTGGTATGATCGCATCCGTTAGTCTACGACTTGTAATTCTATTTAACCATTTCTTTGCCGTTTGCACGAATTTCAAAAAAAAAAACAAATAAAATTACTACTACCACTCTATTTCTTTCATCTCCCAAGCATGACGTTCGGTTATATACGACGCGCTTCCCCAAAAAAAAAAAAAGAAAAAAAAAAGATTGGGGGATGCAACACGAGGACTTCCCAGGAGGTCACCCATCCTAGTACTACTCTCGCCCAAACTCGCTTAACTTCGGAGTTCTGATGGGATCCGGTGCATGTGAGTTGGTATGACCGCATCCGTTAGTCTACGACTTGTAATTCTATTTAACCATTTCTTTGCCGTTTGCACGAATTTAAAAAAAAAAACAAATAAAATTACTACTACCACTCTATTTCTTTCATCTCCCAAGCACGACGTTCGGTTATATACGACGCGCTTCCCCAAAAAAAAAAAACAAAAAAAAAAGAAAAAAAAAAAGATTGGGGGATGCAACACGAGGACTTCCTAGGAGGTCACCCATCCTAGTACTACTCTCGCCCAATCTCGCTTAACTTCGGAGTTCTGATGGGATCCGGTGCATGTGAGTTGGTATGATCGCATCCGTTAGTCTACGACTTGTAATTCTATTTAACCATTTCTTTGCCGTTTGCACGAATTTAAAAAAAAAAACAAATAAAATTACTACTACCACTCTATTTCTTTCATCTCCCAAGCACGACGTTCGGTTATATACGACGCGCTTCCCCAAAAAAAAAAAAAAGAAAAAAAAAGATTGGGGGATGCAACACGAGGACTTCCCAGGAGGTCACCCATCCTAGTACTACTCTCGCCCAAACTCGCTTAACTTCGGAGTTCTGATGGGATCCGGTGCATGTGAGTTGGTATGATCGCATCCGTTAGTCTACGACTTGTAATTCTATTTAACCATTTCTTTGCCGTTTGCACGAATTTAAAAAAAAAAACAAATAAAATTACTACTACCACTCTATTTCTTTCATCTCCCAAGCACGACGTTCGGTTATATACGACGCGCTTCCCCAAAAAAAAAAAAGAAAAAAAAAGATTGGGGGATGCAACACGAGGACTTCCTAGGAGGTCACCCATCCTAGTACTACTCTCGCCCAAACTCGCTTAACTTCGGAGTTCTGATGGGATCCGGTGCATGTGAGTTGGTATGATCGCATCCGTTAGTCTACGACTTGTAATTCTATTTAACCATTTCTTTGCCGTTTGCACGAATTTCAACAAAAAAACAAATAAAATTACTACTACCACTCTATTTCTTTCATCTCCCAAGCACGACATTCGGTTATATACGACGCGCTTCCCCCAAAAAAAAAAAACAAAAAAAAAAGAAAAAAAAAAGAAAAAAAAAAGATTGGGGGATGCAACACGAGGACTTCCCAGGAGGTCACCCATCCTAGTACTACACTCGCCCAAACTCGCTTAACTTCGGAGTTCTGATGGGATCCGGTGCATGTGAGTTGGTATGATCGCATCCGTTAGTCTACGACTTGTAATTCTATTTAACCATTTCTTTGCCGTTTGCACGAATTTCAAAAAAAAAAACAAATAAAATTACTACTACCACTCTATTTCTTTCATCTCCCAAGCACGACGTTCGGTTATATACAACGCGCTTCCCCAAAAAAAAAAAAAAGAAAAAAAAAAGAAAAAAAAAACATTGGGGGATGCAACACGAGGACTTCCCAGGAGGTCACCCATCCTAGTACTACTCTCGCCCAAACTCGCTTAACTTTGGAGTTCTGATGGGATCCGGTGCATGTGAGTTGGTATGATCGCATCCGTTAGTCTACGACTTATAATTCTATTTAACCATTTCTTTGCCGTTTGCACGAATTTAAAAAAAAAAACAAATAAAATTACTACTACCACTCTGTTTCTTTCATCTACCAAGCACGACGTTCGGTTATATACGACGCGCTTCCCCAAAAAAAAAAACAAAAAAAAAAGAAAAAAAAAAGAAAAAAAAAAAGATTGGGGGATGCAACTCGAGGACTTCCCAGGAGGTCACCCATCCTAGTACTACTCTCGCCCAAACTCGCTTAACTTCGGAGTTCTGATGGGATCCGGTGCATGTGAGTTGGTATGATCGCATCCGTTAGTCTACGACTTGTAATTCTATTTAACCATTTCTTTGCCGTTTGCACGAATTTAAAAAAAAAAACAAATAAAATTACTACTACCACTCTGTTTCTTTCATCTCCCAAGCACGACGTTCGGTTATATACGACGCGCTTCCCCAAAAAAAAAAAACAAAAAAAAAAGAAAAAAAAAAGAAAAAAAAAAAGATTGGGGGATGCAACACGAGGACTTCCCAGGAGGTCACCCATCCTAGTACTACTCTCGCCCAAACTCGCTTAACTTCGGAGTTCTGATGGGATCTGGTGCATGTGAGTTGGTATGATCGCATCCGTTAGTCTACGACTTGTAATTCTATTTAACCATTTCTTTGCCGTTTGCACGAATTTCAAAAAAAAAACAAATAAAATTACTACTACCACTCTATTTCTTTCATCTCCCAAGCACGACATTCGGTTATATACGACGCGCTTCCCCCAAAAAAAAAAAACAAAAAAAAAAGAAAAAAAAAAGAAAAAAAAAAGAAAAAAAAAAGAAAAAAAAAAGAAAAAAAAAAGAAAAAAAAAAGAAAAAAAAAAAATTGGGGGATGCAACACGAGGACTTCCCAGGAGGTCACCCATCCTAGTACTACTCTCGCCCAAACTCGCTTAACTTCGGAGTTCTGATGGGATCCGGTGCATGTGAGTTGGTATGATCGCATCCGTTAGTCTACGACTTGTAATTCTATTTAACCATTTCTTTGCCGTTTGCACGAATTTCAAAAAAAAAACAAATAAAATTACTACTACCACTCTATTTCTTTCATCTCCCAAGCACGACATTCGGTTATATACGACGCGCTTCCCCCAAAAAAAAAAAACAAAAAAAAAAAAAAAAAAAGAAAAAAAAAAGATTGGGGGATGCAACACGAGGACTTCCCAGGAGGTCACCCATCCTAGTACTACTCTCGCCCAAACTCGCTTAACTTCGGAGTTCTGATGGGATCCGGTGCATGTGAGTTGGTATGATCGCATCCGTTAGTCTACGACTTGTAATTCTATTTAACCATTTCTTTGCCGTTTGCACGAATTTAAAAAAAAAAACAAATAAAATTACTACTACCACTCTATTTCTTTCATCTCCCAAGCACGACGTTCGGTTATATACGACGCGCTTCCCCAAAAAAAAAAAAGAAAAAAAAAGATTGGGGGATGCAACACGAGGACTTCCTAGGAGGTCACCCATCCTAGTACTACTCTCGCCCAAACTCGCTTAACTTCGGAGTTCTGATGGGATCCGGTGCATGTGAGTTGGTATGATCGCATCCGTTAGTCTACGACTTGTAATTCTATTTAACCATTTCTTTGCCGTTTGCACGAATTTCAAAAAAAAAAACAAATAAAATTACTACTACCACTCTATTTCTTTCATCTCCCAAGCACGACGTTCGGTTATATACAACGCGCTTCCCCAAAAAAAAAAAAAAGAAAAAAAAAAGAAAAAAAAAAGAAAAAAAAAACATTGGGGGATGCAACACGAGGACTTCCCAGGAGGTCACCCATCCTATTACTACTCTCGCCCAAACTCGCTTAACTTCGGAGTTCTGATGGGATCCGGTGCATGTGAGTTGGTATGATCGCATCCGTTAGTCTACGACTTGTAATTCTATTTAACCATTTCTTTGCCGTTTGCACGAATTTCAAAAAAAAAAACAAATAAAATTACTACTACCACTCTATTTCTTTCATCTCCCAAGCACGACGTTCGGTTATATACAACGCGCTTCCCCAAAAAAAAAAAAAAGAAAAAAAAAAGAAAAAAAAAAGAAAAAAAAAACATTGGGGGATGCAACACGAGGACTTCCCAGGAGGTCACCCATCCTAGTACTACTCTCGCCCAAACTCGCTTAACTTCGGAGTTCTGATGGGATCCGGTGCATGTGAGTTGGTATGATCGCATCCGTTAGTCTACGACTTGTAATTCTATTTAACCATTTCTTTGCCGTTTGCACGAATTTCAAAAAAAAAACAAATAAAATTACTACTACCACTCTATTTCTTTCATCTCCCAAGCACGACATTCGGTTATATACGACGCGCTTCCCCCAAAAAAAAAAAACAAAAAAAAAAGAAAAAAAAAAGAAAAAAAAAAGATTGGGGGATGCAACACGAGGACTTCCCAGGAGGTCACCCATCCTAGTACTACTCTCGCCCAAACTCGCTTAGCTTCGGAGTTCTGATGGGATCCGGTGCATGTGAGTTGGTATGATCGCATCCGTTAGTCTACGACTTGTAATTCTATTTAACCATTTCTTTGCCGTTTGCACGAATTTCAAAAAAAAAAACAAATAAAATTACTACTACCACTCTATTTCTTTCATCTCCCAAGCACGACGTTCGGTTATATACAACGCGCTTCCCCAAAAAAAAAAAAAAAAAAAAAAAAAGAAAAAAAAAAGAAAAAAAAAACATTGGGGGATGCAACACGAGGACTTCCCAGGAGGTCACCCATCCTAGTACTACTCTCGCCCAAACTCGCTTAACTTCGGAGTTCTGATGGGATCCGGTGCATGTGAGTTGGTATGATCGCATCCGTTAGTCTACGACTTGTAATTCTATTTAACCATTTCTTTGCCGTTTGCACGAATTTGAAAAAAAAAACAAATAAAATTACTACTACCACTCTGTTTCTTTCATCTCCCAAGCACGACGTTCGGTTATATACGACGCGCTTCCCCAAAAAAAAAAAAGAAAAAAAAAAGAAAAAAAAAAGAAAAAAAAAAGAAAAAAAAAAGATTGGGGGATGCAACACGAGGACTTCCCAGGAGGTCACCCATCCTAGTACTACTCTCGCCCAAACTCGCTTAACTTCGGAGTTCTGATGGGATCCGGTGCATGTGAGTTGGTATGATCGCATCCGTTAGTCTACGACTTGTAATTCTATTTAACCATTTCTTTGCCGTTTGCACGAATTTCAAAAAAAAAAACAAATAAAATTACTACTACCACTCTATTTCTTTCATCTCCCAAGCACGACGTTCGGTTATATACAACGCGCTTCCCCAAAAAAAAAAAAAAGAAAAAAAAAAGAAAAAAAAAAGAAAAAAAAAACATTGGGGGATGCAACACGAGGACTTCCCAGGAGGTCACCCATCCTAGTACTACTCTCGCCCAAACTCGCTTAACTTTGGAGTTTTGATGGGATCCGGTGCATGTGAGTTGGTATGATCGCATCCGTTAGTCTACGACTTGTAATTCTATTTAACCATTTCTTTGCCGTTTGCACGAATTTAAAAAAAAAAACAAATAAAATTACTACTACCACTCTGTTTCTTTCATCTCCCAAGCACGACGTTCGGTTATATACGACGCGCTTCCCCAAAAAAAAAAAGAAAAAAAAAAGAAAAAAAAAAGAAAAAAAAAAGAAAAAAAAAAGAAAAAAAAAAGAAAAAAAAAAGAAAAAAAAAAAGATTGGGGGATGCAACTCGAGGACTTCCCAGGAGGTCACCCATCCTAGTACTACTCTCGCCCAAACTCGCTTAACTTCGGAGTTCTGATGGGATCCGGTGCATGTGAGTTGGTATGATCGCATCCGTTAGTCTACGACTTGTAATTCTATTTAACCATTTCTTTGCCGTTTGCACGAATTTAAAAAAAAAAACAAATAAAATTACTACTACCACTCTATTTCTTTCATCTCCCAAGCACGACGTTCGGTTATATACAACGCGCTTCCCCAAAAAAAAAAAAAAGAAAAAAAAAAGAAAAAAAAAACATTGGGGGATGCAACACGAGGACTTCCCAGGAGGTCTCCCATCCTAGTACTACTCTCGCCCAAACTCGCTTAACTTTGGAGTTCTGATGGGATCCGGTGCATGTGAGTTGGTATGATCGCATCCGTTAGTCTACGACTTGTAATTCTATTTAACCATTTCTTTGCCGTTTGCACGAATTTAAAAAAAAAAACAAATAAAATTACTACTACCACTCTGTTTCTTTCATCTCCCAAGCACGACGTTCGGTTATATACGACGCGCTTCCCCAAAAAAAAAAACAAAAAAAAAAGAAAAAAAAAAGAAAAAAAAAAGAAAAAAAAAAGATTGGGGGATGCAACTCGAGGACTTCCCAGGAGGTCACCCATCCTAGTACTACTCTCGCCCAAACTCGCTTAACTTCGGAGTTCTGATGGGATCCGGTGCATGTGAGTTGGTATGATCGCATCCGTTAGTCTACGACTTGTAATTCTATTTAACCATTTCTTTGCCGTTTGCACGACTTTAAAAAAAAAAACAAATAAAATTACTACTACCACTCTGTTTCTTTCATCTCCCAAGCACGACGTTCGGTTATATACGACGCGCTTCCCCAAAAAAAAAAGAAAAAAAAAAGAAAAAAAAAAGAAAAAAAAAAGAAAAAAAAAAAGATTGGGGGATGCAACTCGAGGACTTCCCAGGAGGTCACCCATCCTAGTACTACTCTCGCCAAAACTCGCTTAACTTCGGAGTTCTGATGGGATCCGGTGCATGTGAGTTGGTATGATCGCATCCGTTAGTCTACGACTTGTAATTCTATTTAACCATCTCTTTGCCGTTTGCACGAATTTCAAAAAAAAAACAAATAAAATTACTACTACCACTCTATTTCTTTCATCTCCCAAGCACGACATTCGGTTATATACGACGCGCTTCCCCCAAAAAAAAAAAACAAAAAAAAAAGAAAAAAAAAAGAAAAAAAAAAAGATTGGGGGATGCAACACGAGGACTTCCCAGGAGGTCACCCATCCTAGTACTACTCTCGCCCAAACTCGCTTAACTTCGGAGTTCTGATGGGATCCGGTGCATGTGAGTTGGTATGATCGCATCCGTTAGTCTACGACTTGTAATTCTATTTAACCATTTCTTTGCCGTTTGCACGAATTTCAAAAAAAAAAACAAATAAAATTACTACTACCACTCTATTTCTTTCATCTCCCAAGCACGACGTTCGGTTATATACAACGCGCTTCCCCAAAAAAAAAAAAAAGAAAAAAAAAAGAAAAAAAAAACATTGGGGGATGCAACACGAGGACTTCCCAGGAGGTCACCCATCCTAGTACTACTCTCGCCCAAACTCGCTTAACTTCGGAGTTCTGATGGGATCCGGTGCATGTGAGTTGGTATGATCGCATCCGTTAGTCTACGACTTGTAATTCTATTTAACCATTTCTTTGCCGTTTGCACGAATTTGAAAAAAAAAACAAATAAAATTACTACTACCACTCTGTTTCTTTCATCTCCCAAGCACGACGTTCGGTTATATACGACGCGCTTCCCCAAAAAAAAAAAAAAAAAAAAAAGAAAAAAAAAAGAAAAAAAAAAAGATTGGGGGATGCAACACGAGGACTTCCCAGGAGGTCACCCATCCTAGTACTACTCTCGCCCAAACTCGCTTAACTTCGGAGTTCTGATGGGATCCGGTGCATGTGAGTTGGTATGATCGCATCCGTTAGTCTACGACTTGTAATTCTATTTAACCATTTCTTTGCCGTTTGCACGAATTTCAAAAAAAAAACAAATAAAATTACTACTACCACTCTATTTCTTTCATCTCCCAAGCACGACATTCGGTTATATACGACGCGCTTCCCCCAAAAAAAAAAAAGAAAAAAAAAAGAAAAAAAAAAGAAAAAAAAAAAGAAAAAAAAAAGAAAAAAAAAAGATTGGGGGATGCAACACGAGGACTTCCCAGGAGGTCACCCATCCTAGTACTACTCTCGCCCAAACTCGCTTAACTTCGGAGTTCTGATGGGATCCGGTGCATGTGAGTTGGTATGATCGCATCCGTTAGTCTACGACTTGTAATTCTATTTAACCATTTCTTTGCCGTTTGCACGAATTTCAAAAAAAAAAACAAATAAAATTACTACTACCACTCTATTTCTTTCATCTCCCAAGCACGACGTTCGGTTATATACAACGCGCTTCCCCAAAAAAAAAAAAAAGAAAAAAAAAAGAAAAAAAAAACATTGGGGGATGCAACACGAGGACTTCCCATGAGGTCACCTATCCTAGTACTACTCTCGCCCAAACTCGCTTAACTTTGGAGTTTTGATGGGATCCGGTGCATGTGAGTTGGTATGATCGCATCCGTTAGTCTACGACTTGTAATTCTATTTAACCATTTCTTTGCCGTTTGCACGAATTTAAAAAAAAAAACAAATAAAATTACTACTACCACTCTGTTTCTTTCATCTCCCAAGCACGACGTTCGGTTATATACGACGCGCTTCCCCAAAAAAAAAAGAAAAAAAAAAGAAAAAAAAAAGAAAAAAAAAAGAAAAAAAAAAGAAAAAAAAAAGAAAAAAAAAAAGATTGGGGGATGCAACTCGAGGACTTCCCAGGAGGTCACCCATCCTAGTACTACTCTCGCCCAAACTCGCTTAACTTCGGAGGTCTGATGGGATCCGGTGCATGTGAGTTGGTATGATCGCATCCGTTAGTCTACGACTTGTAATTGTATTTAACCATTTCTTTGCCGTTTGCACGAATTTAAAAAAAAAAACAAATAAAATTACTACTACCACTCTATTTCTTTCATCTCCCAAGCACGACGTTCGGTTATATACAACGCGCTTCCCCAAAAAAAAAAAAAAAGAAAAAAAAAAGAAAAAAAAAACATTGGGGGATGCAACACGAGGACTTCCCAGGAGGTCACCCATCCTAGTACTACTCTCGCCCAAACTCGCTTAACTTTGGAGTTCTGATGGGATCCGGTGCATGTGAGTTGGTATGATCGCATCCGTTAGTCTACGACTTGTAATTCTATTTAACCATTTCTTTGCCGTTTGCACGAATTTAAAAAAAAAAACAAATAAAATTACTACTACCACTCTGTTTCTTTCATCTCCCAAGCACGACGTTCGGTTATATACGACGCGCTTCCCCAAAAAAAAAAAGAAAAAAAAAAGAAAAAAAAAAGAAAAAAAAAAAGATTGGGGGATGCAACTCGAGGACTTCCCAGGAGGTCACCCATCCTAGTACTACTCTCGCCCAAACTCGCTTAACTTCGGAGTTCTGATGGGATCCGGTGCATGTGAGTTGGTATGATCGCATTCGTTAGTCTACGACTTGTAATTCTATTTAACCATTTCTTTGCCGTTTGCACGAATTTAAAAAAAAAAACAAATAAAATTACTACTACCACTCTATTTCTTTCATCTCCCAAGCACGACGTTCGGTTATATACAACGCGCTTCCCCAAAAAAAAAAAAAAGAAAAAAAAAAGAAAAAAAAAACATTGGGGGATGCAACACGAGGACTTCCCAGGAGGTCACCCATCCTAGTACTACTCTCGCCCAAACTCGCTTAACTTTGGAGTTCTGATGGGATCCGGTGCATGTGAGTTGGTATGATCGCATCCGTTAGTCTACGACTTGTAATTCTATTTAACCATTTCTTTGCCGTTTGCACGAATTTCAAAAAAAAAACAAATAAAATTACTACTACCACTCTGTTTGTTTCATCTCCCAAACACGACGTTCGGTTATATACGACGCGCTTCCCCAAAAAAAAAAACAAAAAAAAAAGAAAAAAAAAAGAAAAAAAAAAGAAAAAAAAAAGAAAAAAAAAAGATTGGGGGATGCAACTCGAGGACTTCCCAGGAGGTCACCCATCCTAGTACTACTCTCGCCCAAACTCGCTTAACTTCGGAGTTCTGATGGGATCCGGTGCATGTGAGTTGGTATGATCGCATCCGTTAGTCTACGACTTGTAATTCTATTTAACCATTTCTTTGCCGTTTGCACGAATTTAAAAAAAAAAACAAATAAAATTACTACTACCACTCTATTTCTTTCATCTCCCAAGCACGACGTTCGGTTATATACGACGCGCTTCCCCAAAAAAAAAAAAGAAAAAAAAAGATTGGGGGATGCAACACGAGGACTTCCTAGGAGGTCACCCATCCTAGTACTACTCTCGCCCAAACTCGCTTAACTTCGGAGTTCTGATGGGATCCGGTGCATGTGAGTTGGTATGATCGCATCCGTTAGTCTACGACTTGTAATTCTATTTAACCATTTCTTTGCCGTTTGCACGAATTTCAAAAAAAAAAACAAATAAAATTACTACTACCACTCTATTTCTTTCATCTCCCAAGCACGACGTTCGGTTATATACAACGCGCTTCCCCAAAAAAAAAAAAAAGAAAAAAAAAAGAAAAAAAAAAGAAAAAAAAAACATTGGGGGATGCAACACGAGGACTTCCCAGGAGGTCACCCATCCTATTACTACTCTCGCCCAAACTCGCTTAACTTCGGAGTTCTGATGGGATCCGGTGCATGTGAGTTGGTATGATCGCATCCGTTAGTCTACGACTTGTAATTCTATTTAACCATTTCTTTGCCGTTTGCACGAATTTCAAAAAAAAAAACAAATAAAATTACTACTACCACTCTATTTCTTTCATCTCCCAAGCACGACGTTCGGTTATATACAACGCGCTTCCCCAAAAAAAAAAAAAAGAAAAAAAAAAGAAAAAAAAAACATTGGGGGATGCAACACGAGGACTTCCCAGGAGGTCACCCATCCTAGTACTACTCTCGCCCAAACTCGCTTAACTTCGGAGTTCTGATGGGATCCGGTGCATGTGAGTTGGTATGATCGCATCCGTTAGTCTACGACTTGTAATTCTATTTAACCATTTCTTTGCCGTTTGCACGAATTTCAAAAAAAAAACAAATAAAATTACTACTACCACTCTATTTCTTTCATCTCCCAAGCACGACATTCGGTTATATACGACGCGCTTCCCCCAAAAAAAAAAAACAAAAAAAAAAGAAAAAAAAAAGAAAAAAAAAAGATTGGGGGATGCAACACGAGGACTTCCCAGGAGGTCACCCATCCTAGTACTACTCTCGCCCAAACTCGCTTAGCTTCGGAGTTCTGATGGGATCCGGTGCATGTGAGTTGGTATGATCGCATCCGTTAGTCTACGACTTGTAATTCTATTTAACCATTTCTTTGCCGTTTGCACGAATTTCAAAAAAAAAAACAAATAAAATTACTACTACCACTCTATTTCTTTCATCTCCCAAGCACGACGTTCGGTTATATACAACGCGCTTCCCCAAAAAAAAAAAAAAAAAAAAAAAAAGAAAAAAAAAAGAAAAAAAAAACATTGGGGGATGCAACACGAGGACTTCCCAGGAGGTCACCCATCCTAGTACTACTCTCGCCCAAACTCGCTTAACTTCGGAGTTCTGATGGGATCCGGTGCATGTGAGTTGGTATGATCGCATCCGTTAGTCTACGACTTGTAATTCTATTTAACCATTTCTTTGCCGTTTGCACGAATTTGAAAAAAAAAACAAATAAAATTACTACTACCACTCTGTTTCTTTCATCTCCCAAGCACGACGTTCGGTTATATACGACGCGCTTCCCCAAAAAAAAAAAAGAAAAAAAAAAGAAAAAAAAAAGAAAAAAAAAAGAAAAAAAAAAGATTGGGGGATGCAACACGAGGACTTCCCAGGAGGTCACCCATCCTAGTACTACTCTCGCCCAAACTCGCTTAACTTCGGAGTTCTGATGGGATCCGGTGCATGTGAGTTGGTATGATCGCATCCGTTAGTCTACGACTTGTAATTCTATTTAACCATTTCTTTGCCGTTTGCACGAATTTCAAAAAAAAAAACAAATAAAATTACTACTACCACTCTATTTCTTTCATCTCCCAAGCACGACGTTCGGTTATATACAACGCGCTTCCCCAAAAAAAAAAAAAAGAAAAAAAAAAGAAAAAAAAAACATTGGGGGATGCAACACGAGGACTTCCCAGGAGGTCACCCATCCTAGTACTACTCTCGCCCAAACTCGCTTAACTTTGGAGTTTTGATGGGATCCGGTGCATGTGAGTTGGTATGATCGCATCCGTTAGTCTACGACTTGTAATTCTATTTAACCATTTCTTTGCCGTTTGCACGAATTTAAAAAAAAAAACAAATAAAATTACTACTACCACTCTGTTTCTTTCATCTCCCAAGCACGACGTTCGGTTATATACGACGCGCTTCCCCAAAAAAAAAAAGAAAAAAAAAAGAAAAAAAAAAGAAAAAAAAAAGAAAAAAAAAAGAAAAAAAAAAAGATTGGGGGATGCAACTCGAGGACTTCCCAGGAGGTCACCCATCCTAGTACTACTCTCGCCCAAACTCGCTTAACTTCGGAGTTCTGATGGGATCCGGTGCATGTGAGTTGGTATGATCGCATCCGTTAGTCTACGACTTGTAATTCTATTTAACCATTTCTTTGCCGTTTGCACGAATTTAAAAAAAAAAACAAATAAAATTACTACTACCACTCTATTTCTTTCATCTCCCAAGCACGACGTTCGGTTATATACAACGCGCTTCCCCAAAAAAAAAAAAAAGAAAAAAAAAAGAAAAAAAAAACATTGGGGGATGCAACACGAGGACTTCCCAGGAGGTCTCCCATCCTAGTACTACTCTCGCCCAAACTCGCTTAACTTTGGAGTTCTGATGGGATCCGGTGCATGTGAGTTGGTATGATCGCATCCGTTAGTCTACGACTTGTAATTCTATTTAACCATTTCTTTGCCGTTTGCACGAATTTAAAAAAAAAAACAAATAAAATTACTACTACCACTCTGTTTCTTTCATCTCCCAAGCACGACGTTCGGTTATATACGACGCGCTTCCCCAAAAAAAAAAACAAAAAAAAAAGAAAAAAAAAAGAAAAAAAAAAGAAAAAAAAAAGATTGGGGGATGCAACTCGAGGACTTCCCAGGAGGTCACCCATCCTAGTACTACTCTCGCCCAAACTCGCTTAACTTCGGAGTTCTGATGGGATCCGGTGCATGTGAGTTGGTATGATCGCATCCGTTAGTCTACGACTTGTAATTCTATTTAACCATTTCTTTGCCGTTTGCACGACTTTAAAAAAAAAAACAAATAAAATTACTACTACCACTCTGTTTCTTTCATCTCCCAAGCACGACGTTCGGTTATATACGACGCGCTTCCCCAAAAAAAAAAGAAAAAAAAAAGAAAAAAAAAAGAAAAAAAAAAGAAAAAAAAAAAGATTGGGGGATGCAACTCGAGGACTTCCCAGGAGGTCACCCATCCTAGTACTACTCTCGCCAAAACTCGCTTAACTTCGGAGTTCTGATGGGATCCGGTGCATGTGAGTTGGTATGATCGCATCCGTTAGTCTACGACTTGTAATTCTATTTAACCATCTCTTTGCCGTTTGCACGAATTTCAAAAAAAAAACAAATAAAATTACTACTACCACTCTATTTCTTTCATCTCCCAAGCACGACATTCGGTTATATACGACGCGCTTCCCCCAAAAAAAAAAAACAAAAAAAAAAGAAAAAAAAAAGAAAAAAAAAAAGATTGGGGGATGCAACACGAGGACTTCCCAGGAGGTCACCCATCCTAGTACTACTCTCGCCCAAACTCGCTTAACTTCGGAGTTCTGATGGGATCCGGTGCATGTGAGTTGGTATGATCGCATCCGTTAGTCTACGACTTGTAATTCTATTTAACCATTTCTTTGCCGTTTGCACGAATTTCAAAAAAAAAAACAAATAAAATTACTACTACCACTCTATTTCTTTCATCTCCCAAGCACGACGTTCGGTTATATACAACGCGCTTCCCCAAAAAAAAAAAAAAGAAAAAAAAAAGAAAAAAAAAACATTGGGGGATGCAACACGAGGACTTCCCAGGAGGTCACCCATCCTAGTACTACTCTCGCCCAAACTCGCTTAACTTCGGAGTTCTGATGGGATCCGGTGCATGTGAGTTGGTATGATCGCATCCGTTAGTCTACGACTTGTAATTCTATTTAACCATTTCTTTGCCGTTTGCACGAATTTGAAAAAAAAAACAAATAAAATTACTACTACCACTCTGTTTCTTTCATCTCCCAAGCACGACGTTCGGTTATATACGACGCGCTTCCCCAAAAAAAAAAAAAAAAAAAAAAGAAAAAAAAAAGAAAAAAAAAAAGATTGGGGGATGCAACACGAGGACTTCCCAGGAGGTCACCCATCCTAGTACTACTCTCGCCCAAACTCGCTTAACTTCGGAGTTCTGATGGGATCCGGTGCATGTGAGTTGGTATGATCGCATCCGTTAGTCTACGACTTGTAATTCTATTTAACCATTTCTTTGCCGTTTGCACGAATTTCAAAAAAAAAACAAATAAAATTACTACTACCACTCTATTTCTTTCATCTCCCAAGCACGACATTCGGTTATATACGACGCGCTTCCCCCAAAAAAAAAAAAGAAAAAAAAAAGAAAAAAAAAAGAAAAAAAAAAGAAAAAAAAAAGATTGGGGGATGCAACACGAGGACTTCCCAGGAGGTCACCCATCCTAGTACTACTCTCGCCCAAACTCGCTTAACTTCGGAGTTCTGATGGGATCCGGTGCATGTGAGTTGGTATGATCGCATCCGTTAGTCTACGACTTGTAATTCTATTTAACCATTTCTTTGCCGTTTGCACGAATTTCAAAAAAAAAAACAAATAAAATTACTACTACCACTCTATTTCTTTCATCTCCCAAGCACGACGTTCGGTTATATACAACGCGCTTCCCCAAAAAAAAAAAAAAGAAAAAAAAAAGAAAAAAAAAACATTGGGGGATGCAACACGAGGACTTCCCATGAGGTCACCTATCCTAGTACTACTCTCGCCCAAACTCGCTTAACTTTGGAGTTTTGATGGGATCCGGTGCATGTGAGTTGGTATGATCGCATCCGTTAGTCTACGACTTGTAATTCTATTTAACCATTTCTTTGCCGTTTGCACGAATTTAAAAAAAAAAACAAATAAAATTACTACTACCACTCTGTTTCTTTCATCTCCCAAGCACGACGTTCGGTTATATACGACGCGCTTCCCCAAAAAAAAAAGAAAAAAAAAAGAAAAAAAAAAGAAAAAAAAAAGAAAAAAAAAAGAAAAAAAAAAGAAAAAAAAAAAGATTGGGGGATGCAACTCGAGGACTTCCCAGGAGGTCACCCATCCTAGTACTACTCTCGCCCAAACTCGCTTAACTTCGGAGTTCTGATGGGATCCGGTGCATGTGAGTTGGTATGATCGCATTCGTTAGTCTACGACTTGTAATTCTATTTAACCATTTCTTTGCCGTTTGCACGAATTTAAAAAAAAAAACAAATAAAATTACTACTACCACTCTATTTCTTTCATCTCCCAAGCACGACGTTCGGTTATATACAACGCGCTTCCCCAAAAAAAAAAAAAAGAAAAAAAAAAGAAAAAAAAAACATTGGGGGATGCAACACGAGGACTTCCCAGGAGGTCACCCATCCTAGTACTACTCTCGCCCAAACTCGCTTAACTTTGGAGTTCTGATGGGATCCGGTGCATGTGAGTTGGTATGATCGCATCCGTTAGTCTACGACTTGTAATTCTATTTAACCATTTCTTTGCCGTTTGCACGAATTTCAAAAAAAAAACAAATAAAATTACTACTACCACTCTGTTTGTTTCATCTCCCAAACACGACGTTCGGTTATATACGACGCGCTTCCCCAAAAAAAAAAACAAAAAAAAAAGAAAAAAAAAAGAAAAAAAAAAGAAAAAAAAAAGAAAAAAAAAAGATTGGGGGATGCAACTCGAGGACTTCCCAGGAGGTCACCCATCCTAGTACTACTCTCGCCCAAACTCGCTTAACTTCGGAGTTCTGATGGGATCCGGTGCATGTGAGTTGGTATGATCGCATCCGTTAGTCTACGACTTGTAATTCTATTTAACCATTTCTTTGCCGTTTGCACGAATTTAAAAAAAAAAACAAATAAAATTACTACTACCACTCTGTTTCTTTCATCTCCCAAGCACGACGTTCGGTTATATACGACGCGCTTCCCCAAAAAAAAAAACAAAAAAAAAAGAAAAAAAAAAGAAAAAAAAAAGAAAAAAAAAAAGATTGGGGGATGCAACTCGAGGACTTCCCAGGAGGTCACCCATCCTAGTACTACTCTCGCCCAAACTCGCTTAACTTCGGAGTTCTGATGGGATCCGGTGCATGTGAGTTGGTATGATCGCATCCGTTAGTCTACGACTTGTAATTCTATTTAACCATTTCTTTGCCGTTTGCACGAATTTAAAAAAAAAACAAATAAAATTACTACTACCACTCTATTTCTTTGATCTCCCAAGCACGACGTTCGGTTATATACAACGCGCTTCCCCAAAAAAAAAAAAAAGAAAAAAAAAAGAAAAAAAAAACATTGGGGGATGCAACACGAGGACTTCCCAGGAGGTCACCCATCCTAGTACTACTCTCGCCCAAACTCGCTTAACTTTGGAGTTCTGATGGGATCCGGTGCATGTGAGTTGGTATGATCGCATCCGTTAGTCTACGACTTGTAATTCTATTTAACCATTTCTTTGCCGTTTGCACGAATTTGAAAAAAAAAAACAAATAAAATTACTACTACCACTCTATTTCTTTCATCTCCCAAGCACGACGTTCGGTTATATACAACGCGCTTCCCCAAAAAAAAAAAAAAGAAAAAAAAAAGAAAAAAAAAACATTGGGGGATGCAACACGAGGACTTCCCATGAGGTCACCTATCCTAGTACTACTCTCGCCCAAACTCGCTTAACTTTGGAGTTTTGATGGGATCCGGTGCATGTGAGTTGGTATGATCGCATCCGTTAGTCTACGACTTGTAATTCTATTTAACCATTTCTTTGCCGTTTGCACGAATTTAAAAAAAAAAACAAATAAAATTACTACTACCACTCTGTTTCTTTCATCTCCCAAGCACGACGTTCGGTTATATACGACGCGCTTCCCCAAAAAAAAAAGAAAAAAAAAAGAAAAAAAAAAGAAAAAAAAAAGAAAAAAAAAAGAAAAAAAAAAGAAAAAAAAAAAGATTGGGGGATGCAACTCGAGGACTTCCCAGGAGGTCACCCATCCTAGTACTACTCTCGCCCAAACTCGCTTAACTTCGGAGTTCTGATGGGATCCGGTGCATGTGAGTTGGTATGATCGCATTCGTTAGTCTACGACTTGTAATTCTATTTAACCATTTCTTTGCCGTTTGCACGAATTTAAAAAAAAAAACAAATAAAATTACTACTACCACTCTATTTCTTTCATCTCCCAAGCACGACGTTCGGTTATATACAACGCGCTTCCCCAAAAAAAAAAAAAAGAAAAAAAAAAGAAAAAAAAAACATTGGGGGATGCAACACGAGGACTTCCCAGGAGGTCACCCATCCTAGTACTACTCTCGCCCAAACTCGCTTAACTTTGGAGTTCTGATGGGATCCGGTGCATGTGAGTTGGTATGATCGCATCCGTTAGTCTACGACTTGTAATTCTATTTAACCATTTCTTTGCCGTTTGCACGAATTTCAAAAAAAAAACAAATAAAATTACTACTACCACTCTGTTTGTTTCATCTCCCAAACACGACGTTCGGTTATATACGACGCGCTTCCCCAAAAAAAAAAACAAAAAAAAAAGAAAAAAAAAAGAAAAAAAAAAGAAAAAAAAAAGAAAAAAAAAAGATTGGGGGATGCAACTCGAGGACTTCCCAGGAGGTCACCCATCCTAGTACTACTCTCGCCCAAACTCGCTTAACTTCGGAGTTCTGATGGGATCCGGTGCATGTGAGTTGGTATGATCGCATCCGTTAGTCTACGACTTGTAATTCTATTTAACCATTTCTTTGCCGTTTGCACGAATTTAAAAAAAAAAACAAATAAAATTACTACTACCACTCTGTTTCTTTCATCTCCCAAGCACGACGTTCGGTTATATACGACGCGCTTCCCCAAAAAAAAAAACAAAAAAAAAAGAAAAAAAAAAGAAAAAAAAAAGAAAAAAAAAAAGATTGGGGGATGCAACTCGAGGACTTCCCAGGAGGTCACCCATCCTAGTACTACTCTCGCCCAAACTCGCTTAACTTCGGAGTTCTGATGGGATCCGGTGCATGTGAGTTGGTATGATCGCATCCGTTAGTCTACGACTTGTAATTCTATTTAACCATTTCTTTGCCGTTTGCACGAATTTAAAAAAAAAACAAATAAAATTACTACTACCACTCTATTTCTTTGATCTCCCAAGCACGACGTTCGGTTATATACAACGCGCTTCCCCAAAAAAAAAAAAAAGAAAAAAAAAAGAAAAAAAAAACATTGGGGGATGCAACACGAGGACTTCCCAGGAGGTCACCCATCCTAGTACTACTCTCGCCCAAACTCGCTTAACTTTGGAGTTCTGATGGGATCCGGTGCATGTGAGTTGGTATGATCGCATCCGTTAGTCTACGACTTGTAATTCTATTTAACCATTTCTTTGCCGTTTGCACGAATTTGAAAAAAAAAACAAATAAAGTTACTACTACCACTCTGTTTCTTTCATCTCCCAAGCACGACGTTCGGTTATATACGACGCGCTTCCCCAAAAAAAAAAAAGAAAAAAAAAAGAAAAAAAAAAGAAAAAAAAAAGAAAAAAAAAAAGATTGGGGGATGCAACACGAGGACTTCCCAGGAGGTCACCCATCCTAGTACTACTCTCGCCCAAACTCGCTTAACTTTGGAGTTCTGATGGGATCCGGTGCATGTGAGTTGGTATGATCGCATCCGTTAGTCTACGACTTGTAATTCTATTTAACCATTTCTTTGCCGTTTGCACGAATTTAAAAAAAAAAACAAATAAAATTACTACTACCACTCTGTTTGTTTCATCTCCCAAACACGACGTTCGGTTATATACGACGCGCTTCCCCAAAAAAAAAAACAAAAAAAAAAGAAAAAAAAAAGAAAAAAAAAAGAAAAAAAAAAGAAAAAAAAAAGATTGGGGGATGCAACTCGAGGACTTCCCAGGAGGTCACCCATCCTAGTACTACTCTCGCCCAAACTCGCTTAACTTCGGAGTTCTGATGGGATCCGGTGCATGTGAGTTGGTATGATCGCATCCGTTAGTCTACGACTTGTAATTCTATTTAACCATTTCTTTGCCGTTTGCACGAATTTAAAAAAAAAAACAAATAAAATTACTACTACCACTCTGTTTCTTTCATCTCCCAAGCACGACGTTCGGTTATATACGACGCGCTTCCCCAAAAAAAAAAACAAAAAAAAAAGAAAAAAAAAAGAAAAAAAAAAGAAAAAAAAAAAGATTGGGGGATGCAACTCGAGGACTTCCCAGGAGGTCACCCATCCTAGTACTACTCTCGCCCAAACTCGCTTAACTTCGGAGTTCTGATGGGATCCGGTGCATGTGAGTTGGTATGATCGCATCCGTTAGTCTACGACTTGTAATTCTATTTAACCATTTCTTTGCCGTTTGCACGAATTTAAAAAAAAAAACAAATAAAATTACTACTACCACTCTATTTCTTTCATCTCCCAAGCACGACGTTCGGTTATATACAACGCGCTTCCCCAAAAAAAAAAAAAAGAAAAAAAAAAGAAAAAAAAAACATTGGGGGATGCAACACGAGGACTTCCCAGGAGGTCACCCATCCTAGTACTACTCTCGCCCAAACTCGCTTAACTTTGGAGTTCTGATGGGATCCGGTGCATGTGAGTTGGTATGATCGCATCCGTTAGTCTACGACTTGTAATTCTATTTAACCATTTCTTTGCCGTTTGCACGAATTTAAAAAAAAAAACAAATAAAATTACTACTACCACTCTGTTTCTTTCATCTCCCAAGCACGACGTTCGGTTATATACGACGCGCTTCCCCAAAAAAAAAAACAAAAAAAAAAGAAAAAAAAAAGAAAAAAAAAAAGATTGGGGGATGCAACTCGAGGACTTCCCAGGAGGTCACCCATCCTAGTACTACTCTCGCCCAAACTCGCTTAACTTCGGAGTTCTGATGGGATCCGGTGCATGTGAGTTGGTATGATCGCATCCGTTAGTCTACGACTTGTAATTCTATTTAACCATTTCTTTGCCGTTTGCACGAATTTAAAAAAAAAAACAAATAAAATTACTACTACCACTCTATTTCTTTCATCTCCCAAGCACGACGTTCGGTTATATACAACGCGCTTCCCCAAAAAAAAAAAAAAGAAAAAAAAAAGAAAAAAAAAACATTGGGGGATGCAACACGAGGACTTCCCAGGAGGTCACCCATCCTAGTACTACTCTCGCCCAAACTCGCTTAACTTTGGAGTTCTGATGGGATCCGGTGCATGTGAGTTGGTATGATCGCATCTGTTAGTCTACGACTTGTAATTCTATTTAACCATTTCTTTGCCGTTTGCACGAATTTAAAAAAAAAAACAAATAAAATTACTACTACCACTCTGTTTCTTTCATCTCCCAAGCACGACGTTCGGTTATATACGACGCGCTTCCCCAAAAAAAAAAACAAAAAAAAAAGAAAAAAAAAAGAAAAAAAAAAGAAAAAAAAAAGAAAAAAAAAAAGATTGGGGGATGCAACTCGAGGACTTCCCAGGAGGTCACCCATCCTAGTACTACTCTCGCCCAAACTCGCTTAACTTCGGAGTTCTGATGGGATCCGGTGCATGTGAGTTGGTATGATCGCATCCGTTAGTCTACGACTTGTAATTCTATTTAACCATTTCTTTGCCGTTTGCACGACTTTAAAAAAAAAAACAAATAAAATTACTACTACCACTCTGTTTCTTTCATCTCCCAAGCACGACGTTCGGTTATATACGACGCGCTTCCCCAAAAAAAAAAAGAAAAAAAAAAGAAAAAAAAAAGAAAAAAAAAAAGATTGGGGGATGCAACTCGAGGACTTCCCAGGAGGTCACCCATCCTAGTACTACTCTCGCCCAAACTCGCTTAACTTCGGAGTTCTGATGGGATCCGGTGCATGTGAGTTGGTATGATCGCATCCGTTAGTCTACGACTTGTAATTCTATTTAACCATTTCTTTGCCGATTGCACGAATTTCAAAAAAAAAACAAATAAAATTACTACTACCACTCTATTTCTTTCATCTCCCAAGCACGACATTCGGTTATATACGACGCGCTTCCCCCAAAAAAAAAAAACAAAAAAAAAAGAAAAAAAAAAGAAAAAAAAAAGATTGGGGGATGCAACACGAGGACTTCCCAGGAGGTCACCCATCCTAGTACTACTCTCGCCCAAACTCGCTTAACTTCGGAGTTCTGATGGGATCCGGTGCATGTGAGTTGGTATGATCGCATCCGTTAGTCTACGACTTGTAATTCTATTTAACCATTTCTTTGCCGTTTGCACGAATTTCAAAAAAAAAAACAAATAAAATTACTACTACCACTCTATTTCTTTCATCTCCCAAGCACGACGTTCGGTTATATACAACGCGCTTCCCCAAAAAAAAAAAAAAGAAAAAAAAAAGAAAAAAAAAACATTGGGGGATGCAACACGAGGACTTCCCAGGAGGTCACCCATCCTAGTACTACTCTCGCCCAAACTCGCTTAACTTCGGAGTTCTGATGGGATCCGGTGCATGTGAGTTGGTATGATCGCATCCGTTAGTCTACGACTTGTAATTCTATTTAACCATTTCTTTGCCGTTTGCACGAATTTGAAAAAAAAAACAAATAAAGTTACTACTACCACTCTGTTTCTTTCATCTCCCAAGCACGACGTTCGGTTATATACGACGCGCTTCCCCAAAAAAAAAAAAGAAAAAAAAAAGAAAAAAAAAAGAAAAAAAAAAAGATTGGGGGATGCAACACGAGGACTTCCCAGGAGGTCACCCATCCTAGTACTACTCTCGCCCAAACTCGCTTAACTTTGGAGTTCTGATGGGATCCGGTGCATGTGAGTTGGTATGATCGCATCCGTTAGTCTACGACTTGTAATTCTATTTAACCATTTCTTTGCCGTTTGCACGAATTTAAAAAAAAAAACAAATAAAATTACTACTACCACTCTGTTTCTTTCATCTCCCAAGCACGACGTTCGGTTATATACGACGCGCTTCCCCAAAAAAAAAAAGAAAAAAAAAAGAAAAAAAAAAGAAAAAAAAAAGAAAAAAAAAAGAAAAAAAAAAGAAAAAAAAAAGAAAAAAAAAAGAAAAAAAAAAGAAAAAAAAAAGAAAAAAAAAAAGATTGGGGGATGCAACTCGAGGACTTCCCAGGAGGTCACCCATCCTAGTACTACTCTCGCCCAAACTCGCTTAACTTCGGAGTTCTGATGGGATCCGGTGCATGTGAGTTGGTATGATCGCATCCGTTAGTCTACGACTTGTAATTCTATTTAACCATTTCTTTGCCGTTTGCACGAATTTAAAAAAAAAAACAAATAAAATTACTACTACCACTCTATTTCTTTCATCTCCCAAGCACGACGTTCGGTTATATACAACGCGCTTCCCCAAAAAAAAAAAAAAGAAAAAAAAAAGAAAAAAAAAACATTGGGGGATGCAACACGAGGACTTCCCAGGAGGTCACCCATCCTAGTACTACTCTCGCCCAAACTCGCTTAACTTTGGAGTTCTGATGGGATCCGGTGCATGTGAGTTGGTATGATCGCATCTGTTAGTCTACGACTTGTAATTCTATTTAACCATTTCTTTGCCGTTTGCACGAATTTAAAAAAAAAAACAAATAAAATTACTACTACCACTCTGTTTCTTTCATCTCCCAAGCACGACGTTCGGTTATATACGACGCGCTTCCCCAAAAAAAAAAACAAAAAAAAAAGAAAAATAAAAGAAAAAAAAAAGAAAAAAAAAAAGATTGGGGGATGCAACTCGAGGACTTCCCAGGAGGTCACCCATCCTAGTACTACTCTCGCCCAAACTCGCTTAACTTCGGAGTTCTGATGGGATCCGGTGCATGTGAGTTGGTATGATCGCATCCGTTAGTCTACGACTTGTAATTCTATTTAACCATTTCTTTGCCGTTTGCACGACTTTAAAAAAAAAAACAAATAAAATTACTACTACCACTCTGTTTCTTTCATCTCCCAAGCACGACGTTCGGTTATATACGACGCGCTTCCCCAAAAAAAAAAACAAAAAAAAAAGAAAAAAAAAAGAAAAAAAAAAGAAAAAAAAAAAGATTGGGGGATGCAACTCGAGGACTTCCCAGGAGGTCACCCATCCTAGTACTACTCTCGCCCAAACTCGCTTAACTTCGGAGTTCTGATGGGATCCGGTGCATGTGAGTTGGTATGATCGCATCCGTTAGTCTACGACTTGTAATTCTATTTAACCATTTCTTTGCCGTTTGCACGAATTTCAAAAAAAAAACAAATAAAATTACTACTACCACTCTATTTCTTTCATCTCCCAAGCACGACATTCGGTTATATACGACGCGCTTCCCCCAAAAAAAAAAAACAAAAAAAAAAGAAAAAAAAAAGAAAAAAAAAAGATTGGGGGATGCAACACGAGGACTTCCCAGGAGGTCACCCATCCTAGTACTACTCTCGCCCAAACTCGCTTAACTTCGGAGTTCTGATGGGATCCGGTGCATGTGAGTTGGTATGATCGCATCCGTTAGTCTACGACTTGTAATTCTATTTAACCATTTCTTTGCCGTTTGCACGAATTTCAAAAAAAAAAACAAATAAAATTACTACTACCACTCTATTTCTTTCATCTCCCAAGCACGACGTTCGGTTATATACAACGCGCTTCCCCAAAAAAAAAAAAAAGAAAAAAAAAAGAAAAAAAAAAGAAAAAAAAAACATTGGGGGATGCAACACGAGGACTTCCCAGGAGGTCACCCATCCTAGTACTACTCTCGCCCAAACTCGCTTAACTTCGGAGTTCTGATGGGATCCGGTGCATGTGAGTTGGTATGATCGCATCCGTTAGTCTACGACTTGTAATTCTATTTAACCATTTCTTTGCCGTTTGCACGAATTTGAAAAAAAAAACAAATAAAGTTACTACTACCACTCTGTTTCTTTCATCTCCCAAGCACGACGTTCGGTTATATACGACGCGCTTCCCCAAAAAAAAAAAAGAAAAAAAAAAGAAAAAAAAAAGAAAAAAAAAAGAAAAAAAAAAGAAAAAAAAAAAGATTGGGGGATGCAACACGAGGACTTCCCAGGAGGTCACCCATCCTAGTACTACTTTCGCCCAAACTCGCTTAACTTCGGAGTTCTGATGGGATCCGGTGCATGTGAGTTGGTATGATCGCATCCGTTAGTCTACGACTTGTAATTCTATTTAACCATTTCTTTGCCGTTTGCACGAATTTCAAAAAAAAAACAAATAAAATTACTACTACCACTCTATTTCTTTCATCTCCCAAGCACGACATTCGGTTATATACGACGCGCTTCCCCCAAAAAAAAAAAACAAAAAAAAAAGAAAAAAAAAAGAAAAAAAAAAGATTGGGGGATGCAACACGAGGACTTCCCAGGAGGTCACCCATCCTAGTACTACTCTCGCCCAAACTCGCTTAACTTCGGAGTTCTGATGGGATCCGGTGCATGTGAGTTGGTATGATCGCATCCGTTAGTCTACGACTTGTAATTCTATTTAACCATTTCTTTGCCGTTTGCACGAATTTCAAAAAAAAAAACAAATAAAATTACTACTACCACTCTATTTCTTTCATCTCCCAAGCACGACGTTCGGTTATATACAACGCGCTTCCCCAAAAAAAAAAAAAAGAAAAAAAAAAGAAAAAAAAAACATTGGGGGATGCAACACGAGGACTTCCCAGGAGGTCACCTATCCTAGTACTACTCTCGTCCAAACTCGCTTAACTTTGGAGTTTTGATGGGATCCGGTGCATGTGAGTTGGTATGATCGCATCCGTTAGTCTACGACTTGTAATTCTATTTAACCATTTCTTTGCCGTTTGCACGAATTTAAAAAAAAAAACAAATAAAATTACTACTACCACTCTGTTTCTTTCATCTCCCAAGCACGACGTTCGGTTATATACGACGCGCTTCCCCAAAAAAAAAAACAAAAAAAAAAGAAAAAAAAAAGAAAAAAAAAAGAAAAAAAAAAGAAAAAAAAAAAGATTGGGGGATGCAACTCGAGGACTTCCCAGGAGGTCACCCATCCTAGTACTACTCTCGCCCAAACTCGCTTAACTTCGGAGTTCTGATGGGATCCGGTGCATGTGAGTTGGTATGATCGCATCCGTTAGTCTACGACTTGTAATTCTATTTAACCATTTCTTTGCCGTTTGCACGAATTTCAAAAAAAAAAACAAATAAAATTACTACTACCACTCTATTTCTTTCATCTCCCAAGCACGACGTTCGGTTATATACAACGCGCTTCCCCAAAAAAAAAAAAAAAAAAAAAAAAAGAAAAAAAAAACATTGGGGGATGCAACACGAGGACTTCCCAGGAGGTCACCTATCCTAGTACTACTCTCGCCCAAACTCGCTTAACTTTGGAGTTTTGATGGGATCCGGTGCATGTGAGTTGGTATGATCGCATCCGTTAGTCTACGACTTGTAATTCTATTTAACCATTTCTTTGCCGTTTGCACGAATTTCAAAAAAAAAACAAATAAAATTACTACTACCACTCTATTTCTTTCATCTCCCAAGCACGACGTTCGGTTATATACGACGCGCTTCCCCAAAAAAAAAAAAAGAAAAAAAAAAGAAAAAAAAAAGATTGGGGGATGCAACACGAGGACTTCCCAGGAGGTCACCCATCCTAGTACTACTCTCGCCCAAACTCGCTTAACTTTGGAGTTCTGATGGGATCCGGTGCATGTGAGTTGGTATGATCGCATCCGTTAGTCTACGACTTGTAATTCTATTTAACCATTTCTTTGCCGTTTGCACGAATTTAAAAAAAAAAACAAATAAAATTACTACTACCACTCTGTTTCTTTCATCTCCCAAGCACGACGTTCGGTTATATACGACGCGCTTCCCCAAAAAAAAAAACAAAAAAAAAAGAAAAAAAAAAGAAAAAAAAAAGAAAAAAAAAAGATTGGGGGATGCAACTCGAGGACTTCCCAGGAGGTCACCCATCCTAGTACTACTCTCGCCCAAACTCGCTTAACTTCGGAGTTCTGATGGGATCCGGTGCATGTGAGTTGGTATGATCGCATCCGTTAGTCTACGACTTGTAATTCTCTTTAACCATTTCTTTGCCGTTTGCACGAATTTAAAAAAAAAAACAAATAAAATTACTACTACCACTCTGTTTCTTTCATCTCCCAAGCACGACGTTCGGTTATATACGACGCGCTTCCCCAAAAAAAAAAACAAAAAAAAAAGAAAAAAAAAAGAAAAAAAAAAGAAAAAAAAAAGAAAAAAAAAAGAAAAAAAAAAGAAAAAACAAAAGATTGGGGGATGCAACTCGAGGACTTCCCAGGAGGTCACCCATCCTAGTACTACTCTCGCCCAAACTCGCTTAACTTCGGAGTTCTGATGGGATCCGGTGCATGTGAGTTGGTATGATCGCATCCGTTAGTCTACGACTTGTAATTCTATTTAACCATTTCTTTGCCGTTTGCACGAATTTAAAAAAAAAAACAAATAAAATTACTACTACCACTCTGTTTCTTTCATCTCCCAAGCACGACGTTCGGTTATATACGACGCGCTTCCCCAAAAAAAAAAACAAAAAAAAAAGAAAAAAAAAAGAAAAAAAAAAGAAAAAAAAAAGAAAAAAAAAAGAAAAAAAAAAGAAAAAAAAAAAGATTGGGGGATGCAACTCGAGGACTTCCCAGGAGGTCACCCATCCTAGTACTACTCTCGCCCAAACTCGCTTAACTTCGGAGTTCTGATGGGATCCGGTGCATGTGAGTTGGTATGATCGCATCCGTTAGTCTACGACTTGTAATTCTATTTAACCATTTCTTTGCCGTTTGCACGAATTTAAAAAAAAAAACAAATAAAATTACTACTACCACTCTATTTCTTTCATCTCCCAAGCACGACGTTCGGTTATATACAACGCGCTTCCCCAAAAAAAAAAAAAAGAAAAAAAAAAGAAAAAAAAAACATTGGGGGATGCAACACGAGGACTTCCCAGGAGGTCACCCATCCTAGTACTACTCTCGCCCAAACTCGCTTAACTTTGGAGTTCTGATGGGATCCGGTGCATGTGAGTTGGTATGATCGCATCCGTTAGTCTACGACTTGTAATTCTATTTAACCATTTCTTTGCCGTTTGCACGAATTTAAAAAAAAAAACAAATAAAATTACTACTACCACTCTGTTTCTTTCATCTCCCAAGCACGACGTTCGGTTATATACGACGCGCTTCCCCAAAAAAAAAAACAAAAAAAAAAGAAAAAAAAAAGAAAAAAAAAAGAAAAAAAAAAGAAAAAAAAAAAGATTGGGGGATGCAACTCGAGGACTTCCCAGGAGGTCACCCATCCTAGTACTACTCTCGCCCAAACTCGCTTAACTTCGGAGTTCTGATGGGATCCGGTGCATGTGAGTTGGTATGATCGCATCCGTTAGTCTACGACTTGTAATTCTATTTAACCATTTCTTTGCCGTTTGCACGAATTTAAAAAAAAAAACAAATAAAATTACTACTACCACTCTGTTTCTTTCATCTCCCAAGCACGACGTTCGGTTATATACGACGCGCTTCCCCAAAAAAAAAAACAAAAAAAAAAGAAAAAAAAAAGAAAAAAAAAAGAAAAAAAAAAGAAAAAAAAAAAGATTGGGGGATGCAACTCGAGGACTTCCCAGGAGGTCACCCATCCTAGTACTACTCTCGCCCAAACTCGCTTAACTTCGGAGTTCTGATGGGATCCGGTGCATGTGAGTTGGTATGATCGCATCCGTTAGTCTACGACTTGTAATTCTATTTAACCATTTCTTTGCCGTTTGCACGAATTTAAAAAAAAAAACAAATAAAATTACTACTACCACTCTGTTTCTTTCATCTCCCAAGCACGACGTTCGGTTATATACGACGCGCTTCCCCAAAAAAAAAAACAAAAAAAAAAGAAAAAAAAAAGAAAAAAAAAAGAAAAAAAAAAGAAAAAAAAAAGAAAAAAAAAAGAAAAAAAAAAAGATTGGGGGATGCAACTCGAGGACTTCCCAGGAGGTCACCCATCCTAGTACTACTCTCGCCCAAACTCGCTTAACTTCGGAGTTCTGATGGGATCCGGTGCATGTGAGTTGGTATGATCGCATCCGTTAGTCTACGACTTGTAATTCTATTTAACCATTTCTTTGCCGTTTGCACGAATTTAAAAAAAAAAACAAATAAAATTACTACTACCACTCTATTTCTTTCATCTCCCAAGCACGACGTTCGGTTATATACAACGCGCTTCCCCAAAAAAAAAAAAAAGAAAAAAAAAAGAAAAAAAAAACATTGGGGGATGCAACACGAGGACTTCCCAGGAGGTCACCCATCCTAGTACTACTCTCGCCCAAACTCGCTTAACTTTGGAGTTCTGATGGGATCCGGTGCATGTGAGTTGGTATGATCGCATCCGTTAGTCTACGACTTGTAATTCTATTTAACCATTTCTTTGCCGTTTGCACGAATTTAAAAAAAAAAACAAATAAAATTACTACTACCACTCTGTTTCTTTCATCTCCCAAGCACGACGTTCGGTTATATACGACGCGCTTCCCCAAAAAAAAAAACAAAAAAAAAAGAAAAAAAAAAGAAAAAAAAAAGAAAAAAAAAAGAAAAAAAAAAAGATTGGGGGATGCAACTCGAGGACTTCCCAGGAGGTCACCCATCCTAGTACTACTCTCGCCCAAACTCGCTTAACTTCGGAGTTCTGATGGGATCCGGTGCATGTGAGTTGGTATGATCGCATCCGTTAGTCTACGACTTGTAATTCTATTTAACCATTTCTTTGCCGTTTGCACGAATTTAAAAAAAAAAACAAATAAAATTACTACTACCACTCTGTTTCTTTCATCTCCCAAGCACGACGTTCGGTTATATACGACGCGCTTCCCCAAAAAAAAAAACAAAAAAAAAAGAAAAAAAAAAGAAAAAAAAAAGAAAAAAAAAAGAAAAAAAAAAAGATTGGGGGATGCAACTCGAGGACTTCCCAGGAGGTCACCCATCCTAGTACTACTCTCGCCCAAACTCGCTTAACTTCGGAGTTCTGATGGGATCCGGTGCATGTGAGTTGGTATGATCGCATCCGTTAGTCTACGACTTGTAATTCTATTTAACCATTTCTTTGCCGTTTGCACGAATTTAAAAAAAAAAACAAATAAAATTACTACTACCACTCTGTTTCTTTCATCTCCCAAGCACGACGTTCGGTTATATACGACGCGCTTCCCCAAAAAAAAAAAGAAAAAAAAAAGAAAAAAAAAAGAAAAAAAAAAGAAAAAAAAAAAGATTGGGGGATGCAACTCGAGGACTTCCCAGGAGGTCACCCATCCTAGTACTACTCTCGCCCAAACTCGCTTAACTTCGGAGTTCTGATGGGATCCGGTGCATGTGAGTTGGTATGATCGCATCCGTTAGTCTACGACTTGTAATTCTATTTAACCATTTCTTTGCCGTTTGCACGAATTTAAAAAAAAAAACAAATAAAATTACTACTACCACTCTATTTCTTTCATCTCCCAAGCACGACGTTCGGTTATATACAACGCGCTTCCCCAAAAAAAAAAAAAAGAAAAAAAAAAGAAAAAAAAAACATTAGGGGATGCAACACGAGGACTTCCCAGGAGGTCACCCATCCTAGTACTACTCTCGCCCAAACTCGCTTAACTTTGGAGTTCTGATGGGATCCGGTGCATGTGAGTTGGTATGATCGCATCCGTTAGTCTACGACTTGTAATTCTCTTTAACCATTTCTTTGCCGTTTGCACGAATTTAAAAAAAAAAACAAATAAAATTACTACTACCACTCTGTTTCTTTCATCTCCCAAGCACGACGTTCGGTTATATACGACGCGCTTCCCCAAAAAAAAAAACAAAAAAAAAAGAAAAAAAAAAGAAAAAAAAAAGAAAAAAAAAAGAAAAAAAAAAGAAAAAAAAAAGAAAAAAAAAAAGATTGGGGGATGCAACTCGAGGACTTCCCAGGAGGTCACCCATCCTAGTACTACTCTCGCCCAAACTCGCTTAACTTCGGAGTTCTGATGGGATCCGGTGCATGTGAGTTGGTATGATCGCATCCGTTAGTCTACGACTTGTAATTCTATTTAACCATTTCTTTGCCGTTTGCACGAATTTAAAAAAAAAAACAAATAAAATTACTACTACCACTCTGTTTCTTTCATCTCCCAAGCACGACGTTCGGTTATATACGACGCGCTTCCCCAAAAAAAAAAACAAAAAAAAAAGAAAAAAAAAAGAAAAAAAAAAGAAAAAAAAAAGAAAAAAAAAAGAAAAAAAAAAGAAAAAAAAAAGAAAAAAAAAAGAAAAAAAAAAGAAAAAAAAAAAGATTGGGGGATGCAACTCGAGGACTTCCCAGGAGGTCACCCATCCTAGTACTACTCTCGCCCAAACTCGCTTAACTTCGGAGTTCTGATGGGATCCGGTGCATGTGAGTTGGTATGATCGCATCCGTTAGTCTACGACTTGTAATTCTATTTAACCATTTCTTTGCCGTTTGCACGAATTTAAAAAAAAAAACAAATAAAATTACTACTACCACTCTATTTCTTTCATCTCCCAAGCACGACGTTCGGTTATATACAACGCGCTTCCCCAAAAAAAAAAAAAAGAAAAAAAAAAGAAAAAAAAAACATTGGGGGATGCAACACGAGGACTTCCCAGGAGGTCACCCATCCTAGTACTACTCTCGCCCAAACTCGCTTAACTTTGGAGTTCTGATGGGATCCGGTGCATGTGAGTTGGTATGATCGCATCCGTTAGTCTACGACTTGTAATTCTATTTAACCATTTCTTTGCCGTTTGCACGAATTTAAAAAAAAAAACAAATAAAATTACTACTACCACTCTGTTTCTTTCATCTCCCAAGCACGACGTTCGGTTATATACGACGCGCTTCCCCAAAAAAAAAAACAAAAAAAAAAGAAAAAAAAAAGAAAAAAAAAAGAAAAAAAAAAGAAAAAAAAAAGAAAAAAAAAAGAAAAAAAAAAGAAAAAAAAAAGAAAAAAAAAAGAAAAAAAAAAGAAAAAAAAAAGAAAAAAAAAAGAAAAAAAAAAGAAAAAAAAAAGAAAAAAAAAAAGATTGGGGGATGCAACTCGAGGACTTCCCAGGAGGTCACCCATCCTAGTACTACTCTCGCCCAAACTCGCTTAACTTCGGAGTTCTGATGGGATCCGGTGCATGTGAGTTGGTATGATCGCATCCGTTAGTCTACGACTTGTAATTCTATTTAACCATTTCTTTGCCGTTTGCACGAATTTAAAAAAAAAACAAATAAAATTACTACTACCACTCTGTTTCTTTCATCTCCCAAGCACGACGTTCGGTTATATACGACGCGCTTCCCCAAAAAAAAAAACAAAAAAAAAAGAAAAAAAAAAGAAAAAAAAAAGAAAAAAAAAAGAAAAAAAAAAAGATTGGGGGATGCAACTCGAGGACTTCCCAGGAGGTCACCCATCCTAGTACTACTCTCGCCCAAACTCGCTTAACTTCGGAGTTCTGATGGGATCCGGTGCATGTGAGTTGGTATGATCGCATCCGTTAGTCTACGACTTGTAATTCTATTTAACCATTTCTTTGCCGTTTGCACGAATTTAAAAAAAAAAACAAATAAAATTACTACTACCACTCTATTTCTTTCATCTCCCAAGCACGACGTTCGGTTATATACAACGCGCTTCCCCAAAAAAAAAAAAAAGAAAAAAAAAAGAAAAAAAAAACATTGGGGGATGCAACACGAGGACTTCCCAGGAGGTCACCCATCCTAGTACTACTCTCGCCCAAACTCGCTTAACTTTGGAGTTCTGATGGGATCCGGTGCATGTGAGTTGGTATGATCGCATCCGTTAGTCTACGACTTGTAATTCTATTTAACCATTTCTTTGCCGTTTGCACGAATTTAAAAAAAAAAACAAATAAAATTACTACTACCACTCTGTTTCTTTCATCTCCCAAGCACGACGTTCGGTTATATACGACGCGCTTCCCCAAAAAAAAAAACAAAAAAAAAAGAAAAAAAAAAGAAAAAAAAAAGAAAAAAAAAAGAAAAAAAAAAGAAAAAAAAAAGAAAAAAAAAAGAAAAAAAAAAGAAAAAAAAAAGAAAAAAAAAAAGATTGGGGGATGCAACTCGAGGACTTCCCAGGAGGTCACCCATCCTAGTACTACTCTCGCCCAAACTCGCTTAACTTCGGAGTTCTGATGGGATCCGGTGCATGTGAGTTGGTATGATCGCATCCGTTAGTCTACGACTTGTAATTCTATTTAACCATTTCTTTGCCGTTTGCACGAATTTAAAAAAAAAAACAAATAAAATTACTACTACCACTCTGTTTCTTTCATCTCCCAAGCACGACGTTCGGTTATATACGACGCGCTTCCCCAAAAAAAAAAACAAAAAAAAAAGAAAAAAAAAAGAAAAAAAAAAGAAAAAAAAAAGAAAAAAAAAAGAAAAAAAAAAGAAAAAAAAAAAGATTGGGGGATGCAACTCGAGGACTTCCCAGGAGGTCACCCATCCTAGTACTACTCTCGCCCAAACTCGCTTAACTTCGGAGTTCTGATGGGATCCGGTGCATGTGAGTTGGTATGATCGCATCCGTTAGTCTACGACTTGTAATTCTATTTAACCATTTCTTTGCCGTTTGCACGAATTTAAAAAAAAAAACAAATAAAATTACTACTACCACTCTATTTCTTTCATCTCCCAAGCACGACGTTCGGTTATATACAACGCGCTTCCCCAAAAAAAAAAAAAAGAAAAAAAAAAGAAAAAAAAAACATTGGGGGATGCAACACGAGGACTTCCCAGGAGGTCACCCATCCTAGTACTACTCTCGCCCAAACTCGCTTAACTTTGGAGTTCTGATGGGATCCGGTGCATGTGAGTTGGTATGATCGCATCCGTTAGTCTACGACTTGTAATTCTATTTAACCATTTCTTTGCCGTTTGCACGAATTTAAAAAAAAAAACAAATAAAATTACTACTACCACTCTGTTTCTTTCATCTCCCAAGCACGACGTTCGGTTATATACGACGCGCTTCCCCAAAAAAAAAAACAAAAAAAAAAGAAAAAAAAAAGAAAAAAAAAAGAAAAAAAAAAGAAAAAAAAAAGAAAAAAAAAAGAAAAAAAAAAGAAAAAAAAAAGAAAAAAAAAAGAAAAAAAAAAGAAAAAAAAAAAGATTGGGGGATGCAACTCGAGGACTTCCCAGGAGGTCACCCATCCTAGTACTACTCTCGCCCAAACTCGCTTAACTTCGGAGTTCTGATGGGATCCGGTGCATGTGAGTTGGTATGATCGCATCCGTTAGTCTACGACTTGTAATTCTATTTAACCATTTCTTTGCCGTTTGCACGAATTTAAAAAAAAAAACAAATAAAATTACTACTACCACTCTGTTTCTTTCATCTCCCAAGCACGACGTTCGGTTATATACGACGCGCTTCCCCAAAAAAAAAAACAAAAAAAAAAGAAAAAAAAAAGAAAAAAAAAAGAAAAAAAAAAGAAAAAAAAAAAGATTGGGGGATGCAACTCGAGGACTTCCCAGGAGGTCACCCATCCTAGTACTACTCTCGCCCAAACTCGCTTAACTTCGGAGTTCTGATGGGATCCGGTGCATGTGAGTTGGTATGATCGCATCCGTTAGTCTACGACTTGTAATTCTATTTAACCATTTCTTTGCCGTTTGCACGAATTTAAAAAAAAAAACAAATAAAATTACTACTACCACTCTATTTCTTTCATCTCCCAAGCACGACGTTCGGTTATATACAACGCGCTTCCCCAAAAAAAAAAAAAAGAAAAAAAAAAGAAAAAAAAAACATTGGGGGATGCAACACGAGGACTTCCCAGGAGGTCACCCATCCTAGTACTACTCTCGCCCAAACTCGCTTAACTTTGGAGTTCTGATGGGATCCGGTGCATGTGAGTTGGTATGATCGCATCCGTTAGTCTACGACTTGTAATTCTATTTAACCATTTCTTTGCCGTTTGCACGAATTTAAAAAAAAAAACAAATAAAATTACTACTACCACTCTGTTTCTTTCATCTCCCAAGCACGACGTTCGGTTATATACGACGCGCTTCCCCAAAAAAAAAAACAAAAAAAAAAGAAAAAAAAAAGAAAAAAAAAAGAAAAAAAAAAGAAAAAAAAAAGAAAAAAAAAAGAAAAAAAAAAGAAAAAAAAAAAGATTGGGGGATGCAACTCGAGGACTTCCCAGGAGGTCACCCATCCTAGTACTACTCTCGCCCAAACTCGCTTAACTTCGGAGTTCTGATGGGATCCGGTGCATGTGAGTTGGTATGATCGCATCCGTTAGTCTACGACTTGTAATTCTATTTAACCATTTCTTTGCCGTTTGCACGAATTTAAAAAAAAAAACAAATAAAATTACTACTACCACTCTGTTTCTTTCATCTCCCAAGCACGACGTTCGGTTATATACGACGCGCTTCCCCAAAAAAAAAAACAAAAAAAAAAGAAAAAAAAAAGAAAAAAAAAAGAAAAAAAAAAGAAAAAAAAAAAGATTGGGGGATGCAACTCGAGGACTTCCCAGGAGGTCACCCATCCTAGTACTACTCTCGCCCAAACTCGCTTAACTTCGGAGTTCTGATGGGATCCGGTGCATGTGAGTTGGTATGATCGCATCCGTTAGTCTACGACTTGTAATTCTATTTAACCATTTCTTTGCCGTTTGCACGAATTTCAAAAAAAAAAACAAATAAAATTACTACTACCACTCTATTTCTTTCATCTCCCAAGATCCTCAAGGCTCAAGGCTCATCTTTGACTTTTTAATTATTCCATTTGACGCGCATAATGTTATTTTCCTCGTTTGTATTTACGGTATCACTTATAACGCGCTTGTTCGAGCTTGATTTTGTCAATGTGGGACTATTATTTCTTTCCTTTCAAATTGTTAGAATACGCAACTTTTATATGCAACAGTGGAGCTACCTAACTCCAAAGCAACCTTATGCCCTACTGATATCCCGGTGAGTGTGAATGGCAGATATCACTCCTGCCACCAGCTGAACTTGGAAGCGCTGCAAACAAAGCATGGCAGACGAGACTCCCAAAGCAAGCTTACAATGTAAATTTCTACTATGTTTAAAAACTTTAACATTGGGGTTCAAATAAATTACATGTTCATTTGTTCTTTTGGTCCCAGAAATCTAGCGCGACTGTGGCTGAATCTTTGGCGGTCTTGGAGGGGTGCAATCTGGCGAAGAGTTTGAATATCCCTCGGGTGGTGGTAGAATCGGATTCGAAACAAGTCATTCCAAGTCTGAATGACAGTTCTTTGAGCTGTGCTTGGGAAATCTTCCCAATCGGTAATTGGGAAGACTTTTCATGCTTGCTCCTGGTCTTGGGTTCCAAGATCAGCAAATTATGCGGCGGACTTCGTTGCAGCGGACTTCATTGCGAAGAATTATATTCCAGAGATGTGCAACCCTGTGTGGATCGACATGCCCCCATCTTCATTTGTTAGAATTTTGAACAAAGATGGCTTGTCTTGCCCCTCGAGTTGTTAGTTAAGGTTGTTGCTTTTTTGGGGACGACGTGTTCACCAGTTGTGGCAGCGTCTTATGTAATCCCGTGCCTCATGTGCGCTGTTGGTTTCTTACTTCTGTAAGCCTTCTTTGGCTTTCTTTGTTATTGGCTGCCCTTTGTGCCTTGGTAATGAATCCTTGCTTCAAATAAAAAAACAAAACTCGTGAGATCATCTCTAGTTGGAGCTCCTAATATAATCTATATAGGGAAAAGTTAGAAAAATTCCAGGTGTATAGGGGACGTAGTGTGGGATCTTCATATTAGCTACTTCAATTCTAATTATTGTGCACAAGTCCCTTCCTATCTGTTTTTTTTTTTTTTTATATTTTGTACATTTTGTTCGATTTGCAAACATACATGGATTCTGAGTTTTGTCAGTTGAATGACTCTATATATTTTGTTGGAACTTCCCTTTAATCTTCTCTCAGGTGGTGTGCCCAAATGATGTTATACAGTCTTTATTAATGCATGTTGTACAAGGGATAAAACCATTACGTCTTGTATTAAAGTGTGGATTGTTTTATTTCTTATTTTGTGCAGATATTACTACACTGGAAAGCTGAGCGTAAGAGCGATATATCCAGTTTTAGGATTATTTTTGCTAGAGCTCATAACTGGTACATCAGCAATAGTAAGAGATGTAGCACCTGACCTTCGCACTTATCTCAATGGGTGGCTTCTAAATTTGAGAGAATGGAAATTGAGAGCATAGTGGATTCAAGAATACAGGGTCGGCACAGCAACTTTTCTGCTCGAAAAGCTACAGAAACCGCCACGGCATGTGTGCCTTCGACACCAATCCAAAGGTCGGATATAATGTTCGTCTATAACGAATGGAAGGAATGTTTTGAAATTACAGAGACTCCGAAGAGCATCGATACTAGTTCATTGTTTGTAAAGATGGATTCTCAAAGACAGTGAGACATCAAATTCTCAAAATGCATACCACCACCTATAACAAAGAACTTGTCTTCACATTGTTACCAAATGAGGGGTACACTGTTGCCCCCTGCACCCAAGGTTATGAATTCGACTCTCCCGTCCCCATTATAGCTTGCATCGAAAAAAATTAATGTGTATAATTGTTAGAAGGGGAAACTTGATATAGGTCCAATTTTTGTAAGCAATTATTAGATATAGTCCAGTTTTACTTAATTATTAGGTTAGATCCAGTGATTCATTGTCCACTTCATCTTAATTGTAGGATTAGTTTTAAATAATATTATCTGTTCTTCCAAATAGTTACTCCCGTACAGCCAGTCTCTTGTGCGTGGTCTTCTACTTCTTCTATTCCATCTTTTTCTTCCTCCTCCACCAAATCACTTCTTCTTTCTTCCACGAATTGCAGTCTCTTATGATTCTCGTTTATGCATATATAATTGCAGGCTCTCACGATTATTTTCTTCTTCAGTTTTTTGGTATGTATTAAGTAGAATAAATCTGCTTTATAGGTATAAAGTATTTGTCTTCCTAAACAGTAGGTATACATAAAATTGAATGTATCTGGAAAATCAAATCCTAAATGCCCCACCAAAGGAATAAACCTGATCCATCCCCAGCACTCATAGTCACCAAACTGCTGCTCCACTTTTTTTTTGGTAAAATTGGGGGTCAAAAGACCCAAGAAAAACAACTAACTATTAACAAAACGAGTATAACGAAACCCAACAGCATCCTCAAAGATCAATCTATCCACAAGAGGAGGAGGCTCATAAAAAACATGAAGACCAATGTCAAACTTATGGCCTAAATCTGCCATATTCTTCTCACGATAAACATGAGAAACCAAGCAAATCCAATCCCTGCGCATTAACTCCCGGCAAGCGGTAATGAGATGAGCAAAAGGTTGCATAGAGGAATTAAAATCCATTACTAAAGTAACAGCCACAGCAGAGTCCAATTCAACAAGCACTTTTCTATAACCCAATCTCCAAGCAAGAGACAAACCATGAAAAAGACCCCATAACTCACCATTAAGCACATTCCCCACACCAATATTCATAGTCAAACCAGCAATCCACACACCTACAGCAGCACATAAAATCCCACCAGCAAACCACTCTTCCTACTGCCATCCACATTCAACTTGACATAATTAGGAGGAGGAGGATCCCAGGCTAAAAAAATCCTACTCTTCACAGACTTAGCACCAAAATTTTTCAGCTCAAACCACTCTTTAGCAGCTTTAAAAAGGAAAATATGAGGTTCACTTGGGAAAATGAAATCAGATGCAAAATTGCTTACATTCCTCCATTCCCATAACCACCAACAAGCAAAGGCAAAAACACCCCACCAACGCAGATTATGGCAAAGCAATCTTCTCAAAAAAAGATTCACTCTCATCCAATCATGAAAGTCCATATCAACTGATGACAGAACAATTGAATGCATACCCAATTGATTCCACACTAACTTTGCACGATCACACCGTTGAAGAATATGATCAATAGATTCAACACAACCATCACAAAAGTCACAATAGGAATTATCAGTCATACCTCTCTTAGCTCTCTGCTCATTGAAAAGCAATCTCCAATGCAGAGTCAGCCATAAAAAATGAAGCACTTGAGGAGGTAGCTTAAGCTTCCATATATCACTCCAACTCCGATAGTCAAAAACTTCATCATCAATACTTGCAAGATAAGCTGATTTAACACTAAAATTTCCATCATTTGAATGCTTCCAAAAATAATACAATCACTATCTCCATTGTTGAGACCAATAGGAATTGCAGAAATCTCCCAAACATATTCCTTCGGAAGAACAGCTCTCAAGGCAGAAACATTCCAACAATTACCATAGCAAAAGTCTATAACCTTTAAAGCTTTAGCATAAATATCCAAAGGAATCAAGGCCTTATCAACGAGAATGCCATCATCAAGCCAGGCATAAAACCAAAAACTAATATTAGCACCTGAGCCAACCCTCCAAATAAGACCATTTTTCAACAATTGACCACCATAAACCACAGCCCACCAAGAGCTAGAAGCTACCCTACCAGTTGGCCATTTGAGAAAATCGGAATTCAGCCCACTTAAGTACTTACCTCTTAAAGTATTAGGAAAATATTTAGCTTTCAAAATTCGAGGTAAGACCGACTCCGGGAATAACATGACCTTCCAACCAATTTTTGCCACCATATGGGCAAGGTTGAAAAAGAGTTGTTCATTGAAGCATACCTAGTGGAACCCTATTTGAGGTTTTTGATCCCTCCACCAAAAGCGTTCAATTTCTTTGGATGAATTCGCGGGGAGCTTAAAGCAGTAGAAGTATTTAGTTTACCCTACACACCAGTAAAATTGTGGATTTAATAAAACCCAATGAACCAAAAAATTTGTAAAAGAGAAAAGGAAAAACATGAAGAACATGGAGAGCTAAGACAAACATACATATATAACTGGCTAAAATATTACATTGATCACTTCATTCACTCTCAAGGTGCATACGATCAAAACATACGTCAAAAAAATTAACACATGCACATAGCCAAAATACAACATGACATAATTAAGGAGGTTCCAAAAAAGATTTGTGCATAATCTTTCATGGTCCTTTCGTAACTGTAACACGGCTTGGCAGGAACATAAATTGGAACACCGATATGTATATCGATATGGTCGATTCCTTTGGTTTTGGGAATCCTGGTACTGAAATCTTGTCATCAGGTACGTTCATTTGTGCTATTGTGATGATCGGCACTCACTGGCAGCTCAAGGTTACGAGTTTTCTCATCTTTCAACGGTGCGCTTGAGGCTAGAGGGTCCTTGCTTTTGCCCCAGACCACAGTGTAGAGCCCGAACACTATGCAAATGGCTCCAATTATACTGAGACAGAGAACAAAGGAGACAACCAGCAAAATAAGTAAAACAAATGTGATGATTGCTTTGTTTTCTAGAGTTATGCATGCTTGAACAACTATTAGCTATTAATAGTACATCTGTACGTGCGAGATTCAGTAAATAACTTATATGCATCTAAGGTGACAATTATCCACATGACCTGTCATATATAATTTTTAATACTTTTAGCAGAGAAACTCACCAGTCTTTCATTTAATTAGAGAGATGGTACAACACATCATCAATTGAGACGATACAAATAGTTTTATTCAATTTATAGAGAAATTTTAGCGTTATATACCTTCCGAGGTGGACTTGCTCAGCTAAAACGACAGCCCCTAGACCAGCGGTGATGATCATGCAGAGGGGGCTGAAAGCGGTCACAAAAACGGGGCCTCGTTCCCTAATCACAACTCCTTGCACATAATATGCAATCCCAGAACAAACCACTCCCTAATTATGATTCACAAGATTAATATATAACGTGTGAGATGATTTTATTATATGTTACAAAGGCTCGTTTGTGAATATGGGAATACAGTGTGGTATGTGTACTCACAGAGTAAACGGAAGCAAGAAGCCTTGAGTCCCAACCTATAACCCAAACACTCAGTTTGCGTTCCACTGCAAATGTTATTACTCCACCTTCCAACATACCCATCAAGCATATCCAAGCCGTGAGAGAGAGCTCTGCCGGGTATTTCTTCAACGTAAATGACTGATTGCAACACATAAAAGCTTGGATTAACTTAATTATCATATACATTAATATATAAGAAATCTTCAAGCACTACAAAAACGTCCTTTTAAGCCCGGCAAAATAGAGAATATGTTTGCAATGATGTCAAATTTTTTAGTTTAAATAGATTAGTATTTTTATGTTGATGCGTGACATTATACTGATAATTTGATAAGTACTTCACATGCCAATTAAAGTTTTCTTGCCAAACTTATATTGATCGACAAATACTTAGTCAGATTGTTAATTTGAACTTAAAATTCAAACAATAGTCAACCTAATCAATAATCCTAATTCCCAAAATGGCAAGAGAGGATTTCTCATTATTTGGCAACAAAATATTACCTATATCTGTAAAAATAGCTAGGTGAGAAATATTAATTGTGAATAGCTAGGTACTCACTTGAAGAATGAAGAAACTTGCCCAACCACCGCAGCTGCCTATGAGCATCAAGGGGCCAGCAACCCAATGCTGTTCGCCGGAGTCGGTGGTGCTGCTGTTGTGGCTGTGTGAGTGTCCTCGTATGATATCCACAATGGGGCCTTTGTACAATGTCATGATCATTGCTCCTCCCACTGTGATTACGGTTCCAATCACCTTCGCTAGGCTATGTAGCTTCTTAACGTTCACAGTCTCTAGCCTAGTTAATCAAACGACAATAGTTAAAATTAGGACAACGGTGAGGTAAACTTTTTTATTATTTTGTATTTGTACATATCATAATTCCATAAGAAAAATAGGATTTTAATTAGATCAAATATATATTAATATCAACCGATCGAATGAGATTATATAGATGCTGTAAACTTAGAAAGATTGTATATGATAGTGTCAATGTATCATGCAATGTTTATAAGAGCATATCATATAATTTTCGATCAAATAACATTTGGACATTCTGTTATCAAATGAATTTTCTCTAATTCTCTTGGGAGACCGACCTATTAGTCTTATCCTGATTTTCCTCAAAATTAATATGAATTTGTGGGATGGGAAATAGAGAGGAATTATTCGTGGACAGATAAGGACGAAAAATGCACCAGAAGGAAAGAGAGCAGCATCTTATGTCATTCAGAGTAAACACTGGATTAATCTCTTAATCCATTTTACCACTAGGAAACATAAATTATACCCATTTTACCACTACTTTATACAGCAAACTAGCATTGGATTCCACAAGTGGAGAATCCGAATTTCTTGGTTTACATTTTTCTATTTATGAGCAAGAAGAAGTATCACTCAAATCATGAGCTATTTAATTAGTAGCAGGTTTATTATTGCTTTTATTTTGACAAAATGATATTATAATCTATTCTAAGAGCATCTAATGCAAAGACTCAAATGTTATACTTATATTCTTTATATTCTGTCATAATAAAAGGGTGGTGTTTTTTAGTATTTTGATTTTCTCCTCCAATGCAAAGACTTATATCCTTAGATCTATATATTTATATTTTGAGTTGTAAGATTTGAGTCAAAACTCAAAATTGTGCATTCTAGAGGATTGGACTCAAAGCTCAAGTCTTATTTTTCTTGGTTGAATAAAATTTATCCTTGTTGGTTGGGTTCCACCTTGGACACAAATTTCATGTTGAAACCCACATTTAATTTGGGTCTCACTTTGCCCGGAAACTCAAATATGAAGCTTGATTCATATAAGATTTGAGTCATTCTTCAATAGATTAGAGATGCTATAAACTACGAAGAATGATTCAAACTTATGTATTGATAAGAAAGAGTATACTACTTTAACCAACTTGGCTGCCCGTATTAGCAAACTTACTTTTAATTATTAATTATACTTTTTTTTTCTCTTTAATGCAAGTGCCACGTGTGAGGACTTACGTCATGTCTTACAAAACTTTTCCATAGTAATCCATATTTCTTCTTTCATATTATATATGTGAACTGATTATGATAGCATCATGTCCACCATGATTTCAGCGAAAATAAGAGGAAGAAAAAAGTCTCTAGACACATAAAGTGGCACGATGTGATTGGAACAGTATATGCCAATCCCCGTAGTGCCTTCCAATGTGTTGTCTCCCAAACATACCTCAAACCTTTTTATTTGTTTAATTTGCATAAGCGCACTAAAAACATTAATCATGCATGCATAAGTTCAGGAGTGAGTATTAACTTTACCTGAAACAAAGTGCCATTATGAAGGTAATGGCCGGAAGGACATTGACAACAGCAGATGCAAATGTTGCTGAGGTGTACTTCATTCCCAGAAAGTATAAGTTTTGATCAAGAACTGGCCTGTATATATTCATATGTTAATCATATTAGTATATGATGATTGTACATGCAATAATCTGAAAATTTATTTGTTTCACCCCTTAACCTATATATACTTTCAACCATATTATATATTGCCATTCGGAAGAAAAATATAAAAAAGTTAGAGAGTGTTACTCAAGAAAACCAAGCAGAACTATTCGGAGGAATATCGGGAGAGTCATTCTTGGCCTTATTTTCCTGTAAAAGAGAGGTAAAAACAATGTGGTCAAAACAATGTGGTCAAAATAGTAGGGCAAAAAAAGGAAATATAATATGTATACAGGCATTAACATGCAGGTACTTGCCACTAAGTTGGCATATTACATGTTAAACTAGAAATTTAAACCATTAATCGCATGTAAAATTTTGTAATAATACCGTACGATTTATATTGCCATATTACATGTTGTAACAACGTACGTATCATTTTCATAACAAGTAATTTTAGTAGCAAAACGCCTATCTATATATGCATAAATGCATACATTTTTGAAATATATGAGGTAATAAATGGTAGAGAGAGATGACCTTTCAAGAAAAAAGGCGAAGGGTGCAATGACACAGAAGGCAACAACGTGACGGTAAACGGAGAGAACGAAGTGACTCATGCCATGCTTCAATGAGACCATACTAATGATGTACATGCCTGAGTATCCAAACTGAAGGGAGATCATAGCCAAGTAAGGCTTTATCTTGATGAGAAATAAACTCAACTTAGACTCTTCCATGATTAATTTTCTATGCACTGGCTAGCTATTACTAGTACTAGTAGTAGCGTTGCTCTCTCTACTACCTCTTACACACTCCACTAATTAATTTGTGAGAGGATGCGAAAACTAAACTGAGAAATGTCCCTCTTATAAGCCTCAAAAGCAAAAATAAAGCGACAGCAGCCCGGCCACTTTTCAAAATGATACGTACATGTCTAAACCACTCAAACACAAATACAATCTCTCTCTCTCTCTCTCTCTCTCTCTCTCTCTCTCTCTCTCTCTCTCTCTGTGCGTGTCTAATGTGTCGATACTCTTATCCATTAACCAAGCACACCCACATACAAGCAATCCTCAATTGGGTGGGAATCAAACAAAACTTGAGAGAGAGAGAGAGAGAGAGAGGAGTTTAATTAAGTGGATCTGTATGAAAATAATGCTTTTCCTTTTCTTTCCATACTTAATTTATTAAAGTGGGGATTTGATTCATTGACCACCAAATCATATATAGGTTGAGTGCAGCATGATACATGCAAGAGGCTAAACTTACGTGGTGCTTGGGTATAGTAGAAGCGGGTGCTATGAAGAGTGGACACCACTTTAATATATTAAGGTACTTAACCCATGGCCAAGTTAACTCACCATACTTGGGCACTTTTTCACTATGGGATGATCAAATTCAATAAATGAGAGAAAATTTGAGTGTGACGTGGTGTAGTGGTGGATCAAAGATTTCAATCTTGGGTGGTTTTGGTGTTAAATACAAGTTTTTGAGATAGAAACAGAGTGCAAAGCGCGAAGAAAAAATTTATTCATTAACGTATTTCGTCGAACTATTGGCGGGCTTGTTGTCGATAACCAAACCATATTGTGCACATGTCAACAGATAACGGCATCTACCGAAACAATCTGATGAGTGATATAGAGAATTTGTTGGTGTTGTCGACACAACCTATGGAGGTATGCCTAGCATGCATTACACATCAAACATTTAGTAGGCAATGACCCATACCAAACACTTAGAGTGTCCTTGGGGGACCTTCACATGTATATTTTCCGGACACCGAGTGGTCTTGGGACCACCTTGATCCCTACTTCCATCCACCCTTGACGTGGTGTGTTATTAATTTACGTGTTATAATTTGAGTAAACAATAAAATTGATATTTTATGAATACATGTGTTATAACAAGCATGAATAATAACATGTATGTTGTAGTATGGCAGTTATCATACCATAAAGTTTCTCCCATTAGTAAGTCTCATTCATATCAAGTAATGTTAGTGGGATTGACATGGACGGTAAATTTTGTCAAGGTTACGCACTATCTGTCGATCGTCTTTATATAATGTCTCCTATAGCAATCCCTAAAACGTGGTTAAGGTACTCAGCTAAATTTCTTGTAGAGGCTGGCTTTTCATACTATAATATAACTTTGCCAATCAGAAAGACACTAATGATTCTTTATTTTGTATGGCCACAATTTGAGGATAATAATCGAAAACCTATTCTCCACATTCAGGCATGTTTTGGCTTATAAATACGCCACTATTGATTCTTTCCTTGATTAATTTAGTGCAAACTACACAAAATTGTTAATTTAATACTTCCATCGCTTTTGTAGATAATTAAGGATGGAAAAGCCCTTTGCTGGTTTAAACCAAACGCCCTATACATAATATACATTTTCACGTTAGTACATGTATTTGTCACACTTTTTTTAATATTACATGTAAAACTCACATAAGATATGTGTATTTAATCATTATCGAAAAATTAAAACAAATTAAATATTTCAAATATAAATATTTAAATCTCATATGTGTTCAAATATTTCATCGTATTTTTTTGAGAGAATTTCTGAATAATGTACATGCATATTTTTCGGAACTACATTTTTTTTATTAACGCACAAAACTATAGATCGCCATAACATGTACTTCGTGGCCAAGCTTACCGGTTATATGATGTACCAGAATGGGAAAAGAAAAAAAAAATTAATCAACCGATTAGGTGCAATATGCATGTTTTAGATATATAATATAATATGTAACTCACACAGTATTTCCATTTTAACTACTTTTATATGTATAGTCCCCTTACATTTGAGGGTTTTTTTCTATAATAATTTTATTTGAGCGACACTTGTGGGCCTTATTCTGCAATTTTTTTTTCAATGATCTAAAACATATATATTTTAGTACATCATTCATGGATTATTTTTGTAAAAAATTAGACAAATTCAAAACCACTAAGACATCCTAGTGAATAAAATAGAGGAATATAGTTTTTCAAGAGAAACACTATTATACTATTTAATCCAACGTTTAAATGGTTTGAAATTCAGATGATTTTTTGTAGAAGTAATCTTTGAGAGAAATAATTAAATTGGTGAGTTTCATACACTAGACCTAATTTATACCCATATTCACCCTCACCATAGGCTAATTAACACAATAACTCATATATGTATATGTGTGCGTGTGTGTGTGTATATATATATATTAAACGCACAGTACTATTGCCATTATTTTTCCTGGATGAGTGTAAAACACTTGGGGAGATAAAGTCCAAACATATAAAGATGGTGGTTTCGTGTTTGGATTCCACGCAAAATTTAAATCAGGTTAGTGGAATCCCACCCTAAAATCTTTGGTTTTTGAAAGGAGAATTGGTTGTGGTTAATAATTATTGCAAACAGAAAACAAAAATCAAAAAACAACATATGTATTTGGCCGACTCTTTTTTTGTGTGGTTGTGTTTTTTCCTGTCCAACTTTAAAATTTCTAAGGGTAACGTCATTAATATGTGTGAGATGAAGCTTTATAATGTGGAACTAGCTAGTTGTTGTAACATTTGCAATGTTGGGTTAAAATCTAAAATTTGAGGTTTAAACTTTCTTCCTCTCTTTGTCTCGACAACTTCTGCAATATGACACACGACATAATTGCAGTGAGTGGGACCCACCTCTGGCAGCTTTATCGGCCACCTAAACCAAACCAAGGCCAATGGCTAGTTTTGCATCTAACGGCTCACATGATTCGATCATTCAAATTATTATTTTTAAGTCTAATTTATAAATACAGTAATCCTAACGGCTAAAATTTAATATGATCAAATCTAACAGTAAAAAAAAGCAGATTTAATGGCCCAAAATTAAACCTGACAGCTAAAAAAATTAAAAAAAAATTATTTAAATCAAAATTCACCCAAAGCTCTATAAATACCTATGTATTTGTTCAAAGATCCATATAAATTTCACTTTCCTACAAGTTTGCCTAATTTTCATATGTTTCAGATTTGTAAGGGTTTTCCATGACTTTCATGCGATGTATATGTGTACAAATGAGGTCAGTGTAATTATTGAAGAAGAAAAGCTATTTCTGAGTTAGAGTCTAAAATTTTTTGGGCAACTTTTAGGTATTAACCCAGACAATTGCACATGGTCATAGGGGAAGAAACAAAAGAGTATAAATGTAAAATTGTTCTGTTGGGATAACACTTTCTTCTTCAGGTAGCTTAGAGTTGTAATATTGATTGTAATAGAAGAAAAAAAAAACTAACAAACACGGTCGTCAATTTTTTTACAAGATTAGCAAAATCATTTTTTTTTTAATTAGAAAACCTCGGCGGTAGCCATGACAATCCTCACTCACCGTTTGTAAGTTTGTGTTCGCAGTACTGATATTTTCTATCTGAAGAGTCCTCTACCAATTCTACTTCTACTAACTATATTGCTCCATGGTTTGAATATGATTGCCTCACTGTTTCGAGTTTCTTCATCGAGCTTGGAAAGAGGTAAGTTGGGAATTTTTGGATTTGCAAGTCCGTTATAATCAGCCATAAAATAAGTGTCGTATCGTAAACGGAAGCACAAAAATGTCATCTAATCAGATATACGAAAAGAGTCACCTACCGCTGCAACTAATAACGTGTACAAACGAATTTGTAAAGTGACGTGACAATTATCCTGAATCAAATTTATATGTTTGCATGCATGTGCACCAGTTTCATAATTTCATTTACAAAAAAAAGTTAATGAAAAGGACCTCACAGAATTTTTTTTCAACCAAAAATACTTGAAGAATTTTTATTAATAATAAAGACAACATAAAAAAATTGAGGCAATGAACATTTTGTAAGTAAGTTGAATTTTGATGGCACGAATGTTTATACGAATAGGTTAACTGTTTGTACACAAGTCACCCTAGCTAAACCCTAACTGTGCATAAACAGTTGGTCATAGGTGAAGCCCAATGGTCACATACGCTCCGTGACTCTACTTATGTTGTCCACGTGCTTAACTTGAATATTCACACATGTATGAAGCCCAACGGTCACACACGCTCCATGCAAGGACGAAGCTAGAGATCTATATAGATAGGAATATCTTCAAACAATAAAGTCACAAAGTAAAAAGCTAAGAATTTAATAAACAAAATACTTATATAATAATCTATAAGATTTTCCATACAACATAGCTAGGGTGCGTAGCACCCGTGATTCAAAAATGCCTCTCACATGCGCGTGAGCGCGTGCGGAAAGGCTAGTGTGTGTGTGTGTGCCTCTCACATATGCGTGAGCGCGTGCAGAAAGGTTAATGTGTGTGTGTGTGTGTGTGTGAAGATCTTCTGAGGACCCTCCGAATGTTTTGTACGGGTCCTTTGTGTACCTACCAAGTGTTTGATGAAATACCTACTAAGCATATTTCAACATGATGTGTCGACAACATTCAATGAATTCTATCGATATCACTCATCTAATTGCTTCCATATATGTCAATATCTGTTGACATATGCACATCACGGTTTGACTCACAACAACAAGTCCACCCAGTGTTCGAGAAAATGCCTCAGTGAATATCTGAAAATCTCTTGTGCACTTTGCGATCCGTTTCCATATAAAAAAACTTGAACCTTTAACCCAATGAACCCCCAAGATTCGAATCCTAGATCGGCCATTGGTACCAATACCACCAAACCTCTCTCTATAAGACTGTTATCATTCATCCATTGATCTCCCATGGCCAAAAATGCTCTTTCAATGTTGGCAATAGCAACTAGAAGAGCTAAGGCTAATGTCACAAGCAAATAAACTAGTGACAGATCTTACTTATGTCACAAGCATGTACATTTTTTTTTCCAACTAAATAAACTGAGTGAGGGCATCCGTCCCGCCCTGGCCCAAGGTAGCTCCATTCATGGCTCCACGTCACCCAATTTGTGTAGTATACGTGCTTTACTTGAATATTCTCCAGAGGTGAGGGGGCCACATGTCAAGCCCAACACCCTCATATTACTAATTGATTTTATGGTAAAATCTCAAATTTCTTCAACCTTCACTTTAATTCCTGTTACAACATGATGCTAGCATTTAATCTCTAAATTACAAGAAATGTAAGATTACACTATAATCCTCATAATTTATAGTCCAATGGTATATGATAAAGGTAAAGTTATAATTAATAAAATGAAAGGACACTATTATTACAATAATATTATACTATTAAAGTCGGATGTTATTGGCGAGCTTGAATACATTACAAAAATATCATTCGATAAAATGTAATATAACCCATGCTCTCTACTTATAAAATGTATATATAAATTTCACTCATATATGTAGCTGTGTAAGTGGTTCACCTATAGAAGTAATGCTTTCTTCCAAACAATAGTAGATGTCATTGATAAACAGTTGCTAAATACAAAGATTTGGACTAATTACAAGTACGTCATACGGAGATGGATTTTGGTAAATACACAAGATCGAACAATAAAAACAGATTACATAGAAGTAATGCTATTAGTAAATATATAGAGTATTTCATAGCATCATTCCAGATCTTAAAAAATGCCAAAAGCAGAAGAATAAACAATTGGAGAACATTGGGCAATATAGAAGGACGAATAGACCCATGGGATATATTCTTATTGTGGCTTGTTGACACCCTTCTTTGTGTCAATTCATACTACTACATAAAGCTATAGCTAAGAGCTAGAGAAAAGAGACTTACTACATAATTACAATCAAAAGGGAATATAATACAGAGGCATTATCAGATTCTTTATACATATAAAGTACTTGTTCCTTCAAGAGCATCCGATAAAATTCAAACGATAAATAAAAAGTTCTTGATCAGCATTATATTTGGACAGTCTTTAATTGCATTTGGGATGGCTGGTCGATGCTATTTTTATCAATCACCAATTTTGCACCACTGACAGCGTTTGCTTTAGTAATTGGTAACTCCTGAGCTTCATCCTTCACAGTAGTATTGGATTGCACAGCTGGGTTAGTGCCATAATCCTTGCTTTTACCCCACACCACAGAATAAAGGCCAAATGCGATGACCATGCCTCCAATGATACTATATGTCAAGTTTAAATTTAAAAAAAAAAAAAAAATTAGTGGGAATTAAAATGTATGATGTACTATTTAGAAAAAGATAAGAATGATACATATCAAATGCATGCTGAAAGTTGATTGATTACATCACGAAGATACCTTCTAGTAAAAGTAGGCAGTATTTGTTCCAAACAAAAGTTATGTCACAAGATGTACAACATCAGAACATATTGTACATTCCATTATTCTTCATTGTCAATACTTTTTAATCAGAATTTGTCACATTAGGAGAAAATTTATAATTAAAATAAATATAGGAATAATGCGCAAATATTGCCAAGAAATATCGCGTAACACGAGATGATTAGAATTTAGAATTAAGAGAAAAATTGCAGGGGAAATACGACATTAGCTCTTTATGTTTACCTGCCAAGGTGAAGTTTCTCAGCTAGAATAATGGAACCCAGAATGGACACGATAATCATGCAGAGAGGGTTAAAAGCCGTTACAAAAACCGGGCCTCTAGTCTTCATAACCAAGCCTTGCACGTAATATGTAATCCCAGAGCTAATTAGTCCCTAAACCATTGAAAAGGCTTCTTTATTAGTTTCATTTCCCCCAATTCGATTAAACTTAAAACCATCTAATTAAAATGAAAATTCTTGTTAGGGTTGAATTCGTATTAAGTTGTGTGGTAATAATTACCGTGTAGAGAGGTGCAAGGAGCCTTGAATCCCATCCAACCGCCCATGCACTAGGGCAACGCTCTACAGTAAATGCTACAGCTGAGCCTTGCAACGCTCCCGCCAAGCATATAAAGCAGGAAAGTGAGATGTTTGCTGGGTATTTCTTCACTGTTATAGACTGGATTAATATATAAGTTAGTTAAGTTCACTGTTAATATATTCAAGCTCACATGCATGCATGGAACATAATTCAATTAATACTTACTTGCAATACGTAGAAACAGGACCAGGCAACACTACCCAGGAGGATAAAGAGTGTCCCGGCTATCCAGTGTTGGTTGGAGGTTATAGTGGTGCTGCTACTTTCATGGTGGCTGCTGGTTTTGTGCGACCACAGGAGGTCAATGACAGGGCCTTTGTACAGTGTCATCAGCAAAGCACCAGCAAAGGTTACTAGGGTTCCTATCACCTTGGCTTGACTTCGCACCTCTTTGATTTTTACAGTTTCGACCCTGCGTGCATATGTGTTTCAGGTTTATATAAGTTATTAATTAATTTATGCATGCAAATAGATTTACATGCTAGCTAGCTACAGATGGAAGGGGATGTAACCGACATATACTTATTTTGTCATACAATGACCTAGGAATGGATTAAGACTATATATTATGAAGTTATAAGCTCGAAGACCATTTCGTTGGAGAGAATTCTACCTATTTGATTAATTGATTCTTACCTAAAAATAACTGCGATTACAAAGGTGACGGACGGAACGGCATTCATGATGGCAGATGCAAATGAGGCCGATGTGTATTTCATCCCCAAGTACGTAAATCCCTGATCAATGACTGGCCTGCACAATCAAGTGCTTGTTTTTGTCATAAATATTATATGCACCATATATTGATTACATATGTGACAAAGGTTAAATTCACTTGATGGTTAATCATAGAGTTAATATGTGTTGTGTTAGTCATCTATGTAGTATAGTATATGCGTGTTAGTGAGACTATGAGAGTATCTTTACTCTAGAAATCCCAGCACCATAATGTGCAAAAAGGTAGAAATTGTCATTTTCGGCCTCGTTTTCCTGAAAAAAAAAAAATATCATTACTATACCGAGAATTAATTAGTTAATTGATTAAAGGTTATTCAAGGTTATTCAAGGTTATTACTTACATGCGATTAATTAATTAATCTTATGGGAGTTTTAGCTAGTAACCTTTCAAGAACCAAGGCAAAAGGAGCGAGGACAAGTGCTGCAGTAGCATTGCGATAGACGATGAGAACATATCGATTCATGCCATGATTGAGAGTGGCCATGCTGATTATGTACATCCCTGCACTCCCAAATTGCAAGCTCACCACCAGCAAATAAGGTTTCAGCTTCTTCATCATCACACCAAACCTCCCACCTGAGTTGTTCTGTTCATCATCTCCCATCTCTCTCTCTAACAATTTAACTTAACCCAATTATTTTTTCTTTGTGCAAGAGATGGAACAGTTTAATTAGGGATGGAACTAAGAGGTGCAATGCAAGCTCCTTCTTATAGAGGAAAAAAACATTAATTATGTTAGGATAACAAACCCACTTCAAGAAAAGGGGTATTATCTTGCAACCTTTGTGGATTGCGTGCATGGCCCTGTCTTGAAACACTATTATATGCTTTCTTTGCTCATTATTTACGATCCCTTTTTTTGGTTTTTGTTCCTCTTTTTGTATGGTTGATTTTATTTTCCTTCAATTGTGATATAATTTGGAAACATTTGATGGGATATAGATTTTCTTCAAAAATAAATTCTAATTAGTAGTAAATACAATCAAGAAACAGTTGTATATTTTTCACAGCTTATTGATCACGATGACATTGATGCTATAATTACTTCATGATCGATTAAAATTTATTGGAGAGTTTCGTATTGAAGTGACTATATATGCATGTAAAGTAAGTCCTATAGAGAGTGTTTGGCTTTAGGGGTGAGAGATTGAAGCCTTGGGATTGGGTGCTTGTATGCCTTTAAATGAATTAAAAATTTATCTAAAAGGTGGAACACCCGATCCAGCCAGATTATCACCTCTAATATCACATCTATTGGATATAAACAATAAATTAATTAGGAATATTATCCAGTTTTATGCATCACACATGACCATTAAATCACTAATACAATAAGGGTTGAAGAACCTATTAGCTTTGATACATACATCTCTAACAGCTGGGTTGCCTAACAAATGGAATAACAATCTTAATCGATCATGATGTAATTATAACATCACTATGTAAACAACTAAATGCAATATAATTAATTGCATGCAGTTATAATCATAAAATTCTTACTTTTTCTTAACCTTTTCCCCCTCTCTGGGGAAGGGGTTTGAACTGTGTATTATTTTGACTACATAATAGAGATATCACATAACAATATATTACAAATTAAAAAGAATTTTGAAAAATTTCGTGTACTATAACTATTTTAGTTATTAGATTTTAATTTAATTTATTTTATTTTGGGCATGGCTTCAATGCTACATATCATTCATGTTACGGATGTTTTAGCCATTAGATTTGATTTCTACAACTGTTTAGAGGTTTTATTTTCAATCTTAGTCATTCATTTCCTGTATCATTGAGTTCTACGTAGTCTTGAAGAAAAAAGCTTTAACTTTTTGTTATGTTAGTTTTATTTTTTCTTTGAAAATTAAAAACTTGTTTGATAATTGTTTTTAGTTTCAACCAAAACTACAAAACGAAACAGTTATCAAAACAGTCCCAAGTAAACTGATTAACTAGGTACGTACTCAGACACATACACAAAGGAGGCCAAATATTCCCTGTTTATCTACCCTGTACAAGTTTTGAAAATGTGATTTCTGATGTTATGCATTGTGAAGAGAAGTCCACTGGAAATAGCCATTAGCCAGCTAAGTAGAGAGGAGTCGATCTCATCTTAAACATTAACTGAAAATTTGGGCAAATGTGTATTGGTACTAGGTTTTGCATATTTAGTCAATGTTACACGGTTTTGCTTAAATTGTGGGGCTAAGCAAAGATATAAGATGAACGTAAATCTGTTTTGGATAACATGAATAATTAAGATGATGTATACATGCACCTAACTTTTTTTATAAGGTTTCCAATTATTAGTGGCTGTGAAAAGAGCCATATATCATCATAAACTTCTGTGCATGCATAATTGCTACCCATTCAGCATGCATGATGAGGACAGGTAATGCTCCTTCATTATTTATTATTGGGTTTTTAAGAGTACCACCTTTAGTCACCCACTGAATATCTATTTATTAAAGAAGACTGAATTAGTCCTAAAGTCGAAAGACTAAGGCAGCAAGGCGAAAGAAACATTGTGTTTAACTCACCAATCAAAACTAGGGGAGGGAGATATTCTAATATAATCTAGATCAGGGGAGGAGATTCGATCTTAGATTCAAGGGGCATAATGTATTGCTTTAGTCAATTTGGTCATGCATAGAATTTACTAATTTGAAATTGAATCATCCATTAGCGCAAGAGGACACGATTGCAGCAATGTACTGGCCCAACAAGTCAGTGAGTTTGTTATGCTCATGTTATCCAGTAAGGGACAGACAGCAGACTTCAATGGCGTGGCCATCCACAAGGCTAAGGTGCTAGATTTGTAGCCCAAGGAGGTGTTCTGTAAAGGTAGTGCTATCCATTCACTCATTTTTACTTCTTATACACCTTTTTGAATTGTCGGTTGTTCAGATCTAATGAATTGAAGATGATCACTGACAAAATATTAATTAGGCTGTGTTGGAAGTAAAAATGAATTTGTGAATAGATCTATTCTTTTGTAAACTCATGCTTATAGCCTACTCAATTTCAATACAGATTATTTTTTAATGTATATTTAGTAGAAGAGAGGTAGTAAATAATACGTTTTATGCTAAAAATTGTAAATTAGTTCTATCTCCAGTCCACTTTTATCCTACTCTTTAAGGAAAAATACCATTTACCCTATGTAATTGAGCCTATGTGCTTCTTACTCAAGAAAAGAAACATAAGTTCTTTAAATCCACAATTAAATCCCTATCTCCATAATTCTTGACTTTCCGTTGCAATTTTCCAATGAATGTCACCTTTGGTATGTTCTTAATCTCCTTATTTACTTATTCTTGATTTAATTAGTAGGTTAATTATTTATATGGTCTTTGAATTTATAGGTTAGGGTTATAATTTTAATTAGTAGGTTAACATAAGCTTTTCTGGTGATATCGTGCATCATTTGGGGATCATACACTTACCACTCACCATTGGTATAGGCCCTTACACATGTACTATTACCACTAATTTCCTTGTGGTTAATTGCCCGACGGTGTACAATGTCATCTTTGGACGCACAGGCATCAACGATCTTAAAGCCATGGTACTACACATATGTGGCTGATGAAGTTTCCAACACCTTCTGCCAATGGTTACATCAGAGGATATCAATTGCGTGATCATGCTACAACACTTCAGTCAAGCAACAACACTTGCATGTGCCTAAATAAACCTTCTCTATACATAACGAAGTCATAAAAACCAATGCGGATGAAGCCAACACTTGCATGTGCCTAAATAAACCTTCTCTATACATAACCAAGTCATTATCTATTTATCTATTTCGGCTTCAGTAGTCAGTTCGGTTCCCATTCGAAGAGATGGTAATGTTGAGTGCCCCGTCTACTACACTAGCAAAGCCTTATAAGATACAGAGACATGGTACTCTAACATTGAGAAATTGGCACTAGCATTGATCATGTCTGCTCGAAAACTCTACCCTTACTTCCAAGCACATTCCATCATCGTGCTTACCAATCACCCCCTTTGACAAGTACTCCAAATTCCTGGCACTTCAGGATGAATGATCAGGTGGGCAGTAACCCTCTTACCAACCAAAACCAGCTGAGAAGACTCAGGCATTTGCATATTTCATCTCCGAATTCACATATCATGTTGACATTTCACCAACACCTGAGGCATTGGTTTCGTTACCCTCGGAAGCTGAGAAAGTAGAACCAACATTTCTATTATGGACTCTATATGTTGATGGCTCATCCAACCAACAGGGTTATGGAGTAGGATTGGTCTTTACTACGCCCGACAAAGTTACATTGGAGTATGCTCTTCGCTTCAAATTCAATGTGTCAAACAATAAGGCCGAGTATGAAGCCCTTCTGGAAGGCTTACATTTGGCCAAACACGTTGGAATTAAACAACTTACATCTTCAGCGACCCTCAGTTAGTGGTCAACCAAATCACAAACAACTTTCATGCTAAAGATAGCTCCATGGCAGCATATCTTGCGCAAACACAACTTTTTCTCAAGCACTTCCATTACTAGATCTCCCAAGTCCCTCGAGCAACAAACAATCATGCAGACACCTTGGCTCGTCGCGCCTCAGCAGTGGAAGACGAGATTGGAAGAAACATTCATGTCGAGTTGTTGGCAACACCAAGCACCATGGCCATGGAAGTGTACAACTCATAACAGGTGGATAGTTGGATTACCCCTATTTATAAATTCCTTACTCATGGCACCCTCCTAGATGATAAAGTCCAAGCTAAGAAAATTTGATACAAGTCTACCTGCTACCTGATCATCAATTACCAACTCTACAAGCGAGGTTTCACCCTGCCATACTTGAGGTGTCTTACACCTACTAAAGAGGAAATGGTCATTCGAGAGATACATAAGGGAGTTTGCGGAGATCATGCTGGATCTTAGTCCCTAGCACACAAGGCTTTTTGCTAGGGATATTATTGGCCAACACTTCACTAGGATTGCCATCAAAATATCTCGCTCATGTGACAAGTACCAACGTTACGCAACTATTCCTCATTCCCTTTCTGAGCCTCTTACTCTTATAATCAGCCCTTGGCCCTTCACCCCATGGGGACTTAATTTGATCGGCCCAATGCTTGGGGGGAAGGCAAGGTCCGTTATGCGATCATTGCAGTTGACTACTTCACAAAATGGGCCGAAGTAGAATCCTTGGCAACCATTGCTGAGGCAAAGATAGAAGACTTCATATGGAAGAATATCCTTTGCTGATTCAGCATTCTGAATACAATTGTCATAAACAACGGGCGATAGTTTGACAACAAGAAGTTTAAGATTTTCAGCTCTAAATTCAACATCAACTTATGTTTCGCCTCCCTAACTCATCGTCAGGCTAATGGACAAGTTGAGGCAATTAACAAGATAATCAAGCGCACCATGAAGACTAGCTTGGATAAGGCTAAAGGTTTTTGGCCAGAACTTGTACCCCAGGTTCTTTGGTCATACCGAACTTTGTATCAAACTTCAATAGGAGAAACTCCATTCTGACTTGCCTTTGGTATAGAGGCGGTTGTCCCAGTTGAGCTCGAGCAAGCAACATACCAAGTTAAGAACTACAGGTAAAGTGAAAATGACAAACAACTTGCCCTCAACTTAGAGCTAGTCGAAAAACATAGGGATCAGGCTCACTTGAGGAACATCGCTTACATATAGTGCGTCTCTAACTACTATGACTTTAGGGTCAAACCTCGCTATTTCAAAGTAGGGGACTGGGTATTGAAGAAAAGACTACTCTATGACAAAGTCCTGAGCAAAGGCACACTCAGTCTAAACTGGGATGGAAAATTTGAAGTTGTCGGCATCAGTCGCCTTGGCTCTTACAAACTCAGAAGTTCCGACGGTAAGACCCTTGGCCACCCATAGAACGCTGATCACATAAAGTACTATTACAAGTAAACTCACATTGTACAAGTGTTGAGCTATAGCAATTCGGCATATTTTGTAAGGAAGGCCATTTGACATAACTTAATAAAGAGGTGATTCAGACAACTTCGTCCCAACTTTTTTACATTCATAAAACCAAAACACTTGGTCTCACCCTGACTTAATAAAATTCTAACTCAAATCTTCAACTTAAATGACATTACATACTCGAGTTTGAAGCTTTAACATGAATGCTTTCAACATGAAATAAAGTCTAAGTATTTGTCAACAAGATTATCCAAATAAACAAATATCTTCAAGGTGTGTCCATTCAATTAGACCCAAGTCATGGGTTGTATCCAAACAAGGGATCTATTTGAACATAGACAAACATTCATAAATTATAGGCAAACACTTGGCACTTAACATCAAAATAAATGGTGCAATGTTGTAAACATCCATACACAAAAAGCCCTTAGGCACCTAACTAGTACATGTAGGAAGTAAAGGCACTACGAATCACCGTCATCTAAGGCCGAACTCTTCTGATGTGGCTCACTTTCATCGCCATCACCGCCATCGTCACCTTGCTGAGTCAACTCATTAGCACTGGTGTCATCTTCAGACTCATCACCGCTACTGAGATCGAGTTCAAGGATGAATTGTTCACCCTTTTGCCGATGCTCCGATATCTCTGCAAGGTACTTGTCGATAATACATCTACCGTCGTACAGATCAAGGATGGCCATCCATTTCCTTTTCTCAAGCCGAACCACTCAGGCACAGTGGGGCCTGATAACATAGAAGAAGGCCTAGGAGCATAAGAACTCCTGCACAGTAGTATCCCTCTCGGCTATGAGACTCTTCTTCAGCTCTTCAACCTCTATTTTGGCCTTGGAAACCTCGAGGATAGTCACCTCCAACCGCTTCTTGAGCGATACGTTCTCACCATTCCGCCTCTTCAACCTCTCCATGGTTTGGTCTTTGAGTTGGACAGCCTTAGTCAAAGCTTTGCTCGTCTTCCTAGTGTCATCCACAACCTGCTTGTTGTCTTGAAGCTTCGCCCTACATCGTTCGACCTCCCGCAGTTTATCATTATGCTCAGTCATGACCTACGTGACAAGATGATCATCAGTGCCAAGGGAAAACGAAAATAAAGAAAAGAAAAAAAAAGGTAAGGAAATGACAAAGTAACACTTACGTAGGCGGATATCCTCATCATCCGATCACGATCCGATTCGTTCTCAACTGGTGGCTCGACGCCCTGCAAGGCAATTGTTGACGAACCTAAAGCTATTCGGATGCATGGCATCCTTCAAGTCATTCTAGGGGATGCTACCAGCCTCTTCATTGTACTTTCTCTTACAGCTGGAGCTAGGGTCACCTTCCTGGCCAACGTGCTTCATGATGGGAGGAAAAATGGGATCGATGTTAGGAGGAGAAAGCAACAGTCGCCTTTCCTCCCCTGTAACTATGGCAGCAGCACATCCAATGGCTTCAGCTTCAGCCCTTTTGGAGGTGGCAATCTTGAGGACCTTCTCTTGAGACTTAAGCCTAGGAATAGCTTCACCCTGTGCTTGCGAGCTCCCTTGTGAAACAAAATGTCGTCTACAGGAAGTAACATGGTTTTTTCCCTTTCTTGGTGCTAGCCTCCCCTTCCTTACTCACCTTCTCCACTGAACAAGGAAAATTAAAGTAGGGAATACAACTTTGTTTGAAGAAATACACTTTATAAAAATAAAAATAAAAAAACGTAAAAAAGGCAAACGTAGGATACGACTTACTCGCTCGTCTCTGGCACTCGGATAGTAAGGTTAGAAATCGTACTTTTGAAACAAGGGTAGTAGCTTGCTCAAGTGTCTATCCTCTTTTGGCACCCTCAACACTTTCTCTACATCAACAAGATCTTATCTAGACAATTAATAGCTTTCTTCGACACTACATAAGGCAAAGAGTTAGAAGCAAGTAAAGATCACAACAAATAACAAAGTATGCAAACAATGGATGCATTACAACCTATGGTCTGGAAGTGGGTTAAAATGCGCCGTTCAGGCGTGATACTTCTATCATGCTCCCAACCCTTGTAAAGGAAGCACCAACGGTTTCTCTAAGTAGAATATTTTTTCCTCTTACCAAAGACTATATGCTCATTCTTACTCCGACATGCACACTCAACATAGCCCATGGACGACTTGGCCGGACGCATCTTATAGCAATACCGCCATTAAGCGAAGGAAGGCTCACCTAGACCACACTCCATCCAGATGATGTAAGTCCCAATCAAAGTCTCCCATAGGCTAGGATTGAGTTGTCCAGGCGCGTACCCCATGAAGGCAATCATCTTTTGCAACCATAGATGCAAAGGCAACTTTACCCCTAACTTCTCTAATATTTGGGTATAGAACATGACATGACCCTTAGGCGGATCGGTAGGCAATTCTTCATCGTGCACCAAGCGCACGATGAAGAATTGCCTACCGATCGTGCACCAAGCGCACGATGAAGAATTGCCTATCGATCCGCCTAAGGCCTTAAGCAATTCTTGGGTATACAACAAGACTTCCTTAAGGCCTTAAGCTAGCGTCTACTATCTAGCAAGTTCTTACCTAAGTGGTCCGCCATACACTTTGAGCGAAAGATGGGTACAACATTGAGGACACCTTCCTCAACTACCGACGTGTGGGAAGTAAATGCACCAATATCTAAGGCTCTGTCCCTGGACCTATGCTCCTTACCCGCCTCTTCACCAGATGGGATGCATGTTTAGTGATCATGAGGGTCACCTAACATCTTCTCTTCATAAGACTCTAAGGAATACCTTGGCGGCTCGAACCTAGAGCCAGAACTAGAGGAACCTTCATCACTAGAACCTTCAGACCCTAACATCTACAACAAACAGAAACACACACCTCTATTACTACATGGAGGATTGACTTCTAAAATACTCCTAAGTCATGATGGAGATTCAACTAGTTCATCATGTTCTTAGCCAAATGCATGGAAACTCAAACAGTTCAACAAGAATGGATGCATTCGATCCAAAGAAAAGGCTACTAACCAGAGAATGGTGTCAAGCACTGTCGACACCCATCTCAACCAGAGAGCACTCTATCTTCAAAGATCACTACACAATGAGCAAATGAAAGCAATGTAAGAAGTGAAAACTCATCCTCCTTATATAGTCCAACATGGGCAAAGAAATTCAAATTTAACCCATGAGAAAGCCCCACATGTCAAGCCTTGGGACTTCCACACAAGCTAGAAAAAAAAAAAAAACGAAATTAATTAACTATTTAGTAATTATTTTGATAATTATTAATAAATTAATTCATTGTTAATTACTACTTAATTAATTATTAGTCAACTAATCAATCGCTTAACAATTATTAATTAACTTTAAGCATGGAGGTCAACAAAAACTTTAACATACAGGGGATAACTACAATATGTAGATTGTCTTCCACATTCTTGTTCAAGAGTGTGGAAGCAAAATCAACTTATGAGGTCCTATAGAAAGCTTCCCACACCCTTGAAGGGAGATAACTTCCTATACCTAATGAAGAGAGCTTCCCACACCCAAGGGAGAGAATTTCCCACACCTAAGGGCATAAGCTTCCCATACCCAAGGAAAAAAGCTTCCGACACCTAAGGAAGAGAGCTTCCGACACCCAAGGAAGAGAGCTTCCGACACCCTTGAAGGGAGAGAACTTCCCACACCTAAGGAAAAGAGCTTCCGACACCCAAGGAAGAAAGCTTCCGACACCCAAGGAAGAGAGCTTCCCACACCCTTGAAGGGAGAGAGCTTCCCACACCTAAGGAAGAAAGCTTCCCACACCCAAGGGTATGAGCTTCCCACACCATAATTCAAAAATCCTTCCACACTCTTCTTCAAGAGTGTGGAAGCAAAATCTATTTATGTACTCTTCAAAAAGCTTCAATCGAAAACTTCAATAGGAATTTCAAAAAGCCTTCCACACTCTCCCACATTAAATCACTCAAAACTACAAGCTATACCCATGTAAAAACAAAGAACCAACAACTAAAAGACCTTCTTATTAACCTATTACCCCAAGATTTATCTATTAATCTATTTTTCAAACACAAACTTTTGCCACAACTATTTAGAAAATTCACAAAGCCCAACATTTTACCAATCTGTGCAACAACAAACATATAAACATAAACATTTCTCCTTTCACAAGATCCCTATTATATATCATATACCAATATTTGTATACAATTTCAAATATATCATAAAGAAAAGCACAATTAATTTCATATATGATACAGGCTTGGAAGAACTACTCATCCACATACATATTTAAAACAAATACAGTTAGGAAACATTGAATATTGTGCTAAAGATTGATGGAAATATTGTGCAAAGGCATGAAAGACCAATGCATCTTAGTCCCCATGACCTCCCTTGATGCAATTTCTAGCAGCACCCCCATCAAAACCCAAAACCAAAACCCACGGCCTCAACGCCTCCAACCCCTTCCGACCACAACCTCCTACTTCGAACTACACCTACACCTCCAAGACACTTTCAGATCACCTCACCTTCACCTAACCCATCACCCTTAATATACCCACAAATTGAACCTCACTGCAATTTTCAACGCCACATACTTCAAACCTTTATCCACCAACTGCAACTTTCAATCCAAAACCCATTGCTCCTCCGTAACCTTCAATGCCACAACAACCTTGAACTTCCCCACTCCCTCTGCAACCTCGCGACTTATCCCCCCCCCCCCACACCTACAGCTGCTTCACCTTCAACTTACAGCTGCAAACCATGACCCACCCTCATCGAATTTCTCAAACCTCAGCAAAATTACACGGAGACGGAGCTTTATAGATGTGAAAGAAGCTTATTTGCAGCTAGGTCTTGGGAATTTAAAAAAAAAAAAAAAAAAAAATATATATATATATATATATATATATATATATATATATGAAGGAAGAGTGAAGGAATGCTAGGAGGTGGAAAGGGGGAGCTGCCCAGAAAAGTTGGACAAGGTGAGGAAGAGAACACATGATAGGTTGATGTGCAATTAGGGTTTGGATTTCAAAAAAAAATTTGGGAGAAATATTGAGCCGATCTTAAGCTAGGCTTCGGGCCGTTTCAAACAATGGCTAGGCCACTCTTTACTGGGCTTAAAGGCTTGGCAACTAAACAAAAACAGAAACAAAGAAGAAAAAGAAAAAGGACACTGGTCATCCCTTTTTCTTGGGCTCATAAAACAAAGGAGTAGCTTCAGGCTGCACAAGATTTTTGGGCTTCTAACATGAAGGGAAAAACGTTGGGCTTCTAGCATAAAAGAAAATTTTGGGCCTGTGGGAAGCTCAAACTAGTTTGAAATATTTTTCGGATAAGGCATATATGAAGATGAGTGATATAAAAACAAGGCTTCGCTATTTTGATAAATTGGCAATAAGTAAGGCACCTTCTTCGACAATTCTCCTTGCCCGGAAACTTGGTGGACTCCTATATATGCTACTACACTTTGGTGCTCGAAAGTTTCATCATTACTCAGTGACTTGGATTTGTTAAGATCCCAACCGAGAAGCTTTCCTCACTGTTTGTACCATATTTCACCAATCCCGAAACTACCGAGCACCAGTCAACGTCATACCTTCAAGGACTCACTGAGGGGTTCATGCTGAGGCACCCTTGCCGAAGCACAAGAGTTTCCCTCCAACCAAGAGGCCAATCACAGCGCAACACATGTCAACATCAGAATAAAGCTCATCGAGTCCCACAACGACCGCAGATAAAAGCTAAAGACTCTCTTCAACTATAAAAGGAGACCATTCTCCTACAATTAATCCATAATGTCATCATTGTACTTAAACTAGTCATTAGAACTCACTAATGATGATGATGCTTGAACCTATGTATTTGTGTAAACCTTTCACTATCAATGAGAAGTCCTCTACTTCGTGGACGTAGCCAAACTTAGGGTGAACCACGTACATCTTGTGTTTGCTTCCCTATCTCTATCTCTTTACACATCATCATCATCACTAGGTGACCAGAGCAGCCGAGCGAAGGTCACAAACTTGACACTTTATGTTGTTCCAAAGTCTTCACCTATTTTGTGCATCAACAAACCATAAACTACAAATTTTCATTCATAATTTTTGTACCAACAACATTACGAGCAACAAAGACTAAATTTGTTTATCATAAAGTGTCATACCTGAAAATGTGTCATGATATTCATGGTCTGTGAAGACTAGAGAGGTGATTATTGTTGAATGGTGGTGCCTTTAGTTGGGTGCGATAGGGATTGAAGAGTGGCCCAATGGGAAGCAATTAAAGGGTTATAAGAACAATTGGTAAAGTGAGCTCTTTTGAAAGTCAAGCCCCTACGAAGCTCAGCCTCCCACGTGACTTAGAGGTTGTTTTCAAACCCAAAACAAACTGCACCATTTCACTTAAATGGCTTGGGTAAAACGACTTCGTCTAGCCAAGTCATTTGAAAAAGAATAATCAGTCTTTTTCTTGTTCTCCTTATGGTTTGTTGAATTCCAGAAGAGAGTGCATCAGTTACCCCTCTTCTCCCTTATCTGCCCGGACTTGGGTGGTCATCGGAGGTTCTCACATCCACTTATCTGGTTTTTGGGTGGTCCCGGGACCACCCAAGTCCCTTAATAGATCTTCCATTGGTATCATCTCAATCACCAGCACCATTAGACTCCCCTTGAGGCCTAGAACAAAGCCTAAACAACTATAGGGCCAACGGAGCACTGGAGGTGACAGATCGAAGCCACCAATTTTTAAGGTTTCCGACGAGTTCGAGGGAAATTAGAGCTTTTCCCGACCAAATTGGACTTGACCGCAAGTATAAAACTTTCTCTACTCATTGAGATCTTCATTTCTATAAAATTTGGTAATTTTTTGGAAATAGTTTATTTGACATCTGATTAACATAATTCCATTGTTTGGGTATACTTTTGTTAAGGTGCGCCACTTGAAAATTATAGCAATCGACGATCCGACCATTGGATCGTCACCAAACTTTAATACATTATAGTACATAATATTTGAGGATAGTAGGAACTTACGGATGAGGAATGTAATGTATGGATCTTCTCAAATTGGATTTGTAAGTTCATAAAATAAAACGTTGACCGCTACTTAATTTTAGCGATTGGCGGAGATCCGACCGTTGGATCGTTTCGAAACTTTAGGATGTTGTTCTAAAAGCTTATTGAAAAAGCCATTGGGAAGTTACGGATTGAAAATCAGAGATGCGAATCTTCCGGATCGAGTTACATAAGGTTGTGAACCCTACCGTTGACCTTTGACTGATGATTGATTTTTGGTCAATGGGTTACAAATCATTTTAGAACGTCCTTGGGGTTGTGTTTTATGTAAGTTAGATGTTTTATCGATAAGAATTATAAGACATGATTTGATCATTGTTCTAGGGGATGATTGTTCGTGATGCCTTAATATTCATGCTAGGGAGTTGTAGCGCGGACTTCAGGTGAGTGGGTCTTTTCCTTTTTATAGTATGTGTGTGTATGTGTGTGTGTGTGTGTGTGTGTGTGTGTGTGTGTGATTGATAGTTTCCATTTATGCATTTGAAAAAGAATTTCTTACATACCCCTGGATTAGACTAAAGTTTATAAGAATTAGCGAAATGACGAAATTTATGAAATATGCTAAATCCTACAGGATGCACATGTAAGTTTATTACGTTGACCAAAATTATTAAATCGTTATGGCATGCTTATATTTATGTAGTCTCCTCATCATTACTGCACCCAGGTGTTAGTGCTCGCCCAAGGCCAAGGCAAGTCTCTCACGTGTATGTTCACCTTCGCACTATACACTCGCCTTGGATCCAAGTAGGTGCCAGTCCTGTCGTACAAGTTGTATTAGGCAACTCCAACTCGTAGGTGACCATGAATAGCACCAGTCTTCACGTGATTATAGCTTTAAAGCGCATATGATAATTACATTCAGTTCTATCGGTCAGGCTGCATTAGGCAACTCCGACTCGTGTGCTAGCATAGATTGATGAGCATTGGTTCAGTTGTACAGGTCGCATTAGGCGACTCCGACTCATGTGCTAGCATAGATTGTTTAAGCACCTTATTGTACTTATATTACTGTTGAGATTTTGTGATTTTGGATATCCTGCCCTTGGTTACAAGATATTGTGCCATAATGAATTCTTGAGATTTTGCAGGCTACGATGAGTATTTTTATACTATACGTAGTAAATATATTTTGGAAACTATACTTGTTTTATGGCAAGAGGTTACAATGTTTTTAGAAAGGTTTTTATAAAACTTTATTTTCTGGTCCACTCACCCTTGTTTTTAGCCTCTTTAGGTTTTAGTAGCTATGCTTTCTTATCGACGAGGATTCTTGGAAAATCTTGGTGTAGATGATTACCTTCGATGGTATAATTCTCACCCTATCATATCGTACTGTACTTATACTCTGACATCACGTGTGAAATGGGTTCATTCCTACTCATAACGCACTCTTATACTTAGGCACTTTTAGGTTTAAATTTACTCATATTTTTCCAAATCACTGCACTTTATGACTTCATTACCTTCCAGGTGTCGGCCAGTACAGCTCGATTTGGAGTCCTAATGGACATTTCAGGTCAGGGTGTGTCAGTTTGGTATCAAAGCATAAGTTTGGGCAGTATTACATTCATCATATGCATGATGTAAGCATTCTTGATTCTTGAGCCTAAATGTTGAATTTTGCAACCTCGTCAACTACGAAAAACATGTTTGGTTTTCCTAAGTTTTGGGCGGATTAGGCGACTTATTAACATTAGAGAAAAATGTTTTGGCAGACGCCTCTAGATTTAAACGAAGAACCTCATTGCCAAGGAAAATCCTGATTTGAGATAAGTTGATGGCCCTGAAGCAGGGCTACTATATTGATAGTTGTGCATCACGAGGGGAATATACCTACCAATTCTACTATCATCTAGTCATTTTTACCAACCCTTTCGAGATATGAAACCAGAAATGGCTTTGATTCCTCTACAGTACCTGTTAGTATACCACCTACTTGGATTCCTACGAAGTTTTACTTTTCGTCGAAATTTCTGAAATGTCATAAGTGACAATGTGGTGCTAAAGTGGTAGTACTTGACGGAAGAACATCTGAGGGATAGTCACATTTTGTCCTTGATAACACTAATCTTTTCAAACACACTAGTGATCATTCCGGATCTTCAGGAGGAAGATCGACTTCTGTTTAAGTCCATTCTAAAGTAGATTATTAGCAAATTCCTTTTCCGATTTTTGGACGTTCCCACCCATACTAGTTTCCTGAATATCTTTTGGTGCTATACTCGTCATTTTGATGAGCATAGGCACAGCAGTACAAATTGTTATATCTATGGTCAGTAGAAATCCCCAAAGTAGTAAGCATCTTCCCTAGAATTACTGAAACCACTTTTCAGGATCAATTCCTTACCAATCATTTGAGACCATCTACCTGAGCATGCTCTAGCCTATAATCACCCTACAGTAGCGCTACTAATTAACGATGTTGTCCGATATTCAGAAGTTGTCAACCAATATTGAGGTGGTATGATTTCTGATACCGAAAACATGTTAGTATCTGGGAATGATACCCTTATGCCAGAACGTCGGTTCACAATTTCAGGGTAGCGAACAATATCAAAATATCGTATATGTGTTAATTAGTGGCACGACTGATAGACTAATTAACAGTGACTACTTGAGCCGAAGAAACTAAATTGTAGACAATTAGGAGCAAGCTCTTTTGGAGGATAGTTTAAACTTATAGTTCTATTAACTATTTTACCCATCCAGGTAACCAGAACATTTTGACCATTCATCCTTGTGGTCACTGCCACCCGACAAACACTACAATAAAAGCACGAGTTAATTTTCACTATAAGAGCGATTTGAATATAGAGAAAGCTGTGAAGACCTTTTAGTTTGCGTCGTAGTGAAAGGAAGTAGTATAGTACGTTTTGAGAACTCATATCTTTGGCATCATTTCTCCAAATTTTACCTTAGATATCACCAAATGGTGAAGTGGAGTACACCATCGATCCACTTTCTCATACTATACCAGTTTTCCCTTGCGACTTTTCGAACAAGTCTTACTTCATTGAGAGAACTTAGTTACTAAAGCTTTCCGATTAAGAATTTATCCAACCAAACACCTTATCTAGGAAACCTCTAACCTATTCACAAAGGCAAAAGGTCGAACCTTAGGGTCGTACCTGGATTTTAGGAATTCCATCAAGTGACGATTAAAAATCGTTAATACCCATACTTCGAATTGATGGTCTACCCGACCAACCTTTGTAATTCGAGTTTTCTTCCATAGTCTGACAAATTCATAGTGGGGAGACATGCTCATCTACCTCGGCAATGAGACCAAATTCTTCAAACTCCCCTTGAGGCCTGGAACAAAGCCCAAAAAACGATAAATCCCACCATTTCTGAATGGTATCATGTGAATCACCACCACCATTAGACTCCCTTTGAGGCCTGGAACAAAGCTCAAACAACTATAGGGGCCGCAGAGCACCGGAGGTGACGGATCAAAGCCACCAATTTCTAGGGTTTCAGTTGAGTTCGAGGGAAATTAGAGCTTTTCCTGGCCAAATTGGACTTGGCCACAGGTACAAAACTTTGTCTACTCATTGAGATCTTCATTTTTGAAAATTTTGGTAATTTTTGGAAATAGTTTATTTTTCTGGCGAGTCGAGATGGCCAATCACCATGTGCTGGGTCGAGACCTGAGCTGCCCATCCTAGGCTAATTTGGATGCCCTGATTCCATATTTGACATCTGATTGACGGAATTCCATTGTTTGGGTATAATTTCTTTAAGGTCCGCCACTTATTATAACAATCGACGATCCAACCGTTGGATCGTCACCAAAATTTAATACATTATAGTACATAATATTTGAGGACAGTAGGAACTTATGGATTAGGAATCTGATATATGGATCTTCTCGAATTGGATTTGTAAGTTCATAAAATAAAATGTTGACCGCCACTTAATTTTAGCAATTGGCAGAGATCCGACCGTTAGATCATTTCGAAACTTTAGGATGTTGTTCTAGAAGCTTATTGAAACCCTTGGGAAGTTACAAATTGAAAATCAGAGATGCGCATCTTCCAGATTGAGTTACGTAGGGTTGTGAACCTCATCGTCGACCTTTGACCAATGATTGATTTTTGGTCAATGGGTTACAAATCATTCTAGAACATCCTTGGGGATGTGTTAGGTAAGTTAAATGTTCTATCGATAAGAATTCTAAGACATGATTTGATCATTGTTCTAGGGGACGATTGTTCAAGACGCCTTAATATTCGTGCTAGGGAGTTGTAGCGCGGACTTCAGGTGAGTAGGTCTTTTCCTGTTTATAGTGTGTGTGTGTGTATATATATATATATATATGATTTCCATTTATGCATTTGAAAAAGAATTTCTTACATACCCCTGGATTAGACTAAAGTTTGTAAGAATTAGCGAAATGGAATTTATGAAATATGCCAAATCCTACGGGATGCGCAAGTAAGTTTATTATGTTGACTAAAAGTATTGAATCATTATGGCATGCTTATATTTATGTAGGCTGCTCATCATTGTTGCACCCCGATGTTAGTGCTCGCCCAGGGCCAGGGCCAGTGTTTCATGTGTATGTTCACCTTCACACTGCACGTTCGCCTTGGATCCAAGTTGGTGCCAGTCGTGTCGTACATGTTGCATTAAGCAACTCCGATTCGTAGGTGACTGCGAATAGCGCCAGTCTTCACGTGATTGTAGCACTAGAGCGTATATTATGATTACACCCAGTCCTATCATACAAGTTGCATTAGGCAACTCCGACTCATGTGCTAGCATGGATTGATGAGCATCAGTTCAGTCGTATAGGTCACATTAGGCGACTTCAACTAGTGTGCTAGAATAAATTTTTTGAGCACCTGATTTTACTTATATTACTGTTGAGATTTTGTGATTTTGGATATCCTGCCCTTAGTTACAAGATACTGTGCCGTAATGAATTCTTGAGATTTTGCAGGCTATGGTAAGTATTTTTATACTATACGTAGTAAGTATATTTTAGAAACTATACTTGTTTTATGGCAAGGGGTTACAATGTTTTCAGAAAGGTTTTTATAAAACTTTATTTTCAGGCCCACTCACTCTTGTTTTTCGCCTCTCTAGGTTTTAATAGCTGAGCTTTCTCATCGACGAGGATTCTTGGCAAATCTTGGGGTAGATGATTACCTTTGCTGGTATAATTCTCACCCTATCTTATTGTACTGTACTTATGCTCTGACACTACGTGTGAAATGTGTTCATTCCCGCTCACAATGCACTCTTATACTTAGGCACTTTTAGGTTTAAATTTACTCACATTTTTCCATATCACTACACTTTATGGCTTTGTCACCTTCCAGGTATCGGCCAACACAACTCGATTCGGAGTCCTAGTGGACATTTCGAGTCAGAATGTGTCACACAGTGTCTTAACCAATTGGCATAACTCACGTCTGCACTTAAAGAAAGAGAATTGACTCATCATAAGGAATACAATTCATACATGACTATAATGTGTTATAATAGGTCCAAACTGCTAAATTTTAAGGCAAAATTAAACAACCGTGTGCCATAAAGCAAGTTCCACTTAAACTTGTTTTTGAAAAATCTGAATACCAATTACCTCATTTTAAAAAAGAAAGGGAAGTTAAAGCAGCAGAAACAAGCTTAAGAGATATTTAGAAGCTAGATCATTGATGCTTGTAGCTACTAATCAAGTTGAGAAGTGTTGGGAACAACTAATCCCTCATCAGATTCAGGAAAAAAAGTAAGTCATAATTAACTTCAAACTTGAAAAAGCATGCATTAGTATTACTGTATTAGGGATGAAATGTAGTTGGTCAAAGAATATCAGCAGCCATTACTATAATCACTACTTTTCCATTTTCTGTGATTTGAAACTTCATCATCGATCGACCTTCTTGTGTTCTGCAACATGTCCAAGACCTAGGGCTTTTACGTATAATTCCTCCTTTTCACCATCTTTTTCAAGTGCGACTAGCAAAGTTGAGTTGATAACTATAATTATGCAATATATTATCAATGATTGCTCCCTTTAGGATGTTTGTTCAATTTTCCTTCTTATTTATACTAGCAACTTGACCAAAAATAAATCCATCGTACGTTTTATTATTTCTTTAAAAAGTATTTTTTTTTATTAAGTACCTAAAACCGTCAAACCTTTTAGTGTCATTCTAAATTGGTCTCAACCTTTTTAAACATTTCAAACAAGTACCTAACCTATTGAAAATGTTATATCTGTTAAGCCCCAGTTAAAAATTTGCTAAATTAACTAAGGCTTACTTTGTCTCCAAAATCAATAAAAGGTCATGGAAGCATAGCCTCCACCAACTAACGATCACCACCACCCCATTAGGCCATCACCTCCAAACACAAAACTACCAACCTACAACTGAAGCTGCCAACATCGAGAAGAAGGTTATGGACTGTCATGATGTGGCCACCACCATCTTTATTTCCCACAAAAAAGAACTTGAAGCTTTATGAGCCAAGAATTGACGAATGAGGAAATCACGTGAGCAAAAACAAGTTCCTTGAAACACTCTTTGAATTTTTAACCCTATTCTATGGTAGAAGATTTCTCTTCTGATCTACTTTCAATTTGGGTCCATTTTCAATTCAATTCAATACCTGTTTGATCATTGAGTTCCATATTTTATAATCAATGTTTGCAATTTAGATTTTCAAACAACTAATATATTAATGTTGACCATGATATATCTAGTTGATGGGTTTTGAATATAACCAATGTTTGAAAAATTCACTGGGGCTTAACACCATCATATACCCAGTTGGTGGGTTTTGAATATAATCTATATTTGAAAAATTCACTAGCGCTTAAAGAATGTGACATTTTCAATAGGTTGGGTACTTACTTTGAATGTTTAAAAAGTTTGAGACAAATTTGGAATGTCACTAAAATGTTGGGGTTTTTTAGATACCTAATCCTTATATATAATATCATGTATTAAGTATGATACTTTCTTTACAAGTTTTTTTATGTCAAATTATTTGGGTGGTATATCGTCGTTAACTAGATACCTAATTATGCAGATCTATGTTTAGTTAAGTTGAGTAAAGCAATGTTGATTTCCTTTATGGACTCAAGTAGAATCTTCAATTTACATAATTTAGATGAATTTTATCTGAATTAGACCTATCTTTTCCTCAGAAAAAATAAAAACATCACTTTCATTGAAAGATGATGATTATGATCTCACCTTGTAATGCCCTAGAAAAAGATATAGAAAATGGAGGATCATGTAAAGGAAATTAAAGTGATAGAAATCTGTCTTCTTAGGAGAAAGCAAGAGAGACTAATTAAAGTGTGGAAAACCTTTACATGAATTGTAGTTTATTGCTTCAATAATGTCAATAATGCATTAAAGTGGTAGATCAAAGTTGGGAAATCGTTGTTAAATATAGTTGCTTTCTTTCCTTTTCTTTAATTGCAATGCAAAATGGGGCACGTAAGGCAGGACCCTGCAATTGCTACGTATTATCGAACTAACAACTACAGAGCCGTCTGCTTCAACAAAAGCCAGAGACTTTGAAAATTGGTCTGGTTCTTTAAAAATCATTCAACTTTGAAACGTAGTGACTTTCTTCTTATTTCTTTTTATAGATGATGGAAATAGACGTATAATGATTTACAAGCGACATGATTCTGCAAAAAAAATCAAGAATTTGGGTTGAGTTGTATCGTGGCGGATCTATACTGACACAATAAGTGCATGTTCCTTAAAGGGTTAGGTTAGTGTTTATTTGCGAAACAAGTTTTAACAAGCTAGTGACACCAAATAATAATTGTGCGAATGTATTCATATATCTTGACACATTCAGTTAACAGGTCGTGGTTTAAATGCAGGATAATTTCATACCAACGCAACACAAATACAAAAAACATATGACATGCTTTTTTTTTTCCTTTTTTCCTTCTCTTTTTTTTTTTTTTTTTTTTTTTTGCTTTTTAGAAATATCACATTGCTGTTGATTGTGCGTTAGTCTAAACTCTCCTTCCATAGACCATCGGGGACCAATTATCGACAGAGGAAGATAAAAAAGGGAAAAAGTGTCCATCTTTGCATACGCAGTGATGGAATTGAAGTGCATTTTTCATTGACAGAAACAAATGTAAAGACAACAAAAGGCATCAGGAAAGGAGAGTCAAAGAAACATTTTCTGACCATTCACTCGACGTTGATAAAAAGTTCTCACAAGTTTTAAACGATCAAAGATGTACATTCAACGAAAAATAACTCGCACTTTTACGAAGGGGCTCCAAAACCCCACTAATATTTCAAGGCAGCAGATATTTTCTTCTGAACAAGCTCCACTCCAAGACGGGGAGATAATCTGGGTAGAGTTTCCTGAACGGGAAAACAATATTTAGTCAGATGAAACTACAAATGTGACCCGCGAAACCAAAAAATTCTAGATTGTTTCGGAAAAATAATGTTAACATGCTAATCATCAAATTGCAGAGTGAGGAAACAAGCGCAAGTCTTGTACTATCTCTACAAAATATCTAAGCCATGCTAAAAGGAAACGAATGGGGTAAGTAAACTTGCGATGATTCAAGCAAGATAGGCCACCTCATAGACGCAATTCCATCTATTATTGAGTTGGGTGTTGATTTGATAGTCAATCCACTATCTAAAGCAAAGTAATTGCTTGATACTCGGCAAAGTAAAAAATTTATATATCTTGAAAAGAGATTAACAACTAAAGCCATATCATCGCAATCATGCACAACAGCAGAGGGAAAAATGCAAACTCTAATCATATAACTATGACTGAGAAAATTTGATCATGGATCTTACGACAAAGAGAAGGGAAAAAAAAAATCTGAGACACCAGATAGCAAAGGGGTTCTGCATCCGTCAGCAGGCATTTAGAGTCAGAATCATATGTGTCACAAGACAGTTCAAAGCAGCAGGAAAAGAGAAAAGCAAGAAAGCAAAAACGAAGAATGATATTTGAAAATAATGTCTTTAGAATTGATTACAAAAGGTATATGTCCTCTGGGAGGACCAACTAGAAAAAAAGTTATGGAAAGATAAGGGCATGTACACATCGATTCAAAAGTAAAAAAAAAATATCAAAGGGTAATGGAACACGTTATCTGATTGTTGCATGTGAATATGATGCCTATGCCAATTTTAATCAATCTCAAAGAAGGATAATTGGTTTCAGCATCTAATTAATCAGCTGGTATTGAATGATATTTTTGCACAAAAAAGTTCATCGGAACAAAGTTCCAAAACAACCAAAAATAATATAATCGACAACAAACCCTAGGTAGCATTTACAAATTACAGTTACGAATCACTCAGCTTAGGATTGAACCAAACTGAAATGGAGACTTTGCCTCAATTATAAGGGCTAGCTCACAATCTATGACACAACAGACTATCATATGAAATGGTTCACTTGATAATACAGAAAATTTTATGGGATGTCCATTCCTTTCAGCCATATGATTCTGAAAAATTATAATCCCCATAATAGATAATTTATGAGATTCATCGCATCATAGACATACAGGCATTAAAATCATCTTATTTGAATGCCATATTTATTGTTTCTCAAATGACTGCATTATGGAGCCCATCTGTAAAATAGCTTCGTCAACAAAGATGTGATTCAACCATTCACAGTCAATAGGAAGATATTAACTCTGTCTTTGGTGTCATGATGGCCATCAAACTTTAAGAAATTGCGCCAGGATATTGGAAAACTATTATGAAAGCAAAAATGCAATATAAACTATAAAGGATACAGTAATCGAATAAAAGGGAGCATTATCATAACATATTTGTTGATAAGACATTTTGAATTATATTACTAAATAAAATAAGATAAGTTGAACAATGATATTAAGACAAGAAATTAGACTAATAACAAAATACGTACGGAAGGAAAGAAGTCTACTTTGGAAGTAGGCCTCATGTTACGATATGAATCAGCCTATCAGGCTTAACAGGTACCTCAACCCTTATTCGGCCCGAGCTAAACTCCAACTGGGATTTCTGAAACCAAACCTGCCATAGGTTTGTAAAATACCAAAGCATAGTTGCTTAAGGTCTGGCCTAGGCTTGGGTCTGGCCACGATAGTTTGCCTAAATTACATGCCTTGTGTGATTTCATTTTGCAGTTTCCTTGTTTATTCTATTTAAACAATAATGCAGTAAAAGTTCCAAGTGACTTAGCAGAACAAATATGTTACTGAATTTGTGAGATTTTCCAATGCAAAACCAGCACATTGCACAAATTAATCTTCAAATTAAGGCCAACCCAACAAACTAAATAGAAGAAACAAACCTCAGTGCCATCAGATAACACTCTGGCCAACACTGGTATCTCAAACTGATAAGCACTTTCCCACTCTGGATTGCTTGTAATATCCCTTACCTGAACAAAACCAACACTGAAAACTCCATTAACAAACAGAGAAAAACAAAAAACTTCAGATTGTAAATGTTAGTAAAGATAAAAAAACCTTGATGGGTTTACCTGAAAATCAACGTCGTGGAGGGACTCAGGACCGGAAAGTAAGAAAGCGGCCTGAAGTTTTTCTTTGAGGCCATCGCACAAACAGCATCCGGGCTTGGAGTAGAGAATGAGTGCTCTTGAAGGCTTTGAAGAAGAAGAAGAGAAAGAAGAAGAAACGGCAAAAGGGGTGAAGACCCACCTCGCCCTGCGTGTTGTTAGCAACAAATTCGAGGCTGGCCTTGCCGCCAGTGCCATTGTCGCCGTCGCTGCTGCTGCAATAGCCATGATTCCGAAAGCTTAGCAAAGTGGGACTGGCCCAATTCTCTGGTCTTCTGCACCGGAAGCTGTGTAACTTTTTCTCGGGCCGGACCATCTTTAGTCTTAGTGTCAGCGACTCGGCCTAGCCCATGTTTTTTTTTTGTCTGCTAATTTTTATGACATATTAGGAGCATTGTAAGTGGGATTTTCAATTTTAATTTTTAATTTTTAATTTTGATCTCATTGTATCCTGAGCAAGGTCAAACGAAATATAAAAATATAATTTATGAATCGAAATAAATTAGGAGCATTTTAAACTCAATCGCGAATGTAAGTCATATATACAAATAGCCTTACAGGGCTGTCAGTAGTCATACAAAAATGTGAACTATTTCAATAGTATTTTGAAATAATATATGTTCAGTTCAAACTAATCAAAGTACTCATTGAGATAATTTATACCAGCAAATGACACTTTACCGTAGTGGAGAAAAACAATGATACTTATGCACCTTGGTGCAAGTTCAATCCCTACCAATTTCCTCCCTCCCCCACCATCCAACAACTAGCAATTTAATCCACTAAAACGCTATCGTTTGCATAAAAAATAAAAAAAAATGTTTATGTCAAATATTTATACTGAATATATTATGTTTGTATTAAGTACATACTCTGTTTGCTTACCATTTTGCGGATGAATATCATTCTTCAGTTGCTTGCTTAGGTTTGTTAAAAAATGAATGTCTATATTATGTTACTGATGCATATAGAAACTTAGTTTGATGACTCAAAAACAATATTCGATCACTGAGTTCAACAACTTCAACTCATCGAGGACCATTTATTACTGTATGCTCTAGCTTGAACGCTCGAAATCCCTCAGACTATAATGGATTGGCAAACATATTATGACCAATGATTGTAGGTCAAGAAATTATTGAATTGTAATGATTAACACTGGAAGCAAAAATCTTATAAATGTCATCTACCAGTTGAAAGTGATTCTTATGAAGATTCAGATGACGACAATGACGACGAAGAAAATGAGGTTGAAAACGAGGACAATAGTGAGGATAATGGTATTAATCGATAACCTCTTTAAATAAACAAGTGGCAGTTAACTAGAGCTGTGAGGATGAGAATTTTTATGATTTATGGTGCTTCTGTTAACGGAATTCAAATTGTACGAAAAGGTTTCAAATTTCATTGAATGCACGACTACGCTTTTGTTTCAAACTTTTAGAAAGGATAGTGTTAACGGAATTCAACTCGAGTATTATTGTTGCACATATCCCAAGGCCAAGCTGCAACCCAAGTGGTTAGTTATGCAGCACCAGAGGTCCCTCACGAAGTCAGCTTTTAGGGTTGTGGAGGTTTTGCACCATCATCTGGTGGAGGAGTCGCATATTCTCTTGTCAGTAGAAGTTGTTGGAGTGGCTGACTGTTCCCCGTCTTCTGAATTTGCTATCTAGTGGGCCAAATTCCACGTTAATCTTTCACTATGATTATGCCTTGCTTGCCTCGGGGGCATGGATAGTCGTTATTGGAGTGGCTGTTCCTGGGTTGAACATGAATATCTTCTCTATGTTCTCAAATTCCAGCACTCTCTCTCACTTTTTTAGGAGGAGGGGTAGTTGTTGCTGAGTGGCTATTCCTGGAGGTGAACATGAACTTTCTCTCTCGCTTGTGTCGAAGGTAGGAGTAGTTGTGGTGCTGCCTCTACTTCCTCTCCATTATCTAGATTTCTTCTTAGTAAACAATACCCGACGCTATATTTTTAGTCGCATTCTGCCTTGACTATCCGAAGGCAGGGGATCCCTCAGTTGGAGGGTGGATGGGAAATCGAGGAACCTCATTCTCTATCTTGATCCTCGTCATGTTGTCCTGTGAAGAAAAATTACAACACATATATTAATAATCCAATGTGTACAAACATTAATGAAACTCTAAGCAATTTTACAAATGTTAATAAAACTCTGGCAACACTCATGCTTATCCTTTTTTTTCCTCACCATAAGAATCGACATAGTAGCTCTGTCACGCTTCGGACCCAGAATCAGCAGAAAAATAAACAATACACTCGGCATGCGAGCTAAAATTTAAATAAAATAAAAAACAAACTTCTCTTATAAAAATAACTTCAAAATCCTTACAGGGTGTACAAAATAAATTAAAATCCTTAAATCTCTTATCTAACACAATCTCAGCTCGTCTAGCACATGTCTTACTGAATAACTCATGTGAAAAATATAAAAGAGTGAGAGGTGAGCAACAACCACCGTTTCTCAGTGAGTAGAATATGTAATATGCTAGTCAAGCGATGCCATTTTAGTCACTCTAGGAAATACAATAATAATATCAAAGCTTTTTAGCCGCATAATTCCATAACACATCATTCCCTTCACGTGTTCATTATATCCTTCATAGATTGTAATTCACCACGTGACCCGTAATAGCCATTCTGCACTAATGTCCCTTGTGCAGTTTACATTTATCCCTCGGAGTAATGCAATACCAAAGTTCTCATGCTCCATGAAGAATCTCAAGTAATTCCACATAAAACGTATATATATAGACACTCATCAAAACATCTCTCGAAAGCTAACATGCTTGACTTGAGATAGAGAGATATTTAAAAATAGAATAAATCCCATGATAATTTGTGGTTTTCATGTTATCTGAAAATAAGAACTTTTAAATACATTACATAAACCACTCACCTTGATATCAGAAGTTCGGCAAGACAACCAACCTATTGATTGGCATCCCTTATTCCTTCTCTTTTCTGTATTTCTTTCACTCTACACTTCTTTGCATGCAGTCGCATGCAATTTCATCTAATGTACTGGTCTCTCTCTCTGTTCTCCTATCTCTATTCCCCATAATTTCTTTTCTTTCCCACGAACCACTCAAAACCACAAACAAAAGTCATGGTTGAAATAAATGATATGGAAACCTACTTATACTAGAAAGTGTCGGTTCCAAAACTTAGGGAGTCACGAAAAGAATATCAATTTAATACACTATATAAGAAATATTGTGAGGAGAATAAGCCACATATAAGTATATGAATTGTTAGACTAAAAAGATTGCTTGCATGGGTTGTGCCACCACTCATGCTATCTCCATGTCCTGCATAAGAAAATGGTGACTAACTATGCTTGGATCCAAATTAGGATAGCTTTTCCCCTTATTTTGACAACACCTACTAGTAAAAACACTAGTCACACTTGTCCACTGAATGTAAAAATTGTGACACCTCCCCCTTTAATCCCTCCAATTTAATAGCTTAGTCATAATGGTTATGAGGTGTGAATGTGCATAGCATAACACGTCTCCAACTTGAATGCTTACTAAGCATCAATAATTCATCCCAAATAAAAATAGAGATACTTTGGATGCGGTCCTTAGTCCCTAAAATTTTTAAAAACGTACGCGTGAAAAGACGATTTTGCCCCTAGTGTGATTTTTACATTGTATGGTTGTTTTGAGCTTGGTGTGGCTGGTTGTGGACCACACACATTTCCTTCACCCTTTCCCTGCCCTGCATCCTGTCCCGTGCCATTTCCCTTCCCATTTTCCCCTCCACTTGTATGGACATACCCCAAAACCCTTGTAATCTTCACAAATCGAAGAAACAAAGTACATATCCATGCTCGTGAGGTCTGTAGAAGTTCAACCATACCCATTTCAGGTAAGGATACCTTCGTTTTCACGTCAAACTCGGGATACCCGATTTTTGTCACTGTTCATGCACACGTAAATTCTTATGTTTTTGGGAATTTCAAGCTTGTAGGAAGCTTGGTAAGGTCCTTAGGAGGCTCGGGATGGTTCGTTTGAAGGTTTTGGACGTCAGGATCGTGAGTTTCAAGGTTGGCCGGAGTTGGTGGTGTTTTCCCAGCGAGATTTCGTGGATTTTAGCACTTGAAAGTAGTATGAACTTGTTCCTCTCGTTGTAAGCTTCATTTTGGTACCAATTTTGTGAAATTTGGTTGAAAAACGAAGAAGATAGGACGATTTGAAGTTTTCCCGATTTTCCGGCATCGACGATGGCGCCGGAGCCTCGCCGGAGAAGACGACGGAATATTCCTGACGGCGTTAACTGACGCCGTCAGCGTGCCAGGCACGTGCCTGCGTGTGGCCGGCGCGTGGGGGCGCGTGCGACGGTGAAATTTTTTTCTAAAAATATGGGGATGTTCCCCAGCATATCTGACAGACTGATACCAATGTAGGACCACCTTCGGGTGTACTTTTGTCGTGTTGGTTTCTCTCGGACTACATTAGGTTTTCGTGCTCTGAACCTTGTGTTCACACTTACGATTGCACATGTTTGTTATTACCTTGTGTAAAGCCGGTTTTTATTTATTCGCACTATTTTTATTATTATTTTATTAGCTTCCGCACTGTGCACATGGTTACGTCACTTCCACGTGACGGCCAGCATGCCCTGATCTCGATCGGGGTGTGTCAATTTGGTATCAGAGCCTAGGTTTGGCAATCCTGTACTTTTGTGAGTATTCTAATGATTTTGGTGTCTTCTGTCAGAATTATGCCGCCTCGTCGGGAACCACGTCGCTCTGTTGAGCCTAGTTTCCCCGATATTGCTCAGCTGGGGGAAGCTATTGCTACAGCTATTCATTTGGCGACTCGCCCTCCCTATAGGACTCCTCTGGAGACTATGTATAATTTGAAGTTGGATAAGTTCGAAGGTAACGAGGGTTATGAGGGCGCGGAGCGGTGGCTAGAGCATATTGAGAAGACTTTTCGTGTTTTGCATAATCAGGGGAATCTCCCTGTCGAGAAGTGAGTAGAGACGACATCGTGGTTTTTGGGTAAGGATTCTGCATCCTGGTGGGAACAGGAACTTCGTCATTTGACTCTAGCTGAGAAGACTGATTGGGACATATTCCGAGAGTTGTTCAGGAGAAGGTTTGTGCCTCTTGAGTATATTGACCGTAAGAAGCAGGAATTTACTGAGTTGAGACAGGGGAAGTTGACAGCAAATGAGTACTACCGAAGGTTCACCGACTTGTCTCGCTATCATCCAGATGTTGCTGGTAATCTGGCGGAGATGCTTCGTCGTTTCCGTTTAGGCACTAAGAAGAAGTGGCGTTCAATGGCGACCACTACCCATTGTGACACCTACTAGGAGTTTTATGAGATTCTGTTGAGAATTGAGGATTCAGAAAATATGTCGAGCGAGAGTGAGGAGGAAGAGAAAGACGGTAATCAGAGGAAGAATGATAAGGGTAAAGGTCAGGCGTCGCTCGGACCTCGTAGGACACAGAACTTCAAGAGAGGTGGCACTAGTTCTAGCTCTTCTAGCGGTGGTTTCAGCGCCACTGGTCAGGGACGTGGAGGTAGGTTTGCTGGTGGTGTTAGAGGCCAGAGACAGAGTGATGCTGGTAGAGGCAGAGCCTCAGTTTGCCGCAAATGCAATAATCGGCATTTTGGTGAGTGTAGGCGAGGCAGCAGTGGTTACTTTACTTGTGGGCAGGTGGGACATCGTGCTGCAAATTGTCCCCAGAGTCAGTAGAAGCCGCAGCAGACTTTCTTGCCACCACCTATACCGATTCAGCAGATTCCTGGCCCCAGTAGTTATGGGCAGACAGGTCGAGGTGGTGCCTATTACTATCAGGGCGATGCTGTTCTTTATGCCCCGGGACAGTATCAATATCCCCGGGACCCATATTCTCAGGGTGGTTATCCCCAGTATTCTGGCGGCTATATGCCGTATCCTCCAGTTCCAGCAGGTGGTTTTCAATGGTTTCAGGGAGGACAGATTCAGCAGGGGGAGATTGCTACTAGTAGTGCGGGGTCTTCGAGGCAGTCTGGTCAGCCCAATCAAGGGCGTGGCACTCAGAGTCGTGGTGGCCAGACGAGCAGAGGTCGAGGTGGACGACAGCAAACCCAGGGGCGTATTCATAATATTTCTCTGCAGGACGCTCAAAACAATCCAGATTTGATTATGGGTACGTTAAATATCCTTGGTTATTTTGCTAGAGTATTAATTGATTATGGTGCTACACATTCTATGATTTCTCATACATTTGCTCAAGTGACGCAACCTCGCCCCACACCTCTAGGGTATGATTTAGAGTTCACTATGCCTAGAGGGGAGAGATGTATTGTAGATCGTGTGTACCCAGGATGTCCAATGATAGTGGAGGATGTGGTTATGCCAACTGATCTTATCCCGTTAGGTATTGTTGACTTTGATGTGATTCTGGGCACAGATTGGTTGCATTTCAATCGTGCCAATATTGATTGTTACAGGAAAATAGTTACGTTCCATCGTCTTGGATTACCTATGGTTACTTTTGTGGGCGAGCAGAGTGGGGTGAGACATGGCGTTATTTCGGCCATGCAAGCGAAAAGGTTGTTATCTAAAGGTTGCCAGGGGTACTTAGCTCATGTGGTGTTGGATGAGGCTGCTCCTAGTAGGATAGAGGATGTGAGGGTAGTCAGACATTTTCCTGATGTTTTTCCTGAGGATTTACCTGGTTTGCCGCCAGACCGAGACATGGAATTCACCATTGAGTTGCTTCCAGGTACTAATCCTATTTCCTTGACTTCTTATCGTATGGCTCCCGCTGAGTTAAGGGAATTGAAAGTTCAGTTGCAGGAATTAGTGGATAAGGTTTTATTCAGCCTAGTACTTCACCTTGGGGAGCTCCAGTGTTGTTTGTGAGGAAGAAAGACGGAACTTTGAGGCTATGTATTGATTACCGGCAATTGAATCGGGTAACGATTAAAAACCGTTATCCATTGCCGCGTATTGACGACTTGTTTGATCAGCTTCGAGGTGCTTGTGTATTTTCCAAGATTGACTTGAGGTCTGGATATTATCAGCTGAAGATTAGTAGGGATGACGTTCCTAAGACGGCGTTCAGGACTCGTTATGGTCATTACGAGTTTCTGGTTATGCCATTTGGATTGACGAATGCACCAGCTGCTTTTATGGATTTGATGAACCGGGTGTTCCAGCCATATTTGGATAGGTTTGTTATAGTTTTCATCGACGACATTCTGGTGTACTCTAAGTCTAAAGCGGAGCATGTTCGACATCTTACTTTGGTGTTGAAAAGGTTGAGGGAACACCAATTGTATGCTAAGTTTAGCAAGTGCCAATTTTGGTTAGACCAAGTTGCGTTTTTGGGGCACGTCATTTCAGCTCAGGGTATTTTGGTGGATCCTCAAAAGGTGGCAGCTATGGAGGAATGGGAAAAACCGCGAACCGTCACTAAGGTGAGGAGTTTCCTTGGTTTAGCAGGATATTATCGACGGTTTGTTAAGGATTTCTTTGTGATTGCCTTACCGCTGACGAGATTGACAAGGAAAGATGTTAAATTTGAGTGGGATGATAAGTGTGAGCAGAGTTTTCAGCAGTTGAAGTATTGTCTCACTCATGCACCTGTTTTGGCACTCCCGGCCGATAGTGGTGATTTCGAGGTTTATAGTGATGCTTCTTTGAATGGTCCGGGATGTGTGTTGATGCAGCATGGTAGGGTGATTGCTTATGCTTCACGACAACTGAAACCTCATGAGTTGAATTACCCTACACATGATTTGGAGTTAGCCGCCATTATTTTTGCATTGAAATTGTGGAGACACTACCTTTATGGAGAGAAATATAAGATCTTTACAGATCATAAGAGTCTTTAGTATCTTTTTACGCAGAAGGATCTTAATCTTCGTCAGCGGAGGTGGATGGAGCTACTTAGTGATTATGACTGTACGATTGATTATCACCCTGGTCGTGCAAACGTTGTGGCTGATGCACTTAGCAGGAAGTCTCAGGGTCGTATCAATGCGTTGTACGCTAGTCGCATTCCTCTTCTGGCAGACTTAAGATCTACGGGAGTGAGGTTAGAGGCAGAAGATCGAGAGGTGGCTTTACTTGCTAATTTTCAAGTTAGGCCAATTTTAGTCGATCGGGTGCTTGAAGCTCAGGTAGCTGATAGAGAAACTCAAGAATTGATCTAAGCTCGAGATCGAGGGAGGAGGAGAGACCTCAGAGTTCGTGATTCGGATGGCATGCTGATGTAGAAGAGTAGGATGTTTGTGCCTAATAATTTGGATTTAAAGAAAGCAATTCTTGATGAAGCGCATATCTCGACTTATGCTATGCATCCAGGAGCTACTAAAATGTATCATACCATTCGACCGTTTTATTATTGGCCGGGTATGAAGAGGGAGATAGCTGAGTATGTGAGTAGGTGTGCTGTTTGTCAGCAAGTTAAGGCAGAAATGAAGAAGCCGTTTGGGTTGTTGCAGCCGCTTCCCATTCCAGAGTGGAAATGGGAAAATATTACTATGGATTTTGTGTACAAGCTTCCGCGTACACATAATGTTTTTGACGGCATTTGGTTGATTATTGATTGGCTTACTAAGTCAGCACATTTCATTCCAGTGAGGGAGAAGTATTCTTTGGGCCGATTAGCTGAGCTGTTCATCTCGAAGATCGTGAAGTATCATGGTGTTCCTGTGAGTATTGTCTCGGATCGTGATCCAAGATTTACATCTAAGTTTTGGGTGGCGTTTTAGGAAGCTTTGGGTACGAGACTACTTTATAGTACGGTGTATCATCCTCAGACGGACAGACAGTCAAAAAGAACCATTCAGACTTTGGAGGATATGTTGCGAGCTTCGGTGTTACAGTTTGGTGATGCTTGGCACAAGCGGTTGGATTTAATGGAATTTGCCTATAACAACAGCTTTCATTCGAGTATCGGTATGGCACCATTTGAGGCATTGTATGGTAGGTCTTGTCGCACACCGTTGTGTTGGTCAGAGGTCGGAGAAAGAGTTTTGGTGAGCCCGGAGATTGTTGAGGAGACTACTCAAAATGTTCAGGTAATTAAGTCTAATCTGAAGGTAGCCCAGGATAGGCAGAAGAGTTTAGCAGATCGGCATGCTACGGACAGAGTGTATGAGGTTGGCGATTGGGTATTTCTAAAGCTTTCACCATGGAGAAACGTTGTACGGTTTGGAAAGAAAGGTAAGTTGAGTCCCAGGTACATCGGACCATACATGGTCACTGAGCGAGTTGGCGAGGTAGCTTACAGGCTGGAGTTGCCTCCGAAGTTGGCTAGAGTACATAACGTCTTTCACGTGTCTATGCTTCGACATTATGTCGCTGATCCGTCTCATGTGATACCTCCTCAACCCTTGGAAATCAATCCGGATTTGACGTATGATGAGGAACCAGTGACGATTTTAGACTGGAAGGAAAAGGTTCTGAGGAACAAGACAGTGAACTTGGTGAAAGTTTTGTGGAGGAATCATTTCGTGGAGGAAGCTACGTGGGAAACTGAAGATCAGATGAGAGATTTGTACCCTCAGTTGTTCTTTGATCACTAGGGGTTTTTTGTATGGTTGTTGTGAATTTCGGGACGAAATTCTTATAAGGTGGGTAGGTTGTGACAGCCCGTCCCGAAAATTTTTAAAAACGTACGCGTGAAAATGCGATTTTGCCCCTAGTGTGATTTTTACGTTGTATGGTTGTTTTGAGCTTGGTGTGGCTCGTTGTGGACCACACACATTCCCCCACACATTTCCTTCACCATTTCCCTGCCCTGCATCCTGTCCCGTGCCATTTCCCTTCCCATTTTCCCCTCCATTTGTACGGACATACCCCAAAACCCTTGTAATCTTCACAGATCGAAGAAACAAAGTACATATCCATGCTCGTGAGGTCCGTAGAAGTTCAACCATACCCATTTCAGGTAAGGATACCTTCGTTTTCACGTCGAACTCGGGATACCCGATTTTTGTCATTGTTCATGCACACGTAAATTCTTATGTTTTTGGGAATTTTAAGCTTGTAGGAAGCTTGGTGAGGTCCTTAGGAGGCTTGGGGTGGTTCGTTTGAAGGTTTTGGACGTCGGGATCGTGAGTTTCGAGGTTGGCCGGAGTTGGTGGTGTTTTCTCGGCGAGATTTCGTGGATTTTAGCACTTGAAAGTGGTATGAACTTGTTCTTCTCATTGTAAGCTTCATTTTGGTACCAATTTTGTGAAATTTGGTTGAAAAACGAAGATAGGACGATTTGAAGTTTTCCCGATTTTCCGGCGCCAGCAACGGCGTTGGAGCCTCGCCGGAGAAGACGACAGAATATTCCGTCAGTTTGGACGGAATATTCCTAACGGCGTTAGCGGAATCCGTTAAAGTTAACGGAATATTCCTGACGGCGTTAACTGACGCCGTCAGCGTGCCAAGCACGTACCTGCGCTTGGCCGGCGCGTAGGGGCGCGTGCGACGGTGAAAATTTTTTCTAAAAATATGGGGATGTTACTGAGGTTGAGTAGATCACGTTGGTGTATTCATACACCCCATTTGAGCATTGTATGACAAGTTATTTCTTAAGGTTGGTTATGTGCTTTAAAATTAACGTTTTTATAGTTGTTTCGCATATAGGTGATACCTATCCCGAGGACGAGCGTGGTCACTCGAGGCAAGGGGGTTATGACCCTTCTACTTACCAGTGAGTGGGCTTTTGGTTTTCTGTATATACCTATATACTTATACTTTTCCCAGAAATTGATTTGAAACGTTTATTCGTTTATATGCCATGCACTATATTGCCATTTGTTATGCATTGTTAGTTGCATATATATATATATATATATATATATATATATATATATATATATATGAATGTTGGTGCTGTGAAGTGCCAGGTGAGTAGTGATTTATGTTTACACTCAGTAGTGATTTGAGATGCATAGAAAGCTCATAACCTGCACCCCCGGTGTTAGTGATCCCGCCCAGAGTTGGGCACAGTCCTTCACGTGATGTTCACCTCCCGCACCACACGCTTATCTTGGATCCAAGTTAGGTGCACAGTCCTGTCGTACAGACCACTTTAGGTGGTTCCGACTCGTAGGTGACCCGCGATTATTCGCCCAGCCTTCACGTGATCGTAGCACTTGAGCGTCCTTGTTTTACACCCAGGCTTGTCGTACAGACCACTTTAGGTGGTTCCGACTCGTGTGCAGGTATAGTTAGTGAGATGGAGATTTGAGCTCTAGATTCAGCCGTACAGGTCACGTTAGGTGACTCCGGCTGACAGATTATATGACATTGATGTGATTTTACCTGAGCACTTGCATTTTACTTCGAGGTTTGGCATATCATATTTTCCGAGCATGATTTATATATATATGTATATTCTATTTTCTGGGAAGTATACAGGTTTTATGGCGAGGGGTTAGAACTGTTTATGAAATGGTTTTTGAAAAGCTTTGTTTTTGCCCACTCACGCTTTTGTTTTGCGCCCCTCCAGGTTCTAGTTGGCTAGCACGTTTGGTGGCTTCCCTGAGGATTTCCCCGGCATATCTGACAGATTGATACCAGTGTAGGACCACCTTCGGGTGTACTTTTGTCGTGTCGTTTTCTCCCGGACTACATTAGGTTTTCATGCTCTGAACCTTGTGTTCACACTTACGATTGCACATGTTTGTTGTTACCTTGTGTAAATCCGGTTTTTATTTATTCGCACTATTTTTATTATTATTTTATTAGCTTCCGCACTGTGCACATGGTTACGTCACTTCCACGTGACGGCCAGCATGCCTTGATCTCGATCGGGATGTGTCAGCTTAGCCATAAAACATAAATATGCCATATGTAATTTTTCTATCATTGATTAATTGTACAATGTCACGTGACGGTAAACACATGGGCACAAATACAAATAAAACTTTAAAAAATATGGGCACAAAAAGAAATTAATATATGGGTACAAATTAAAACTGAAAAGAAAATTGGTACAAATTAAAAAATGTTTGCAAATTAAAAATGGGTACAAACTAAAAATAAAAATGTAAGATAAAAAATTTAGTCATAAATATAAATATACTAATTGTAACATTTTTAACACTAAGGGAATATATTTAAAAATAAAAAGTATTTATTATTGAAATAATTAATGATGTTATTAATACCCAAGGACCTTGGTCAAAAATTGAAAAGGAATAGAATTTTAATCAATGAAGTAGCAAAAAGAGGGATGGAAACCTAATTTCTCCATAAAAATAATATCCATAATGAATTCTAAAAATACGGGATCTCACAAGCTCCTAAAGTGAAGCTAACAAGGATCTACGTACTAGCAACCCCTTGTGATCTTTGATTTTCATGTGTCCCCTTAATGGATAGAATTGACACTTTCTCAACACACTGCTGCAGTTGGCAACGGCATATAATTATTCGTATTCGAGAGAAATGCTTGGTGTATCTCACATAAAAACAATAGTTGCGTAAATTGCTTCGACATTTTGGTATTAATGATGCCACTAAACCTGTGAGTAGTCCAATGACTCTTCATTTTAAGTTGAGTGCTTTGTTATCTCCAAGAACCAATGAAAAGAAGTTGCAAATGAAGAATATTGCACATTATGATTGGTTGGTGGCTTAATGTATACTATGGTAATGTTCTCGACCAAATACCGCTCATGTCATTGGTTTGGTTTGTCACTATATGCACAATCCAGGAAAAGAACATTAGCAAGCAGCTAAATGAATTCTAAGATATCTAAATGGTACTAGAGATGTTGGCTTATGTTTTCAATAAAGTGATAGTAATTTTGGGAATTTTGTGGTTGAATATATTGATTTCGACTATGCTGGAGATTTGGATAAAAGAAGATCAACTACTGGTTACTTATTTACTATGGCCAAAGGGCTAATTAGTTGGAGGTGGTGTGATGCAGGTCAGGTTGTCCTGCAGAGAATAGGAAATAAAAGCAGCTAGCAATAAAGCAATTGGAAGCAAATAGAGTTCTTTGATTGATAAACTCATAGAGTTATATTGTCTTATCTCCAAAACTAAATACCTCTCCTCCTTCCAGCAAACTTATAGGGAAGAAAATAAGACATAACATTACAATAAAGGCATAAAAAAAAAGTCTCTAGGCATAAATTAATAACCACCAGTTCCCAAACTATTGAATAATTAATCTTGAAACTTGATGGGTCTTTTAATGTCTCTTCTTGGTCTGTCTTTTATAATGTTATGTGACCGTTCAGATGGTCCCTCATCATTCCCTCCTAGCTGAAAATGGCTTGTCATCGAGTCAGACTTTTGTTCCAGAATGTGTTCATAATATGGTTGCAAATCAGCTACATTAAAAGTTGCAGACACTTCCATATTACCAGGCAGCTCTAACTGATATGCATTTTCACCAATTTGCTTCATTACTCGAAAAAGACCATCAACTTTATCATGAAGTTTGCCAAAACGTCCACGTGGGAACCTTTCTTTACGAAGATTAATCCACACCAAGTCACTTTCTTTGAACTCCATGTGTCTTCGATGTTTATCTGCTGCAGCCTTATACTTCTCATTGCTCTCTTCCAGAATTCTTCTGACTTGAGAGTGTAGGTCTCTGATGTGTGCTACCATATCATTGGCATCTCCGCTAAAATGGTCAATTACTGGTAGAGGAATCAAATCGAAAGGTCCATTTGGAATAAGTCCATAAACTATTTCAAAGGGACATTTTCCAGTTGACCGATTCTTGGACCTATTGAAGGCAAACTCAGCTTGTGATAAAGTGAAATCCCAATTATGTTTTTCTTTTCCAACTAAGCTTCTCAAAAGGTTCCCGAGCGATCGATTTACCACTTCCGTTTGACCGTCGGTTTGAGGATGATGAGAGCTACTAAATTGAAGGCGAGTTCCCACTTTTCGCCATAAGGTTCTCCAAAAATGACTAATGAACTTAGGATCACGATCTGATGTGATGGACTTGGGTATGCCATGGAGTTTGACAACCTCTTTGAAATATAAGTCAGCAACACGGGTGGCATCGAAAGTCTTGTTACATGGAAGGAAATGAGCCATTTTGGAAAATCTATCTACCACAACAAGTATGGAATCAGCCCCACGTCTAGTTTTTGGAAGCCCCAATACGAAGTTCATTGATACATCCTCCCAAGGTGCTGCCTGAATAGGTAAAGGAGTATACAAACCTGTATTTTGGGATCTACTCTTGGCTATATGACACACCCGATATCTACTCACATGCTTGGCCACATCTCTGTGTAATTTTGGCCAATAAAACTTCTCCTCAATAAGTCTCAAGGTTTTATCACACCCAAAATGGCCAGCGAGACCCCCTTCATGCAATTCCGAAATTATAACATCACGCAATGAACACTGTGGTATGCACAACCGGTTGCCATGGAATAAATACCCATCTTGCAACAAAAATTCAGAAGCTTTCCCACTTTGGCAATCAGACCAAATCTTCCCAAAATCAGGATCCTCCACATATTGCTCCTTAAGCATTTCAAACCCAATCACATATGCCTGTATAGAAGTTAACAAAGAAGATCTCATGCTTAATGCATCAGCAACTTTGTTTTGACTCCCTGATTTGTGTTGAATAATAAAAGTGAACTCTTGCAAATATGCTACCTATTTCGCATGTCGAGCGTTAAGTTTATGTTGACCATTGATATACTTCAAAGCCTCATGATCAAAAAATAAAATAAACTCTCTTTGGATTAAATAATGACGCCAATGTCGCAGAGACTGAATTATAGCGTAGAATTCCACATCATATGTTGAGTACCGCTTCTTTGCATCATGTAATTTCTCACTGAAGAAGGCAACCGGTCTTCTTTCTTGACTTAAGACAGCACCAATGCCCTTATGCAAAGCATCACATTCTAGAGAAAATACCTTCTCAAAATCTGGAAGAACTAATACAGGGGCAGTTGTCATTTTTTCTTTTATCAATTCAAAACTGGCAGCTGCTTCCTTAGTCCACTCAAAACAAGCATTCTTCTTTAAACAGTTAGTTATAGGGCCAATAAGAGAGCTAAAGTTCCTGATGAATCTCCTATAAAAAGAGGCTAATCCGTGAAAGCTTCGTACCTCTTGAATATTTGTCGGGGTTGGCCAGTTAATGATGGAGGCAACTTTTCCGGGATCAGCTTTAATTCCATCGCTTGAAATAATATATCCCAAGAACAATACACTTTCACTCAAAAAGTGGCACTTCTTCAGATTAGCATACAGTTTCTGATCTTGCAAAACTTGAAAAACTTGTCGAAGATGCTCAACATGTTGTTTCTTGTTCAAACTATACATTAGTATATCATCAAAGTAAACAACCAGAAACTTACCTATAAAAGGTCGAAATATCTGGTTCATAAGGCGCATGAACGTGCTCGGGGCATTGGATAGGCCGAAGGGCATGAAAAGCCATTCATACAACCCGTCTCTTGTCTTGAAGGCTGTCTTCCATTCGTCTCCCGATTTGATTCTTATCTGGTGATATCCACTTCTTAAGTTAATTTTCGAAAACACCTGAGAGCCATTCAACAAATCCAACATATCATCAAGGCGCGAAATGGGAAACCGATATTTTATTGTGATTTTGTTTATTGCCCTACTATCTGTATACATTCTCCATGTTCCATCAGTCTTTGGGGTCAAAAGGGCAAGGACAGCACAAGGACTCAAGCTCTCTTGAATCAATCCCTTCTCAAGTAACTCCATGACTTGCCTCTGTAGCTCTTGATGTTCATTGGGGCTCATCCGATAAGCAGCCTTATTCGGTAAATTAGATCCCAGAATGAGATCGATTTGGTGTTGTATGTCTTTCATAGGTGGTAATCCAGCGGGTAGCTCATCTGGTATCACATCCGAGAAATCTTGCAGCAAAGACACGATTTCAGGTGGAAGAGAGATCCTAACATTCTCCTCTTTGATGACCAAAGCATATACGGAGGCACCATTTTCAATCTCTTCCATGAATTCTGCCATGGTGAGGCAGATTATTCCCATTTTCCTTTCAGACTTGACTATATGCGGTTCTTTTGAAGGCCCCAAAATTACCTTCACTCCATCTTTCACAAAGGTGTAGGTGTTTTTGAAACCATCATGGAGAGCTTTTCGGTCATATTGCCAAGGCCTTCCTAACAAAAGATGGCAAGCATCCATCGGTACGACATCGCACCAAACTTCATCTTGATATACTTTCCCAATAGAAAATGAGACTAAACATCGCTTATCAACATGCACCTCATTTCCCTTTTGGAACCAAGCGAGCTTGTAAGGAACCAGACGTTTTTCTGTCTTTAGTTTAAGCTTGTCGACCATCTCTTGAGATACAACGTTCTTGCAACTCCCACCATCAATTATCACATTGCAAATCTTCCCATTGGTGGTGCACTTAGTGCGAAAAATGTTATGACGTAACCAGTCATCGTTGTCGACACGTGCAGTAGTCATGCTCCATTGTACAACCAAAGCTTCTCCATGGTCATTCCAGGTAATGTCCTCATCGTCTCCTTTATATTCATCATAGACATCAGGTGTCTCATCCACTTTGGAATCACCCAAAAACAATTGCCCCTCAACAAGGTTGACAAAACTTTGATTTGGACAATCTGCTTGCTTGTGTCCAAAACCAAAGCACTTGAAACATTTGGGCAATCGTTGGGTTGCTGCAATCTGCTTTACGGCACTACTACTAGCACCATCTTTGCTGCCACTTACTTTATCAAAGGCCTTGGGATTTAACTTTTCCTTTGCCTTTGTTGATTCGAAAGATTGCTCATTCCAGTTAGCATTAAACCCACCAACTCCGATTGTTCGATTGCCCCTCTGCTTTAGTTTCTTCTCTACCTTTTTGGCTAGTTGGTAGACATCATCATAAGTCCAATAAGGTTGCAGGGTAACAACATCATGGATTTCTCTACGCAGTCCTCCTAAATAACGAGCGATTGTCTGCTCTTCAGGCTTATCCACACCACATCGAACCATCAGTAAATCAAACTCTCCAGTATAGTCATCTACTGATTTTCCACCTTGCTGGAAATTATACAACTTGGAGTACCACTCCTGGATGTAGTTTTCAGGTAGGAATTTCTTCCTCAACTCCTTCTTCATTTTTTCCCATGTGTTAATTCGAGACTTTCCCATCCTTTCTCTTCGTACCTTTAATTGCTCCTACCAAGCTGATGCATACTTGGTCAACTTAATGGCCACAACCTTTACCTTTCGGTGATCAGGGATATCTTTGTAATCAAAGATCCTCTCAATGGTGTTCAACCAATCTATGAATTCGTCCGGCTTAATCCTCCCTTCAAATTCAGGGATATCAACCTTCATATTGATATCGTTGAACCTGTCGTTGGGCTGCCCGAAGGGATTGATATCATCCTCTGAGAGAAGTTCGTCATCTCTACGGCTTCGGGTTTCAAAGCGCTCTAATCGCTCTGCTAATTGCTGCACTTGTCTTCTCAAATCCTCATTCTCGATATCACGAGCTTCGCTTCCCAGACCACGTCCACCGTGACGACCACCTCGCACCATCGGTCTACAAAGAGGTTGACAGCAGCGGTCCTAAGGAGTTGCTCTGGTACCACTTGATGCAGGTCAGGTTGTCCTGCGGAGAATAGGAAATAAAAGCAGCTAGCAATAAAGCAATTGGAAGCAAATAGAGTTCTTTGATTGATAAACTCATAGAGTTATATTGTCTTATCTCCAAAACTAAATACCTCTCCTCCTTCCAGCAAACTTATAAGGAAGAAAATAAGACATAACATTACAATAAAGGCATAAAACAAGTCTCTAGGCATAAATTAATAACCACCAGTTCCCAAACTATTGAATAATTAATCTTGAAACTTGATGGGTCTTTTAATGTCTCTTCTTGGTCTGTCTTTTATAATGTTATGTGACCATTCAGATGGTCCCTCATCATGGTGGGTTGTGGACTACTTTAGTACATGTGTGAGGAAAGATGGCAAGGTGACATAAGCATACATAATTCAATGTACATGCATAGTTAGTCGAACGTTGGATTATGTTTAATCTTAATAAATTAAGGGTTAATATTGATCTAGGTTAATCGACGTGCTTGGGTTTATGTAAAATAATTTTAAGAACATGTGCACAAACTTAAATGAAGTTTTGAATTCGAACCTTTAGATTTCATATGAAGACGAATTCATTATTGAGGCTTCCAAGTATTAGCCCTCTACTAGGTCCTTCTCCAATAGGTGTGGTGGCAAGGGTGTGTTTGTGTTGCATTTTGTTTTTCATTTTCTCTAAATTGGAAAACCTAATTCCCTTCTCTCTAAATTTGATTTCCAAATGTGTAAGATTTATCTAGGTCAAAAGACCCTTTAGTCTTATATATAAAAAAATCCATAAGCCATTAGAATTACAATTTAATCCTCATTTTCCACACTATGCTACAACCTCTAGGAAAACTTTCCTTGGGTTTTGCTTCACCTCTCATTTGCCACAAGGCTTCGGGCTATAAAACTTTAGTAGGCTAGGTTTTCAGTTGTGTTTGCACACCCTTTCAATCGAGGGTTGCTTGTATTTCTAAGGTCATAGAGATTACATCAGTGGGTTTGAAATACCATATTTACACGCTAGTTTGAAATTCAAACTTTACAACAGTATAATAAACTTAGCTAAGAAACATTCAAAATATTCCTAGACTTATCAGATTCCCTTTGAGATAAAGAAGAATCGCGCACACAATAGACTTGAGAGTTTGAATGTAAATGGGAAGTCCAACTTGGTCTAACATCCCCCCGCAAGCTAACAGGTCTTTGCACAACTGGAAGCTTGGATACCAGCAATTTAAATCACAATGAAGACAACCCCTTTGTGAATAAATCAGCAGTTTGATGTTGGGAACAAATAAAATTAATTAGAAGTTATCCTCTAATGACGTTCTCCTTGACATGATGATAATCCACTTCTAAATGCTTGGTTCTAGAATGAAAAACTGGATTGGATGCTAGTGCAATGGATGAAGCATTATCACACCATATTTGGGGTTTTAAAAGATTCAAATGCATGTCTCTGAACAAAGAACGTAACCAAGATAATTCAGCAGCCGTGTATGCAAGCTATTCGTATTCAGCTTCCGTACTCGACCTGGAATCGGTTTTCTATCTCTTTGAACTCCACGATATTAAATTTTTACCCAAATAGATGTAGAATCCTCCGGTTGAATGACGCGTGTCTTGATTCCTTGCATAATCCGCATAAGAAATGTGGTCAGTTGAACATCTCCAGGTCTATAAACGAAGCCTTAATCATATGTAGCCTTCAAGTAATGCAAAATTCTCTTGATTACCATCCAATGAGTGGTGTTAGGTGAATGCATAAACTAGCACACCTGGTTCACTACATACAAGAGATCAGGTCACGTAATCGTTAAATATTGAAGGGCACCTACAACACTTCGATATAACTCAGGATTACCAAATGGTTCACCCCCAAATGCATTTAGTTTCTGTCCGAAAGCATCTGGTGTCAAGATTGGCTTGGCATTAGTAAACTTAGTACGTTCAAGAAGATCGAGGGCATACTTGGATTGTGTAAGATGCATACTATCACCACAATGAGTTACTTCCACACCAAGAAAATAATTTAGAGGGCTCAAGTCTTTCATAGAAAACAAGGTGCCCAACTTCTTTACTAACCGAGCCATTTGATGCGTATTGTTCCTTGTGAGCAATATATCATCAACATAGATAAGTAAGATGAGTAAACTCCCTTCTAATTAAACACGCATAGGGAATAATCACACTTAGATTCTTGAAAACCCAATTCAAGAAAAAAAATCAGAGAACCGCCGAAACCAAGCTCTCGGCACTTGTTTTAAACCATATAAACTCCGCTGCAACTTACAAACATGATGTGGATACTGTTTGTCAATAAACCCCATAGGTTGCTTCATATGAGCCTCTTCTGTAAGGTATCCATGCAAGAAAGCATTTTGTACATCCAACTGCCTTTCATGCCATTTCTTCGAAACTGCCAAGCTAAGTACGAGACGAATTGTGCTATGCTTTACAACTGGACTGAAGGTCTCCTTGTAATCAATTCCTGGTTTTTTATGAAACTTATGGGCCACTAACCTGACCTTATGCCTCTTTATTGAACCATCTGCCCTTCTTTTTATCTTGAATACCCACTTGTTGGGAAGGAGATTCATGTTGGGATGATAAGGCACAAGACTCTAAGTACCACACCGTTGCAGAGCACTAAATTCCAAAGCCATTGCATTCTGCCATTCTTGGTGCTTGATTGCCTGACTAAAACAAGTGGGTTCAACCATTTTTTTGTCAGTAATAACATGTAATGCATCCTTAGGATTAGGCTTTCGAATCCCTGCTTTGAACCTCATCATCATAGGATGTGCTAGGAGAGACACCGATGCATTTTGTTGGGATGTAGATGACTAGGAAACAGGCTGTGTTTCTTGGTTCACAGGCACAGACTCTTGCTGATTTGGGATTGGGTCACTAGGACATGGTTCACTAGGGCATAGTTCATTAGGACTTAGCGCACTAGGGCTGGGAAGGCTAGAGGTTGGTTCAATATGAAACGGTGAAGGGATAGGCATGGGAGAGATATTTGGGATTATATTTGATACAGGCAGTGGAAAGACTGAGTGTGATTGGGATTCTAGGTGGGGAATAGGGATAATGCTAGGCTTGGGTAGACTAGGATTATTTGTTGATTGGGTAGATGGATGAGAATGGTGAAGATCAAAAGTAAATAAGAGGTCAAGGTTAGATAAATTACCTTGTGTGGAGTTCGTTTCCTTGTGAAATGTAAGTTCCTTAAAAGGAAATGAGTCCTCATCGAATAGGACATGGCGAGACAAATAAACTCGTCTCGTGGACGAATCCAAACACTTGTATCCTTGATGATTCAATGAGTAACCTAAAATAAATAGAAGGCCCAAACCAGTTAATTAAAATAAAAAAACATTTACTATAAACCTAATGCATAAAAAACATTTAATATGAACCATTTATATTAAAATCAACATTCACCAATTTTATCCTTCGATATCATTCTAATTCCATTAAAGCTGGCAGTGGATAATTTGATTAATCTAATTTTACATAATTTTTTAACAATATTTTACATAATTAGAAACCCTTCAAAATTCAACCTTGTAGGATTATCCACAAACCAAATAGCAAAATCTAGCAATGGTTTTCGACTACCCAGATTTGGCATAATGTGTTTGAATTCATACAACACGTATTTAGAACGTTAGTTATGGTTACAATGCAATTTAGTTCCTTTGTCTACTATATTCCGATCTTATATTTTAGAGCATGGAACATGTGTCAAACTCTAAGCATGAATATGATAGCCCTAATGCATCTTCTGTTCCTTGCTTTGGCCAAAGACTTCTAGAGATAAATCATCAAGGGGCTCTTGGAATATTATCCTTCATGATTACCTAGAAGGTGACAAATTCCTCAATTATCTCCAAATTCCTCAATTATCTCAAATATCTATTTTACAATAATTAGTTGGAATTTGATTTGTTTCGAATTATTTAATAATCCCTGTGGAGAACGACCTTGCAAGATCCGTTTATACTACAATAACCTTGTCATTGTTGCAAGTATTATGGGAGTTTTTAGCCCGTTTGTGTGTGTGGTAAATCCTTATCAAGAAATTGGCGCCGCTGTCGAGGATTATTTAAAATAATTTGTTCTAATCAGATTTTCAGTTAGTTATTGTTGTATATATACATTAAAAAAAATTAAAATTTTTTTTTTCGTTTTTATTTTATTTTTACAGATTACAGCAGTACTACAGTGCAGATTACAACAATCTGTGCATGGTCAGCACCCGTTTAGCAGTGCAAAAAATGATTCCATTTGATCCAGAACCTGAGCAGATTTTAAGGAGACGTAGGGAGCAAAATTTGCAGTGGATTGCTTCATTGCAGGGGATTTTTCTGCAGTCTTTATTTTCTGGGGATCTGCACAGTAAGGAAACAATAGCTTTTGTTATTCCAAAGGCTGGTCAACCTTTAGGGGATTCATTAATAGCTCATGCCACTAACATATCAAGTTGCATTACTTATCCGGAAGTGGAGGAAGGGTCTACATTCGAAATAAAGCAGCACATGTTGAATATTCTACCTACATTTCATAGGTTCTCAACCGACGATCCTAACATGCACATTACAGAATTTTTAATGGGTTGCAAGAATATTTTGGTGAGAGGATTTTCAGCCGAATCTATTAAGCTTCGATTATTTCCTTATACATTAAAAGACCAAGCAAGGAGATGGCTCCTCACACTTCCATTTGGAAGCATTAGCACTTGGAACCAACTCAATGAAAAATTCTTAAGCAAGTATTATCCAGCTTCAAAGACTCTTGACATGAGAACTCAAATTTTATCTTTTGCCCAAAAACCAAATGAAGAGTTTCATGAGGCGTGGGAATGGTTCAAAGAGTTGATTAGAAAATGTCCACATTCTGGTATTATCAGTACTGATCAAATGAATATATTTTTCAGAGGGTTAAATATGACTACAAAAACTCTTCAATGCTTCATGCGGTGGGTCATACAAAGATAAAAATGCATTTTCTACTTTAAGGTGGTCAGTTTTCAAACAAGCTATCGAATCAGCGACAGCAACCGATTATTCAAATCCTTGGTGGTCAGTTTTCAAACAAGCTATCGAATCAGCTGGAGGGAAACTTGCAAAGCCTGAAATTTTGTCATCAACTACCGATGCACAATACATGAGGCAGCAAGGCATTCCAACGCTTGGTTTCTCCCCAATGACGAATACTCCCATCTTACTTCATGACCATAATGAGGTTTGATGTTTTTACCAATCCCTTTAGCACGAACTTATCATGAATATCTTTTCCTGACTCCGTCTCTGTTTTGCAGCACCTAAAGGATACCATATTCTTGAAGGGCATCAAAGTATATGAATCTCTAATCAGTGCCTTGAGTGAGCGAACATCTCAATAGCCACTCTCTCGCAGTATCAAATGGAGACGACAATTATCATATGCTAAACTTGAGATGGTGTCAGTGCTGCACCATTCCGGGCGTTTTGCACTCAGGAAACGTAAGGGGCGCCGTCTGAAAGGTTATGTGTTGATTTAGCAGATTTACAAATTGTTCGAGAAAAGCGTTTTAAATTGCCCACACTGAATAAAAGTCCTGCAGCTGCCATTTTAGTTGCACTGGATCTTCTTTTCACGCGTCTTGCTGTAACAACATTATTGTACATTCATTCAAATGCTATATATGATTGGATTAGAGAGATCACGAAGTTAATCATGATATGTATCACCTTAAAATGAGACACATTTGCTTAGTTCCACTAATGAATGTAGACATCGATTGATTATTTATTTGTTTAAAATTATTTCGTGGACTGTTGATCAATATAAATGTATGATCCGTGTTTGTAAAATTTGTTAATCGATTGTGTAATCTGTTAATGACAGTGTTCTATGGAAAATTCCTCGTAATTGCTATAATGACATATTTACTTACCGTAATCTAATACACGAAGAATCAGGAATTAGATAATGGGAGGTACGTAGTTGGTCTCATACCCGTTGCTTCGTTCACATATTCTAATTTGTATGATTCATGACTTGTTCATTTCAAGTAAGTAAACATTCGATTATTGCTGATGTTACAGTGGTGCATTTGTAATATAATTAGAAGTTGGATTATATGTGCAAATGGATAGCAGATGACGTTGGTTAACATAAGCGTAATTATCCTTAATTAAGCAATGCGCATGCCATGCCTCATGTCATAAAACAATGAATTGAATTGTTCAATATCTCTCTTAATCGTTAATTATAGCCACTTGTTATGTCATTAACTTAATGAAAATTAAGCATTAGACTTTTGACTGGATCGTCACTTTCACTCATGAGATTTCACAACGATTGGAAGAAAATGATAAACAAAATTAAAATCGGGGGAGCAAAGTCGTTTTTGTCAAGAATGTGTGCCTGGCAATGCACCTAGTTTCTTGGTGCTTACTATATTCAGTCTTTAAAAAGTTTTTATTTTATTTTTTTTTTCGCAATTCATTTTTTTTTTTAATACAAATAATTCTGAGAGAGCTGAGAAGAATTAAATATAAGATCGCTTCGGCTATATAAATAAATGCACTTCACCGCCTGATCTATATATCAGGGGTAGTTGCCACAAAGTAAAGGTTTGGCTAGATTGATGCATGATTGTCCGTCGTCATTTTAGAGCTTTGCAACCCTCATTTGCATGTGGGTGCATGATGCTATCATATACCATTGATGAGCGCAGTAGTGAACTCACTCAAGATTTCACATCATGAGGGGTCTTTTATTGAATGTAAAAGACTTATGTAGAGCAATACATTCTTATTTCTTATTTTTCTATTACATTGATTGAAACATTATTTCTTTTCAATCTTTTATTAAAGTTCTTTGGTTTTTCTCCACGTCATTGTTTTAATAACAAAAAAATTATCATAACCTCTTTTTAGATTTCTTATGTAACATAGTAATAGTGAACAAATAAATATAGGTCAATTTATTAAGCAATATTGAACTCCTTCAATTTTGACAAACCTATTAAAAAAAAAAAAAAAAAAAACGTAAGAACTCAATGGGAGTTGCCCCCTCTTTCCTATCATATATTTCTATTTTTAATTTTTACTCATTTTTTAATTTGCAATCTTTTTTTTAATCTATATAAATTTTCTTTTTAGTTTTAATTTGTATCCATATATTTTTTTTTTGGTACCCATATTTTAAACTTTTATTTGTAATTTTGTACCCATAATTTTTTGTAATCTTTTATTTGCATCCATAATTTTAAGTTTAATTTGTTCCCATATAGTTATTTTTGTTGGGTTAAAACTAGAGGGATAAGCATCCCCAGTGAGGGGCTCTATATGGGGCTGGAAAAGTGGTGAATATAGCCTATTTTAGAGCTCCGAGGAATCTTTGGGGCTTTATAAAAGAATCTCTCCCAATGAGGGGCTATATCTTTCGGGCTCTATATGGGACTATATATATTTATTTATGTTGTAATTTGATTAAGCGATGCTTTTTTTTTTTTTTTTTTGTGTGTTAGCTTTTCTTAAGTTGATTTTTGGACGTACTATCTTAAATTTTTTTGTGAACCCTTCAAGCTAAAAAGTTCAAATTGTGACAAAGTTAGATTTCATCACTTATGAATCGTTCGTTGGATTAGATTCCCTTATCTCAATCTCATCCGTTGAAAGAAACAAGCCCTCACTTCGCCTTTTGAAATAATTTGATTTTCACGTATAACACAACAATTTACCTAGCACCAATTGGTAAATTAGTATCATACAATTTTGAAAAAAAAAATTTGAAAATTTCACCCATCAATGCCCATGAACATTAAATCAATTTGAAATTTTAATTCTTATGGAATTTAAAACAATCATTAATTAGCCAAATTGCAAGAAAAATAAGTAAGAAAAAAGAATTTAAAAATAATAAAAGGAGAGTATAAGTGTATTCGCAAGTGGAGGGAAAGTGATTAAATTTTGCTCACATGGGTTGCTACTTTTTTTTGTGGGACCCACTGTTTTTTTGGGCTAGATGTAAACCGATTTTATGCTACCTAAAAAGGAAGTTGCTAGCCCCAGTGGTGGATCTAGCCCTATTTTCTGGCTCATTGGAGATGAAATTTCTCGCTAAGGCTAGAAATGTTATAGCCTCATGGAGGATAAAGCCTCCATTGGGGATGCTCTAATACGCATGCACTTGATATTTACTAAATAATTTAAAATGTTTAGGTTTTTTTTCTTAGGTTTGATCAGTGACAGAACTTCATTACATATCTCTAATATTAGAAAGCTAGAAGAGTACTTTGGTGTCTCAAGGTTTCATAAAAAATCTCTAATATCTAAACTCTAACATTAAAAAGTCAGAACATAAATATCTGATTACATTGTAAATTTGTAAACTCGTCAATAAAATCGATGGGTACAATTTATCTTTTGGTATAATCAATGGGTACAAGTTATTTCATAAACCCTAAACCAAGCTTGGAATATGTACCCAAGCATGGAGTATGTGCGAATCCGAAAAATGTACCCAAACACATGTAAATCATTATATGATCATACTCGTCACTTTCAAAAACAAAAATTGTGGCACATAATTTATTAAATCAAACAGAACAAAGTATGGGTACAAGTATTACTCATTCAAATTATGGGTAATCTCTAGTACGAAATTTGAATGAGAACAATTATCTACTACCTAGATAATTAACTTCAGTGTTTTCAACAGTAATAGTAATGTTAATATGCCGATGTGTATAAAGTCAATGGACTTTGATAAAAAACTGAAAATTAATAAGGTTTCAGTTAAAGAACATTGGTGATTAGAGACCACATCCAAAGTCTCTCATTTATTTCTAATATACACCAAAGCATTATATAGATTGATTATACTCCCATGCCACGTAGAATTAAATGCTACGAGCATTGGGTGGTCTGTATTAAAATCAAATTTTGCGTACTTCAGCAGATGGAGGAGCAGGGCAAATCTAACTACCTGTAAAATAACAAACAACCATGATTAACCTTTGGTATCGGTGGGGTACTAGTCAAAGGCTTTTCAACAATAAAGTTAGTAAGCAATATGTGACTCAAGTAATGAGCAAGAGAATAATGTATGCGTTATCAAAGCGTTTTTCAAGATGAACCCTATATGAGAATATTTATACCAGTAGGGAGACCCTTTAGGATATATAATCATATTAAATCGGGAGAATCCAACAGGTTATATAAGATTAGATATTGTGTCTTCTTAGGAGTGTGATAGTTTCAACGAATGTCAATCCATATATTGTAAGAAACTCCAAGAGTATCGAAAACCTGTTGGATCCCCAATCGAATTAGGTTTTCGTGTCTTGGGGAAACAAGAATGGTCAATGTAAGCAAAGTCAGCAGACTTCGCCTATCTTTTCAAACTACAGTAGGATGTGGTGGCATCGCTGGTCCGTTTGAGCAACTCAATCAAAGTTGTTGAGTCTATGATAGGACTCTTGAGGTATTGTATTTCGATCCGTCTTACTCTGCTCCTGAAAAATCATGATCCCACAATTGCCAATAACTATGTATCTGAAATGGCGTTCCGCTTTAGGATGGATAGTTATCCAAAAAGCATGTCTTTGGAGCTAAATCCAAATACATATCGTTAAGGATTCTTTTGACATGTGGCAATCCAGTCTCGTTACCGTTGCAAAGTAGTGGAGACGTATCAGATTCAAACGCGTGATCTCAAAAATTATTCCATAGAGACAACAATGATGGTAGACATTGCTATGTGCACGAGAAATGATGAGCTACTTTTTGTGTTTACCAAGTGATTCCGGCCGCCAGACGCATAGATCTTGAGATGAAATGGTCTGAATCCAATGATGAGATGATTCCAAAAAAATCTTATATAAATAGCCCGGATTTCTCGTCCAACTTCCTCATGCATCCAAATTTTCTTATGGGAAACATCTCTAAGCGTTCCAGCCTTTCCAAGCTTTCTTACTAAATTTTTGCTCTATTTCCTAAAAAATGACATCTTTGAGCGTGCAACATTTGCCACCGATTGCAAGTCCGTCCATCAAATGCTTTATATGATTGAATTAGAGAGATCACGAAGTCAATTATGGCATGTATCACCTTAAAACGAGACTCATTTACTTAGTTCTACGAACGAATCTAGATATCAGTTGATTTATTTATTTATTTAAAACTATTCCGCAGACTGTTGGTCAATGTAAATGTATGATCTGTTTGTAAAATTTGTTAATCGACTGTGCAATCTGTTAATGACAGTGTTCTATCGAAAATTCCTCGTAATTTATGTAATGACATATTTATTTACCGTAATCTAATACACGAAGAATTAGGAATTAGATAATGGGAGATAGTTGATATTAGACCCATTGCGTCGTTCACATATTCTGATTTGTATTATTCATGACTTGTTAATTCGAAGTAATTAGTAAACATTCCATTACTGATGATGTTACAGTGGTGCATGTAGCAATATAACTAGAAGTTGGATTATATATGCAAATGGATAGCATATGACGTTGGTTAACATAAACATAATTATCCTTGATTAAGCTATGCGCATGTTATACCTATGTCCTAAAACAGTGAATTGAATTGTTCAACATCTCTCTTAACCGTTAATTATAGTCACTTGTTATGTCATTAATTTAAGGAAAATTAAGCATTAGACCTTTGACTGGATCATCACATTCACTCATGAGATTTTACAATGATTGGAAGAAATGATAAACAAAATTAAAATCAGGGAGCAAAGTCGTTTTTGTCAAGCCTGCGCGCCTGGCAGTGCACTTAGTTTCTTGGTGCTTACTATAGTCAGTCTTTAACTAGGTTTTTTATTATATATACAAATAATTTTGAGAGAGCTGAGAAGAATTGAGTTCATAAGATTGCTTCGGGTGTATATATAAACGCCCTTCACCACTCTAACTATATATTAGGGGTAGTAGAGGTTTGGCAAGATCGACGGTTGTCCGTGGTCATTTATAACTTCATCCAACGCCTCAAAAACCTCCAGCCAAGTTCACATTATGTAATAAGATAGAGAGCTTTAATTGCAAGCCTGAGTTCAGTTTCATACGGGTCATGATGCTATCAAGTATCGCTGATCAGCAGAGTTGTGGGGTCAAGATTTCACATCACGGTTGCCTTTTACGGAATATAAACCTTCATTTTCTTAACTTCTAATACACATCAAAGCATTATATAGATTGATTTACTTTCATGCTACGTAGCATTTGTTAGTTTGAATTCACGGGACCACAATAAAAGTAATAATCCAAACAATCTAAGTCATCCAACGCTCATAGATTAATCGATTGTCTAAGATAAGGAGAGTTAAAATCACTACTCACTTGGCCGACTAGGATTTGAGGGTAGAACTTAAGAAAAGGTATAAAGACTGAAGAAAATAAGGGAGTTTCAAGCGTAAGAGGCTTAGGACTACTTGATTCCTTAAGTGGCTTCGCAACTGAATAAGTATTGGATATACATGTTAATGATGTGTATAGCCTTAGTCGCGTCTGAAAGCATGACGCTTATACGAAGCATTGATTAGCATGGGATCCAAATGTGAATGACGCGTTATATTCCATAGGGGTAGAAACTGGAATGCCAGGTACATGTAATATTTTAGGTTCAAAATGCCTCTCCTGTCTACATCTACAGAAATTGGGATAGAAAGTGGGATGGATGGATAGACAAACAGAGGAGTATATGACATGCTAAAAGTCACTATCTTGAAGCTGTGCATGCATTATGCATACCTCATCAAGGTTAGAAACTTATATAGTTGCTAGCTGGAATATTATTATAATTTAGTTCCCACAAAACACAGCCACCAAACATTTGTTACAATTACGTGATCCAAATATTTGTTTATATAATTAATTATATATTATAGAGTGGATAGTATGGATTTTGATTGAATTTTGATGCCATGGACCTTTTCCTCGAACTTTCTCGTTGATACCAAAAACAGGGGATTTGATTCTCATATATTTAGACCTTACGAGCCCACATGGATCTTGCCTCTTCATTATCCAACACACTCCCACCTTTGAAAACCTTCACTGCACTTTCGTATATGCCCCATGCCCATCCCTCCTAACCCAATCTCTTTCCCTTCTCTATGTTATTATACTTTTACATTATTTTCTCGGACTTATATTGTCAGGCAAATGTTTATGTTCAAACGGCTAAAAAACAATCAACATATAGTCAGTGGTCAAGTTAGCGACTCTCGTTCTTTGGACCAACCTATGACCGAAAATATGATTTTCTCAATCTCTTCACATACACTGGAAGAAAGGGTTACAACTCCAAGTTCCTCCACGGCTGGAGAGCCTCCAAGACAAGGGAATGACAAACGATCAACCACTCTTGAGGTTCATATTAATCAATCGATCTCTTACAATAAAAATATCTTATGTTGTCAAACAGTCGGCCGATAAAAACGTGGTATCGTTTATATATTAAACCAACAATTTGGGATCTCTAACTATTTTGGTCAATGACACTTTGGCCTCAACTAAATTGGTCCCTACCTCCTCAGGGCTCGACCTACATCTTTTTAATGCGGGACTTCTTTATTAGATGTGTTCATTTCACCGACATGCAAGGTACGGGAAGAGAGACCCAATTGGTACGGTGCATGCCAGTTAAGAGATAGTGAGGATTTGAGTTCTTCAGATACTATTTAATAATTATTAAAATATATATAGTTTATAGAGAGAGAGAAAAGAAGAAGGAGCAATGAATCTTCATTCATATATTGTGGTTGGTAGTTGAATCATTTGCATAACAAAAAGAAACTACATACGTGTTTCCTTACTTGGAAGGATCCATTTATCCTTTTCTGAAATTACTGTAAGTGCCCATGTGATTTATAAATAAGTATGAATTGAATTCTTATGTGTAAAAAGTCAAATATTATTAACCAAAGGATAGTGGCAGATTTGAGAAATATTATTAGGAGGGTCAATAAGAATAAGTAGACATAGCTCACAAATTATTGGGAGGGTCAATAAGAATAAGTGTGCATAGCTCACAAATTTTTTTGGACGGTATAACATAAAAATTGGCATTTCATTGATCTTTGGTAGGCATGAGGTCATATTGCACTTCTATCGACAGATGCCAATAGCTTCCAAACAAGTAAGTAGACTGATATCAATAGCTTTTGCGTGAGTATACTGACAGATACAAACATATGCCGAGTACGCTTATCGAAAGATGCCCATCTCAAAGCATACAAAGGCATGAGGCTATCAGCTACCTTGCCCAGTGCCAGAGAGGTAATTTGTCGAACAGTTGGAGGGCAGCTTTGAAAGGCATCTCAGATTTCCAAAGAATAACACCTAGTTCTTCGATGGAGAATTTTTGAGTTTGAAGGATCACCTGACCCGCATTATCCCAAGGAGGATCCGCTTTTGCCAAAGGAGCCAGCTACTTGAGTCTAAGAAGTCGATAGATGTAGTTATTCTCCTATAGATGTAGTTTATAGACCATATTGACTGAAAAGGATGCTTGTTCTTTGGCAATCAAAGTTGTAAGTTTCCAAAAGTAGATTTTTTTTTTTTTTTTTTTTTTTGGAATATATATTGGGAGTTTTAACAAAAAATTCACAGTATTGTTCACTTTAACAAAAAAAAAACCATATTTTTACACTAAAAAGTCAATCCTAGTACTATTCACTTTACCCTTTATTTTGTCCTTATCATTAAAACTCAAAGTTTTCAAACATTTTTCATTAATTTCCCTTATATTTTATATACAATGGTAAGAGTTAAGTCTAAAACCTCTTAATTATAAGTGTCGATAGATCACGCTAGACCATAGTGGCTCCCAGAATGAAAAACAAAATAAACAATATAAGCATATGACATCATGTATTTCATTATCTGCATGCTTATTTTGAAGACATCACATCGTCCCATGATGATGAATATTGAATACAACTCACATCCAGACCAACAAAATTGATATTAGTCCTGCTTTCCCATCTATATGGGCAGCTTCTTAGTAAGAGACCCTTGTGGCTCTTGTTACTTTTTCGGTTGTTCCATAAGCAAAACACCATAAAAAATACTCTTTATTTCAAGTAATCAATAACAGAAGGGTTAGTTTAGTCGGCAGGGTGATAAGTAGAATAGACTCCATGTAACTAAAATAATAATATTAAGAAGCTCCCTTCTACTATTATCTTCTCGCCAGCTCAGCATTCGCAATGCATGTCAAATAAAATTACTATGACCTTTTTGTTTGACATTTACTTAAGTATTAGGTAAACAATGTGGAATATAATTCATCCTCATTAAACTATTATAATAATAATAGTAGCGAAATTGCCTGCTAATTGCCAAGAAAGGACAAGTCCAGTTTCGTTTTCCAGGATTTCTGACAAATCGAAAATTTTAAAAAATATGAGAGAGCTAATGTGGGATTGGCATGTGAGAGTGGTCATTAAAAAATTTCACATTATTCATGGAGAATCATACCGTCAGCTGCACCTGATAGTATATGATCGAAATACTATATATATTTTTTAATTCAATGAATTAATATATAATTATGGATTGAATGCTCCTGCGTTTTAAGAAAAGGAGATGCCTTTAATGCTAACATGATTATGTTAAGTGTGTGAAAGAATCAAAACGGGAAGGGAAGGAAGGAGGGAGAAGGGAGATGACCCTCGTACGGATTGACGACACTATTCTTTTCACACACACGTATTATCATTGGAGAAACCAATTCTCTGCTCGACATTCAATAAAAGCCCCAGCTCTTAATCTCTCTCATCTCTCTGTGTTCATAGTTTATTATTCATACGAAAATTTTCGTATTTAAATATGCCATATGTACATGGAATGTATCGACATAGCTGAAAAAATGTTGATTTTTTATGACAAATAAGAAAGAAATCCGGCTTAAAATAGTTTCAGAAGAATGAATTGGCAATCAATAACTTTCTGCTTTCTGCAAATGAGAAGATGAGATGTATATATATAAGTTGTTCGAGCAGACCACATGGCCAGGGTGGTGGTTTGAAAAGTTCGAAAACCCTATTCACAATAGTCTCGTAACCAAACTGTACACAATGTTAAGGGTTACATGGCCAGTTGATATTGACTGCAGATTTTCCCATTACAATACTATGTTTTGACCTTCATCATTTTGCATATGGCGGAAATGTTCTAGAATATGTCGACCATTCTTATTTCAGTGTGTGATCACAGTTTGAAAACATTATTTTGCGTGACTCTGCTTGGTGGTATTATGAGACTAGACAAATTATAACACATGTATTGAAAGATTTACCATTCAGATATAGAGTCGTTTGACCATGCAAAGTCCACACAAATGTGTACTGAAAGACTTACCATTCATATTTAGGGTTTCAATCATGCCATGTCGACATGTCACATGATGTTATAATAAGTCCACAAAAACTATAACATGTGTACTATCAAGTTTAAAGTTTTAGGCATGCCAAGTCGACATGTGCCATGTGATATTACAAATCCACATAAATATAGCACGGGTATTGAAAGACTTACCATTCAAATTTAAAATTTCAGTCATGTCATGTCGATATGTCACGTGATATTACAAGTCCAAACAAACTATAACATGTGTATTGAAAGGGTTTTAGTTATGCCATGTGGTGTTATATATAAGGATCCAAGTGAAGAAGAAAACAGCTATCCAAGTGAAGAGAAGATCAAGGGTCAAACGAAATGACACTTGTCAATAGATTAAAGAGATAAGCTGTTAGAAGTAGTTAAAAGCTGTTAGAATTATAGTTGAGATAAGGAGGTGGAAGATTAGCTAAGGAAAGTGAGAATATATAACTGAAATTGTAATCATAACAACTTAACAAGAAATCAATACTTTTCTCTCTCTTTTTCGATCTCTCTCTCTTCTTCCTCTACATTCTGTGTAATTCTCAAGAACTTATTCATTGAAGCTTCCTTAATGTTTACATGGTATCATCACCTAGATCGTGATCTGGCGCTTCCGCACCTCAACTAACAGCATTCATTTCTTCTTCTAATCCTCTATTTTGCAAAGCTTCTATGTGATTCTGCAAATTGGGTTTTCTCTACTCTCCAAGATCCTCAAGAATCTGTTCTTCTTTGTCTACCCTCTACGTGTTTGATAAAAAGCTTTTGTGAAAATTTCAACAATGGTGACTGCTGATCAATTGAAAATTGTTCAATCTCCTATCACAAGTCTTGTTTCCACGGTTTCTACTTCAGTTACGGTGAAGCTTGATGACTCCAATTATCTCACTTGGAGTTTCCAAATCAATTTACTCTTCAAGAGTCATGGCATCATGGGGTTTGCTAATGGATCAAGAAAGTGTCCTCCAAGATTTGATGATGATTTTGATGCTGAAGGAGTTGAGAAAGATGATTACTTGGTTTGGAAAATGCACGATCGTGCACTTATGCAATTAATGATTGCAACGTTGTCTACTACAGCAATGTCATGTGTAATTGGAAGTCAAAGTTCTCATGAGATGTGGGTGAACCTCATTGAAAGATTTTCTGCAGTTACCAAAGCCACAATCTTTCAGATGAAAACTGAGCTTCAAAACATCAAGAAAGGGTCTGAATCTGTCTCTGTTTATATACAAAAGATCAAAGATGCACGGGATCATCTTGCATCTGCAGGGGTCATATTTAAAGGTGATGATATCAAAATTCTAGCGCTGAAATGACTTCTTGCAGAATTCAATACTTTCCGCTATGTCATAAGGGGCAGAGAAAATGGTATTTCTCTCAAAGATTTCAGGTCACAATTGATTGCAGAAGAAGCTATAATTGGGCAGTTCTTTGACTCCTCATCCTCTTTTCCATTTGGGACTGCAATGGTTGCTGGTACTCAGTCAAGCAAAAGGAAAGCATTGGTTCTTGATCAAGAATCATCACAATCTAATGAAGTTGGTTCTACTTCTGGCATCTCCAGCCAACAGTTTCACAGTCATGGAGGAATGTCAAATGCTCCAGGATATAACAATTCCTATCAGGGTTCTTATCACTATGGTGGTTACAAAGGGAACAATTTTCGTGGCAAAAGATGAGGCAAATCGTTTCACTATGGTCCAAGATCCTACAATCCTCCACCAAATAGGAGTCCTAGAATTCTTGGTGCACCAAAACCCTATCAATCCACCTGTGCAGAACATCCCTCTAAAATCCCTATCTGCCAAATCTGTAACAAGAAGGGACATGTTGCTGCTGACTGTTTTCAAAGACATACTTCCAATTCTAGTGTTAATGTCCCAACTCAATGCCAAATTTGCTGGAAATTTGGACATTCGGCTCTATAGTGCTATCACCGAGGCAACTTTGCATACCTGGCAAATCTCCTGCACCAAATCTCACAGCTATGCATGCTCATTCTCAGCCTTATGTGCCTGAGCAACAATTCTGGATTGCAGACACTAGCGCCCCTTCTCATATGACCTCTGAGTTAGCCAATTTGGAATTAGCTACTCCATAACAAGGGAATGACACTATAACCACAACAAGTGGTACAAGTTTGAATATTTCTCATATTAGCACATCAAGGTTATCTATTTCCAACACCACACTTGCCTTGAAAAATGTTCTCCATGTTCCAAAAATTTCACAACACTTGTTATCTATCTATCAATTATGCAAGGATAATCGGTGTAGATTCATTTGTGATGATTTTTTTTTTTTTTTTTGGGTTCAGGACAAATCCACAAGAACAATAATATTCAAGGGGTTGTGTAGAAAGGGGCTATTATACCAGAGAAGCTGCCACATGCATTATCTCATAAGCATACATGCTGCCCAGCAACACCTGTCAATACACACTTATGGCATAAAAGACTAGGACATACATCAAATGTGATTACCTATGCAATTCTACATCAAAATAAAATCCCTGCATCATCTAATACATGTCACTCCATTTTGTACACCTTGCTTAGAAGGAAAATTTACAAAGTTACATTTCAATTTCCCTGTCACTAAATCTGTACAACCTCTAGAGGTCTTACACAGTGATGTATGGGGACCTACCCCCTTGTTATCTCATGAAAGGTTTAGGTATTACGTAACCTTCATAGATGAATGTACCAGATACACATGGGTTTTCCCTTTAAATAATAAATCAGAGGTTTTTACAACATTTGTGCAATTTTATGCTTATCTATGCACTCAATTCTTTGCAAAACCAAAAGTTTTACAAAGTGATGGTGGGGGTGAGTATGTCAGCACAAAGTTTCAACATTTCTTATCACACCATGGAATGTTACATCAACAATCTTGTCCTTACACCCCAGAACAAAATGGGTTAGCAGAAAGGAAACATAGGCATATTGTAGAAACTGCCATTACCTTACTTCGAACTGCACATTTACCATCTAAGTTCTGGTTTTATGCATGTGCTGCAGCAATATATTTGATACACACAATGCCATCAGCTGTTTTAAAAATGAAATCCCCTTTTCAATTGTTATTTCATAAAATTCCATATATTAGTCATTTGAAAGTTTTTCATTATGCATGTTTTCCCCTACTCACCCCATACAATACCTCCAAACTGCAACCAAAAACGAAAACTTGTGTTTTTCTGGGATATGCAGGTCACTATAAAGGGTTTATTTGTCTCAATATGGTCACTCAAAGAACTTACATATCTAGGCATGTCTTGTTTAATGAAACTACTTTTCCATATGAAGCATCATTCCCTTCTTCACCAGTGTCAACACCTAAAAATTCACATGAGCATTCTCTAAATCCTACACCAGCATCCATATCATTACAAAATCAAGTTGTGTCCCCTGCATCTCATACTCCTTCATCATCATCTACAGCCACGGATTATTTGAACTTGCATTTATCTAGTGCTTCAGATTCTTTGACTGCATCAAGAGCCTCAGAATCCTTGGATACACTTGCATCTAATGCCTTAGAGTTTATTCCTTCCCCTACACAGATCTTACATGTTAATTCTGCCTCTTCTACACAGTATCTCATTCCTGTAGATCCTGATTTTCAACAAGAAAACCTGCAAGTTCTATTAAACATGCCTATGAATATTTACCCTATGCAAACAAGGTCCAAAAATGGTATTTTCAAATGCAAGGCTCTTTTTGCCTCTCTAAGCTCCTCTCAGGCATCCATCATAGAACCAAAATCCTTCAAGGCAACTTCCAATGTATTAGAATGGCAAGAGGCTATGAAAGAGGAAATTAGTGCTTTGCATACACAACAGACTTGGTCTCTGGTTCCGTTGCCACCTGACAAGAACCTTGTTGGCTGCAAATGGGTATACAGGATTAAAAAGGATGCAAATGGTTGTATTGCCCGATATAAGGCACGTCTTGTTGCAAAATGATATAACCAGGAAGAAAGAATTGACTACAACAAGACTTTCAGTCCTATGGTGAAGCCTACTACCATAAGATTGATCCTTGCATTAGTTGCACATTTCAATTGGCCTCTCAGACAAATGGATGTCAAAAATGCCTTTTTACATGGCATTCTCCAAGAGGAAGTGTATATGGCATGACCTCTAGGATTTCAAAGTACAGCACATCCTCCTCATTATGTTTGTAAGTTACAAAAGTCTCTATACGATCTTAAACAGGCCCCTAAAGCCTGGAATGATAGATTTACAAGTTTTTTACCTGGCTTAGGATTCAAAGCTTCCCAAGCTAATCCCTCATTGTTTCTTCAACATTCATCCAAAGGCACTGTAGTCTTACTCTTATATGTTGATGATGTGATACTCATTGGTAGTAGTTCTGAGTTAATCTCAGATGTGATTATAGGTCTCACATATGAGTTTGACATGATAGACTTGGGGCAACTGAATTATTTCTTGGGGTTACAGATCAGTTATACACCAGGAGGGTTGTTTGTCTCACAAACAAAGTACATTACTGAGTTGGTTGCAAAAGTTGACTTGCAAGATTGTAAACCATGTGCTACACCTTGTTTACCATATCATCGATTACTTAAGAATGATGGCAAACCATATCATAATCCTGAGCAGTACAGAAGCATTGTCGGTGCCCTTCAATATCTCACCTTTACAAGACCAGATATAGCATTCTCAGTGAATCAAACCTGTTAGTTTATGCACAATCCTATGGAGTCTCATGTTATTGCAGTTAAACGGATCATACGATATCTCAACGGAACCTCAAACTTTGGTATTCAGTTTCTGCCATGACCAATCCATTTACAGTCATATAGTGACGCAGATTGGGTCAGGGATCCCAATGATCACAGGTCTACTTCAGGTTTTGTTATATTTCTTGGTTCCAATCCGATTTCTTGGTCATCCAAGCAGCAACACATAGTTTGCAGGTCTTCCACAGAGGTTGAGTATAGAGCCTTAGCCATTACAGCTGCAGAGTTGGCTTGGATTCGACAGTTGTTTTGTGATTTACATGTTCCTATTCAAAGTCCTCCACTGATCTATTGTGATAACATCTTAGCAATTGCCCTTTCAACGAATCCCCTTTTTCATGCCAAGTCTAAACACATCGAGATCGACTATCATTTTGTAAGGGAACAGATCATTTGAGGAGATCTTCTAGTTCAACATGTCTTTTCTGCTGAACAATCAGCCGACATACTTACAAAAGGGTTGTCCACTCCTTTGTTTCAACACCACTGTGGCAACCTCATGCTCAATTCCCTTGAGCATCCGATTGAGGGGGGATATAAGGATCCAAGTGAAGAAGAAAACAGCTATCCAAGTGAAGAGAAGATTAAGGGTCAAACTAAATGACACTTGTCAATAGATTAAAGAGATAAGCTATTAGAAGTAGTTAAAAGCTGTTAGAATTATAGTTGAGATAAGGAGGTGGAAGATTAGCAGCTAAAGAAAGTGAGAATATATAACTGAAATTGTAATCATAGCAGCTTAACAAGAAATCAATACTTTTCTCTCTCTTTCTATCTCTCTCTCTTCTTCCTCTACATTCTGTGTAATTCTCAAGAACATATACATTGAAGCTTCATTAATGTTTACATTATAAGTCATCACAAACTATACCATATGTGTACTAAAGTTTGATAACTTTATTAGTCAATACTAAAATTTCCATCCCACCACATTGACATGTCACATATCTTCAGTGTCACACCAAAAATTTCTCAAAAAGTTATAACAACACACTACATATCGATACCTCATCATAACAACATTACCCAAGTAAGGTATCTCATCATTAGTCTCTATTGACACATACTTAGTTGTAGTTTACTTGAAAATAATTTGGGTAAGCTTACAATTCTTACAAATTCAGAAGGCATTGATGATCATGACCTTATAATGGCGACAACTTTGATGGAAAGTAAAATAAAATAGTCACTGCATGCAGCATGTACTGAATTGGCAAAGGGGCAAATGCCCCGTTCCTTCTTGGTCTTGGTCCATTCAAAACATGCAGCTATGTGAAAACTGAGTTCATCCAATCCAACTCCAACTGTATCGTCACAATAGCGTGTGTTTTTGCCACATCCCCCACGACTCCATGCAGGTGTTTGCATGCTGGCATCTTTTAATTCCCCCAAAGTACGAAAAGTAGCAGTTGAATTTATATATGTTTTGGTCTGTGGCCGTACACCTAGAGAATCCATCTCTCCCCTCCCACATCGACCGAATAACTCAAAATTTTAGGCATCGGAGTATCGAACAAAACAAAGTAAAGTCAAGACATGTAGGCGTAAGCAACCAAATTTGCCATCAAACAGTTGAGTCCTTAGATTAATGTAAAAAATTCCACTTTGTACTTATCTCTAGTGAGAGAGAGAGAGAGAGAGAGAGAGAGAGAGAGAGAGAGAGAGAGAGAGAGAGAGAGAGAGTTAGAATTTCATATTTTTGCATGAGAAGAAAAGGACCATGAGACGCGGTTTTAGCTAGGGCTCTGCGGGACAGCAATACACAGCTGTGTGTATTACCTATGCAAATGCAAAGGCTTGCTGCAAACTGCGCGTACGTTTTTGAGTGTTGTGTTAACTTATATTTTAAACTATATATATAACATTTTTTATATGTATATTTATATAACATTTTGTATTCTTTCTTTTTTCATTAGTTCGAACATTAAAAAAAGTATACATACATATTTCTTTTGTGTTTCACAGCCCAAATTATTTATAAACTGCAGATCGTGGAAGCTGCCTCTAGAGAGAGAGAATCCTATTTTTCTCTTATAAAGATATGATGCTGGCCTGATTATGTAGATAATATTTATACATACATACATACATATATATATATATATATATATATAATTTAGACATTAAAGATTAACATAATATATAAGATAATTTACATGGATATATATCAAAATAACCCTTTTGCCCTTCGTTTTATTTTCTGAGTAACTTTTTTTGTTAATTAAGTATTATTGTTGGGTGTCAACTAGGGAAGGAGTGACTTCTTGTGTAAGTCATAAGCTCTCTAGACAAAGTCATTTTACTTTAATATTTAATAGAACTTTCCATGCTGGTTACTGATTTGGGCATATGGATCCCAGGTTTGCAATATTCGTTGACAATGAAAACTTTTACACTTTTAAGTAGATTGCTCTTGCTTTTATTTTTATGCAACTGCCAGCATCTTAAAAAACTTAAATTTAAGTATCATTTTCTTTCTTTTTCCAAATTTAACCAACAATATATCATTATAAAATCTACATCGACTAGTCTAAAAAAAAAAATTATTTCGGCACACATTTTTTCTTTTTTCGCAAATCCTTATTTATGTGGTTTGTTGATTTATTATACTTGAATTGATTAAAATGTCAAAAATAAGCATAAGTATGTGTAAGAAGAAAAAAAGAGTAGAAGTAATTAATTTCCTAATGTAAAAACCCTCACAAACTTGCAAACAATCTTCATGGAAAGTTGGAAGACTAGTACTTTTTTTTCATTGAATTTGTGAATTTTGGGCCATGTGAAGCTAAACCCTACTTTGACTGCAATACGACAGGAAAGTAACTTCAAGGATACAAGATATTTGATTTCTATTTTAATTGTACAAACTTGAAATTATCTGTCACCCACCATTTTCAATAATATATTAATTAACTAACTATAGAGCCATACTGTTTTCCTTTTTTGACTAGAGATCAACATCTATAAATAGTAGCAACCTTTTCTTTTGAGTTGATTCATTCATTCACTTTGCACAAGAAACTAACGAAGAAGCTCACAACTTTTGAGAGAAGAGAAACACAGAGGCAGCCAATCACCTTCAACTTCATCTTCCATCAAGAAATCAAGCATTGTGTTCCATTGTAACAATGGTGAAGACAGATCAGAGGATTATTCAGCTGCCTTCAGAGATGACATCATCGAAAACGACATCGAAGTCTCCATCTTCTTCTTCTTCTTCTTCTACCTCAGCATGCAAGAAGAAGAAGTTTAAGGGAGTGAGGATGAGGAGCTGGGGCTCTTGGGTTTCAGAGATTAGAGCCCCAAACCAAAAAACAAGAATATGGTTAGGTTCATATTCGACAGCTGAGGCTGCGGCAAGAGCCTACGATGCTGCCGTACTGTGCCTCAAGGGCTCCTCAGCCAACCTCAACTTCCCCACCACTGCCTCCTCACATTTTATCCCCCAGGAAATGACCGTCATGTCCCCCAAGTCCATCCAGAGAGTGGCTGCAGCCGCTGCCAATAATAATGCCGCTACCACCACCGCAAACATTGCCTGTCCACCATCACCCCCTCCTCAATCTTCGTCTTCTTCATCTTTGGTCTCGTCTCCGTCTCTGGTCTCGTCGCCATCAACGTCGTCGTCGCCGTCCATTAACCTCATCGATGATGACATGTCATTGCTAATGGGGTCATTTGGGGGGTCCTACATTCCCACTTACTATGATCAAGCAAATGATCAATTACCAATTTCTAGCATGGATTCATGGAACAACTTTGACCAAATGTTCGATGGCGCATTGTTGGATCCACAGCCACCTATGATATATGACTTTTATGAGGAAAGTGACATTCGTTTGTGGAGCTTCTGCTGATCGACGACGATGAAAATTATTATATTCTTTTTAATCACAATTATTCATGATCTTCGAAGCCATTGTTTAAAGATTTTACTGACAGTGACACAAATTATTTACATTCTATATGAGTGAATGCGATAGGTGAATTAGAAATTCCAAATGGAGAGATGTGAGACATCTTTTTGGACTCTATCTCACATGGGTTTCTAATATATTATATTTGTATTTATGTATTTATGTATTTGTTAATGAAAATTAAGTGTGTAATACTATTGTTATTATTATTAATGAAATCTTGTCAATGGTCTTACATACATTTTAATTGAATAAGGAGTGAAAATTTTGAATTTTAATTTCTTCCAATTTCAGCTATGCCACATGTTATGCCTCTTGTCTCATGTGGGAGACTCACTTATTGTGTTATGGAGATGTCAGATATGCCTATCTCAGTTGGAACAAATTAAAGAACAAGAGCAGGAGAGGGTTGTGGAGACTTGAAACCATCTGAATTTGTTTTCAGCTCAAGGAACAATTTTGTACTCTTTTTAAAAATAAAATAAAATAAAATAAATAAAAACTGCTATTAACACTCAAGAATTTTATTATACACTTCTTACAAATGTAATTTTTTTTTACTAATTATAAAAAGTTTAGAGTACAAAATGAGATTTTAGAATGCCAGTAATAATTTCCAAAAAAAAGAAAAATTCTACCTAAGGGAAATCACTGTGATTAGAGAAACAAAGACTTGTATTGGACCCAATTCCCATGACTTTAATTGCATCTAGTCATATGATAAACAGTGACGAGTGTGCATTTGGGTTACTTAATTTGGAACTTAAGCAAATAAACACATCAAATATACTACTAGATTCTTATTAATGAGTATTCAAAAGATCAAAAACTTATTAAGTGTCAGATAGTCTAGATCTACTAATATTATCAAACTACTATATTAATATGTGAACTTTTCTTCGAAACTATAGTTGAATTAACAGTACGACAATACAAACTTTGTAAGTATGTGATTATTCTGAGTGTGGAATAGTCTAGCTAAAAGATAACACACATTTACAACAAAAACGGTCATAATCAAATTTAAATACATATCATATTTAACTGAACTGTTTTGTCACCGTATCGTGACAAAAACAATCCCACGAACAAGTCATTTTTTCATCCTAAAAGAATGACATGCCTTCGATAGTGTCTAATCAACTTCTTTACAGATTGAATCGACAAATTTGATACTCTGTGATCAACTTTTGAATCTGGTCAAGTGTTTTGAAGCAGTAGTGGCTTGAGCCAAGATTGCACATGATCTGCCCTCAAAGGGCAGTGGTTGAGAGCGTGGTATCCCATACGCATTTGCTCCCTTCACACTGTATTTGGCCTCTTCGCAATTTTCTCTCTGGGCCATACAAATTTGGAAATATGTGAATTCCTCATAAGTTAAGAGGAGTGACTCATCACTTCATGAGGACCCATTCTGCCTTTGGATATTAGAATATGGGCATTTTTGAGCCCTCAGAATTAAGCGAGTACATTGAATTACTGCAATTTATAAAACTATTTTGAGCCACATGATAGCCCTTAATGACAAAGTTTCTAAAACTACATTCCACGAGACAACATGTGATTTCTCATTACAAAGCTTCAAATACTAATCCCAAATTTCCATGGTCCTATATATTATTGTTGTCCTAATTTTGTTGATATTAAAAGGTTCATTGTTTGGCATAATGAAGCAAATGTTATGTTGTATTTTCTGCAGGATTCTACTCTTTGGAAGTATATATGCTATATATTGGTTCATCATGTAAAAATTAAAAGATGTACTTTGAATTAATAATTCAGGGTTGGAATTACATTATAATCCAAAGAAAGTTGTTTTCTTTCTTTTATACCAAATAAAAATAAAATTGGTACTATCATCGAGTATAAAATGGCATATGATTCTATGAACATTGCATTAGAGATTGTTGTGTTTGTTTATATTTGGCTCAACTTGTTTTAAATCCCATTTTTCTTTGTTTGAGATGTTTTTGGTCGTTTGTTAATCGGCTCTGAAAATTTTCAGCATAATCAAAGCTGAACAGCACGATTCAATGACAAATTAGGTCTTACCGAAAGTTTTCTCGATTAAGAGAACAAAATATCCTTTGTTTTTCTTAATTAAAATGCTTATGCAATTTGTTTTTTGTAATTAAAATGATTATGCCATTTTTTTTCTTAATTAAAAGGATTATGATGCTCAATGTGTGGCCTCATGGGTCAGATCCAACATGGGCATAACTTCAATGTTTTAGCCTTTTAGGCTTGGCCTCATTAGGACAAAATCAAGGTTGGTAATTGATTTTTGACCAAAAAAAAAAAAAAAGGTTTGTAATTGATTAATTCCCGGGGGTTTGTCTGTCTTTCTATTTTATTTTATGTGTCTATTATTTAGATTTTGAGAATCAATATCAGGGGTTTTGTTTATGTCTTGATTTGAATAGTGTTTAAACTTAAGTTTGGCGATTTAGTACTACGGTCTAGTGGTATTTCTCTTTACTTGTAAGTGAGAAGTCTTAGGTTCGATTCTAACTAAAGATGAATTTGAATCATATTGTTGCTAGCCCCATTGTGAGCCTACTCCTCCCACCCCCTCAATGTAAGCTTAGGCTACGCTTACCATTTGAATTGTGTTACACACTGTTAGAATGGACAACAGAAAATTAATCATTAGAGATATGCGTTGAAATATTGAGAGGTATTATTAGCATTCTAACAAATGTATATTAATGCTGCGTACATATGCCTATTCGTGAACTAAAGTTGAGTAAGTAGAGCTTTCGAGCTTAATTAACTTAATGGCATATTCATGAATTTTTCTTCGTGTGGGAGCGTATAATATAGCCGACTACCTACTTTAGTTGCCTTGAGACATTTTATATATCGAACACTTTTATCATGCCTTAAGAAAAATATCGAATGTAAACTGCGTTCTACGCTAAATAGTGGTGAAGTCTCAAATCAGTTGAAACTTATTTGAAGAGGACGGCCAAATAAATGATGCACCGCTTATTTTGCTGCTAGAAATAGTGGCAGTCTTTGTAGTGACTTTAGAGGATGTTGTCCGATGTAGAAGACGATGCTTTGAGGGTCCGAGAATTGAAACCCTATACACAGCCCCAAAGAAGACACCCATGTACGACTCCATTTCTTGTCCTAAATTTGTGGAAATCATGGCTTAAAATTCGAGGATAGGCAGTCCCTTGAGTTTGTTGATGTGACAGGGTTGGTGAAGAAGGTCTCGTCATCAGATCTAAAGCTGAAACTAATTACTGCATCTTTGGCGATGAGACTTTCTTTCTAAAACTAATTTCTGCATCTTTGGTGGCGAGACTTTCTTTTTTAAACTAATTTCTTGAATTTGTACAAGTAGATAAGCAAATGGTGCGAAAGTGTTTTTTTTTTTTTTTTTTTTTTTGGGTTGTATAAGCATCGATTCCAATTGCCCTAAAGCATTCGTCTCCCGCTAAAAGTAAAATGGCCCCAATCACAAAGAGATCAATGTACAGGTTAGTAGAAACTTGGAAGGACTAAAAGGAAAGAATTCATAAACCATAACTGTACCATGACATGAGTTTCCTGTGGACATATATAAGAGCAATTAGAGATCAACCACATACATTATGAAATCAAAATTTATGATACATTTTGTGCTTTCATTGATTAACTGCTTTTTTTTCCTTAAAAAAAATGACTAATTGGTAACTGGTCACGACAGTTTACCATTTCGAGGAATAGAAAGTAGAGGTGGGCAAACGGGTCGCGGACCTGCTGGTCGGTGCGGGTCCAAGCGGATCGGGGCGGGCTCAAATATTTCAAAGAAAAAATGGGACGGGACGGGCAGGCAAGTCCAAAAATTAGGAGAAACGGGCCCCCGACCCCAACCTTTTCTATCATTTTCTCAGTCAAACAAATAGACCGACTCATCTCAGAGTCTCTCGTGAGCTCATCTGTCCCATCCATTCCCTACAGCCATCTCCAATTCACCGTCACTCTACTCCGTCTTCATCTCCCTATCTCTAGTGGCTTGCGACCGCCACCAGCATCGTCTAGGGCCAGCGCCTGCGAATCGAAATCGATCAGGAGGCGTCGCGTTCGAGATGCTCGCGCCTTGGATCATAAATAAACATAAATGTAGAGAAAAACAAAGAGTATGCAGCATTTCCCCATCCATCACATTCACTCCCAATCACCAATGGGCTCATCCTACACACCTTATGGGCTTTGTTTTCCATGTGGATTACATCATTTTTCTTTTGTCTAAAATCTGATCCAACCGATAAAACCCATTTGATTAAAAAATCTCGACAACCCGACTCCGAGTCGAAGAACACCAAATTACTTTCTCGGGTTCCGAGAGAGGGAAGAAAGCCTCCCAATTTAAGTTTACTATCCGGTTCTGCGTCTCATCGCCGTCTTCTGTCTGCCCACACTCTTTCCCCCACTCTTTCAGTATTGCCTCTGCCTCTGCAAAACCTGTACTGAAGCACTCATGGGTCTCTCCGAAGAACAGCTGCTTGCCCGTTTAAAGGTCTCTCTCTCTCTCTCTCTCTCTCTACTTTACAATGGTAGAAGGGCACCAAAGGAATTTCAAACTAAGAATCAATTAGAACACGACAATGGACAGCGAAGGGGAATAAAATGTTTCCTGCTTTATGCATCATTTGAAATGTTGGAGTTTGTCTGAATACTTATGAGCTTTATCTGCAACTTGAAAGCTGAGCAGCTCTATCTGTGAGGCTTCGTTTGGGAAAAGGGGGCTTGAGAATGGCTCCTGAAGCAGCACTTGGAGAAATACTTCGGGTTGGCATATGCAAATATTCTTTATAACTGTCAATTCAATCTAATTAGAAACGATGCTAATTCTTTGATTTCTGAGAATTCCTTGGCGTTTCACCTGATACTTTCGAACTTACCCAGAATGTCTGTTTTTGTGGCTATAGCATGAGCATAATGTTACAAGTTAACTGCTCGCAATTACCTTGAGGAATTTTGTTGTCATTTGGGATAGATTTGTAAGGTTTCTGCTGGTCTTATCGTATTATTTTACTTGGTTGAATTCATATGAGCATTGGAGCAACAATTCATTTTTTGGTGGCTTACACAATAATGTCATAAGAAGCATGGGTATGGCAATAATTCTAGATCTATAGAACTTTGGTAACAAGATATCTGCAGAAGCAGTATTACTTAATAAGTTTAATGATGTGTAGTCAACGAAGATTTTACAAGTGTGCATCTGTATTGTGTCCGTGCACACTTGTGTTTCTGTGCATTAGTGTGTTTAATCAGGCATTAATTGTTGAGAGCTCCCGGAGTAATAAGACTGGATATCTTGTTACTAAATAATTGGACGTCTTAAAGAGTTATGTGTGTGCCTGATATGAGCCTTTGGATTCTCTGTAATGGATTTTATTTTGTTTGTTATATCTTAACTATTCTGCAACTGAACAAATTCATACTTGATTTATGGTTTTCATTCCGGAAAAGAATTTCCATTGCTATCAATATATGTTCAACAAAATTTTAGTTTCTTACTCAAAAAAGTTGTGTATGTTATATTTCTCAATAAGTTTACCCCTGATCCGTGACGAAATTTCTGTTTCCAGCACTTAGTACCCATGATCTTGACAAGTTTCTAAAATCAATTGGGAGAGACCCCTCATATGTTGACTTGGGAAGTAATGAGACTTATGTTTGTCTCCATAGTTTAAAGAACACTGAATCATTTTATCAAAAATTATTTGTCTCATGCAGGCTAACCCATCGGTTGGGAAGGATCAACCGCCTGATCTTGCCTGCTTTGTTCCGTCAGGTTCCACGGTGTTGCCAGACCCTCCACAACCAGCAACTTCCTCAAAAGGTCATGTAGAAATTCAAGTTTCTGTGGATAACAAATCAACAGCAAGTACAGGTACTGTCATGTGAAACTGCACTCTGCAGAAATATAGAAATACAATGAGAGTTGATTCCACGATAAATTCTCCTAATATAGTTCTATGATAATTAAAGTTGCCATGCTGTTATGGTACTTTCTACATTTAAGTAGCTCGTTTCCGATCATTTTTTCAGAGAGATATTAGCATTTTTTTTGTTTGGGGATTGTGGAGATGTTAAAATTGGGCTTCCTGTTTTTCATTCATGTTAACCATTAAAATATTCTTTCATGCTGCAGTGAACTCTTCTAAGCCATCCACTAGTGCAAAAAGAACTAAGGACAAACAGGTCAATGGTGTAAATGTGACGAAGACCGTAACACATGTTCAAAGTTTGGTTGAAGATTTACTTGATAAAACATCTTCTCTATTACTTTCAGAGGTTTGAACAATACTATGCTTTTCTCCAATTTCAACTTTAGCAGTAGTTTATTAGGCACATGGAATCAAGTCGTACAGATCACCGAGGAGACTATTGCGAAACATGAAGGACAATTGGGAACTAAGGTATCAGATAGTATCAGAAGCCGACTGCGAGAAGATTTTGAGAGAACCCTTGTAAGCATTTTGCATTATCAGTTGAATGTTTTATCAGGAAGGATTTATTATCTAGTTAATAAAAAGCTGTTAAGTGTGTATGCTCTTTACTGTCATTACTCATTAGGGTACATCCAGTTCTCGGAAGATTTTGAAACAATTGTTCATATCCGTAATCACGAGATCATTCTTATTGCAGATGATCCTTAAATCCACCGCATATACTGAAGGGTTTTCTGCTGGCAAGCGCCATTATCCACACCGTACATATTGACGATTGTTTGAGTTCTTTCTCCCACTCTCCGTCGCAAGAGAGTGCAGAATCAAATTGCTCTAGGTTTGAATCATTTTTCTGCTCTGCTATATTTCGAATGCTCTTTTCTACATTTGATAGAATAGGTATGTGACCATTTAAAACTTTATGACATGCTTCCTTTCTAAAACTAATGTTTTTGCGAGTGTGTTTCGTGTTTACGATTTATGATGCTGATAACAAAATCTGGCTAGTGCATTTGACTTATTACTTCAGCTCATCAGTACGTTGTCTTCCGATGACAGAACAGCTTATTTGTAGGATGATAACATGAACCTATGCAGAAGTGTTTATATCGGTTATGTACACATACATAATTAAGACATTCACGACAGTATCAGACAAATAATGTCGAGCAATAGATAGTATTTTGGTTGAAGGTGTACGGTTTCTGCTGCAGCGTTGAGTTCCGTTTGGTTGAAGATGTGTCATTACGGTTAAAACACGGACCAGTTTGATTTTAAGCAATTTCGATCAAGCCAGATTTATGCTGACCTTGGAGATAGAGATGAGCCTATGATCGTAGGGACGCAGAGGATTACAACCCAAATTTATTGAAACATGAAATAACAGCCAATGTTAATAACAGCCACTTTTGAGGACTACAAAAAAGGCAAGAACTCCACCATGGATCAGCTGCATCAAAATACAATTTCTGTTTAGGACTTTTTGTTTCCCTAAAATTGGAACCGTAGCAGTGCTCTATCCATTTATTCACTCGACCAATTTCATTTTTTTTTAATTTTATTGCACAACAAGAATTCAAACAATTTAAATAAGGTTTTGGACCTATTTAGTAAGAATGGAATTGTTGGGGGACTTTTAGGTCGAAGCGGACTTGGGCTTTGAGAACATCCTTTTGTCTCCCTTGATACGGATTTGTAATAAGTCCCGGAATATCTCGAAAGAGTTAGCTTGCCTTGAGAAATACGTTGGTAACATCAACGGCTCAATGATAGCATGAATGATCAAGATAATGACTTGCTCAAATGAAGCGTGATGCGGAAGCTAGAAGATTACATGAGAGAGAAGGGATTTGCATGGTTGCATGGCATTCTTTGCTGGATAATCTGGGCTTTCCTAGGGTGATAGTAAGGTTTCTAATAATTGAGATGTTTGATGCAAAGCTATGGAAATTATTAAGGTTGCATGGATGGTGATGCTTCGGCTTTGGAGTAGGCTTCTGGGCTAAGTGGAACTTTCTGGGCTTCTTCCTGGGTGGTTCTCTTTCACTACATTTTATCTATCTCCTCCTCCTTGTTTTTCTGAATCCCCTTTTGATGGCTTCTCTCCCTCCTTATGTAAGTGAAAGCTTCTTCTCTAGGTTTCAAGAGAATATCCCTTTGTGGCTTGGTCTTCCCCTCCTTTGTCCCTAGCTATCCTATTATTCCCATTTTGGTGTAAACTAGATGCACTGTTGAGACCTGCCATATTGTTACTTCCTAAGGCGCGGCTTTCCCAGGGTGGCCTTTTGCAAGCGCTAAATCTGGTAGCGCACTTCATGGCTTTTGCGCTTTGGTTGTATGTGCAGGCTAGGAAAGGAAAGTCAGCATTAAATGTCTGACTTGCTGGGCTTAACATGCATTTAGTGTAAGAATCTACTTTAATCCTAACCAAGGGGGGCTGGCTTGCTAGGGAAAGGGATAAACTAGGCTAGTTCTCTCTCAATGATGCATGCGTGAATACAAAGGGTATGGGCTTGGATCTTTGGGCTCCCAAGCAGCTCAAAGTCTTCCATGACCCCAATTCCATGTAGGCCCGATAACCTTTCGTAACCATCCACACCTAATCCACTTGGCAAGCCCCAAATATGTGACTTGGGCTTACCATGATTTGTGGCAAATGAAGCATGGCATGATGAATAGGCATGATCATGGCGCGACATGGCATGTTTGTAAATATATTCCTCGTCGATCCCTTGCCTTGGCGTGTGCTTGGGCTTGAATGTAGGCTTTGCATGACAATTGGGCCTTGAGATTTAGTTGGATTGGTGTGTGATATTTTTGAGCCCCAACAAGAATATTCTCATAATTATCCATTGACATGACATGTTGCTTTTTTCATTTATTTCATTTTAGAATCAGTTGTTTTTACAAACATGATGGTATGGATAAATCTTTTGTTCTGTACTAATGTGTAAAAGATGCTAGCTGCACTTAAAAGTCGAGTATTTTTTAATTACAACATTTCAGTTCTAGTAAAAAAAACACAAATAAATGAAAACAAGATGAAAAACAAATCAACTGTTGTTTCGGGAAATTTAAATTCAAAATTTTGACGTAGTACGAGATGAAATGTCACTAAATTAACATAAAAGAAATTGAAGTTGCAATAGTTTAGTTAATTTTTGTGACTGGAAGAGGTACAATGCTTTAAGCAAAAAATGAATACAAATGAATCACAACCATTCCCATTGTTATCACAATTATGTATAACATTCATAACTTGACATTTTTTTCATAATCAAATAATAGAAACAATAATTTAACGTTAACATTCACCAACTCTAGAAGTAGAAGTAGAAGTAGAAGTAGCATTATCACCTTGTGGCTCATTTCAACGATACCTTGATCGAAATGGCCACAAAGATTCCAACCTACTCCACCTCACGCGCCGTCTTGTCCGCCTCTCTCTGCCACTATTCGAGCCCCCCGACTCGACCAATCCTCCACCATATACCGAAATCTCGACCCGACAAACTGGGCAAGAGTTGTGGAGCCTCAGCCACGGAACAATACAATCGCTGTGGTATATGTGATTGCATGACAACTCCCTCGCCTCTCCACCAATCTTAAACTCCTCCATGCAAATTGGGCAACAAGACTCATTGCTCAAATGGACCTCGCAGATTTTCACAGTTGGTATTGCGTTGATTGCCATTTCAGGTACTGGAGGCGGGCCGGGCCTGTCGTTTTGGGTTAGTTCTTCGATCAGTCTGTGAAGGCCCGACCCGACAAAGTAGTTTCCTAGATCGACTCCACGTGGAACAGGTAGTACTGGATTTTCTTGTGGTCTATAAGTAGGCCCCACCGGATTAGAAGGGTCTTCCACGGGCCGGACTATAATCAAATTCCTGGGACGGCTTTGAGTACGAGGGTCGGATTCTGCCTCCCAGTTTTCTCTACCATCAAAGCTAGGGTTGCGCCGCCTCCGTCTCCTATTTGTCCACAAATCTTGAACTTCAGGTTCTATTTCAAGGCAACGTGTCAAGTGTCGAAAAAAATATTGCTAATTCATATGAACTCAGTGGCGGAGCCAGGATTTCTTGCGAGGAAGGGCCTCACACAAGTATAAAAGGAAAAAAAAACAAATTGTGGTTATAAAATTACAATGCAAAACATCATAATATATATCCAAATAATTAAGTAGTCAAAATTAACATATGCATAGATAATTTTATCTATTTATAGTATTCAAAATTATTCTTGGCAAATTTCATTGAAACAGTTGCATCATGTCATCTATACTATTGAATGAATTATTAATCTCAATAGAGAGAATTACCAAAATTTTTGCAAACCCTAAAATTCAAGTAAGAGGTGAGATAGAATAGAAACAAATGTTTTATGGTGAATAATAGAGTTTTGAAAAGAAAGAAAAAAAAGAATAGTAGAGTATTACAAACCTTTTTGTTCTTTATTCAATAAATTTGGGAGTTGGAATGACTAAATATATAAAATTCAAGAAGAATAGGGAATAACTCTACCAGTGCATAAGTGAAAGATGGTTTTTTTTTTTTTTAATTAAAAGTTAATTATGGGTTTTAATTTAATGTTATTGATTTGTGAAAGGGTGGTGTTGTCCACACACCTCTTTTTACCTTCCACACACGCCTCTCAATTTTTGGCCGTCGGATCAAATGTATTGAAGAAAATCAAAGGATATAAGTTAACAAAGAGTGTGTGGAAGGTAAAAAAAATGTATGTGGATAGCACCACCCTTTATGATAAATAACCATTTAAAATATATACTTAATTTTGGGAAGGGATCTGTTGGATGAAAAATAAATAATGATTGGATTTGTTTTAGTTGTTGAGAAGGGTTGCAAAGCAATATAAATAAGTGTAATACCATCTTCTTTTTATTTTTTAGTCAGGGTAGGCCTAGGACTAATGTAGGTCCTAACTGCCTCCGCTAGTGTATGGACTGTTTGGATTTTAAATATAAGGGGTCATTCGTAGTAATATTAACTTCTAATCATAATTTGACACATACCAGAATATTTCTTTTAAACTATAAAACAAAAGGTTTATGACATATGTCGAAATCTAATTTGTCTCCAAAAAAAGAATAAGCCTCCTTGAGCCAAACATTTTCGTAAATAAACGGCTTTAAACCGTTAAAAAAACTTATTGATGGACCTATATTTTCATAGTTGGTGTGCATTACAATTGAATTTGTTCATGTTGGATATATTTGGTCGATAATCATAACATCGATCGATGCGCATATATTTGATCAAATATGAATAATGTACGAACAACTGTAAATTGCTGCAATTATCAAAATTCAAGACCACGTACCTATACCTGTACCTCTGCCCTCATGGCCAAGGTGGCGTCGCCAATACCATGGACGTCCTCTGGAATCGGCCTCCGGGTCATATAATTCACGGTTGAAAGGCCTCATGAGCGGGTCGAACATGAGGGAAAGTGCTTCGAGCAGACGAGCTTCCGGGGATGGATCGAAACTGGTGTAGTCTACGAGAAGTCTAGGTCTAATCGACATGTCAAACTCCGACAGAAACTGCCCGAAACAACGAGGGCAGACTGTCTCTGATGGGTTGTTGGAGGCAGTCCTCACCGTCCGATTGCAATGGTAGCACCAGTAGAGTCCGTATAGTGGTGTGGTGCCGTTGTCATTATTAATGTCCCTCGAACGAGGTGGACTCAGAGACATGTTTAGTTTTGGGAGCTTTGAAAAATATTGACGATTCTGATAGAAATTTAGGGTTTTATTTGGGAAGAATATGAAGGAGAAATGATGGAAATGAAACAAAGAATGGCTTTTGGGGTACACAAAGCAATCCTCTTTCCTTCTATTTCTGCATTCTGAACTGTATCTAAAGCTTGCTTTGTGGGTTTGTAGGGTTTATAGGGGGCTTCACACCATTTCGTTTTCACAAAGAAAGGGATGAGTATCATGCATGCATGCAACGATGCATACGTCGACGTTTCGTAGTCAGAGAGTATATTCTTGATGGAGAAACATTGCATCCACCTATGGCTGCGATACCTTGTCCGTCGTTTGCGATTAACGTATATATTTTTTTCTTCATGTTTTATAATTAGATAGTTCATTTTCTTAATCATTGTTTAAGCATCACTTATGCAAGAAATCAATTAAATTGGATACTGTTTGGTCATTAATTTGTATGTATTAAATAAATAGATAATTTATCATAAAGTTGCTAGTTGATATTAAAATTTTCGATTTGTTCGATACATATACATGTTTAAATGATTTTCGATTTGATTGATTTTTTTCAGAAAGTTTTAAAAAGATTACGATTATGAAAATGAACATTTCTGCTGATTATAACATATGGTTAAAATACGTCATAAGGGGTGAGCATGGATTTTTATTGTTTGGGCCTATTGTTTTATGTTTGTGGACTGGACTTGAAAATGGGCCATGCCTGCAGACTTGGGCCATTGTTTGAATTACTAGCCCAAAAATGAGATGTGAAACGATAACTAAGCCCTATGATCGGTCGATCAAATATTGTTTAAAGACACATTATTCAGTGGAAAAGAATTTACAATTACGAGGAGAGATTTTTCAATGTGTCGGGAATACATGACGGAATACCATATGTTGTAGTACAGTTGGAGGGACACATAGAACGAAAAAAAAAAAAAACTTTTCTCAAATTGCATAACATGTGATTTTATGTCCCGTGTTTCGAGCACACTGAAAAACCTATCCAATTACAAGTCATGGTCTTATCCACGAGATAAAAGTGACTATCATTATGAAACCAACGAAGATTCAATTGAACAAAACAATGTTATAATTAGTGTTTGAGCTCAGATTATAAAATTGCACCGTCATTATTAACTCTTCAAACATTATCTTTCTTTAAAACTACTAATTAACACATAACCAGCCACTTAATACTACCGTCTAATGTATTCCTCTTTACTTGTAAGTAATAGATTTTAGATTTGATTCTCTCCAAATACAAATTTGAACCACATTATTGATAACCCATTATGAGGCTTAGCCCACCACTTCCCCCCTCCCGGTAGCATAGATAATATCATTTGTTCAAAAAAAAAAAAAAAAAAAAAAACCTCATGCCCTTAGTTGAAATTTTTGTATTTATACAACAGTGAATTTATATTAAAGAGCAAAAAATTATAGCTAAATCACATAATAGATTAAGCTACAATAATTTGATATTGAAATTGTCATTCATTGAAGTCCAACCTTTTCAATCTTCTATGCTTATGAAATGGAGATATAATACCAATTTACTCTACTAAGATTTCTTTCCTCCCTCCACTTGTTTAGTTGTTTTAATGAAAATGTTGAGGAATGGTCGACAATAATTTAGATATACCTATTTTTCTACTCATTCAAAAAAATAAATAAATAAATAAAGAAGGTTATATTCATCATAAATGTTTGTGCATGACCATTTAATATGTGCAACGTCTGGCTTCGTCTCTTGTTTCCCAAGGAAATACCAAAAGAAACATACTAAAAAATGGAAAGAGATCCTCTCATGATCCCTTTCTTCTAATCCATCAAATAAGAAAATCCGTGCTATTGAATATTTTTTTTTTTGGCCTTGCCATTGAAATTTGATCTAATGACTACAAACAGGGGCTCACTTTAAAAGTTATAATAATTTCAGTCGTTAGATCAAATTTAAATGGTACGGATCTCCTACTTTGATGGATTAGGAGGAAGGAATCCGAAGAGGATCCCTTTCCTAAAAAAATGCAGTTGAATAATGCAAACCTACTCTTCGCCAAAAGTTCATGGTCATCAAGCACTTTCAATTCAAAATATCATAAACTTATCAGTGTGTGTGTGTGTAAGGAAAGGGATCCTCATTATTTAAAAATAAAAATAAAATAAAATAAAACAAGGAGATGTGGATTCATTCTACATCAAATTTTAACAATCTGAACAGGCTATTTTCGATTAGATTATCCTTACCAAAATTTGATTCAATCCAAAATCATTTTGCCTATATAATTATCACAGTGAAGTTTTATTGTTTCTTATAAAACAAAGTGTTCGTCTATTTCTTTAAACTCAATTAGATGTTTCAAATATTTTCAATTTTACTAATATTTTTCTAAAGACGATCTATGAGATGCAGCTTGAAAAATAGATGGTTCAAACGTTGAAATTCAATATGGTGTGAACCCTACAACTAATCATTTTTTTTTTTATATGGAAATCCCGCCCCCTCCCCTAATGACCATCTATACGATATATATATATATATATATATATATATATGTATATGTATATGTATGTAGTTGTTTTTCTTTTTTTTTTTTTAAATAATAACTTTCTGTATTTTTTTTAACAAACAATATTATCCATACTAAATAAGAGGGGGTAGATTTTGACTCACAATAGACTATCAATAATAGGGGAGGAGGTGAGCTTAGCCTCATAATAGGCTAGCAAAAATGTGGTTCAAATTCACCTTTAACGAGAATCGAATATAAGACATCTCACTTACAAATGAAGAGGAATACCACTAAATCATAATACTTAAAGGCAACTTTATGTATTTTTTAAATTTAAGCGTAGAATTTACCACCATCATTTTATAAAAGTGTGACGGCAGGACCATCACCAAGAAGTAGCTAACAGGGCACCCTTTCAGTCAATCATGTAGCTGAAGAAATTAATTTGAACATGAACCTTGATGCTGCAAAATTCAAATATTAAATAAAAACATGTTGATATATACTAAAGTGATGTAATGGCGTGCGTCACGTATTGCAAACTTCCTAGTATGGTAGTACCCATGTATGATGATTTCAATGTGTAATTAACATTATATAAGATGGCGATCGATAACTATATTAATTTTTTTAATTATAGATTATAATAGGAGATTTCAAGCGTTAATTAGTTAGTAACATGACGCTACTTTTCTTTTAGATATGTTAATTTGAATTATCTTATGATCCGAATTGTTATTTTATTAAATTACCGTACATAAGTCATTTTATTTTATTTAAATTGAAAATTTGTTTAGCCCTTTAATTATTCATGCACATTTATCGACAACACTATATTCTATTCTATATAAGACACGATAATTTTAAAGTAAACCTAGACATGTGGTTAGTTTCATAGTAAATTACTAACTTCATCGGTTCATATTATTATTCTCAATAATAATTCAATTTGAAAACTTCTTCGGGAATGAAAAACAAATATAACTTTGCCATCATCCTAATTTCTTCGCAACATTTCACCGTATTTTATAAAACTTGTTATCGCATTTTATATATGAATTTTTCTGTGTCGTATCTTACTAACGTGTACGTTCAAAATCTACTCAAACTTGTGATTTTTTCTTTTTAACAAGGGGACAATTAATGGCAAACTACAGTTATTCATCATTTTCAGGTCTAGAGAGACTATGATGAATTTTACCCTACCCATGATCATAGTCAAGCAGATTCACCAGCTCAAAATATCGAACTCGAAACCTTCTATAATTTTTTATTTATTGAGAAGTCGCAGTTCGTGTTCTTACTACTGCACCACGTATTGTAGTTCAAACTTGTGATTTTTAACGTGGACATTTTGTTATTGATAAATGATAAATGATAATGACCCAAGTCAAAAGGGACTTAAAAACAACGACATAGGCGCTAAGTCAATAAACAGGATAGGGATTAGGTGACTAAAAACCTCCCATAACTTCCCTAATTGCCAAGGAACATGTACAGTTAATCGCGTCACATAGATTTGGCGACTTCCTTTTTTTAAATTAAATTATAAGTGAGATTTAAAGTCAAATTTTCTTGAGCTGTTTGCTTTGGACCGCTCGGCAAGTTTTGAAATCGACGGTCAGGAGACTCCACGATCTTTGCTCTTTTTCTTGGTTTTTTTTTTTTTTTTTTTTTTTTTTTTTTTTTTGTTTTTTTGGGTCTGATACATGAGAAAGGATTCTTGTCGGATCTTCTTTGTGTGGATCCTCATCACATCCATTTATCGTACATTGTGCTGCTAATTTTTATTAGGTACTCTTCATATTCAATTTTAAATAAAAAAAATTTATAATAAATTTTTACTCGATAATGTTGATGAACGGATGTAAATAGAACCTCAATTTTTTTTTTTTTTTGGTATCAAAGCCATATAATCCCACGTGTGAAGCCCAACAACCACACATGCGTTTGGATTGAAAATTGGCCACACGTAAGTGGGCATGTTAAAAATGAATCTCACATTAATAAGAGATAGACATTGCATGTACTTATAAGTAGTTGGACTATTTCCCATATTAACAATTGGTTTTACGGTGAAATCTAAATTTTTTTCAACATGTATATATATATTAGTGTTATTGGTAACATATAAAAGCTAGAAATTATATTCAACCAAACATTTGGTCAAGGGAGAGAGAGAAAAAATACAAGACTGTATTATACTCCGATGAATCCTATAATTATGATTTTAAACCGTTAGGACATTATCCTTAGTTAAGACTTTAACGACTAAAGATCTTGGTTTATAAGATACTCGAAGCATATTAGGAAGTCTCACAAAAAAGATGAAAGAACAGTGAGCACCACTAGTTTTTCAACAACAAAGAAAAGGACTTTACCAACTCCAACTTTTAAAGTAAAACTCAAATTTTAGGTTCTAAATTTATCCCAACTTACTTCAACCATTGGGCCAAATATGAGTTAAACCTCAAAACTCATTTATGGGGCAAATTTAGTCCAGGGTTCTCCCCTGGATTAATGGGACTGGCCTACCATATATGTATATTTTCTTTTAGTTTTACATTTATAAATTAATTGAATCCAACAATTAAGATCTAATTTGATCAAATCCAACAGTAAAAAAATAAAATAAAATAACGATCCAAATTTAAATCTAACGGCTTAAGTAATTAAAAAAATTATTTTATGTGTTTCATATTCTTTCGTAGTGTTCCACGTGGTGTCAGTTTTGTGATTTTTCAATATTTATCGGAATCTAAATATTTTGAAGTTAAAATGTTCATAAAATTAAATTAGAATAATCTATATAATTTATTTTAAAAAAGGTTACTTTAAGAAAGAAATTATCCAAAATTCATTCTTTAATAATCTGGGGTTAAATGTTTAACCCAGAAGGGTTAGAGGAAAAAAAACTGTTTCTGGGTTAAAACCTAAATTTTCAAGGCTAAAAATTTTAAGTTTTAACCCAAAAATTGAAGATGGTTTCAGCCGTGCTTAAAATCGAAGTGCTTAATGGACAAATAAAGCTCATGAGCCATTACGACGCAGATTCATAAAGTGATCACTTCCATCTTTTGTGCAAAGCGAAAATTCAATTCCTTGTAGACATTGTATATTTCTGTATTTCAAGAAAGCATTTGCATTCTTTTTTGTGAAAATTTGAGAGTTGAGACTGAGAGCAACTTATGTGACATCCCACATCGCACAGGGGAGTGATCCTTATATGTATATTCCCATCCCTACCTAGCACGAGGCCTTTTGGGAGCTCACTGGCTTCGGGTTCCATGGGAACTCCGAAGTTAAGCGAGTAGCGCGCGAGAGCATTCCCAGGATGGGTGACCCATCGGAAAGTTCTCGTGTGAGTTCCCAGAAACAAAACCGTGAGGGCGTGGTCGGGGCCCAAAGCGGACAATATCGTGCTACGGTGGTGGAGCGGGCCTGGGAAGTGGTCCGCCCCGGGCCGGGATGTGACAATTTGGTATCAGAGCCTAACCCTGGCCGTGGTGTGCCGACGAGGACGTTGGGCCCCTAAGGGGGGTGGATTGTGACATCCCACATCGCCCAGGGGAGTGATCCTTATATGTATATTCCCATCCCTACCTAGCACGAGGCCTTTTGGGAGCTCACTGGCTTCGGGTTCCATGGGAACTCCGAAGTTAAGCGAGTAGCGCGCGAGAGTATTCCCAGGATGGGTGACCCATCGGGAAGTTCTCGTGTGAGTTCCCAGAAACAAAACCGTGAGGGCGTGGTCGGGGCCCAAAGCGGACAATATTGTGCTACGGTGGTAGAGCGGGCCCGGGAAGTGGTCCGCCCCGGGCCGGGATGTGACAATTTGGTATCAGAGCCTAACCCTGGCCGTGGTGTGCCGACGAGGACGTCGGGCCCCTAAGGGGGGTGGATTGTGACATCCCACATCGCCCAGGGGAGTGATCCTTATATGTATATTCCCATCCCTACCTAGCACGAGGCCTTTTGGGAGCTCACTGGCTTCGGGTTCCATGGGAACTCCGAAGTTAAGCGAGTAGCGCGCGAGAGCATTCCCAGGATGGGTGACCCATCGGGAAGTTCTCGTGTGAGTTCCCAGAAACAAAACCGTGAGGGCGTGGTCGGGGCCCAAAGCGGACAATATCGTGCTACGGTGGTGGAGCGGGCCCGGGAAGTGGTCCGCCCCGGGCCGGGATGTGACAACTTAAGCCAATTGTGGAACCAAAAAGCACTTTTACAAAAAGAAGATCCGAAGTTACATCATGGTTTGATGGATTTGGAGCCAAACAACAATGGAGAATCTCATATATGTGTGTGTGCGTGTGTTTTGGAAAATGCTGTTGAGGACTTGAGAGCTAGGGTTCTTTGGGTTTCCGAAGATAAATTGCCATCCGTGTTGATCGTATAAGAATAGTGCTCGCTGTAGAATTTATGTTTACAAATCTTATTTATATTTCGAATTTTATATCATAAATCCTATTTTAAATCATATAATATATAACGGTCACTGACACATCCCGACCGAAATCAGGGCATGCTGGGCGTCATGCGAGGGTGACGTAACCATGTGCACAGTGCGGAACCTAAGAATAATAATAAAAGTACGAACAAATAAAAATCAACTACACACAGAGTAGTTAACATACATGTGCAAGCGTAAGTGTGAAAAACAATACCAGAGCCTAGAAAACCTAGTGCAGTCCAGAGGAACAAATACTAACTAAACACACCCAGAGGGGGTCCTACACTGGTGATAATCAGTTAGATATGCCGTGAATTCCTCGTGAGCCACCAAAAGAGCATTCCAAACTAGAACCTGGAGGGGTGCAGAACAAAAAGTGTGAGTGGGCAAAACAAAGCTTTTCAAAATCATTTCATTATCAAAAGTTCTAACCACTCGACGTAAAACCTGTATAGTTTCCCAGAAAATAGAATATATGCATATATAGAAAACATGCTCAAAAATATGCCATGTCGAATGCCTCCACATAAAATGTAAGTAACCCAGGTAATGTCAAACAATGCAAATAACGTGTCAGCCGGAGTCACTTAACGTGACCTGTACGGTTGAATCTAGAGCTCAAATCCCTAACTCACTAACTATACTTGCACACGAGTCGGAACCACCTAAAATGGTCTGTACGACAGGACTGGGTGTAAATAAATACGATCAAGTGCTACGATCACGTAAAGACTGGGCGAATAATTACGGGTCACCTACGAGTCGGAACCACCTATAGTGGTCTGTACGACGAGACTGTATACCTAACTTAGATCCAAGATGAGTGTGTGGTGCGGGAGGTGAACATTACGTGAAAAACTGTGCCCTACTATGGGCGGGAGTACTAACACCGGAGGTGCAGGTTATGAGCTCTCTATGCATCTCACATAACTACTAATCATCATTATAAACCATAACTTACTTGGCACTTACATGTGCATCACCAAACATACATATATGTGTTGGAAATGTGCCCTAAAACCAATCATATGATGATACTTTATGGACATTTCACATGTTAAACTAATCTAGTTTAATGTAAAGGGCAAAGATTATTGTTTGAGCCGTCTCATATAAATGTTATATGCTTAAACGATAAGTCCAAGGAATATGTGATTGGAAGAATGCGATCTAAAGAAGTTAGATTCATGAGACCATTCTTTCGTTGACACATCCTAAACGTTCCTGATCATAGGATTGTCAATTGGGCATTGACAGTCCGTTAAGATCAGTACGTGCTATGTCTTCTCTCAGGGAGAGTGACTAGTCTCGAGTCATTGGTGTGTGTGACATCAAGACAAGTACGTAGGTGCTCAATAGAGAATGAGTTCACTGAACACGATCAACGAAGAGTTCTCATACTCATGTCACATGAGAACTCATGGTTGAGATAATGCAAATTAGTCTTTTGACCTGAGGCATCACAGTTGTCTTGTGGTTAGGTCCTTAATCTTTGATTATGTCAAAGTCACTCCATCAGAAGGGTGTCCACGGCATCGTTGGGGTTAAGCCACTTAGCCATGGAGACAAGTGAATGCGCAACAAGGGATCTCTAACCTTCAAACTGTTTGAGGGAGAATACTCTATGATATGATTTAGAATCTCTGGCCAGAGTATGAATGAGATTTAGGAATGTGTTCCAAATCACATTCAAGGTAATCATATAAGCACAAGACTCACATTGGATAGTAGACATGAATAAACTATCAAACCAAACAATGTGGTCAAGAGTATTGTATTAGAGAAAGACCGTATTGCATTTGTAATCCTAAAACTGAATAGGTTCTCCACCTCTTCTGATTACCTTGGGTAACCATGACATGCTGCTAGGCGTCAACCATGGTTTGTGGAAGCCCTAAAAGTGTATTATCACTAACGGGAGAATTGAAAGTAAGTTTCAATTCACAATCGATTTGAAAGAGTTTGAATCGCCCACTGCCTCGCTAAAAGGAACCTAATGGATCGTACACCGTGTAAGGTAGAGATTGAAGATTCAACGGAGATGAGTAAGAATAATTAAATGGTTTAATTATTTATGGCAAGGATTAATTAATATGATTATTAATCAAACGAATAAGTTCGTTAAAAGACCACGGGATAGTTTTGGACCTTAAGGCTCAATGGGCTTCGAACGTCAAGTCCATTGACTTAAGTTGTGTGACAACTTAATGAATAATGATTCACAAAGGCCCAAATAGCCCAATAAATCCCATGTTAAAGAAGGAGTGGTTTTGGACTTATTTACAAGTTTGCCACTCAAATGAATTTAGGAATAAGTATGACTTTATAGCCAAAATTCATTAAGGGTAATTTTTGGGGGAAAGGATGAGAACATAAGCTCTCCTTTCTCTCTAAAATTTCAGCCACCTTGGAGGGATCATCTAGCAATCAAACTCCTCCAAGGTCACTCATTTCTTCTACAATATGCCTTGGTGTGGAGACTTAGAGGTTTTCAATTTTGGGAACTTGGAGAAACCTTTTCATCCATCCAAATCCATGGATCTAAGATGCAAGGAATGAAGGCCCTCTCTTTGGGTGATTAGCCTTTGCTTATGCAAAGAGGAATCTACAAAGGTATTGATTTCTCAACTCACTTTGTTTTGAGTTGAGTCTTGGTTCACCTATCTACTAGGCTTTGAAGTTCATGGGTTAAGTTTTGTTTTTGAGTGCATATAAACATGATTCCGCCTTTTAATTGTTAATTGCATGTTGTTGATGTTGCTCAAATGAACTTGTTTTTCACAAATTTTCCTTCAAGTGGTATCAAGAGCCTAGGTCTAGTAGTTGGTGAATCCTTTTGGGTTTTGTAGTTCATAGTTTGTGATTTGAATGTTGTAATTGTTACAAGCTTTATTCTTGCTTCTTTGAATGTAAATTTTGTTAGAAAATTTGCCATCTCAAATGTTGTAGATGTAGTTCATATGAGCATGAATTTTGGAGCTAAAATTTGGAGCCATGTTTTTGGGGAAATTCGGCCAAATCCAAAGGGTGGATTTTTGGGTTCTTGTTTGACTTGTTAAAAGTGTTTTAAAGTGACTTTTGGAACCCCTATGTACCCTAGTATGGTTGTATGTTATTTCCCTTAAGTTTGAGTGGTTTTGGTATGTTTTTGGGTGAAGAATGTTCAGGGAGCTCTTATGGGTTTTCATGGATGTTCTTCATTGTTCTTGATATGTTCTTGCCAAGAACAAAAGGTTTGGTGTTTTGATTCAAAGTTTTGATTTATTTCATAAAGTTTTTGTTTTGAAATATTTCTTATGTTTAAATATATTAGATATTTATTTTGAAAAGTTAAAGAAATTTTAGTGGGTAGGTGTGTAATGATTTATTCCATTTCACACACCCCACCTACAAAAACTTTGAAATTTTTTTTATTACTTTGCTTCAAAACCAACCACCCTACTCAATTAGGGTCCTTGTGGGGCTTTTATGCAATTACATAAAGTTTTGATACTTTTGTGTATTTGTACTTTGACCCAAAAGTTTACGTTTTTACGTAAAGGTCCAAAATCACTAAAAGGACAAATTGTTTTGCTCCTTTAATGAAGTTTTAGCTTTTGTGGAAATTTTTTGGGTTCTAGTTGTAATTACATGAAGTAGTGGACTTTTGTGTTTTTACAAAGTGACCCCAAAAGTTTAAGTTTTTGCAAAATGGCCCAAACAAGTTGAGGTCATTGTTTTTGGCCCAAATTAGGTAGAGAACAAAATTGTTTTGTCTCTTTAAATGAGAATTGGATTTTCATTTCATTTAGCTCCATTTAAATCAATTCTATGGATACAAAAACCAAATGAAAATGTTGCATTCAAGTTTAATTAGTTAAAGCGTTAATTAATTAAAGAAAGGGTGATTATGAACCTAAGCCTACTATAATTGAGCTATGTGAAAGGCCGTTTCAAATTTGTTTGAACCATGGGAATGTGTAGATTAAATTTTGGTTGTAATTTGATATGATCAATTGTTGTAAAAGAGCATAAGCTCTTCTTTACTTTAAAGTAATTTGATTTGATCAATTGTTGTAAAAGAGCATAAGCTCTTATTTACTTTGAAGTACTCCTTTCTTGTTTTATTCGATATGCATGAAATTGGAGTAGTTGGGTCCAACGCCCAATAAGATAACACGCCTTAATGTGATTAAACGCGTAACTAAAATCAATCACCATCCCTAGACCGAGATTCAACACTAGGCTCGTGTTGAATCGAATCAAAGGTTCATAGTCATCCTAAGGCCCTAAGGCAACTATATAGTCCATCAATGAATGCAAATCTTATGTTAGTAGTACCATATAGTCTTGCTTTAAAAACCGTTTTAAAAGCATAGTGGGAGTATTATATACTACTAAATCAATCATATGGACCAATAGTTGTAATAGGACCAAAATGTTTTAATTGGATTAAAATGTATGTTTATATGTGATGAGACCTAAAACCCTCAACAAACCATTATTAAGTTGATAAGCGAGAGATGCTTTGAATATCTCTTCGTGGCCTTCCACCGTGGTAGGCTCCAATCGTTTGTGACTTGTACACCGGCTTCACCCTATCATGGGGGAGTACAAAGTGCATGCTTACACTCAGGAGGAGTCTATACGCATATGATGAGGTGAGTGTAGGCAACGAGGATGGCCAACATCATATCATTGTGAGGCTATTCTTGAACCCCTTCATGAACTAAGCATGGTGGGAATAACTTAACTAAGTGCAATGGCGCCGATATCATATCATTGTGAGGCAACATTCTCTAGGGGCCAAATAAGATGGGTACTTGCAAGAGATGCAAATGAGTAAGAGTACTCTCTCATTATTATTAATGCTAGCCAACATCGTATCATCGTGAGGTGGGCTTGGTAATAGTGAGCCTCCCATACCCTACTAAGAGTTTCCTCCAAAAACTCTCGAATTCCGATGAGGGATATGGAATTTGCTAAAAATAGTGGGTGGTGCTATTTTGATTTAAAGACCCGGATCAAATAGCTTAAAATCAATCAATTTATATTCGTTATGTATTTGTTTACCAATATATTTGCAAACGCTATCCAAAACTTGACAAAGAAAAACCGAACGCTTTAGTTTCCGAACTTGGTACCACAATCCCATAGATTGTCTTGAATGGATTGTAAAAGTGCCTAAGTAGTCTCATCCTCACAATCTTCCTATTGATAATGTATCAATGGAAGAACATGTTAGATAAGTCTACCATGAAGAGGACAATGCAAACTCTAGTGCTTGTCTCTTTGTTACACGAACAAGGAACTTGAGAAGTAAGCACAAGGGCATGGACACTTTATGTGCCATGATTCTCCATTTACAAATTGTTGTATGAAGAAATGAGAGTTGCCTTGAACAACTCTTGAAAGTTTGTAATTATGTTGAGAACATAATGGTTGGTTGACAAAAATAGTACATCAACATGGACTTATGATGATTTTGAATCATTGAGTGTTGAAGTGTTAAACCACTTAACGAGACGGAAATTAGGCAAGGACTTCACCTTTGTGTCCCTATTCTAATGGTTCACTAAGTTTATGATAAACTATATAGTGAACAATAACCGCACGCTCTCCAAATCGTTTGATGTGTATAACACATTTGAAATAAGTTTCAAGAGAGATAGTGGGAGTTTAGGGACCATGACTATTGTAGTCAAAGGAGAAGTCAAATGAAGAAGGCAAAATAACTCCAAGGGAACAAACTTTCTTTATGAAAGGATGGACATTGGAAGGGGTATTTGCAAGAAATGTCTTGCAAGTGTCAAGAACACACCTTTCGAAGGTGTTGTAATATGTTCTTGAAATAGTTCAAAACAGTTGGTTCTTCTACTTGAATACATGATTCTATATTAGCAACTATGTTTTACAATTGTTGTAAAAGTGTGCTAATAAAAAGTAGAAGATTAATGAGAGAAGAGAAAGTACTTCACATTCGGAAAGTGAATAAAATATAGATCTCTGCGAAAACGGATTGTACTTACTTCCTCATATGAACTACCAAAGAAATTGGAAAACACTAAAGATTGTCTTTACATTCCAATTTTAAGGAACTTAAATCCGTCACTTTAGTAGAGATGGATAAATGTTTTGTTTGACAAAACATTGTTCTTTATTAATCAATAATTAGATTATTGTAATTTAATTGGTTGTCTCTATAGTAGAGATGATGTGGTAGTTTAACTGTTTAGAATACGATGATGCTTAAAACCCAAAAGGTTGCAAGGTAGTGACTAATCCCAACTGAGTTGTGATACCTCTAAAACATAAGTTACGAGTTGGTCATAGATGGATGCTTTGGATCGTTAGATCCGGATCCAATACCTTCTTGTTAAAATTGTATAGAGGCGAAATGTTCGAATCTTTATTCTTTTGGAAAGAAGAAAGAATCACAAAGTTGTTGAGGTTAATTCACTTAGATATTAGTGGCACTTGTCCACAACATAATACTACTCATGCTGTATGACATTCACCGAAGATCACTCTCGGTTGGACTATAGTTTATTTTGAATAAACACAAGTCCGAATACTTTGCAAAAGGTTTCAAAGAATTCAAGAAATGTAAGTAGATGAGTAAGACGTCTAAAGTATTTACCTCCTTAGATTTGATCCAAGGAAAGATAACACTTTAGATGAGTTTCCTTGAAAGATATCAAGGAAAATAGCATCATAAGATAATGAATTTCTCCATTAGGAGAAGAACGAACTTGAATAAAATTTAGTTCGTTGGATGTTATCTATTACCCATATATAGGATATATATATACTTCTAAAACAATATGATTGTCAATTAGAAGATCTTCCAAAATTTTCATAACTCCATAAGATGTAGTTGGAAAGAAAGACAAATCTTAAACATGTTAAGATTTGGGGTTGTGTGCTAATAAGCAATATTTGTTTGATATGATCAACAAATATAACAACCTAGTTCCTACACCACAAGCTCCCAGGTAGTCGAGAAGGATTTATAAATCGTCTCAAGACATATAAGTTGTAGAGATCCATCCATCATGAATCTCAGCAAGTTAGTGGGAGCTATAAGCATCTTATGAGAAAAATGATCAAATCGTTTGATTTCCCATAAAGATGTAAATGAATCTTTTGTTTATTAGGTTTACAAAAGATTAGTGGGAGTTAATCATATTCCTAAATTTGAATATATATATACATGATATATATTAATTTTGAAAATGAAAGGAATTCTTCATCGTTAAAGTTATGACTTTAAACATTCTATAATGATAGAATGTATATGGGAGATAAAGTCTATGGGATGGAAATCTATAAAGATATATTTCAAGATATAATTGGATTATATCAATCCCTAAAATAGACAAGAGATGCTAGGAAGTTTCTCATATGATGATAAACTTCAATTAGAATGACAATTCTAGTGAGACTAGGAAGTTGTTCTTATCAAAGGGAATGTACCCTTTGACTCCCAAAGAAATAATGCGTAAATAGAATCCTTTATGCGTACGCAGAAAGGTGATTTATGTATTTCATATTGTATGAAAACATTGATATAAGTTGTACCTAGAACGGTACAAGATGATATCAGTGCAAGCCCAGGATCAGAACCATGGCAACTGTCAAGTGAATCATTAGGTATTTAAGAAATACTAAGGATGGATTCCTCAAGAATGAGGAAGAATTAGAGTAACGTAATGGAAGCGTAAATGTATTAGATTATGAATCTAATCCATCATAGAATATCTTTTCATTATGAATGAAGTGATAATGAGATATCTCTTTATTATGACTAAAGAGATATTTGGGTGGAAACGTTAAAAGTAATGACTTTAATGTGTTCCATCATATATGCAAAATATATTGCCATATAGAAGCTTACAATATTGTTGTTTGGATGGGAAAGTTCATTTATGAACTCTCCATTCGGTTCCAACCAGAAAGTGTATGACACTAATGGGGCGATAGCTCAAGCCAGGGAATCAAGGTCTCATCAAGGTCCGAACTCAAATGAGAGACTGAACCACATGATTAAGAATCATGTATAATGGTGACGTCGTTATTCTCAAGGTTGCTTCTATGGATAACATATAGATATCCATTGTCTAGGCCTACTACTCAGCCATTTATGAAATGACTACAGAAGAGGTATCATCACTGATGACTAAGCTGATTGGCTCTAGTGCAAGTGGGAGATTGTTGGAAATGTGCCCTAAAACCAATCATATGATGATACTTTATGGACATTTCACATGTTAAACTAATCTAGTTTAATGTAAAGGGCAAAGATTATTGTTTGAGCCGTCTCATATAAATGTTATATGCTTAAACGATAAGTCCAAGGAATATGTGATTGGAAGAATGCGATCTAAAGAAGTTAGATTCATGAGACCATTCTTTCGTTGACACATCCTAAACGTTCCTGATCATAGGATTGTCAATTGGGCATTGACAGTCCGTTAAGATCAGTACGTGCTATGTCTTCTCTCAGGGAGAGTGACTAGTCTCGAGTCATTGGTGTGTGTGACATCAAGACAAGTACGTAGGTGCTCAATAGAGAATGAGTTCACTGAACACGATCAACGAAGAGTTCTCATACTCATGTCACATGAGAACTCATGGTTGGGATAATGCAAATTAGTCTTTTGACCTGAGGCATCACAGTTGTCTTGTGGTTAGGTCCTTAATCTTTGATTATGTCAAAGTCACTCCATCAGGAGGGTGTCCACGGCATCGTTGGGGTTAAGCCACTTAGCCATGGAGACAAGTGAATGCACAACAAGGGATCTCTAACCTTCAAACTGTTTGAGGGAGAATACTCTATGATATGATTTAGAATCTCTGGCCAGAGTATGAATGAGATTTAGGAATGTGTTCCAAATCACATTCAAGGTAATCATATAAGCACAAGACTCACATTGGATAGTAGACATGAATAAACTATCAAACCAAACAATGTGGTCAAGAGTATTGTATTAGAGAAAGACCGTATTGCATTTGTAATCCTAAAACTGAATAGGTTCTCCACCTCTTCTGATTAGCTTGGGTAACCATGACATGCTGCTAGGCGTCAACCATGGTTTGTGGAAGCCCTAAAAGTGTATTATCACTAACGGGAGAATTGAAAATAAGTTTCAATTCACAATCGATTTGAAAGAGTTTGAATCGCCCACTGCCTCGCTAAAAGGAACCTAATGGATCGTACACCGTGTAAGGTAGAGATTGAAGATTCAACGGAGATGAGTAAGAATAATTAAATGGTTTAATTATTTATGGCAAGGATTAATTAATATGATTATTAATCAAACGAATAAGTTCATTAAAAGACCACGGGATAGTTTTGGACCTTAAGGCTCAATGGGCTTCGAACGTCAAGTCCATTGACTTAAGTTGTGTGACAACTTAATGAATAATGATTCACAAAGGCCCAAATAGCCCAATAAATCCCATGTTAAAGAAGGAGTGGTTTTGGACTTATTTACAAGTTTGCCACTCAAATGAATTTAGGAATAAGTATGACTTTATAGCCAAAATTCATTAAGGGTAATTTTTGGGGGAAAGGATGAGAACATAAGCTCTCCTTTCTCTCTAAAATTTCAGCCACCTTGGAGGGATCATCTAGCAATCAAACTCCTCCAAGGTCACTCATTTCTTCTACAATATGCCTTGGTGTGGAGACTTAGAGGTTTTCAATTTTGGGAACTTGGAGAAACCTTTTCATCCATCCAAATCCATGGATCTAAGATGCAAGGAATGAAGGCCCTCTCTTTGGGTGATTAGCCTTTGCTTATGCAAAGAGGAATCTACAAAGGTATTGATTTCTCAACTCACTTTGTTTTGAGTTGAGTCTTGGTTCACCTATCTACTAGGCTTTGAAGTTCATGGGTTAAGTTTTGTTTTTGAGTGCATATAAACATGATTCCGCCTTTTAATTGTTAATTGCATGTTGTTGATGTTGCTCAAATGAACTTGTTTTTCACAAATTTTCCTTCAATATGCACTACTAATGCATAAATAAATAGGCAAATGCAGTGCATGACATTTAAAACATATAAACATTCTATTTCATTTTCTGGGAAAAACCATAGTATATAGGTATATACAAAAAACCAAAAGCCCACTCACTGGTATGTGGAAGGGTCGTAACCCCCTTGTCTCGAGTGACTGCGCTCGTCATCGGGATAGGTCTCACCTATATGCGAAACAACTATAAAAACGTCAATTTAAAGCACATAACCAAAACTAGGTAATAACTTCTCATACAATGCTCAAATGGGGTGTATGAATACACCAACGTGATCTACTCAACCTCACGAACATCCCCATATTTTTTAAAAAAATTTTTGACCTCCCACCCGTCGCCCCGCGCCAGCCACGTGCCAGGCACACTGATAGCGTCAGTTAACACCGTCAGGAATATTTCGTTAAAACTAACAGATTCCATTAAAGTTAATCTAACGCCGTTAAGAATATTCCATCCAAATTGACGGAATATTCTATCTTTTTCTCCGGCACACCTCCGGTGCCGTCATCGTTGTCGGAAAACTGGAAAATTTTCAAACCTTCGTTTCTCACTCGTTTTTCAACCAAATTCCATGAAATTGGTACCAAAATGAAGCTTACAACAATTAGAACAACATCTTACCACTTTCAAGCCTTGAAATTCACGGAATCTCATCGGAGAAACTTCCCAAAATCCGGCCAAACCTGCAACTTACGATCCCGACGTCCAAAACCTTCCAACGAACCACCCCAAGCTAACTAAGGACCTCATCAAGCTTCCTACAAGCTTCAAATTCCCTGAAAAACAACATTTCACGTGTGCATGAACAATAACCGTAATCGGGGTTCCATGGTTCAACGTGAAATCGAAGGATTTCCTACCTGAAATGGGTATGGTTGAACTCGTATGAACCTCATGAACACAAAGGTATAACTTTCCACCTCGATCTACAACATTTTCACGGGTTTTGGGTCTTGTCCGTACGAAGAAGAAAAAGAGAGAGAGAGAGAGAGACACGGGACAAGGAAGGCATACGGGAAGAAGATAGAGATAAGAAGGTGTGTGTGAGTGGTCCAAATGCAGCCAACCAAATCTCCAAAACAACCACACAAATGACAAATATACACTAGGGGCAAAAACGTCATTTCACACCTACGGTACAAATAATCCGGGATGGGCTGTCATAGTCACAATCCATATGGCAAGTATGTAGGTAGCTCTATAACCCGCCACAAATGGTCAGCTCATAGAAAAAAGCTCGGGTTCGAAAGTGTGATTCGAGTTAGACCCTCTATAAGGGTCGGTTTGAATGATCTAAGATGAATTCAATATATTTGTATCACATTCATTTTTTCCGATCTACTGTGAATGACCTAAGATGTAACTGATTGATCCAATCAAAGATGATTGATACAATTTCCCAAAGAAAGGTAATCATATTTATGAGAGGTTTTTTTTTTTTTTTCTTTCCAATAACATTATTCTAACATTTAAAAATAATATGATCAAATAAAGAAATCATAGCATTGCGGGGAAGATGGACATTGAGGAATGCTCGGTGTGATAATGGATAATCAATGCATGAACCAGACATGCCTCTCATATCCTATCCATTTTTTTAAACACAAAATCTTCTGGAAAATCACTGAACGCTTCAAAGTTTTATATACACATATTTGTAGAGGTAGTTGTGCCAATGCTGGAATACGATCTTATCCGGATTCTCCTTATAAGGATTCTAGAGATCTGTTCATTCTATTTATTCATCAGTTTATTATGCGGTTAAAAATTATTTTGAATTTTTTATTTATAATTGAATACAAACAGTACCTGACGAAAGCTGACCATATTATGTACGATGTACAATAAACGTTTAAGATGAATTGATTCCTAAAACTCTCACAAGGAAGATCCGGAGAGGATCCTCATCCGCCAATGCCAGAAACATTAGTACTACTCCATGCTTAGAGGGACCCTCTCCTTTCTAACTAATTTCTTGTACTTTTCTCCAATTCTTTCTCCCTTCCTTTATAACCTTTTCAATTAATCTAGCATTTCAAAGCCAATTATTGTAGAAGGACATGTCAAATATGATGTTATACTGTTGATCTGAGCATATATAAAGCTTTGTTAAAACACAATTTAAGATTATTGACCTGTGTCTTATTAGATTTAAAATATTAGATTTTATGGTAATAGAGATTAACAGTTAATATAATAGAGATTAACAATGGATCCACATGCATCTTTACTAGAACTTTTAAGATCAACAAGTGAGCTAGAGAAAAGATTACAGAAAAAAATTCAAGATTAATTTTGATATCTTCACTAAATTAAAATGCTTATTTTTTGACAAAACGATATTCTAATCTATTCTAAACAACAGAAATTGAAATTTGAATCGAACTTGAAGGCCAAAAAAAAAACAAAGCGCATTGTTAAGTATCAACTTTAACCAACTTATTTACGTACAAATTTACCCATTGTTACTCAGTTCTAATTACTGCTTGTGTCTTGAACAAAAACATTTTTATTGGGATTCATCCATAGAAAATTTGACTGGAAACTACTAGTCTAGATTTTAGTGGTTCAAATGAAGGAAGAACGAAAACCTAGAGAGATATGCATATAATATTTCAATCTCTTCCAACACAAGGAAACGAGAAATTAGCAAATTTAATATCCATGTGGGCCAAATTACTAATATTAATATTGTAATGGTAGGGACATAACACACTCCAAGACATATAAACAACAAATTAATGATAATTAATATCCATGCGGACCAAATTGCTAATATTAATATTGTTTGGTCAGGGCTGATGAAGTCCATCCCTATCCCTATCCTCCCGGATCTCCTTTCATTTTCTTAACGAAAACCCAACATGATCCTCTTCGGATCCTTTTGATGGGGATTTTGAGGGTCTGTGAATTGTGTCTTTTTATCGTATATCGTACAGTCAATATTTGTTAGGTACTGTTTGCGTTTAATTTTAAATAAAAATATTTAAAATGATTTATGACTGCACGATGTCCGATGAACGGACACAATTCAAGAATTCCTAGGATACTCACAAAGAGGATCCGGATTCAACCAAAACAACCTAAAAAGATCGGTCAAAGATTATAAAATTTTAAAACCCTAAGGGTTTGTTTGGTAGACTGGATGAGATGATTGAATTGGCAATGACTTGTAAGATATGACTTGTAACTCATGTACAAGGATATGTTAGATAACTCATTTTATTGTGAATTCATGACTCATCATATCCAGTCATGCTCATCTCACATTTTGACATATAAATAACAAACTAAACTGAAGTTCATTTTAGTTGATCACAATCTATCCAATCTAGCCCACCAATTGGCGACCTAAAAATGTTACCAAACACAACCAGTGCTTTTTTGCTTGTTGGACTCTCTTTTTCGACGTGCATGTGAGAGTTGTTAGCAAAATTAACCTAGAAAGATATTTGAATCTGGGGAGGGGTATTATTACCCTTGTGACCTAAGAGAACGAAAGTACATAAAAAAGGAATCTTACATACTATACATTTTAAACAGTCCCGTTCACCTGATCCTTATGATTCAAAAAAAAGGGTAATCACTTACTAGTGTTTGAAATTTTTTCGATAGTTTCGATATTTTCATAGATATACATGAAAAATTAAAAAAAGATATAAAAATGAGGGTGAAGTATAAACTTCACCTCATATCAAATAAACTCTTAAATTTAGGCTAAAATTAACAGATTTCGTCGATATTTCCAACATATTAATTAAATATAAAAAAAACTTTTATATTTCATCCAAACCAATGTTTGACATTCTCTAAAGTTTCATTTTAATTTTTTATCATTCCAACCAATATCGACATCGATATTCGATATTCGATATTCGATATATCCATCAATATTTATACAAATTTGTATGTCAATATTTATACGGATGCCGATATTTTGAACACTTTACTACTTTATCTTAATCTAACAAAGGAGAAAAGAAAGTGTACTATCATCTTTTGTTATTTGACATTTCCATCTACCATTTAATTAATATTAAAGGACAGGTAATTACAATTTTCTTATCTCATACATTCTAAAAGAAGAAAAGATGAAATGAATAAAAAGAAAAAGAAAGTTGGGTACATCTTATATTTTTGAATTGGGATGCAACAGAGATTGGGGATCCAGCAAGCATGAAAGTTGAAAGATATTAGCGGAAAGACAAGAAGCCTCCTCCCCCACCCACCACCCCCACATGATGCCCTAATTTTGTATAAATAATAGCCAGTCCCCACTAAACATTATCCCACCGGACGAGGACTGCACATGGCTGCTTGGTCACGCCAAATTCAAAACCTCACTTGTCACATGTTGTTCGAGAGCTATTGCTCTAAATTATGTTTTACCTGCGATTTAAAATGACTTGTTTGAAGTAATTAACAAAGTAATTTCGTTTTATCGGTAGCGACAACTTTAATGCTCTATTAAACCATTGCTAGATCGGGGGAGGAATTTTTTTTCATTTAAAAAGCTTTAAGATGAGAGACTTTCATATGGGTGTGTTGAGTAATAGTCACTTTTGGGCACATGTGGATGGGAGTGTTGTGGTGGAATAGTGGCATTATGCATAGTGGAATACTCCCATACTTCTCACGTTACTACTCATCTTTGACAGTTTCTGTCATGGGCATATGCCCATGAATTGGTCGGAAGGTCCTTGTACGGAGAAAGGTTGAGCAAGGACAAAACTTGTCTATAATTTGAAAAAAACAATGTATATATATGCATATGGGGAAGTTTCTTACCCAATTGTTTTCCGCCATTGGACTGTCAAGTAGATTGCTTTGTGAATTTCTTGTTTCGAGATTAGACTGTTAATCTGAATTGTTAAAAGTTACGATAAATATGCCAAATGATTCGGCACAATAATTGGTATGTTGAACTAGGTTTTTAAATAGTTGGATGAGAAGTGAAAACTACTTTTTGGGGGTCCAATAACGAACCTTAGTTTCGGCATTCACCTTCCAATTTATGTTTTCCTTTACTAACCGAGGAGAATAAGTATTGCTAGATCAAGAGCTATTTGTATTTGCCAATTTATGTCCACTCAATAAAAATTTCAGAGACGAATAATTTCTCTAGCCCCGAAATACATCGTCGCGGGGTAGGGCAGTGAGCTAGTACACTAGACATTCCCATTCTTGTAAAGTACCCCAAAATTTAAGATATGGTTTTGTGGTACCAATCGGTACGCTTTTATAAGGCCCTGGCATTGACGATAAGCCGATGAGGATGATGATGATGATGCTACAGAATAAGAGACAAACTGGGATCGAACACTTGGTCTCATGATTGCAACAACACAATAATGTAACTTGATGCGGAAGAAAAATGCATCACAAAGGGCAAAGGTGCAAAAACTTGTCTGAAATCTCTTCTTCCATTTGATATACATGGTGTATGTACAAGTTACAGTGTGATGATCCAAGCCCTCTAACACAGGCTCTCTCTCAACCTCCGATGAGCGTTTGCTCGCCGGGTTGACATTTTCGAAAGCACACTTCAAATTAGTGAAAAATTTACACTACTGAAAGAAAAATGTCTTTTAGACATTCGTATCACAAAATTTTCCGTCCATTCCGTTTTGAACGGCTTTAACAGCAGCAACTCTGGCGGCAGTGGCAGCTCTGTTTGCGGCCATGACTGCCTTGTTCACTTGTTCATCCACCCGCTGGAGGTTGACAGCATTCTCCGCAGCTTTCCCAGCAGCCTGCAAAATTCCATTAAAAGATAAAGAATGAGCAATGAATGAATTAAGTATGTGTTAACCATGGAACTGTGATGTGTTCTAAGTACCAGTTTGAATGAGACAATAAAAATACCTGAACAGCTCGAACAAGTGCATCGGTAAGCGGCAGAAGAGGGTGCTTAAGGGTGCCACCGTCCCACAAACCGCATCTTGCATTGCCATTTCGGAAAGTGTAAACGCCATAGCCTAGATTACGACCTTCGTGCCATGACCCCTCGTAACAATGACCGTTGGCAAAGTGGTAGATGCCGAATCCATGCATTTTGTCTCCGAAGTATTCTCCGGCGTATCTATCTCCATTTCTGCAAACAGAACCGAATTCATCAATTAAATTGCATTGCAGCAAGAAACTTCAATTTGCTCAAGGGAGTTCAAATACGAATTTGCTCATAAATGCACAATTAAGAAGACAAATCTCAAAAAGTTGGTTAACAAAATGAAATTCTTGACCATAAAATGTAAGAACGAAACAGAGACTTGTTCAGATGTATTAAATGGATACCCACAAACAACCAACCACACAACAACCAGATTTCACTGTTTCATCCACCATGAACAGTTCAAATAAAGTAAAAAAGAAAATAACCTAAAATTGGTAACCCAAAACCCAACTCAAATAAAAAATACGAAATCAAAATCAATGGCGAAACCCCGAAAATCTTCGAAATCAGGAACCGAAGAACTGACCTGAAATGGTAGCAACCGAGGCCGTGCTTGGCGCCATACTTGAATTCACCAACATAGCAGCTGCCATCGGAGCAAGTCTGCACTCCGACGCCGTGGCTCTGCCCATTGCACCACTCCCCTGCATACGAATCCCCCGCCGAGAATCTATAAACCCCATAACCATGCCTCAATCCTTGCCTGTATTGCCCCTTGTATCTGCTCCCTCTCGCCCAGCCCTCAATCCCGTAGCCGTCGTATCGGCCGTCGATCCAATCCCCCTCGTATCTGCCGTTGACGAAGTAATTATAGACCCCACTGCCATTGCACTGCCCATTGTGAAATTCACCCTCGTAGAAATCCCCATTGCTGTAGAATTCGACCCCTTCCCTTAAGATCTCCTTCTCCATCCGGGTCTTGTTCGGGTTCGAGTCCGACCCGATGAACCACTGGACCGGCTTCGTGCTGCTGTTGGTCTTATAGAACCGGTGGAAGCGGCACCGCTTCGCATTCTCGTCCCAGGAGTGCTTGAGGACGGAGACGCTGTGGTTGATCAGACCCTTGTTCTTGTTCGCTAAGAAAAGCGTGACCGCGACGAAGGTCAGAGCCAGAAGGAGGTTTTCGGAGGTGGGTATTTCTTCGCGGCGGAGGTAGAAGAAGAAGAAGAAGCCGGAGAAGCTGAAGAGGATGAAGAGTGTGATGGAGGCCATCGGTAGGTGCTGGTGGCTGATCCGGGTCGACCCGGATTTCTGGTGGGTCAGCCCGGGATTGTAATTCTTGGGCCTCAGCTCTTCTTCATCGTGGTGGTGGTGGTTGTTTTCGTTGGCGGCGGCGACGTCCTCCTCCGTGACGGAGTTGAGGCTGTGAATGGAGGATCGAATCGTCGGCGACGACCGCAGCAGCGACGACTGGGTCCTCGTGAGGTTCGCCTGGCCTTTCTGACCGTCCATTTAGAAAACCGACTGATAGACTGGTTCAACACCAACCGTCAGATTCTTATAACTAACGTGGCTGGTATTATCGAGCACACCGGCGGCATCTCGCGCGCAAAACACTCACGGCGCACATTAACTTACCGCTGGACCCACCGCCAGCGCAATTTAGAACCAACTGAAAAACAACCAACTCTTCTGAAGATTCAAAACCGAGAAGAGGAAGGGGGGGGGGGGAGAGAGAGAGAGAGAGAGAGAGAGAGAGAGAGAGTGTGTGTGTGTGTGTGTGAGTCTGGAGTTTTTGTCTGGAGAACTGGACCGGCTTCCAGCCTTTTGATTTTATTGATGCTGCATTGGGGAGAGAGAGGGAGTGATATTTAATATGAACCGTCAGATTCTCATCAGACGGTCGAGGTCGACGATAAGGTATGGGCCGTTGGATTAGACTGGTTATGGGATAGTCCCGATCTTGACGGGATAGATGTGGTCGTCGGATCTTAGATTCGGCTTCGGCTCCTTTTCATTATACTGTGCAGGCCGGCACGTGCCATCTCCACGTCACCGTCCTTCCGAGCTGTGTTCACCTGTTACGCAATTTCTCATCAAAATATTGTGTTAGAAAATTTAAGTTAAATAAAAAAATAAGTCAGTTATGATAAATTGATATTGAATTGTTGAGAATTAAATTTAAAATGTCTTATTAACAAGTAAAAAAATTAAAATTAGACGTGTACAAACTATAAAGTGACCTTTCGATATTTTTAATTAACTTAATTGATTGATTGATATTAATTCTTGGAGATGCAAATTACTGGTTCAAGTGTACAAAGTAAAAGTTACTTGGGGTATCACGTTGCATAGAAAAGAAAGTAAATAAATGGTGAGATCTGCCACAACTCACCGGGAAAAATAGTAAAATATTTATATGTAAGCATGCAAATATGCAAGAACTGGACCTGGTTTTTGCAAATTTAGCAGCTGCTGCTTACATCCAAATCTAGTTGGATACGTGTCTAAATTTTGATTTTTTTAATAAAAATTTGGACATGTGTTCAGTCGGAATTGGGTGTAACCAGAAAAGTTAAATCCAATATGCAATGCAAGTGGGGACCACCCTCCTATATTTTTTTGGAAAATTTCCCAAAACCATGTCTAATAATTTGTCAAATTTTCATGCATTATGATGCTTCGTATTATAATTTGTATACTTAACAGGCTTCTGCATGTAAGAATTGAGCACCATTTTGCACCTACCATATGCCAAAAGCAACACCAATAATATTACACATTAATGTGAAATTTGCTAGCTACTTTTCAAACCTTCGTTTTCACTTTATTTTTTTAAGATGGTACGCAGTATTGACAAACAAATGTTGACAAAGAACAGAAACACGTACAACTAGTGACTCATACATTTGAATATTTGGAATTCGAATTTTTACGCATGCGAGCAATTAAATTTACCTGACATGGGTGATTCCGGAGTAATTGTACGTGTTCAACGATCATTTTAAGACGTGTTCTCGATGAAGCCTTTCTTTCTTGAAAAAGTATAAAAACAAAAACTTTTTTTTTGATTTCGTACCTTTTCTCTTACCATTCTTTATATAGAGAGAAATAACAATAGGATACTAATTAAGAGCTACAACCTGTAAAACAACCAAGACATTACAAATCAAAGTTAATTAGAGATTTCACAGAGATGTTTACATTTCAAATCCGTGGCTAAGCCGCGGAGTGTCCCTTATGGCAGATAAGTGCGAGGCAAGACACTTATCTGCCCTACCAATTTCCGAAGTGTCCCTTATGGAAATGGCAGATAAGTATACCTCGCATCAATCAACAAATAAACCATAAATCACAATCATGCATAAGGGTTAAGGATGGGAACCAATCCAATAAAGAAATAAAATTAAAATAAAGTCCAAATGATCCAATTGAAAAAAGAGAGACATAAAATTTTCCTCTAAAATCGTATGTTTACTATGTCGTATTCTCGCATTACGTTAAACTTACTGTACGATGAATTTTGGTCATATGCATAACCGACGTAACGAACTAGACAAACACAAAAATAAGTTGTCACATATTGCATAGATATATAGAAAAATAAAAACATGGCTTTAAAAATTTGACCTAAATTCTATGTTCAAGCACAATTTCAAATTTTATAGCTGCATGCACGGCCGAACCTTTGCTTGTTCTTTCTCCTACCAAGTGACAAAGTAATAAATTATAGCTTTGTTGACCAAATGAAATAGAAAATATCGTTATTTTACGAAACCAAACGTCATCCTTTGGTAAATTTGCTTTTCCTTAGTCCATGTATAATCATGTAAGTAGATCTTCGTTTTCAAAATTTGTGGGCTACCTGCACTATACCTGCACTACAAACAACACCCAAAAGTTAACATCGAAAAATCTCATATAAGTTGATAGCGCTTTACCGGGATAGCAAAAAATAATTGTGTCTATCTATAACAGTGCAAGTTGAATTTTCAGTGATTATCTTTCTCTCAAACAACTAATTATTTAAATCATTAACGATATTGTTTGTCAAAAAAAAAAAAAAAAAAATCTCATGTAATCAACTATAAATGTCACTGTAGCTGGCGCCATGCTAATTACATGGTTTTGATGTAATCTCGCATAAATAATATAATTATGTGAGACATATTGTCAAATCACTTCACTTGTATATATTTTTGGACAATTAATGAATTTAATAAATACTTTGTAACTTAAAAACGATAATGTGTCTTTTTTTTTTTTTTTGGAACAAAAAAAAAGGGATAATGTTAAGTGTTCTTGTTTACCTGCATTAATTATACACACGTCCGTTTATTTTTATGGATCTTTCACACACATGTATGTTGGTTCATCCGTTTCACTAGCATCAGTAGGCAACTTGTATCAAAATGACCATGAAATTTTAATTTTCTTATTTTACACTACAATTATAACGTATTAAAACTGTATCAATTTATGTCTTTGGTAAGATTGATTGTTGATCAGTTCATACAATTGATGACATGTTGAGCGTCGATTTTGATGATTTTTTACAGCTACACTCCTTGATCCTATATGAATACAATGAACTAATTTGATCGTCAATTTAAAATATTTACAGAAGTGGATACTACAAAATCTTATGTCAACTCATGATGATCGTTGAAAATTGAGGATTTTGTAAAAGGAATAACATGCAAGCTTTGAGTTTTATTGGCAAGGTTTAAACTTTTGAGAAAAGCTTCACAACCTTGAAAATAAAACTATTTCATTTTGCATATCCTTGCATATTTAACATTTTGTAATAAACTAGTAGTGTATGGATGATTGTTTATTAGACTCTTATTTTCGAGTGTATATGTAGTACTTAAACGACAAATGTGTTTTAATGGTTTGAAGTAATATTTATGTGGCAATGTGTGGTATGTGCGAATTTAAGAAAGAAAAAAATATTTTTCTTAATGGGTCATAATGGGTTGGGTCACTTTACCTGTTGGGTAAAGTGACCCGACTTGTTAAGGACCCGTTAAGATAATGGATGAGACACGACATAACTCATTAAGATAACATGTGTTACACGAAAACGACAGACACAACTCTTTTGCCCGCCCTAGTTGCGTACCACCTCATAAACTCATCATTAAGAAAGATGCAAGAGAGGAAAAAGAAAACACGGGGAAGAGTATATAAAGACTATCAATCTGTCGCTTACGACCAACACCAGGTTTCAAAATATTAAAAAAAAACTAAAATCTATGTGGCTCAGAATCAACGCAGGCTTTAAAATATTTAAAAACAATAATTAATGTTGGCTAGAAGCAACACCAATACTTTATGTCACTTAAAAGCGACACTATTTTTTTTAAGTGACACCATTATTTAAAAATTATTAAAATGTATGTCGGTTATAAACGACATTAAATGTTTACGTCGGTTAAAAGCGACATAGATAGTTTATGACGCTTACAAGCGACAGTAAATTCGACATCATATTCAGTAGGTGTCACAAATATCTTATCCACCACTATATTATATTAAAGCGACATCACCCAGTGACACAATAAGTCCATTTTGTAGCAGTGGTAGTTTGGGTATTTTATTTGTTTAACTGTTACGTGATGTCGGTTAGGACTGAAACTAGGTTTGATATTTTAATTCTTTCATTGTTGCTTGATGTCAGTTAGGACCTCTAGCATGTCAAAATTCAATGTCGCTTCTAACCGACGTAAGTTTAGATGTCACTTTTAATCGACGCTGTTGTTTTTTTTTTTTTGTATTACTTTGCTTCTTGGTGGCGGATTAAGGGGACTAACCGACATCAATACCCTTTTTGTGACGCTAGCAATGGTGTCGGTTCTCCAATCCGACATTGCACGATTTGATGTTGGATTTTTACCAAAAATCCGATAGTAATTGGGGTTTCTTGTCGATTTTTCCACTACTATGATAGCCTCTTGTGTAGTATAGTGCAGTAGTTAGACTACCGCAAAACAAAAAAAAGATCAAACGATATGTATTTCGCTTACTCTAAAAGGGTTTATGCATAATTAGGGGCAATTGTGGGACCATGATTTTCTAGGGTAAGGGAAAGGCTGATTGGAATAACGTTACCTTAGAAGTCCAATCATGGACTCAGTAACTCCAAGCAGAGTTGTATCAAACGTAGCAGTGCTTCCACCATCACCCTGGTCCTAGGCAATAAGAGAAGTCTGAGTGACTCTACCATAATAACCATACTTGTTCAGTAAGGCACGTGATCTGATTCGGATATGGACACAATCAGCTTGCTCATGGTTGTTTCTTGCAAGTTACTTGAGTTCGTGCCTCCTCAATTCATGGTGGCGCACGAATTAAGTTCCAGCACTTCTCTATGAATTTTTAAAGTAATTTTATAGACATATACTTCTCATGTGCTTCTTTATAATTTTTTTAAGTAATTTTATGAAAAACACTTTCTCATTTGCTTTATACGAGAAGTGATTCTGGACGTGCCCAGTTAACATCTTTGAATAATGAATGTAAAAGTAGAGAATTTGGATCATTGAAGTACATAAAAAATAAAAAAATATTATTGTGATTACTGATAAATGGGTTTGGGCTGGCCTGGGCTCTTCTATATATCACCATCTCAAAAAGGAATTCACCTCTGCATCCAATTTGACACACATTTAGCAATTATACACCTCCATGTGATAATTCTTTACATTCTTCTGAACACATACCTGAGGCTGAAGCTCATTAGTTGGCTATTATCATTATTTTCTAGCTAGCATTACTTTGTAGAGGATGGTCCAAACTACCATATATTGTATTCCAAAATATACACACACACTGCATAATCAGGATTGGTTTCCTATATAAACAGTACTACTGCATGTGCATCATATAGAGTTCTGAAGCTCTCTAACTCTCTAAGTTCTCAACCATATACATACATACATACATACATATATATATATATATATATAATGCTAAAAAAAGAAATGTGAAATATCCTTTTCTACATCTTAACCTAGCTATACATTGTACGCAGCAACAAAATTCAGAAGCCTCAGAGAGTCAGAAAAAATCCAGGACTATGGTGTACAGTTAGTCAAATTGATCGGCTGCATGTAGTTAAAAAGCTAGACTTTGGTTGATCTGGCATTGTTTGTTAAGATAGTACTGTTATATTTTTGACCGAATAAATACACTTTTTTCTTCTCCTGTATGGTACCAGGTAAATGGACGCATGCTACATATTATTAGTCAGTTATGTACAAATAAAATCAATGCACGTGGAGACCGTATTATAGTTACACTCAAAATCTTTTTCAAAGTACAAAGAAGACTTCATATAATGATTTATATGAGCAGATTATCACTTGCTCATACATAATATACGTACGGTTAAAAGATTGATTAATAAACAATTGTAACCATTGATCATAACTAAACCAGAGATTGTAATTCTACTGTGTAAGGTTAAAAGATTGATTAATAAACAATTGTAACCATTGATCATAACTAAACCAGAGATTGTAATTATACTGTATAATCTCATCTCATGTAATTTTAGAGCAGTTTGTCTAAATTTTGGGTTCTTTTAATCTGCTCCCAAAAGCAATAATATTGTTAGACGATCGGTAATATTGTTAGACGAGCAAACAAGCATCACAGTCCTTGTCTTCAACCACACTTCCTGATAAAATCATATCCTTAGATGATAATAGCGATAAGGTTATGAGATAAATATTTAGAGATGAGATTATTGTAAACTTCTAGATACCAAATATACATCTTTCATCTGTTTATACGTTTATCAGTATAGTGAAAATTATCTCTTCCCGAATTTCCTTTTCTACATAAATTAATGAATGAAATTGCTTTGGTTTCATCAGTCAATGCAAAAGAACTTTAAAGACAATAAATATTCACTAATTTGGAACCTGACGATAAGAAAAATAAAAAAAATTCAAGACATTCGCCACATGATAAAAAGGACTCTGATCCTTCATTAATTCCAATCTTCAAGATGTACTACACCAACTGAGCAATCAAATTATTGAGAACTAACAAAAGGAAACTATATATCTAGAGCAAAACTAAGAAAAAGTAAACCTAAAAACTTAACTCAAATTCTTACACACGCAAATTCCTTAAAAAAAAACTAAACTCTGCTGGTCTGCACTTCAGCTTCATCTTTGTTTTCTCTTGACATCTCCTCCAGTGATTTTCCCTTAGACTCTGGCACCAAAAACGTAAAGAAGAACCCAATAACATTGATTCCTGCAAGCACAAAGAGAGCATTCTTCATTCCAATTCCAGCTGGGTACCCTGGATCAGCCTTAGCCGGGTCTTGATTCTGGGCTGCATACAGAAACCCGAAAGCCCCTATAATCGCTCCCAACTTGCCCGAAGCCGCTGAAATCCCATGACAAGTGGACCGAAGCCTAGCTGGGAAAATCTCCGCCGGCACAACAAACGTTGTAGCATTGGGTCCAAAATTGGCAAAGAAAAATGTTAGGCCATATATGACAATAAATCCAATATTGTATTGAGGTCTAGACCAGTGCTCATATGGAATTGCCAAGACTAGCATGAAAACAGTCATGAAAAAGAACCCAATTAGCTGAATTGCAAACCGGCCAATGTAATCAATGAGGAAGACCGTGGCCCAGTATCCTGGAACTGTGCCGCATAGGGCTATTAGGGTTTGTGCCCTAGCGATTTTGAAAAGCTCATCTAGGGCACTCATAGAGCTTGCTGACGGCAGCCATCCCACGGCGCTGAAGATGTCCTTCTGGAAAAGGTTTTGGCTGTAGTAAGCAATGTCTAGCAAGAACCAACAGGTGGCCGTGCCCAATAAATGTTTGCCGTGCCGCTGAAGAAACTCTTGGGAAAATAGACCAAAACTTGAGGACTTGTTAATATGGGCATGCTCTTCTTGTTGCAGCTCTTTGATTTCAATGTGCAACACTTTAGTCATGTCTTGGCACGCCTTGCTTTGATCCTTGGCTACCAGGGCAGTGTAACGAGGGGTCTCCGGCATCTTCATTCGGGAGTAGAAAGTCAACAAGGCTGGGACTGCTCCGAACATGAGAATAATCCTCCACACATAGTCCGCCTGGGGGACAGTCGACCCGTGTGGATCCACGGAGTAGGGCTCAGCATGGTATAAAGAACCAAAGATAGCAGAAACCACAATAGCCACCAGCCCACCAGCCAAGATCCCAAACCCTTGCATAGCAAAAACAGCGGCTATAAACGCCCCTCGGCTCTTTTTGTTGGAGTACTCCGCCATGATCGTGGCCGAAAGTGGGTAATCACCGCCAATACCAAACCCTAGCCAAAATCGGAAAAAGCATAAAGTGGCCATGACAGAAGTTGGGGAGCTACCCAAAGAAAGGCCGGAACAAATAGAACAACCCACCATGAGCATTAGGGTTATGCCGTAAACACGCTTCCGGCCGAGCTTGTCGCCCAGCCACCCAAAGAAGAGCTGACCGACAAGGGTTCCGCATAGGGAAACTCCATTGACCGCGCACGCCACATTTGGGGGTAGACTGCCTGGCTTTGAAGACCCCGGAACATGGTAATAAATGCGGCCAAGGAGCTTGGTGACAAGTGAGATGCAGAATAGGTCGTATGAGTCTGTGAAGAAGCCCATACCTGAAATCACCACCGCCGTAAAATGGTAAAATTTTGTTTTGGCCGAGTCCAGCTGGCTCAGGAGTTCAAGCGCCATCACGAAGGCCTGTGAATTTCTCTCTCTCTCACTCTCACTTTCAGATTAATTTGTTTGTTTCTAAACTCAAATTATTGAATAGAGTGTGCGTAGTGAGAATTTATAAGGGTTTTAATGAGAGGAGTTAGAGATGTTTTTGGATTGTGTCTTTCTGTGCGGGTGGTAAGTGAGCTAAGGAATATACTAGGGAATTATATGATTTTGCAGTTGTACTTCAGTCACTAGATAAATATTACTAAACACATAAATATGCATAACTAAAAAAATATTCATGTTTTGAACTCCAATTTGGAATCAAACAGTAATTTGGGCATATCTAACTACAAATCTACTCTCAACTCTCTCCCTCTCTCTCGCTCTCTCTCTTTTAGTACATTGATATTTTTACACCAGGAGACGAAGAGTTTGGTTAAGCCACACAATAGGTAACCTAATTTGGTGTCGAATTCACCATTTACGAGATTCGAACTTAAAACTCTCATCTCTCTCTCTCTTCTTAAATTACATTTGTCAATTTTCTTTTCTATTTACTTTAACCACAACATGAAAACCAATTAAGAAGAGTATTATCTTTACTTTGTATTGTATTCCTAATGAATAATTGTGAAAGTGTCATGAATCTTTTATCGTGTTTTAGCCATTAGTTACGTTTGACATGCATAATCAATAGACATTAATGATTGTTTCTTACAAACTTTTTACTTAAAAAAAAAAAAAAAACCTAATGAAAAGGGCTTGAAAACTTAGAGTTTTAACGATAAGGACAAAATAAAAAGTAAAGTAAATAATACCAGAATAGAATTTTTAGTGTAAATTTATGATTTTTAGTTAAAATGAATAGTACCAGTAATTTTTCGTTGAAGTTCTCCAAAAAAAAAAAACTCAGTCCTGTTGTGGATCGGGACTTAGACTCCTTTCGGGCTTTGTTCTGAATGAAGCTTCTACTATTCAAAAATAAAAAGGAAAACATGTCTATTGTACGAAGAACATTTCTCACAAAAATAAAATAAAAGCTACCAACATGTAATAAAGGTGGTACTCCTCTTCAGGGCTTTCAAGCGCTAGTTGATTAGAAATATAAACTTTGTTACAAGATTTTTTGCAATTTGTTTTTTATTTTTTATTTTTTAATTTAACTTTACAAACAATGGTGTTAATGAGTTTAACTGTTAGTTGTTATGGGAGAGGGGATCGGTGGGAATCAAACTTGTATCAAGGTGGATAAAGAAAATTGCTTTCTGCCACTCTGGTAAAACTTCATTTGCTATTTTTTTTGCAATTTGAAAATGATGATCTAGGTGTATAAACAATATGCACTGGAACATACCAAATAATAATCTTACTAAATGCACTCGAATTGAGAGTGTTGCTGTACAAAAGTAATCGGAAAAAACATTTCCAACCAAACATGAAAGGGTTGCTCAGAGCAAGATATTATCACAAGCCAGTAAAATTCCACACAGCTAAATAATCTTATTTATAAGATGTCTGAAAAAACGTGGCTTCAAACTGCAGGGCACAGGGATAAGATCCCTTGCATTCAGATACTTGCTACAAGTTTGAGTTTCACTTATTCTAACAGCTCATTCGAATTATCTTCTCAACTTTTCCTTCATCCTGTCAACGGCGGCCCTAAGAGTTCCTTCGTCTTTGCAGAACGTAAACCTTACTAGATTCTTTCCATCTTCCGGGTTTAAGTAAAATACGCTGGTGGGGATTGCCACCACTCCAACTTCCTTGATCAGATACTCGCAAAATGCAACATCATTTTCCAGTCCAAAAGGTGTGTGATCAACAACCACAAAGTAGGTACCACTTGATGGATACACTTTGAAGCCGACAGATTTCAATCCCTCTACCAAAATCGCCTTCTTTGCCTGGTAATCTCTTTTCAGCTCCACATAGTAGGAGTCTGGAGCTCTGAGAGCGGTTGCAGCTGCCCATTGCATTGGCGTGGAGGTCGCAAATGTGAGATAAGAGTGTGCCTGCCGAACTCCCCATGACAGGTGTGGTGGAGCTATAGCCCAACCAATCTTCCACCCGGTCAATGAGAATGTTTTCCCCAACGAATTCATGGTTACTGTACGCTCGTACATTCCAGGAAGAGAGGCCGGTGAAATGTGATCCATTTCAAAGGCCAACTTATCATAAACTTCATCACTGAATACCAACACATCATTTTCGATGCAGAGTGATGCAATCACATCGAGTTCCTCTCGAGTGAACATTTTTCCAGTAGGGTTATGTGGACTATTTAGAAGAATTGCACGAGTATTCTTTGAGATTGTGGACCTGAGCTCATCAATGGGAACAGAAAAATCAGGAGGGCGTAATGTGATACCCTTTACTTTAGCACCAGCCATGGATAGAGTAGCTTCATATGAATCATAGAAAGGAGCAAAGAGGATAACCTCGTCACCAGGATTTATCAACCCCAGCATAGTTGCTGCAATTGCTTCTGTGCACCCAGAGGTGACAGTTATTTCTTTCTCAGGATCCACAACAAGTCCAGTATCCTTCTTGAATCGCTCGGCAATGGCATTGTTAAGGTCTGGAACCCCATATCCGCGGGCATATTGATTCTTCCCATCTATAACAGCCTGAATAGCTGCTTCCTTTACAAACTCTGGACCATCAAAGTTGGGGAAGCCTTGCCCAAGGTTTATTGCTCCATGTTTAATTGCGAGATTACTCATTTGCGTGAAGATTGTCGTCTTGAACTTTTCCAAGCGCTTTGCCACCTGACACAAAAAAAATGCACATACATGAGGAAGATTTCAACTCTGCAGCTGCAGATCAATTCAGGGAATAAGCTTTTACACATATAGCTCAATCATAGACGGTATCTTATGCACAAACCACATAAAAAATTCACATGTTATAAGTCATGACCACCGCATATATTTCATCTCAATTAGATATGACTATCCCATGACATTGTCCTCTATGACCCCCAAGTCAAATAATTTGGCACTACAAGCATGCCTAAAGCTTTTGGAAGCAAGCATGCACTGATATAGAGATAGAAAAAGTACGACTGAATAAGTTGTACGATGCAAGGTTTAAGTCTTTATACATGAAACCGAGGTACAGAAGGCCGGAATTGAAAAAGAAGAAGGGATACCAATAAGAAGAAACAAAAGAAGATAAAAATACGAAGTTACAAACTAACAAATTAGGAGGCAAAAAACTTCAACCTTTAATATCAGAGCAGCGGTATTAGAATATAGCTGGGAAATCCAGAATTGACTGCCCCATAACTGTAATTAGGGGTCACTAGTAGTCATTTTGTAATTTTCATCATAACTTACTGTTTTGTTTTACTATTACCACCACTGTTTTCACTTGGTTTTCTTACTCAATACATAATTGACCTTACAGTTGCAAAAAAATGAGAAAGAACAAGATTAAGGCCGGCAATGCTTTACGGCATGGAATGTTGTGCGTGCAAGCATCAACACGTGTAGAAAATGACCATAGCGGAGATGAGAATGCTTAATTGGATACGTGTGCACAAGAGAAAGGACATGATTAAGAATGAATGAGAGGTAAAGTAGGAGTGGTCACAATTGAAGATAAGAGGAGAGAAAATCAGTTATGGTGGTGTTGACATGTGAAATGAAGACCTACAGTGTTCCGGTTACAAATTCAATTGTAAGACAGACGTTTAGGGGAAGACTTGGGAAAGAGACTTTAAGAAAAGATATGGAGTACTTTGAGATAACGGAATACTTGGTGCAAAGCCGAGCGCTATGGCGTCTAGAATTCATACAGCCAACCCCACTCAATGGGGTAAAGTTTTATTGTTGTTGTTGTATTTGACCTTATAGTTGGCAGAACAGGCAACTCCTTCACTTGATGCTAAAATATGAATCTTTGGACTTTGTGGCACTAAATTTAGACATCTAATAACCCCATTATCCAATGATAAACCTATATTTAATTATACAAGTGCATTATCTAATTAAATTGTTAATTACATTATGATCTTGCTTCAGCAGGATTTAAGTTGCGTAACATGATGAATTGCAGTCAATTTTTTACAATTTGCAGTACATCGGCTAAAGCTTCACAATCATTCTACAAGTTAAAAGTAAATTGTAAACAAAGATTCTAACTTTACCTGAATAATTAATCCTGCTGCGGATCATAAGAAAATCAAAGAGCCCCAAAATCCAAATAACAAAAATGAAGTTTTTTTACCATTTTTAAGTTAGCCAGTAACAAAAATCCCCAAAATTCCAATTCGATTCAAACCACAAACTCAAACAAATCTCCATGAAATAGGAGCAATGACAAGTGGCCAATACCTGTAAAGGCTGCTGGGTCTTCTGGGTCGACTCGGTTTGACCTGAAACGACATCGTTTTGAGTGGGAACGGCGGACGTGGCGGCTGAGAAAGATGGGCAAGGAGCGGAGGATGGTCTTCCGGTCCTGATAAAGTTAAAGTCTGCACAGAAATGCTTGGAAAAGTTGAGGAATGTGGAAGGGCCGAGGCGCATCTCATGGGATGGCCAGGTGAATTTATTCTGCATTACAAAATGCCTCAATGGCAACCAAAGGAAAGTGAAGAGTTGGAAATTCGGATTCTGGACTTGGGAATCTGCTCTGTTAGGCAGCCTTAGCCGGACGACTATTTTTGTTGGAGAATATTTTAAGTTTTTGTGGGAATATGGTTTTCAAGTGTGGCCCAAACCAAAAACTATAAGAGCACTTCCAGCGCGCTCTTTAGCCTGGTGAACAGGGAACATTTGGATAATTGGGCTAAGGGGGAGGCTGTGGGAGTCTAAGGTCCGAGTGCCTGAGGAAGAGTTATGCAAGGCTGAGGTCAGCCACGTTATAAATTTTTTTGCATTAGGAGCGTTTGTGGGGCCGCGTGTCTAGCAGATTTTTAGACGATGGGGCCTGCGTGTCAGCCCCACTCAGTCACTTTGAATTTGGACTGTTTGATTTCCAGATCAACGATCCTGTTTTTTGGCTTTAAAAATTTTATAGAAAAAGAAAAAAAATCTGAAATGTTTGGGTGGCCACATGTCTCATTCTGGATTGTTGTATTTCAAATTTTTTGTAATCCGACGGTTTAGATTAATTAAGTTAATATTTTTTTTTTAAAAACTAATTAAAAATATGAAATTAATTTTTTTTTTTTAAATTTTTTAAATTTTTTATAAATACCTTACCATTTTCTCCCACCTTACATCACATTTCAATATTTTCAACGATTCTAAATAGGTAAGGACATGTCGCGCAACAGAATTAGTTAAAAACCTTTTCGAAATCTATTCACAAAAATTGTACTTTCGGATAATGACACATGAAGTGACGAGATCGGTTAAAAATCTTATTCGAAATTTAAATTTAAATTATTTTTTATTATTTTATAAAATAAAAAAATACTAATATTTTATTGCCTATTGTCATGGTTATTCAGTTTAGGGGTGGAGATGTAAAAGACAATTACTGATCATTAAAAACAGTTACTATTCATTGGAGGGGATTCAATTGCTAATTGCCATGGGGAGCATTCCTACACTGGACGTGCTCTAAGTTAGTGGGCCCTTGTGAATTTTATTAGGTTGGCATGGATCATGTTGCTATAAATTAATAACCAACATCAAATTCAAAACAAAGTGAGACGTTAAATTCCAAGTGAGACGTTAAATTCAAAACATCAAATTTCAATTTGATAGATGACTTGGTAATTTAATATATTGTTAATATTTCACTTCCACCCGATATGCCAAAATTTATTGCTTCATTTATGTTTTTTTTTAAACAAAAATAATAAAAGTTGAGTTGTTGTTGGTTTAAAAATAATAAAATAATACTTAAATATGCTAGCATTTAATATAAGGCAAGTGGAATGCCTTTGGAAATAGCAAAAACCATATTTGAAGGCAACGCCAATTTTGATATCTCTTTATCCATATCAGCTTAGCATTCTTTTCCACGTCAGCTTTCACATCTTGGTTGGAGTAAATGGTATGTCATTTGTTACCGTTATATGTCTATGTGATATTTTTGACATTTCATTTAAGGGCTCGTTTACTTAGTAGTAATAGAAATGAAAAGAAAGAAATCTAATTGATTTAGAACTTCGTTTGCGTTTTTTTGCACATAAGAAATCAAAATCCGTAATGAGATACTTTCAAATCAGGAAAGGAATACCACAAATTCAAGAATTTGATTAACATGGGTAGACCTAGCATTCGTGTCGTGTTTTTCGTGTTTGTGTCGTTTTCGTGACATACCTGATATCTTAACTAGTCGTGTCGTGTAACACCTGTTAATGTAAAAGGGTAATTTGACTTGACCCGAAATTGACCCGGTAATGTTATCAGGTAATATGACCCGACTCGTTAAAGAAATTATATTTTAAATCAATAAATAATGAAAATGAAAAACATAATTTAACCCCAAAAAAATGAAAAACATAATACTAAATTAGTATATGCATACTATATTGTCATACAAATATTAGTTCAAAACATTAAAAGAAAAAAACATTTGTCTTTCAAGTATTACATATCCAAAATAAGAGCCTAATGGAAACATTAGTACATTACTACAAAATACCAAATGTTCAAGGATATGGAAACTGAAGGGAGTTGTGTTTCATGATATTTGGAGGGTTTTAAAAATCTAAACAACCATGTAGTCTAAGCGTATATGATGCAATCACGAGCGTTTATATGTGACTTCACATGTTTTAGACTTGTACATTAATGATTATGAATTTTATTTATTTTGAACTCCCTTAAATATAATATTCACGAGAGTTTGTATGGTTTTAAAAGTTCAAACGATGATGTACCCATCCTCAAAGCGTAGATGATGCAATCACGAGCGTTTGCATATTCTTTCACATTTTTCGTACTTATAAATTAATTTTTATAATTTTTTTAAATGTGTTTGGTACTTTTAAATTACTTATATTTTAATGTGTTTTATAATATTTTAATCTCACTCTTTGCCTATAGTATACTATAAAAATAAATAAATAAAACTTAAATTTTTTAAATTTATATAGCATAATAATACAAGAATACATATTTAATATAATACACACACACACACACACACACACACACACAGTGACAACTCGTCCCTAATTTTACAATTTTATTAATTTTAAATGAGTGATTTTTCGAAAATGCCTTAGAGGCGAGGATATTTAACTTTCGTTGATCGTCTTTCAGTGACGTGTGTGATATCCCACATCGCCCAGGGGTGTGATCCTTATATATATATTCCCATCCCTACCTAGCACGAGGCCTTTTGGGAGCTCACTGGCTTCGGGTTCCGTAGGAACTCCGAAGTTAAGCGAGAAGGGGGCTAGAGCAATCCCATGATGGGTGACCCGCTGGGAAGTTGCTCGTGAGTTCCCAAAAACAAAACCGTGAGGGCGTGGTCAGAGCCCAAAGCGGACAATATCGTGCTACGGTGGTGGAGTGGGCCCGGGAAGTGATTCGCCCCGGGCCGGGATGTGACAACGTGTACTATGAAATTCCGTCCCTGGAATTTCACTATTCATTATGTATTTCATAATTTAAATTTGTATTTCACATTTACGTTATTTTTATAAGTTAATTTTAATTTCGTTAATTTTAAGAATTAAATCGAACAGTTAAACGTTAATTTTTAATCAAGTGAATTCCCACCTGGTGGGATGAGGCCCAATCAGATTTTGTTCAAGGACCAATTAGATTAGAGTTTTAAGGGCCAATTGGAGGAGAGAGAGAGAGACGGCAACTAGAAAAAAAAAAGAAAAAAGAAAAAAGAAAAAAAGACACTTCCCAACCTTTCTGTCGGCCCGTGCACCTGCGCACCTAACTGACCAAAATCCGACGAATTCCACCATTTTTTCCGTTGAACCACCACCATCCAACACTTCCAAAACACTCACTGACTTCCCCTTTTCCATTTCCACCCAAGATTAAAAGGTTTTAGGTCCAATTTCGTGTAGAACTTCACCGGAGCTCCGGAGGTGGCGAGTTTCACCACCCACCACCATCCTTAATCAACTCCCCTTGGACCTAGGAACAAGAGTCAACAAGTGGTAGGGGTAGCGAAGAACCAGCGACGGCGAATCGAAGCTCACCCATTTTAGGGTTTCCAACTGGTGCGAGCTAATTTGGGGCCTTTATCCACCAAATTGGACTTGGCCACCTGTATAAAACTTGCTCTACTCATTGAGATCTTCATTCCTGGAAAATTTGAGAATTTTTGGACATAGTTGAATTTTCCGACGAACGGGGGCAGCCAGCAGTTGTGTGGAGGCGGCGCGTGGGCAGAGACACCATTTGACCTCCCTAGGCTAAAATGGGTGCCCCTATTTCATATTAGACATCCGATTGAAGAAATTCCGTTGTTTGGTTATATTTCCGTTAAGGGCCGCCACTTGGTTATTATATGATTCGACGATTCGACCATTGGATTGTCACCAAATTTTAATATGTAATAGTACATAATATTTAAGGATATTAGGAACTAATGGATTGGGAATATGATGTACGGATCTTCCTAGATGGGTTATCTAAGTTTGTAAATCTAAACGTCGGCTGCCACTTAATTTTAGTAATTGGCGGAGATCCGATCGTTGGATTGTTTCGAAACTTTAGGACGTTATTCTAGAGGCTTATTGAAACTCTGGGAAAGCTATGGATAAAAAATATGAGGTATGGATCTTCTGGATCGAGTTACGTAGGGTTGTGGACCCTACCGTCAACCTTTGCCTGACGGTTGACTTTTGATCAATGGGTTACAAATCATTCTAGAACATCCTTGGGGATGTGTTTTATGTAAGTTACATGTTCTATCGATAAGAACTCTGAAATGTGATTTGATATTTGTTCTAGGCGACGATTGTTTGTGACGCTTCGATATTTATGCTAGGGAGTTGTAGCGCGAACTTCAGGGGGGTGGGTCTTTTTTTTTTATATAGTGTGTGTGTGTGTGTGTGTGTGTGTGTGTGTGTGTGTGTGTGTGTGTGTGTGTGTGTGATTAATAGTTTCCATTTATGCATTTGAAAAAGAATTTCTTACGTACGCCTGGATTAAACTAAAGTTTATAAGAATTAGTGAAATGACAGAATTTATGAAATATGCTACATCCTGTGGTAGACCTGGCATTCATGTCGTATTTTTCGTGTTCGTGTCTTTTTTGTGTCATACCCGATATCTTAACAGGTCGTGTCGTGTAACACCCATTAAAATAAACGGGTAAAATGACTCAACCCGAAATTGACTCGATAATATTAACATGTAATATGACTCGACTCGTTACACGTGAAGGAAAATATATTTTAAACCAATAAATAATCAAATGAAAAACATAATACTGAATAAGTATATACGTACCATATTGTCACATCCAAAACATAAAAACACATTTTTCTTTTAAGTATATTTTCGCTTACCTAAAATTGATCAAATGGTAAAATTGGAAAATATTGGAATAGAGAAGGGGTTTTTTCGTCCAAAAAAGTTCTAATAATATAAGTGAAATAGAATCCAATGGTACATAATTAATCTCATTTATCTTACTGCTGTTATTTAAGTAAAGTCTTTAATAGCTTTTTTAATTAATGTAGAAGTGTAAAAAATATATAAACGCTCATAATAACAAACTTCGCAACTTTCATGAAGAACTTAACTTTGAAATTTGCCACTATAATCATATAAATCATAGATCAAAATTTAACCGTGGATTGTTGTTTACATTTACGTTTCATTGTTCTCATAAAATTTTGTTTTTTCAAATTTTGTTTTTTGAAAACATGATCTATTAGAGGATGCAGGAAGATGAACGGTTTGGATCGTTGATATTATATTCAGAGTTTTACGGTTAGTGAAAATATTGCTTGATGTTTATAAAGTTTCTACAAACTATATGACATCGACTCATATTTCAGTTAATCGAAAATATCAAAACGTGATATCAAAGATCTGAACCGTTCATCATCTTACATCCACTAGATGATCATGTTTTCAAAAAAGAAAATTAAAAAAATGAAATTTAGTAAGAAGAATAAAGCGTAAATGACAATCAACAGTTAAATATAAATTTAAGGTTTATGGAATATAGTGTTGGATTTCGAAACTGATCTCTTCATGAAAGTTGTAAAGCTTGTCACTATGAGTGATTGCATATTTTTTTTTTTTTTTTTTACAATTTTTACACTTCTACAATAATTATTATTAATTTTATTAATTTTTGCCTCAAATAAAAACATTATTCATGAGAGTTTGGAGGATTTTAAAAATCTGAACGATTATGTAAGTGTAATCATTATCTACTCGTGAAGGAATAATGATGAATCATGAGTGTTTATATATTCTTTCACATTTTTCATACTTGTATGTATGTCTTCTTAGTTCTTGCCTATACAAATACTATACTAGTTTATTTTAATTTCGGACAACAACATGTTAAGTACAATTTATCCCAGTAATGATAATAAGGAATTCTCATAATAAAAATAAATAATGAAAAAAACTTTTTTTTTTTTTTTTAACTTGTATAGAATAATAATACAAAACTATATATTTAATACAGAATATATTATATACATTAATATGGCTATTGTATTTTATAATAAATCTTTTAGTAATTAAAATTTAAAAATATCAAAATAATTTTTTTTCTTAACGGATCGAAATGGATTACCCACGTGTTACTCGCATGTATACCCGTTAAGAACTCGTTAGTAACGAGTTTTTAACGGGTCACCTGATAGTGATCTGATTAGTTATCGTGGTGATCGGAAACCCATTATTTTCATATCGTGTCACTGTGTCGTGTCAGAAACAGCCGGATTTATCCTACGGGATGTACATGTATGCTTATAATCTTTGATGCCATAATTATATCTACGGCTATGAATGTTAATATGTTGATTAGAACTATCGAATCATTGTGGTATGACTATATTGTGTTATCTGCTCATCGTTTGCTGTACCCGGTGTTAGTGCTCGCCCAGGCCCAGGGCTAGTCTTTCACGTGTATGTTCACATCTGCACCGCACGCTCGCTTTGGATCCAAGTAGGTGCTAGTCCCGTTGTACAGGTTGTAATAGGCAACACCGACTCGTATGTGATCGCAAATAGCACCAGTCTTCACGTGATTGTAGCACTAGAGCGTATATCATTATTACATCTAGTCCTGTTCATGTCAGACTACATCTGCATGAACTCGTGTGTTAGCATATGTCGATGAGCACTCGTTATGATATATTTGCCTATGCTAGATTATGTGGTTACTGACATAATGTGTTTATGTACGGGATTTGTGTCGTATGATCATCTTGATATTTTGCAGGCTACGGTAAGTATGTTCATACTATACTTGTTTTATGGTGAGGGGTTATAACGTTTTCAAAAGGTTTTTATTAAAACTTTTTTTTTTTAGGCCCACTCAACCTTGTTTTTTCACCCCTCCAGGTTTTAGCAGCCGAACTTTTGTATCGACGAAGATTCTTGGCAAATCTCGGTATAGGTGGCTACCTTTGAGGGTATAATCCTTATCCTAACTTACTGTACTTTACTTATGCTCTGACATCACGTGTGAAATTGGTTCATTCCCGCTCACAACGCACTCTTGTATTTAGGCACTTATAGGTTTAAACTTATTCACATACTCCACTACACTACACTTTATGGCTTCGTCACCTTTTAGGTTTCGACCAGTACAGCTCGATTTGGAGTCCAAGTGGATATCCCGGGTCGGGGTGTGTCACACACACTATGACTATTGTATTTCATAGTAAGTTTTTTTATTAGTTTAAAAATTAAAATCATCAAAATAACTTTTTTCTTAACGTGTCAAAACAGATTACCCACATGTCACTGTTGTGTAAACCTGTTATTAACGGGTTCTTATTGTGTGATCCGATAACTACCCGATTAGTTATCGTATCGATCTGAAATCTGTTATTTTCATATCATTTACGTGTTAAGTTAATGGATCATGTAAGAAATTACCAGGTCTAAACATGGGGTAATTTATAGAATTCCTTTTCCTTTCCTTTGAGGGTGTCTTACAAAAAACGCCCTCAATATTTTGCTATTTCCCAAAAATAACACCTCGTGCAAATTTGTATAGCAAGTTCTTTATGCTCCAACTTCTCCTGCACCTTGATTAATACTTTTTGCTACTTCTCCAGCAATTTTTTTGTTACATATTTGGCTTTAACAAACAAGATCACGTCGCCTGCTCCTTCGATTGTATTTACTGTGCACATGTGTATCAAGAAGCAAATTTTCTGGTTGACGTTGTTACGAGTTCAGGATTCTAGTACGAAAACCTCCACACTTGGGATAGAACTATACCTTCTATGACTCGTAGAGCCCTCATATTTTATTTTATGGGTATTGGTTGTAATCGTGGTGACTCTCTCTCTAATTTAATTGTTTTTTGAATAAAAAAAATCTTTTCTGAACTTTAATGAATGGTTTACATTGCTTATTCTCTTAAGAGATCATCCAACATGAAATGTCTTGTTTGCATATGCAAGTGTTGGTGTATTTGTTGTATATAATATGCTAGTGTTATTGGTGTATTTGTTGTATATAATATGTGAAATGAATAAGGCATTTTAGTAATGACGCAAAGACAAGGGTATTTTAGGAATCAAGTTTTTTCATTCGGATTCATTATAATTAGTAAACAGTAAAATGAGAATTCAGATATTTTTATTCCGATTTCATCAAAAAAAAAAAAAAAAAAAAAAAAAACAGGATCAAAACGAAAGTGAAGAAACTATTCACGACCCACAAGACTCTCAAGTTTGGGGTATTGGGCTTTCTTGTTGAAGTGCAATTCACGAACCAAACACACTAGATGAGAAATCATAACGGAATAACCAGTTATTGAACTCTACAGTGATTTAGTAATCTTGTCTTCAGGTTCTAGAACTCAAGGTCAAAACATAATCCTTCTTCGGTTGTAATCACTTAAGTGCAAAAATCAACAACGCATTTGACACCATCACCACCACATCTATTCTATTCACTCGACCTAGCTTGCTTGTGAGTTGGCACGCTCGCATTCACAATAAGGATGTAATTAGCTCATAGTTACTCTGTCTGCGCATCACATAGGCTTTGTAATTTTTAGGATCAGCATTTTGGCACGCTTAGTGGGACCAGTGCTAGGATAACTACTAAGTTCATATGATATTTCATATTCCAATCCGCCTCCATTTGACCGATTGGATGAGATCTAAGCACAACTGGAGAGACACATTCAAAAGTGTGAGTAGAATAAACGTGTGTGGGAAGCGAAAAAATTCTTGATGCCCATGACGAGATGCGAAAATCCTTCGCCCACATGTTGAAAGTGAAAGCTCCTAGCACCCTATGAGAACATTAGGCAAAAGAGGATAGAACCCGTTTTAATACTTGGCTGGATGACAAGCACTTTTCTTTTGTTCTTTGGTACAAGTTTATTCCATGTAAAGAATTATTGAATCAAAAGTTCGGGAAACAATTTTACATTTCGGCCACAATCAAGCTTCGGCCTAAGAAGTTTGTCAATTTGACCTAAGAAGAAGTTAGGCCACCTATTTTTTCGGTCAAGATTGAAAATTTGGTAGAAGAAAACATTTCTGATGGTTTGTGTGAGGAATTTTCTAATGACAAACGAGGCCGAAACACAACCTCAAATGCAAAAACCATGTCAATTGATATGTTTTTGGAGATAAAGCCAATATGGAGCAATCTCGTTCAGCTGAATTGTTTGATTTTAAAAATAAAATTGGTGAAGTGATTATGCTCAAAGGGGGGCATAATAGCTTAGTGTATTTGGTGACCGAGAATAGAAACTATTTGGACGAATTAAAAATATTTGGAGATGATCGTCTATTCAGCCTAGAGCAAAATCGGATTGAAAACATTGGTATAAAACGATCTCGGTTCGAAATAAAACATTGTTGGCCTCCTCCTTATTATTGGTTGGCCACTTATATTTTCGTTTGGTAAAAGAAAACTTTTATTTTCTTAACCATTTTACTGTTCAGGCGGATGCATAAGAAAATAAAGCGGGCAACAAACAGTATGCGGCGGAAAAGCTGTCCGTCGATTCAGAGATCAAAGAGTGTTTGCTTGGTCGAAGTCCTTTATGAAGAAATCGGTGGAATTTGTTTTGACTTTGCATGTGATGACCTGAAGCTAATATGGGATGCCTTTATGGATTGATGATCTCCTATTAGTCTCATGATCAATTGACTTTCTTTTTGTCAAAAGAATGGTTATGGATCAGTTTATTGGGTTTGGTTTGGGTGACACCCGACTTGTTAAGTTAACAATCCGAACCTAATCCGTTAAGTTATTGGATCACCCAAACTCAATCCGTTAAGCTCATTTGTCAATCATTTCATCCGTTAACACCCATTAACAATTTCTTTTTGTTTTTTGTTTTATTTTGCATTCCAATACAAATTACACATTTTAATATACAAACAAGATCTCACATTCAGATTTCATTTACAATAGTTGGCAGTGCATTTACTAGTGAAATGTATAAGGCACAACAAGAAGCCTGGTCTGAAAATAAACAATACTAGTAAAGTCATAGAAAGAAGAATACATAAGAAAAACCAATGCAACAAAACACCACAACAGAGCAGCAATCAATCAATCAATCAATCAATCCGAGGGGCTGAACTTTACCTTCATCACCCTTCCTTTTTGCCGTTTTGACAGAGGCTTGCCATGGCCTTCTATCCAAGTCCAAGACAAAGAAGCACTTGAAGGAAGGATCTCGATCCAGCGAGCTGGAGGACGAGTTGCTGCTGTGGGAAGCTTGACTCGCTCCTGGGAAAGAGGCTGAGACGAAGTGTCAGAGCCATCGGAGGAGGAAGAGTTGTCGGTTGCCATTTTGAGGCTGGGAATGTAGTCTTGGAGCTTATCGGCGATGGCGGAGATAGTGGAGAGACCTGACTTTGAGTTCGAAGTCCTATCACTACATTGAAATTACACAAAAGCCTTTAATAATGGATGGTAACGGATTTTCTGGGTTGACCCAATATGACTCGTTATTTAACTGATGATTAACGAGTTGATCCGTTAACAACCCGACCCGTTAAGCACCCATCCAAATACTAGTTTTAACGGGTGGGTCGAGTGGGGTTAATGGGGTCGAGTTCAAAATGTCAGGTCTAGTTCACAAGACATGTTAATAAGATGGTGGTTCTATAATGACCCAAAGAGAAATTTAGGTGCCCTAATCAATTCTATTTTGGATTTCGAATTTCGTGTTGAACAAATCATTTTTTTTAAGGGAATTTTAACAAAAAACTCACTTTAACTTTAACAAAAAGCTCACTAAATCTGTTCACTTTAACGAAAAACCATATTTTTACATTAAAAAGTCAATTATGGTACTATTCACTTTTCTTTTTATTTTGTCTTTATCGTTAAAACTCAAAGTTTTCAAGCTCTTTTCGTTATTATTATTATTTTTTTTTAAAGATGTGGCTTGACATAAAATAAATGTTCTAGGATGAACAGATTTAGTAAGACTTGAGCCTGCTGCTTTTTGTGGTCGGCTCAGTTCTTTTCGCACAGCTTGACTCGGATATGCTATTAAAACCAATTTTCCTTCTCTTTGGTTGTACTTGGCTCAGTTCTTGTACTTCTCGACCGAGAAAAGAAAGCTACAGCCGACTAAAAAGGAAAATTTCGTTCATAACTCGACCCGTTCAATTGGATTCAGCTGCTACAATGGAAATTTCTAGTCTGTACTCAGCAACAAAAATTAGGAATATTGTTGATGTCATGAGTTATGGAACAAATGGCTTCCCTGCATTTAAATCTCGAAACTGCTGAATGACAACAAGCGGCAAATCAGATACGTTTTGATTGAGAAGTTATGCCTATATTAAGAGCGATATGCCATTCAAAGATGAAGTGATTCGACAAAAGTGTCAATAAGAATTTGTTTCAAGGCTCCTGCTAATGTGATATGGTGGACATCTAGGGAAGCTTCAGATAAGGGTGTGAAACTATCAAATGTGGGCATCATAATGGAAATGAATGTGAACCGGTCAAGTGCCCAGGTGTAGGGTGCAATCTGAGTGGAGAGAGTTGCAATTTGCATACAACTGCAGGAGTAGTAATTTGCATACATTTGAATGACTTTTGCTATGCACGTGGATAGTTATTTTGGCTAAGGATGGTGAATGTTTATCAAGAAGACTCTTTTACTGGCTGCTTAATTGAAACATGGGAATATACTGGCTGCCTAAGATGCTTAGTTGTTTCACGTGGTTGATGAAGTTGGAGCCATACAGGCTAAGGAATATGTCGTGAAGAATAAAAAGATCAAATGTATGATTATCATTGTTCGGGCAAAGATGTCTAGAGAAAGTTCCTCGGACCTCAGCACAGCTCTCCAAGGGATTGGCACTTTGGATATGTAGTCGGGCTCTTGCTTGTTGATGTGCTACAAGAAGAGAACATAGTTAGTTTTGAAAGGTGCCTTTGTGGGGCCTTAGGTGTAGGCCTTGAGGCTCGCAATCAAAACTAACTAAGTGCTAGGCATGCCACTGCTATCTCAGTATAGCAGATGTAGAACAAGTGTGTTTTAAGATGATTACTTACGCCCCAAGTTACTCAGACTTCTTGTTATCAAAGGATTGTCGTGGATAAGTTAAGTCCACATTAAGTTCTTTTTCTTACCTTGTAAACAAGGACTTTTAGTTTATAATCTTGTATGCTTGAATGGAGGGAGTTCAGAGTCATTTATTTGGTCCTAGATTGCTTTTAGTGAAAACATATGTATTGAACTAACCAGATCCAGATGCAAATGGAACTTCTTACAAGAGAAAAACAAGTGGAAATGACTTGAATACATGCTGGAGAATGCATTAAGCAATAGATCTACTAATTTAGAAAATAAACAAAGAGCTTCGAGCAAGATTTCACCTTGTTTGGCAAGGTTGAACTTCTTGCAGTCACTTTCTTTGTATTTACAAGGTTTATATGCTACAAAATGGATGAATGGTAAACACGTTTACACAAGGGAATCGATACTACACCACTGAGGGAGATAGAAGAGCTTTTATACTAGTCAAGAGATAGCTTTTTCAGAGAACTATCACTAAAAAGATTGAATCTGGGTTGATTTTAGCTTTTGGATGCAAATCTGGCTTGAGAGTAGAGTTTGTATGTTTGTTTGTTTGATTGGTTAAGTGTCCTTAACTCTGGGGCCTCTTCTTCCTTTTATAGGCAGTTTGACCCGACTGTTGTAACTTTGCCCTTGCCTGAAAGCACTTGGATAGTAGCGAGTCATCAGCTTTTTACTTGTAATGCCACTAGAAAGTGTTATTTGGCTGGTAGTAGGTTAGTCTCCATCACTTATCATTTTAATTGTGATCACGTGGCTTGTATCTTGGTTGAGAAGGCTTCAATTTGCCTTTGGTTTTTATGCTGGGCTTCGGGCAAGTCCTATTTTAATTGGCATCCTTAGGCTTTCCTTCATTTAAGCCCAATGTTCAAATATTAACCCAAACAGTGCCCCATTTAATCATTGTTGAGTCTGCAAACCGAGGCGTCAATAATGATTAAACAGCTGTTGCATGCTTTCATTCGGGACTTGCACAATTTAAGAAAGCCGTTGTTTAACAAAAACCTTTGCACTAACCCACAATTTCCAACATTAACTAACCATTTACTATATAATCTTCACTTAAATCCCTCAGCCAAGTACCTTAGCAATCTCAAACCTTCGAATTTCCAGAACTTCCCAGAATTCTCGGAACTCTAGAATTTTCTTGCTTCTTTTTGCCTTCTGCCTTCGAATTTCTTCTGTTTTATTTCTAAACTCACTGAATGGCACCCAAAGCTATTCAAACTCGATCTCCCTATGAATCAGTCGAGGGTATCGCCACTATGCATCATTTGCTCAATGACCTTCATCGGTGTCGGGTAGGCCTGCAGACTTCATTTTTCTTCGAATAGGGTGAGGTGCACTCCTTGGGGCCTGTATGGACTTCTCGAGTCCCAATTACAGTAGAGACCAATATGTCCAAGGCGAATTGGTTCACCTCGCACCCATTTTAGGTCGAGTCTGGCATTTTAGCATTGAAGTGGTCAAACCACCGTCGTGGCTTCCCTCTAATGAAGGATGAAGGCTGGACGCAATGGATAAATGAGCTTGAGCATATCTTTAAAAGGAAATGGATGACCAATGGGATCTATGAGTTGATAATGCTCTCTAAGACCATTGTGATCGCTAAGCCCGAGCTGCTCACTACGGCCTTAATCATTTGGAATTCAGGCATAGACACCTTTGACTTTAGGATGAGTCCCATGTTCCCGACCATCCTCGACATGTCACAGGTCTTCGGGTTAAGGCCCTCAGGTAAAGTTGTGGATGTTACCCACGACTGGTCACTCCTTTCTGGCCTGACCGTTAAGAGCTCGAGCACCTCTAATCCCATAACTCAGCTAGACTACAATTCTTCTACCTTCAAGAGTTATGGGACCTTATTCATGGGTTTTACCCCTTTTGTTAAGCAGAGTTTTGGCTCGACTTTCTCCACTGCCAACAGAGATCAAGAGCATATGTATTTTCTATTATACTGGCTTAACAAACACGTCTTCCCCAACAAGTCTAAGGGAGTGAAAGTCGAGTAGATCCCTTTGGTAGAAGCTTTACATAATTTTGACGATGTTGTTACAGGCTCTTTCCTTATCACTTATCTTTATCACCTTCTTGATGAAATAACCTGAGGTATTCCCTTTGAGACCAACCTTAATGGGCCCATTTGGACGATCTAATTATGGCTACAATGGTATTTCCCTGAGCTTCAAGCTCCAAATCTTGAATTCCCCGAGGGTGTTGCCTCTGCCTAAATTTTGGTTGAGGCTTCCCCTACCAACCATTCTACTTTCTGCTGCCTCTACTTTTTTAGAGTTTGTAGGACTCGGGCATACCTGGAGTGGGGAACATTAGTGCTTAGGAGATATCCTTGGTTCTTCGACCAAGCTTTTCAAGATGCTTTCGGGGAAGAAGCCAGTACCTTATGCAGAGAGAAATTTATCAGCTGCATTCAAACCAGGGACCTAGCCTGGGGAGTGAGGAGCAACCGCTACGAGCGCGGGCTAGAAGTTTATCATCCAAACTTCTCTAGCAGGAAGTTGGGCTTTAGGTAGACCATTCCCATTCCATTTTTTAACTCCCTATATTGCGGTGCCTCATACCCCCTTCGCTCTCCACCAGAAGCCACTTTTTGGGCTGCTCGACGCAGTCTGGAAGTCATGAGTAAAGTTACCCGAAAGCCCATGGCTCTGAACTTCGAATGCACCCCGACCTTCTATTCTTGGTGCGAAGCAAAATAGACCAAGAAATATGGAGAAGATTGCTGCGAAGCTCATGATTGCCTCTTCAAGCAACTCTCCATCAAGTTTTATCCTAAGCCCGATGAGCTTGAAAACTGGAAGGAAATGATTCACCAAAAGAACCAGCTTCTTCTAATAGGTATCTCTTGTTTACTTAACTTGAATTTTATGACATTTTATGAATCTGCCTTTTTCTAATCTTTTCTTTGGTTTCTTTACATTTGTAGCCTAAGGCAACACCGAAGAGGTGGACGTCGGGCTAGATAAAGAGGCTGGGGACGCCTTTATCCTTCAAGAAGCTAATGCTGAAGCGGTGAGGCAAGGCGCTGGAGAGGGCATATATGTATCTGAGTTGTTTAGAGACTCGGAGGGTGAGGTTGAGCCTGTGGTGGAGACTCGGGCAACTCGGAGGACAAGGGCGACGGTAGTAGAATCTTCAGAGTCCGAGCCCGAATAGCGACCTCAAGCTCAACTCTCCATACTTAGTCTACGAGCAACTCCTACTAAGAAGAGGATTAGAGCTCAGACTTTTAAAGCCTCCAAATCTTCCAAGTCTTCCACTGCTCCTCTAGTTGAAACGGGCAAAAAGAAGCAGAAGGCTTCTGGTAAATGAATCTTGTTTCAACCTTTCTTTCTTACTTGTACTTTTATATTATGAGCTAAAAACTTTATTTTCTTCAAAACCAGGGCCTCGAACAACTAAGAAGCCTATTTTTATGCTGAGGGAAGAGCCATTGGGTGCAAAAATACATTAGAAGGCTAAGGATCTTCTTGATAGCACTCTTGAAGAACTGGAGGTATGACCTGTGTCTCAAGTCACTCCTTTGAAGTTTTCCCTTCTCTCATTATTTTTTATTAATTCTTTGCCTGACTGCCTAAAATAGGTCATAAGGGAAGAAAATATCTCTCCACCCAAGGCTTCTTCACCTCCAGCCCGAATGGTGTATGCTTCTCCTCCTCGGGCTAGATCTTCAAAGGTATATCTCTTCTTCACTCATTTTAACTTTGTATTTTTATCACTTTTAGAGCTTTAATACCTGACTTTCATTTTTGTAAGCTAAGGTTAGAGCAGTTGAACCCTCAGTCGGGCAAAGTTTTATTTCTATTCCTTCAACTTGTCCTCCTTTGGTGGTGGCTCCTATATCCCAGTTTGACCCAACAATTGAGGAAATGCTGCATTTTGTGGAAAACAACAGTAACTCGGTTAGCATTTTCCCTTAACACTTTTACGCTTGAAGTCCCCCTCATTCTATACTCATTTTCTCTTGTTTTTTTTCCTAGTCTTCCCTAACACAAGAGTCTCATATACTACCAACATCTGTATTTGGTGAGCCTATAATCCCTGAGATCTTTGTGGTCTTAGAAGTAACTAGCCTGCAGGCTTCTCCTCAAATAGCAGCAACTATAGAGGAGTTTCCTCCTTCCATTTAAGAACTTGCTCAGGTATAGAAGTAACTTTACCTCTATTTTCTTTTTTCCATAACTTAGTTACTCACATTTGCCCTTTATCCTTGATATTTATAGGCCTTTGGTGAGGGTTCGGGCACAATTCCTCATTTTTCAATAAGTGGGAATGATCCTCCTCAGCCATTAAGGGAAACAACTCCTTCTTTACCTATTTCCAAGGCTCTAGGCTCCACTCAGGTATATTATCTTCGTTCTTTTCAAAATGTAGTCTTTTTCTTGGTTTGCAATAGGTTCCTGGAGAGGACTTGGGCAATTCTCCACAACCTTTGGTGCGTAAGACAGAACTTCCACGACCTCCTCTCGCTTATGGGGTCACAAGGATCCCTATCCCTAGGCTAAGAAGAAGACTAAGGCTACCGCTGCTCCTACCCCTCGGGCTTCTCCATTTGCTGAGACTGCTTCCACAATTGCACCTTCTGAAGGAGCTGGAACAATGCCTTCTTCCCCTGCGTCTATCTTCACCACAACATTTTTGCCCGAGCTTTTTAAAGAGTTCAAGTAACTCAAGACAAGACTAAGATCTTCAAGGCATCCCTTCGAGCCCCAAGGATTTCACGGTCAACGTTAAATTTTTCAAGAGTGGTCTAAGAGGGATTTCTCAGCTTCCTTGAGCCTCAAGGCTTTCCACAACGTAGAGAAGGCCATCACTGATCTGTTCAAGGCTGATCAATCATCTAAAGTTTAGTATGCATCATTCCTATCTTATTTCAAGAACTTGAGGGCTCTAAAGGATCATCATCAGAGGGTTGGGAGGTAAGCTAATCGAGTTAGGTGCTTCAAGGTGAAATAAACCAGTACTTCAACTCATATCCAGCAGTTGGTGGATGAAGGTTCAGCTATAGAGGAAAGGATCAAAGTGGTGACTTTTGAGATCCAGAAGCTAGAGGAGTAACTTGCTGTGCTGAACAGATTACTCTACTTAGCAAACTTTATCAACAAATTGAGGAAGTGAAGAAAGAAAATTTGGAGATGGAGGATGCTGAGTCTTAACTTGCCAATAACAGCACAGTTTTGGCCGAGCCAAGCAGAATCTTTACAATTATGCAAACTTATCACTCCAGAATAATTACTCTGGGTGAAGATGTAAATCTGTTAGGCTAGGGCCACTGTAATCTTTATATGGAATGAAATAAGTTTCTTCTTCATCTTTATCTTGTCTTAACTCCATTTGAATTTTAACTGTAGTAATCTAACTTCCACCCTACTTAACTTGCTTAGATTTCCTCGATATAAGAATCTCTTGCATCTCATAAAGTTGGATGGTATCTCTTTGAAAACTTAGCATTAACTGGGTTTTGCAAGTTTTTTTCCAAATCTGCCAAGTAATGTCCTCCCCTATCTAGCACTTGATTGACAATGAAAGAACCCTCCCAAATAGGGCTCCACTTCCCAAAGCCTCTAACTTGAGCTCCTAAGGGTAGAATTGCCTTCCACACTAATTCTCCTTCCCTGAAGGTCTTTAACTTCAACTTTTTATTGTATGCTCAGGTAACAGCTCTCTTCCCTTCTTGAATTTTATTTAAAGCTTCAATTTGGGCTACATCTATATTTTGAACTCCTTGACACATAACCTGAATGTATTCTTCACTGTGCAACCCAAACTGGTTTTGAATCGTAACAGAACTCATATTTATCTCTATGGGGAGTATAACATCTTGCCCAAAGGTTAGGGTGTAAGCAGTAGTTCTAGTTCCTGCCCTCTTAGAGGTTCTGTATGCCCACAAAGTTTCTCCCAAGTTTTCATGACATTTCTTAGGACTATTCACCACCATTCTCTTAATAATATTCACCAAAACCTTATTGCTGGCTTCTGTTTGACCATTTGACTGTGGGTAGAAAGGATTAGATTGGATCATCTTTATTTTGAACTTACTTGCAAACTCCTCTACTTTCTTTGAAATAAAAGATAGGCCGTGGTCTAAAACAATTGTCTCGGGCATCCCAAATCTATGTAAGATCTTGGTTTCAATGAACTTTTTGACTGCAATTGAGGTGATAGTCTTGACAGTTAAAGCTTCTACCCATTTGGTGAAGTAATCCGTTGCCACAATTATGAATGTGTGTCATTTGCTAGAAGCTGGGTAGATCTGCTCTATGAAGTCCATTGCCCATCCTCTGAAGGGCCAAGGTATGACCACATGGTTTAAGGGCACTGAGGGCACATGTTGAAAATGTCCATACCTTTGACATTCCTCACACCCTTGGGTATAAGCTTTGCAATCCTTCTCTATGTTGGGCCAAAAGTAGCCATATCTTCTGAGTAACCATCTCATCTTAGTTCTAGCTTAATGTGCTCCACAGATTCCTTCATGTACTTCAGTCATTACTCTCATTGATTCTTCATGGCCTAAGCATTTTAACAATAGTCTATCTGGAGTTTTGCTTAACAGATGATCCCTTCACAGGACATACTCTGTTGCTTGTTGTCTATTCTTCTTACTTGTGGGGAAAGAAGGGTTTTTCAAGTAATGAATAATAGGTGATTTCTAATCTTCTATCTTTGGCTTTTTAGTCATCACATTTAGGCTGAATTCTCTATCAAAGATAGATGAGAGATTTTTCCTTTGCACTTCCACCTCTACCTCAAATCTTCTTTCTTGGATCTATGCTCTAGAAGCCAACTGCGCCATCTTATTAGCCATTGCATTTGATTCTCTGGGAATATGACTGATTGATACTTCAGGGCTCCAATAACTCAATAACTGAGTGGCTACCAAATAATAACCAGCCATAGTAATGTGTTTACACTTTTATTCCCTATTTAGTTGATTGATCACCAACTCTGAATCACTAAACACTTCAACTTCAGTTATCCCCAACTCTATCAAGATTTCTAGGCAAATTATCAATGCCTTATACTCTACCCGATTGTTGGTAGTATCTTGATAATTTAAGATAAATGAGTAATAGTGTTGAACTCCCTTGGGATCGATGATAACAATTCTAGGTCCAGCACCATTTTGAGTACAAGACCCATCAAAATACAATTTCCAAGGAGTGATCCAGAGACTAGCTGTCATCTTTATTTCTTGCTGGATCCACTCTTCTTTGCCCTAGAAAGCTTTTCTTGGCGGGATCCATATACTGGCCACTTCTAGAGTTCTTGGGATGTTGACAAGATCAGCTTGTGACTCTTGGTGCTCAGCTAAGAAGTCTGCAATTGCTTGTCCCTTGATTGCTCTTTGAGGCATATAGTGAAAACTAAACTTTAATGGTGCTAGAATCCATTTTCCAATCCTTCCAATTAGCATTGGTTTTGACAACATGTATTTGATTACATCAGCATTGGCAATAATGTGGATGTGGCAAAGCAACATGTAATGCCTTAACTTGCATGCAGTGAAGTATAGAGCCAAACACAACCTCTCCACTGGGGTATATCTTGTCTCTACCTCAGTAAGGATTCTACTGAGGTAGTATATTGCTTGTTCCTTCCCACCTTCATTGTTTTAAGCCAACAAGCTTCCCATTGACTTTTCAGTGGCAGAAATGTAAAGCTTTAAAGGTTTCTCTCTTTGAGGTGGCATGAGCACTGGTGGAGAAGTTAAGTAAGCCTTTATTTTGTCAAAGGTTTCTTGGTGTGGTGGGCCCCACTCGAACTCTTCTTTGTCTTTCAATCTTAACTGAGGAGTTAACAACTGAATCCTACCCGCCAAATTAGCAATGAATTTCCTCAAGAAGTTGATTTTTCCCAGTAGCCTCTGCAACTGTCTTTTATTAGTGGGAGGTGGTGATTCCATTATTGCCTGAGCTTTATTTTTGTCGACCTCCACCCCTCTTTGGTGAACAAGGAATCCCAAAAAGTTGCCCGACCTTACTCCAAAAACACATTTCTTAGGATTCATTTTTAGCTTATGGGTCCTCATTCTTGTTAAGGCTTGTTTGAGGTCTACTAGGTTTTGTTCTTCAGTTTTAGACTTCACTATGATGTCATCAATGTATACTTCCATGTTATGGCCAATCAAGTCATGAAAAATGGCATTCATTGCGTTTTGATAAGTTGCACCAGCATTTTTTAGCCCGAATGGCATGACTAAATACTCATATGCTCCAATATGGCCTAGGCACCTAAAAGCTGTTTTATGTATATCTTTTTTAGCCATTTTTATCTGATTATAACCAGCATTGCCATCCATGAAAGATAGAACTTTGTGTTTTGAAACTGCAACTATAGATAAGTCACCCATGGGCATGGGATATCCATCTTTAGGCGTGGCTCCATTAATGTCTCTATAGTCAATACAACACCGAACTACATTAGTTATAGCTTTTAATATAGGTACAATGTTGGCAAAATTTGATGTGAAAATTAACTTAACACACAAATTAACCCTCTTTTGACAATTGTAGCATATAAATAAGTAGGGATCGTTCTTAAACCGGGGATTAGGAGGGATTGCTAAACACTTTAAACTGACTCAAATAAATAAAACTAACCTTAAAAACACTTAACTCAACTTAAAAAGACTCAAAATAAGTTCACAAGACTCAAAATAAGCTAAAAACACTCAAAACTACCTAAAAACACAAACTGGGTAGTTTTGAGCCTAAACACAAACTTGGACAAAAATTGGTTCTAACTTGACTCAAAACTCTTAAAAACACAATCTAAAACATATTTGAACCAATTAGACACTCTAAGACAATTGGGGATTTGGTTTTGGATGAAAATCAAACAAACAAAACAATAATGTAAACTAGGCAGATTTGGACGAAATTGATTGAATTAAGTGGATGGTGAGATAGCTAGGAGGTTTTTCTCCACACATGGCATACTTGCATACAACACAATCTCCAGTTGCTTATTCAATGAATTATGAACCTCAACACCCCAAGTTAATTAGGTACGCTTAAATTAACTCTCAGATTTCCCTTAGGTCATTGAATTGAATGGAATTAACGCATTGCAATCAAATTATTCCTTAAAAGTTCTCTATATGAAAGCGCATAATAGAAAAACAATCAAAGATCATTAGTATCTATGGAAATCATAGGTGTTGACGAGGCATTCGTAATTATGAAAGCGCATGATACTTAGGCCAAGAATTTACTTAACATAATTGTGACCAACAATCTTAACTACTCATGAATATAAGTTCCCAACGATTAGGTGAAGTTTCCTTATACCCTAGCATCAGATTTATGCATGCAAATCAAGTGTGCACTCTCAATTCATATATATAAACAAGTTTTAATTAAAGCAGATTGGTAAATTGAATTCACCATTTATGAAATCACAACTGAAAGTAATCAAATCATCATGCAAATATAGCCATGGTTTCGAAATTCCCCCTAGCCAAAAAGGGGATTAGTTCCTCATGCTTGCAAAACAAAGATTATTGAATTTAAACATTGAAATCATAAGAAAGATTACACCTAAACGTTTCAGTAATTCTAGGATGAATGGCATGCACGGCTAGGCTCCCCTTCCTCCTCCTTGCTGCGGCACTTGGTGTGGGTGGTGGTTTTGGGGGTTGTGAATGGTGTGTTCTTGTTTAGAGGGATGGAGGATGGCTGATTATGGTGGTAGAGGTGCGGCAGGTGTGTATGGAGGTGTATGGAAGTTGAAGAATGGAGAATAGGGGTTGCGGCACAAGGTTTCTGAAAAGCATAAAGGGTGGTACGAATTTTTGGCTGATTTTATGTTTATATAGTCCTAGGGTTAAGTAGATTAGGGTTACACTTAACAGATTTAGTGGATTAGGGCCTTAGGGTTCGGCTATAGGTGATCAAATCCACCTAGGAGGGGGTTTGGCCCACTTAGTTTCATATAAGGCTTGTGTAACCCAAATCCAAAAGGGATTAGGCCCTAGAAATCAGAATCCAAAGGGCATAGGGCTTAGGAAGGTGCGGCACAAGTGGGGGAAAGGGTGGAATGGCTTGCAAGGTAAGGCAAGGCCTTCTAGAAGGGTTTGCTTCTAGAAATAGGTTCTAGAATTATCTATTTAGGTCCCCTTGCAACTAGGATTAAGACATGATAAGGTTTGGATAGGATAAGATGAGATAAAGTTTGGATAATGTTTTGGATAATGTTGGATAAGGTTTTAGATAAGGTTTTGGATAGGGTCTCCTCTTTTGAGCTACTTCCTTATCCACTTTGTCTTTAGCTTAGTTATTTCCTCTTCTTATCACATTTCTAGCCTCTTGAAGTCCAAATTCGTCCATCCATGTTGGCCTATATGCAAGCTATCCACATAGTGTCCAAAATTGCTCCAACATGCACCAAAATGCACTTTCTTGGTACTTTAACCCTTAGGACCTACAAACACACAAAATTGAGTTGTAATACGACATTAACTAGGAAATAATAGCACAAATGCACAAGAATAAGCTAGCTAAGTCGCCTAAATATGCTCCTATCAAATGTTGGCCAACCACTTGACATATTTGGCAGGCCTAATAAATCCAGTCTTCACCAGCCTTTCAATCTCTTCTTTGACCTTTCATTCGATCTCTTTTGACATCCTTTGTGGTGCTTGCTTCATAGGTTTATATTCCTCCTTAATAAGCATTCTGTATTCTACTAAGGTTGAATCTAAACCTGACATCTCAGTGTAATGCCAGGCAAAACAACATTTGAACTTATGCAAAAGGCTGACTATCTTTGCTTGATCTCTAGCTTCCAACAGGCCACTGGTTTGTATAGGTCTAGGAATCAATGGTTTCTAAGGGGTCTTGTACCTTTGGTGGTGGCTTGTCAACTTCTATACACAAAAATTCGACTAGCTCCAGACTCTCGGGCATATCCTCGGGCTAGTCCAAGTCATATATACATTCTGCCATTTGTATGGTTGCTTCCAACTCCTTCCCAAAAAAACTCTTTACTGTCTTTGTTGCTTGGAGTCTCTTTGCTCCACACTTATTTTTCCTCAGCTGAACTCTCCCTTTCTTGCTTCTATACACCGATAGTCTCTTGATTAAGGACCTGACTATAACTATTTGGTTATTTCTTCTTTGTTCTAACATTACTGGTGTTGAGGAGTTATGACAATATGGGGTCTACCTATTCCTCTATTGTGAGGAATAATCATTATTCCAAGAGCTTTTGGGCCGTCACCTTAGTCGGTCGGCCATTCTCATCAGCTCCTAAGCACTGGAGAATCCTAATACTGGGATTGAAGAAACTAGCTTCTACAATATTGGCTGTATGAAGGAATGGCTGTGACTCGGCCTCCACCATTTCCCAAAATCCTGGTCCCATAGTTCCTTCCTCGTGGTAAACAGCTACTTGTTGATGCAAGGTGGATGGTATAGAATAACTTTGATGAATCCAATCTTTACCAAGCAAAGCTCCTAAGTAGAACCACTGTCCACCACAAAGAAAGCTAACATAATTTGCTTCGAACCTAAGTCAACCTCCAGAGGTAATATTCCATGAGTTCTGGTAATGGCTCCAGAAAAGCTAAAGACTGTTAAGTTAGTAGGAATAAGATCTTTATCACCTTTTCCTAACTTCTTCATCTGTTTTAGTGGTATCACATTGACCGTAGCTCATCCATCAATCAAAACCCTCTTGAAGGGTACTCCCTCCAAATGATTAGTTATATATATGGGCTTAAGAAGGTTAGCTAAGGCCATACTTGGGTGGCTGAAGACCATTTTATTTGAATATACCCTATAGGGCTCATTCTTTGCTGCTTGGGCAAGCTTGTTTTGCTCGATTCTCTTATTCCAGCTTCCTTAATACTAACATATGCCATCATAGGTTCTATTCCAGCTTCCTTGATCAGGCTCAGTGCAAAACATGGCAGATAGAACATATGTCATGTTTACATAGAAGTTGCTAGGTTCAGGTAAATCCTCATTCTTACCTATAATGTGGTCCATGAATTCATCCAACTAGGTATGTGCTTTTTTTGGCAACATTAGCTCGAGCAACTTTTCCTCCTGAGTTATACCAAAGTTCTGTATTTGCACTAGGTTTTCACAGAGAGTATCTACCAGCAATGGCGAGGGCATTCCCCTCTCAGGCGAGATAGTTCCAAAACATATTGGCTCTGGGCTCCATCTTGGGGTAGGCATCATCACTATATCCTCTTGACCTTTTCTCAAGATTCTGTACTTTCCTGATTGAGGGCTTTATGCCACATCATCTCCCTTCCCCTCAGTCTTGCTGTTTGCCCTCTCTACCTCATTTTTACTTATCCAATGAAGTTGATTTCTTCCCCTATGAGGTACTTTCTCAAACTTCACATTTTCAAATTTTTCTAATGGAGTAGGGACTTTTAATGAGTTTATGTGGGCTTTGTGCTACCTTTGGACTCTCTTGATCATAGAGGCTCCTATCTCTTTGACAGGCTTTCCATCATTTCCAAACACATACCATTTCCGCCTGAGTCGGGCATAATTCTTTTTCGCGACTGGATTCACTATCCACTTCTTTATTTTGACATCTCCATTGACATAGCTTGGCTAGAGAGGCCTCACGTCCACCTATTTTGGCATTTTGGCTTCTTTGTCTTCCACTTTTTCAGAGGGTTTGTAATTTCTGAATACCTTTGACAAACCCTTTGGTTGAGAATCCTTTCCCAACCTTTGGAAAACATTTCTAGATGTTTATTTCTCAGCTGCCCGCATGATGCTTTTGTGGAATTCTTGCTCTTTTGATCAACTCTTGATCAATAATAGCTCATGATGCTAGCACCTCTAGTTCACATTGACACTAGCACTTGCTACACAACACTAGCCCTTTAACTATGGCTGCTTTGGGTTTATTTGGTAGCTTGATAGTTCCTTTTGTCAGTTTGTCAACTTGCCTCATTTCTGCTTTCACTTCCTAGGTGGCTTTTCTTTTCCTTTTTTCAGTCCAAGTTAGGTTGATCATGTCTATTAGGGCTTCTAGGAAATGATCAGTGTCAATCATCATATTGGCATGTTGTTTCTCCAACAACAACTTTCCTTTTACTATAAGGTTTGTATCCAGTCTCTGAACTGGACACAATTAGTTATATAATGGTTAAAGGTATAATGTAGCTTGCAATACTTCTTTCCTCTTAGTTCTTCTGGCTTAGGCATCTTCTTGGGGCTATCGGGCATAATCACTCTTGCCCGTATTAACTCTTTATAGATTTCTGAGGCTTGTCAAATCAAAATAATAACTCTGGTACTTAGGGGGCTTCATAAGGATAAATCCACCATCATTCATCACCACCTTTTGATCCTTGGCTAGCTGGACTAAACCATTCACTATTAATGGTTTAAAGGGCGTAGTCATCTCTACTGCACACATATCCATCTCTTCTCTCCCATGACCTTCACTTTCTTCTGGCTCTGCTTCTTCAAACTCTACTTGGTGAATTACAGCTTTACTTTTGTAGAAATGAGGCACCTTAGATGAGTGTTTCACTTGTTATTATTCAATCAACAACTTTTCATACTTTGTGGTAGCAGTTACCAACTCTTGCAGCTCATTGAACTATAGATCATAAAAAATTTTCCTTAAAGGCAGCCTCAAAGCCTTCTGCAGCAATGGATATAAGTTGTACATGATTGATAGGGAATTGGCATCTCATCCTTGTCTTTCTAAACCTCATCATGAAGTTTTCTGTAGACTCATGCTTATATTGATTTACTTCCACTAGATCCTTGATAGTCATCTCGGGCTCTACTTTATAGAACTGTTCATGAAAAACCATCTCCATTTGCCCCCAGTTGGCAATCGAATTAGGGGGCAAAAGAGAATACCATTGAGATGCTAGACCAACCAACGAGTTCTCAAACAATCTTAACTTATAATTAGAATTATCTTCGAATACCATGCAATGGTTGGAGAACTACTTTCTTGTTCTTTGGTTTCTTTAGAGACGATGACTCTAATATTTCAGGCTATGATTTTCTTTCGAAATACCTTTCCATAGCTGAAAACTGAAAAATATAAATTGACTAACTTTAAATTATAAGAAATATGAACATATATACTAAATTTTACAAACTAAAACATATTAAGAAATTAATTAAAAGAAATTGCAAGACATCAATTTAATAAGAAAATAATCGTAATTTAGAAACAAAAATTGCAAGAGGGATTAAGAGTAAAATGCATACTTTGGGTTGTAGGCCAACTAACTAAACTTCAATTTCTTTTTCTTTGTTGGAATAATGGAATTAATCTTCTAATCTACAAAAGAAATATTATTTGTTGAATTAATTTACGTATAGAGATAACAACCTATATAAAATTGACAAATTGCAAAAATATTAAAGATGAGAAATTGTGGAGATTTGGAGTTCATGCTCTACTGTAATTGCTCTGTGAATGATGAGACAGTGAGATACCCAAAAAAAAAAAAAAGAGTTATATGATGGGTGAGGAGTGATATCTTGTTGTTTCAAATAAAATATTTATTTTATTATTGGTAAGCAAAATAGATGTGAGATTGTGTAAAAGTCTATATCGATTAATTTTTTTAGTATTGGAAAGGTGGTCAATCTTAGTAAAAGTCTATATCAATTAATTATTTTAATATTGGAAAGGGGCCTAATCTGAATGGAAATTATATTAGAAATGGTATAAGCCACTGTGCAGAGGTATGGTATAGGTTTGAATTAAAACAGTTGGACTAGGAAGAGGGTTGGAAGTCTAACTGATAGTACTAATTTTTATTTTTTTATTTTTTTACAAAGACAGGGTAGCCCCAGGATTACTGTGGTCCTTAGGTCGATCTACCTCTGTGAAGAGCAATAGTAGGTTGCTTCTTTGCACTCAAACTATTGGGCTTAGAGCCCAAATAAACACAAAAGTCACTTGTGGATCTCCGGTCATATATACAACCAATCCAATCTACCTCAGAGAAGGCATTCAAATGTAGGGATCCTTTCTTGAACCACAGTCCTTGGTGAACATAACCTTTTAAAAATCTCAGGATGTTTTTACTGCTTGAAAGTGTGGCTGTCTTGGACATTGAAGAAATTGACATACTTGATTGACTACAAAAGAGAGATCTAGTCTGGTCCAAGTCAAGTATTGCAGAGTTCTAACAATTTATCTATACTCCTTTAGATTTCATAACAGATTTCCAATGTGATTCTCTGTACCAAGAGGAGTGGAGCAGGGTTTACAACCTTCCATATGTGTTTTGACAAGAAGATCATGAACATACTTGCCTTTAGATAGAAAGATACCTTATGTGGATCTGTGAACTTGCAAGCCAAGAAAATAATGCATGGGTCCCAAATTTTTCACAGGGAACAAGTTATTGAGCTTTTGAATGAAATTTTTACAAACAAAAGCATTGGGACAAGAATATCATCAACATATACCAAAGCTATGACAAGGGAAGGTTCATATGCCCAAATAATGAGCAGTCAGATTGAGAATTGGAGAAACCAAGACTAAGAAATGTAGAGACCAATTTGTCATACCATGAAGTAATGCATTACTAATGTCCAGCTGATTGAGAAACCAGTCATATTGAACAGCTAGAGTCAATAAAATCCTGATAGTGACAACTTAGCCACATGACTAAATGTCCCTTTGAAATCAACACTTTCTTGCTGATAGAAGCCTTTAGCTACAAGCCTTGACTTATATCTATCAATGGATCCATTTGGTTTACTCTTAATCTGGAATATCCACTTGCAACCAGCTAAATTTTGATTGGAGGAAAGAGGAAGAAGGGTCTAGGTCTCAGTGGTTTTAAGAGCTTTAAATTCTTCAAACATAACTTTGGTTCAGTGACTGTGCTTAGAAGCTTGCAGGTATGTTGTAGGCACAAAGGTTGTAGGATCAATAAGGTGTTTGGTTGCAGAGAGTGTTTTAGGTTTTAAGATCCCATTCTTGCACCTTGTAACCATGGGGTGATTATTGATAGTAGAAGGAAGAATAACTGAAGAAGGAGATGATGGAACTGATTATTTTGCAAGGATTGAGTAGGTGAGGATAATAGAGAAGGGTGTGTTGAATTGATGAATATGGTTATGCAGTGGGAAGGGAAGATTGATTTGGTAAGGATATTGGAGGATGCACAGGGAAAAGAAGGGTGAAATGTTGTAGTGATTTTGTAGGTGAAGATTTCGGAAAGGTTAAAGAATGGATTTGATTTGAAAAAATGGGAAAGCATGTTCATTGAATATAACATGTCTCGAGTTATACCCTCTATCATAAGCAAAATCCAAGCATTTGTAGCCTTTCTGTTGAAGGTTGTAACCAAGAAGAACACAATGTTTGCTTTTGCCTTCAAGCTTTGAGGACACATAAGGCTTGAGCCAAGGATAATAGTTACGCCCAAATACTTTGAGTTTAGAATAATTAGGTGGCTTATTGGTTAATAATTGCCAAGGAGAAACATCTAAACTAGATGTAGGCAACCTGTTAATAAGGTACAATGTAGTGGAGAAAGCTTCTGCCCAATACTTGTGAGGAACCATAAAAACAACTAAAAAAGTTCTTGCAGTTTCAGTTAAATGTATGTGTTTCCTCTTAACACATCCATTTTGTAATGTGAGGACAACTATATTGATGACCAATACTATGAGCCAAGAGAAAATAATTAAACACAAAACTTGTGAATTTACCCCACAAAGTCTTGATTTTATTGCCAACCATGTTTTCCACATAAGCTTTGAACTGAACAAATACAAAATAGACCTTAAACTTGACTTTCAAAGGAAATAACCAACTGTGTTTTGTGAACTCATCAACAAACAACACAGTATTTGTAACCACTATGAGAAGAAACAGAAGTCGGGCCCCAAACATCATAATAGACCAACTTTAGACTAGTAGATAGACTGCTTGTAATATAAGAGAAGGACAACTTGTGATTCTTTCCAATGGCACAATTAGAAAAAAACAAACACAGACTTTGGACCCCTATGAACAAGCTTAAAATTAGATAACATTTTCCTAAAAATAGCACTAGGTGGATGGCTAAGCTTCCTATGCTATAATTGCAATGATGCTTTTGAATTGACATGAGTAGAATTGGAAGGTGGATTGGATAAAAGACCTTGAAATAGATAAAATCCATGTTTATTTGGCCCCCGAAAAAGCAACATTCTATAAAACGATGATTGACTTCATATCCATCAGAATCAAGGGTCATAAGCAGTAATTATCTTTTCAAAAATTGATAAGAAGATAAGAGATTGAATTTCTTATTTGGTACATGAAGAACATTGTTCAATCTAAAAGCAACATGAAGAGTCTGAATTACAGAAGTACCAGTATGTTTAATAGCTATACCTTGCCATCACCAATGTACATTTTATCTTCACCAAAATAAAGAAATGGAGATTGAATTGTAGAGATATCATTAGTGATATATGATGTTTCTCAATAGTCCATTAACCAGAGAGGAAGAAATGGCTTTGCAGTTCGAGAAGCACACATTGCAGCCAATTTAGCAGGTGGAATCTTACGAACAAATGCATGATTCATGCAATCATAGCAGTTAATAGCTTTATGATTAAAGGCATGACAAATTTGAAGAGGAATTTTGCCATAGTTGTTGTGATTGTAAGAACTAGAAGTGGTGCCAAAATTATTTCGATTGACAGAGTTATTGAAGTTGCCATGAGAATTACCATAATTGTTGCCATAATTGTTGTATTAACCACGAGAATTGTTGAAATTTCTGTTACAACCTTGATTATTACCTCGCTGAGAGAAGCTTTTACCATAATTTTTGTTGTAATTCCATTGAGGTGCCTGAGCAGCAAGAGCTTGTGGAATAACATTGAATTGTGGTGTAGGCAACAAAGGAGGTTGAGATTGCTGGTACTGAGTAGCAAAAGCTTGAAAAGGTTTAGTAGTAGAAAAAGATACAGTGTTATTCTTGCGATTCATGAAAAATTCCTCATTCAACAAAAGGCCATGAAGTTCATCCAATGTAATGGAGGAAATGCGAAGCATGACCAAGTCAATGAAGGACTCATATTCATTAGGAAGGTCAATGAGAGTAATAGCGATGAGAACATGTTTAGCAATGAGAACATGTTTAGAGACAGAGGCACCAACAACCATTAAAATATCAGAAATTCCTTTGATTCATTGTAGATACTCAGAGATAGCAAAATCGCCTTTGTATAGAGTATGAAGTCAAAATCGAAGTTAGTGGATGTGAGCAGTAGAGACTTCCAAAATGTTGTTCAAGATTCAACAAGAGTTTTTACGAGAGGAAGTTGCACCGACTGTGAACAGAATGATGGCATTCGATAACATGGAATTAAGCCAAATAAGAATGTTCTGATCCTTTTCATACCAGGGTTCCAAATTAGGGTTAGGAACACCAGTACTTTTTACTAGATTCATCAAGAACAAAAGACGGTGGACAAACCTAAGATCCGCTAAGAATTCAAGTTGATTTGTATCGACAAAAGATTGGAGCAAACAACGCTTTCCACACCAAATAGTTATCTCGCTTGAGCTTTGTAAGAACCATACAACTGATGTTTTGAATCGTGATTAAAGAAATTGAAGAGGTAAGGTTTTCTTGAGAGAGATTGATCGGAGAAGAAGTAGAATTTGGGGGAAAGCTTTTTGAATTCTATGGTGAAGAGGTTGAGGATGCCATGATAGGAATTGCGAAGCTCACTCAAAGAAAAGGATCAACACAGTGATAGGGATGCATGATTGAAGAAGTTGCAGAAGGTAGTATCGAGAAGATGAAGCGTTAGCTGTGAGGCAGTATCAATTGATACCATATGAGAAAGAATAGTTTGTATTACTTTCCTTAATGAGAAAGAAAATACATTTCAGTAGTTTGGTATTGCTGTGCTTTGAAAAAAAAAAACTACTTCTGCTGCGCTGTAAGAATAAGCAGCTGTGAAATAAAGCAACATAGTGTTTGGTAAACTTTTTTGCGAAAGTGCTTTTGGAAAAAAAAAAAAAGCAGTATTATAGTGTTTGGTAAACTTTTATGTAAAATAGCTGTGACTGTGTGAAATGACCAAAAATGGTATAATATTGGGTGTGCCATTAATTTAATTTTCTTAACAAATAAATGTGAATTACTAAATATACTTTATTTTTAAAAGAAAAATATTTATAAACTTTATCTTAAATATTAATTACTATGACAAACTACTTCATTTGAAATATTTTAGACTGAATAGGTAGGATTCATTAGTACAATATTGTTAATGTACTTGAAAGTAGTCCAATTAGATGCATTCATCAAACTTGTCACTATTCTATTTCTTAATGCTTCTATCTCATGTGATCCTTCAACTTGATAATTTTGGTATTCTTCTTCTTCATCATCATCACTATTATCGCTCTCTTCACAAAAGTCCCTAGGGTCATCAAAATGACGATCACGTTCAGAATACCTCCGCATGTAGTTATGAAGAGCCATTGTAGCAATGACAATCTTCACTTGCTTATTGAAAGGGTAATTAGGCATATCCCTTAAAATTGCCCATTTTTTCTTCCAGATCCCAAAAGTTCGTTCAATGATGCTCCTAAGAGAAGAATGCATATGGTTGAATCCCTCTTTATGACCTGTTGGTTCGGCACCCCTACGAAAATCTGGGGGATGATATCTTTCACCTTTATATGGTCCCAAATAACCTCTCAATTGAGAAAGCTCATTTTCTGCAACTGCATCTTGTGGTTTTAGCTCCAAAAACATTTTGTAGCTCTTCTCAGATTCCTCATATCTACATTAGCCAAAAAGCGCCTGAATCATATAAGTTTCCAATCATTAATTGGAAAGACAATGGAGATGGGGATTTCTAAAGACCTTTAGAAAACTTAAGAAATTAATACAAGCTATATAAGTTATGATAAATTAACTTTATCACAATGTCAGGGTACTTATTGAATTAACCATCGAGTAAAGGCCACACAACAATTTTGGTCTAATTAGCAGTATCATAGCGACTGACTAGTGGTAGGCTGATAGCCCAGTTAGATAGTGCATGAATGACTATCAACAATAACCCATGGTTTAGTTGTTTTTGGCTTTTGAGCACACACAGAGACATAGCTGATGTGCTGCATAAAGTTTTGAGACAATGGAACTTAGAACAACTAATTATGCAAAGTAGATCACAATGATAGCAGAAAGAGTGTGATCACAACAACTGGCAAAGAAGGGTGAATATTTAAAAAGTACCTGTATATTTGACGAAGAATTGATGCCCGATGATAATATGCTTCTGAAAGTGCTGGGTCTGCCTGTATAGTAGCTTTAAGATCATTAAGTGCCTCGCTATAACGCTTCACCTTTACACTCTGTGAAACCATCTCAAACAACTCAGCTGCATTGCCCGGTTTTCTATCTGTACAAGCTTCATGTTCTGTAAGCCATTATCAACACACCTCGACAAGCCACATGTATAACTCAACAAATTCATAGCACAGCAGGTTTAACATCTTTGTCACTACAGAATATCCAAACTACCATGGTAACTCCATACAACTCGACATTGTATACGTATAAAGACAAGAGTTTACTTTAGAATCTCCATCTCCCAGTTTCATACTAAAACTATAGACCATATAGATAATCCAGATTCAGTCAACTTTCCTGTATACAAGAGACGAATGGGTGTGAAATTCGTGATTAGAATCATCAAGTTATTACCTTTTTCCACCAATATGATTACAATCTTCAAAATGCCAAAAAGAATTCATCTAAAACCTAAACATTCCTAATGTTGAACATGTAGCTGTATCACTCGTTCAAGTTTCAACCTTTATACACTTAATTAATGCAAATAGTACAAGGTTAGGTCCCATCCCATGTATTAAGATGATTCTTTGATCGGCATAGTCCTATGAGTGTTACAATCTAATTAAAGCCCAGAATACAACATTGTCAAACACAAAGCTGCCTCGCACTTTTCCTAGTACATGGAAAGTGACAACTGACAGAGTTGTTGAATAATCCAAACACAATAAATACAACAAAATAGTTTGATGTCCGCTAAAGGCCAGAGCACCAATAACCTTAAAACAGCCCAAAAGCAAGAATCTTTCAAATTTGGCGCAAAAATTAAGGCAACCCAACTGAGAAAAAACATGAAATTTAACAAAAAGCAATAGATCAATGCACGAAGAAATAGATCAAAGAGTGAGAGAAACAACATACCCAGAGTTGAAACTAGAGGTTGAAGGATGAGCTGGTAGACGAACACAAAATGCAGTAAGAACCCATCATAATCACTCTCCCATCCCTAAATTTAAAAATCCAAACAAATAAATAACGAAATTTTAGACAAGAGAAGCTTACCAAAGGAAGGATGCAAGCCGGAGAATGCAACCTAGAGAATGAGAGAGATCGCTGGGTAGAATTTTTCTGGTTCGGGTTTTGCGAGAGCGTGCTGAATGCGAAAGGGGTGTTGAAAGTGTGAGGAAAGGAGGGCAATTTTGGGGTTATTGAAAAATTCATTAAAGATTTTACTGTTCAGGATTTGGCCTTTTTTCATCCAAAACTTTGAAATAAAGCTGATTTAGAAAGTTTACCAAACACCAAAAACTCCCTCAACTTTTTTCGATGCTCACTTTTTTTAAAATCACCTCAATCCCAAACCAGGGCATGCACTTCTCAGACAAAGCTTAAACTAACTAAACTATGATTAGTTACAATGGTTATAACCATATGACAGATGTACAAACAAAGAAATCTAGTTAAGTGTCCCTTTATCAATGACTTCATGTTGGCTCCGCCGTTGCTTCTTCCTAATGTAGATAAGAATGCTGACGGTAATTGGGACCAACACCCTACAACTTTGATGATATATATGTGCTAAGGGCTGCAATGAAAACTAGGTCGCAAGCCTTCACCTTCTTGAATTCTCTGCATTTCATTAAACTATAACAACAACGTCAGCGCCAACCCTGTGACCCAATTCCTTTTTTTTTTTCTTTTTCCTATTGCAAAGAGTTCTTACGGGGCAGAGAACCATGTACTTTTAAGTTGTTGTCATCTACAGTTGACGAAATATTGACGTTAACAATACACCTTGTTTAATTTAAAAACCCCAATTGCCATTAATCTATGAAAGATTGCGCGCTGCATTATTTGAAGGTTTCTGAGCACTTGTCTGGGAGCCCAATTTCTGGTGACGTCCTACAACATGTCTGTATAAAATAAGGTGTTTCTTTGGATGGGAACACAGATCATCACAAGCGATTTTTGTCAGTAATTAAATCTAAAGTTAAAGCTTTGTTTAAAATAATCTTGCTTTGCTTACGTTATCGTCCCACAATTAGGGATGGATTACACTTGGAGGGGATGGATATATTCCAACTACCAACACCTATAAGTTATGTTTTCATCAGTTTTAATCTAGGTTTAAATTATTGGGTTTTCATGTAGGTTCAAAAGTCAGAAACCTATTAATTCTATTTGTATGATGTATCAGTCTATAATCTAGGTTTAAATTATTGGGTTACATGTAGATTGAAAAAATCAGTTTTCTTTTCATATGTTTGCCATTTGAACTCCTTTGTGATATGAATGAAATTTTCACTTGACAAAATAACTTCTTTTTTTTTTTTAAATTTCCATTTGAAGTTCTATACTCTTGCTCACTATTTTTTTTGGACATGTTTAATTTGAAATTCTATGGTATCTTACATAATAATCGGGAGGTTAAAGAACGTTATTGATTATTACACTATGAAAGTTTAGCATTTTTTTTTACAGTATAGACGTAATTTATTATTAGTCGACGTTACGAAAATGACCTTAATCGTTATTTACTTTTGGGTTCCTTACCTTAACATTTAATTTTGTTACAACGTGGGTACCAACTATACAAAGTAACATATTAATGATGCAAATTGATATGTTCGAATTATAATTGATCTTCGATTCGATTGATTTTTTTTGTAAGGATTTGTTTAGGCCTGAGCCCAAAATAATATTATTGGGCTGAGTGTGGATTTATGTTCGGCCCAAAGTTTTTTAATATGCTATGGGCTGCCTGGTGGTCCCGAGCCATTTAGCAAGGATGGTCGAATCCTATCTCAAGAAGGAGTAGTTCGGATGAGCGAAGGGGTCGAAGAAGTCCTGATACGATAAGGGGTCCTAGTGCAATTTGGATTCTCGACCAGCAATGAATACGACCCCAAAAAAGGGGTGAGTTCAAAGTCTTAATAGGAGTAGGATTGGTCGAAGTGGAGTTGGAACAGAACAAGAACTCCCAATCCAGGTATGATTTTAACTCGATCCCAAAGAGGATTTGGTACTATAAATACAAGACATCATGCAACAATCATGCTTTCCAATTCAACACACAATTGCTCTGCGCAAACCTCTCAAACAACTTGAGATTTTTCGTTTTCTTGTTCTGTCGACACATCTTCAGCTTGGATAAACAACACTGTGGAGGCAACCGACGAACATCTTCAGTTTGGATAAACAGCACTGTTGCCGTAGAATCAATCGACCGAGGAGCATTTTCAGTTTGGATAAACAGCACTGCGTCGAGGCCGACTGGTTATCTATCCAAGTTTCGGTCGAGAAGGGTTTTCGGATCTTTGTGGGAAGAGGTCATCTTATTAGCCTTCTCGGCGAAGTAAGGTGTTACGAGTTACGACATTCGGCACATTGAACGCCGAGTGATTTTATGATTAGATGCTCACAAGTGAGTTTTAGAGTTCGACATTTTGACGGCCGAGCTACATTTACCATCAAGACATACATTACCTTTGAGTACTTGTGTCCATATAGTTTGGTATCGATTCGACGTGCTTATACACTCACGAATATAATCACTGTGACTGAATCCGGCGCCGACGATTTGTGAATTTCGCAGAATTAGCAGCTTTGTCTTCAGGCTAAAGAATCCAAAGGCCGAGCCTTGTTCCTTCCTTTGCCGCAATCGCAAGATAAAGAAGTCAGCAACGCGCTCAGCGCAACATCAACAAATTTTACTCCTCTGCCGAGCTCGGCCGACGAGTTGGCATGCCCTGCATTTAACCGAATGACGTAGTTAGCTTATTAGTTACTCAGCCTGCACGCCATGTTGGTTTTGTAATTTTTAGAGTCAACATTTTGGCATGCCTAGTGGGACCTTGTGCTAGACCTTCGAAGATCATGACCATTGAGACACGGTCCGTAAAGAAGAAAACAATCATGTGAAAGTCAACAACCGACTTACCAGTACAAGGCCCTGGACAAGATTTGTCTCAGGTACAAAATCCCCTTATTGTTGTGCCACTCGAGGCTACAAGTGTGACACATCAAGAGAAGGAAATTTGTCTCGGCGGACAGCCTTGCAACCCAGAAATTCCCAACCAAACGGCAGGCATTTTTGTCGAAAGAATAATGGAAGATTGCGAAAAAGATGGTGGGGAAGGTTCTAATCCAACAACTAGGTCGTTTCTTCGAAGACGACTGGATAAGCAGTCTCTGCAGGTCGAGGAGTCGATTGGCCAGAAAATGAATACTTTGCTTGAAGCAATACAAAGTAATAATGATACACAGACTAGGTTGCTTGAACTATTGGTCAGTAAAGCCTTCGTAGATAGCCATGTCGGCCACCCTCGACAGCTTCCCCTTAAGAATGTTCAATTGCAAGCCGAGAAAGGATCCGCACGGCTCCAACTAATTGACTTGGAAAAAAGAGGTGGATCAAGCAGTAGACCTGATGGACCTGATTAGGGAAAAGAAGCAGCATTCGTCAATATGACCAAGGTCCAAAGGATGATCGATTCTGCTTTAAAAAAAGGGCCGAAGTTCCCAAAGTTCATCCATCCGTACCCGGCTTATGTAGAAAAGTTCGAATATCCTAAAAGCTTCAAGATCCCGGACTTCAATCTTTTCGCCAGAGAATCGTCCTTATCTTCGTTAGAGCATGTAGCCCGGTTCACTGCACAATGTAGGGTTATTAATAGCGACTTCCATAAGCTACGGCTTTTCAACTTCTCACTAACGGGTTCAGCATTTGCTTGGTATATTAACCTCTTAACGAACTCCGTCCAGAGTTGGGAGGAATTGGTCGAGAAGTTCCATGAACAATTCTATCGGCGAGGGATGGAAATGTCCGTTTCATCATTGGCTAGGATGGCTCAAGCTGCAGACAAATCACCAATGAAATACTTAACAAGGTTTAAGTCGGCCAGGAATTGGTGCCGAGTGCATTCCTCTGAAGTTGAATTCGTCAGAATTGCTCTAAACGGCCTGGATGTGGAATACAAAAAGAAATTCCTTGGGGCAAATATCCGAGATATGTACGAACTTGTTCCGCACGTCAAGCAGTATGGTTATTTGCTCCAAGAGGAAAAAAATATCAAAGTCCACATCCCAGCGAATGATATACAAGAATCCCACGGTTAGCTATGCATTGGCTGAAAGTGGGAATTCCCAATACGCCACCGTGGACGCGGCTGAAATAGTGCTAGATAAACCATACGTTTACAAGGCATTAGCTCAAATCAGTCCCAAATATGCCAAAACCCGCTCGGCTTCTGAAGAGATGATTAAAACATCAAAAGTGTACACTTTCGATATCACCAAGGTCGATGCAATTTTCGACCAATTGTTGGTAGCAAAGATCATAAAACTTCGGCCAGGACACAACATTCCTAAGGCCGAGGAATTGAAAGGCAAAACATATTGCAAGTACCACAATTCAAACAAGCATGCTTCCAATAATTGCGTCGTGTTTCGTGATGCGATTCAAATTTGGATTGAGAAGGGTAAGTTAAAATTCCCTAAGAAACAGATAACGGTTGACGTCAATCTATTTCCCTCGACGACAATTGGAATGGTGGATGCTCATCTCCCTAAAAATAAAGGAAAAGGGAAGGCTGAATTTGTCCTGGTACATCATGTCCGTAAGCATGGTGGTCAACCGAGACTCAAGATTGATTATTTTCAAATGCACCACCCACGGAGTCCTCAGGGCCAGCCATCGTTGAACCCATGTCAGGTTCTAGTTCCGAAGAAACTGATGAATCAATAGTTTTGTGCGACCACTGTAAAACACGAATTGAACCTAAAAAGAGAACATCTCTGGCTCCAACTTCATGTTCGCCGTCGATGGCCGCGGCAAAACCACTGAAGGAACTCGGTGCCAGCCAACGACGACAAGTGTTTGAAAGACTTGGCCCATAGGTACAAGCAAAAGACGCAACCCCAGTTAGACAATGCCTTGACTTTGATGCGCCATTCTATAATGAGGATTATTACTCAGGTAACTCCAGCAGTTCGAGTTCATCGGTGGGTCAAAAAACCTTCAAGCTACCTAAGCCACACGATCAATGTTGGTATAGTTACAATTCTCCAACCGGTATGTATACAGCATTATCCAAGTTTCAAAAACGTCGATGGCAGCGGATAGACTGCATGGCCCGACAACAAGAAGTACACGCTAATTCGATTACCTGGTGGCAGCCAAAAGAGGTCGTAGAAAGCGGCGACGACCAACCTACCCCGACCGTTATGGTTATATTATTTCAAGAAAAAAAGGCAGTTGATCGCGACTTTTAAACCACCATTGAAGAGTCCGAGAAACGCATCAAGCTCCTTCTTCGACCCCGGAAAGATGAAAGCTCGTCTTGAACATTTCAGACAAGAGGCCGAAAGTAAGCTTCCCCCGTTACCACCGCAGGAACTGTTACTAAAAGTACGGCGCAATCTGCACCTTCCATTCCTCGGTGAATCCTTAGAGCACATGCAAGAATTTCATAAGAAATATTCCGCCAATGACTTGTACGGACTGCCCAAGGCATGTCAGGAAGCCCTCAACCTAGCATTAACTTGCCCTGATGCTAAACAAATTATTCAGAAAACCACCGATCCGGCAATAAAAGCTAGGTTCCAGCATATACGTGAGGCTCGAGTCCTCAGCTTTGAGGTCGACCCATACACAGATATAGACACCGCCGAGCTACCTTTCTCAGTTAAAGACCTTCAACACCTGCAATTTCATTTTGAAGTCTTTTCGGTCGTGTCTCTTTTCAGCCTTACGGTCGACGAGGAAAATCGAGTGGCCCATTTAGATGCATACCTGGACACAAGGAAGGCCCGAATCGCCTATGAGGAACGAGCCCGTAAAGCACTACAAGAACATAATCACTCTTCGATAATAAACCGGCTCGAGGAAGATGACCAGAATGGAATAGGTTCAGTTAACTCACCCCAAGAATAAGTACACACCAAGGCGATAAATAATCCGATTGAAAACACTCCAAAGACTGATACTACATCTCCTAATCTGGAAGTCAACGACCAATACCCTATGGGCCATTCGGTACTCGAGCACATGGAATCACCATAGTCCATGTTCTCCTGGCTGAATTTCAACCAAGAACCCACCAGTTAAATTTTTTGGATAGGGACGTGGTTACCGAAGAAGCGACACAAGTAGAGTTCATCATTATTGAGGAATATGAGGAAACCAGTAAAGGCGACAAGCTTAAGGCAGCCCTAGCTGAATTGTTCCCCCACTCTCCTTTTGTTAATCTCCAACATCTAAAGCCGTTATACATCACAGCTCATATTAAAGGATATCCCATTTCCAAAGTATTTGTCGACTGTGGAGCCACAGTCAACATCATGCCGATCTCTATCATGAAGGCATTACGTCGCTCCAATGACGAGCTCATACCATCAGGGATTACGATGAGCAGCTTCATCGGTGATAAGTCTCAAACCAAAGGAGTACTCCCGTTAGAAGTCAGCATCGCAGGTCGTAACCACATGACTACATTCTTTATAATTGACTCAAAGGCCAACTATAATGCATTGCTCGGCCGCGATTGGATCCATCAAACAAGTTGCATTCCCTCATCGCTGTACCAAGTTCTCATCTTTTGGGACGGCAAATCGGTGGTAACCATCCAACCTATAATCTGTCGTTTGAAACCAACATGATTTAGGCTCGCTATTATGACGATCATGTTGGCTACATCACCCTACAGGGTATTAACAAGGACGAACGGCCGACTCGAATTTCGATTTAGAAAGCCATCGACGTAGGCGCTGAGACTGTACAGCAAGATTCGGTGAGACTTGGCTTGGCTGATCTACTTACCAACGCCGATGATTGACGCCGCCAAACAAGAAAGGCGTCGGGCCGCGGTTTCATCTAGCATGGAACGTTTGATGGCTCATTGGTATGCCATTGCTAAGCAACCACACTCGGGCGTAAACTTAATCGAATTTTTGGCCGAAGCGGATAATGGCCTAGTTTTATCGTTAGACAAAGTGCAGGCCGCACCAGCCGAACTCGAAGACAATCGGCCCTAAGTCAAAGACCCATTAGAAGAAATAAATGTTGGCACAACCGACGAGCTTCAACCATTGTTTATTAGTGCACTGTTGCCGCCCCCATGAAGGTCGAGCTTTGTAAACTACTTCATGAATTTAAAGATTGTTTCGCGTGGAATTATCATGAGATGCTAGGCCTTGATTGAAACCTCGTCGAACATGAGTTTCGCATGAAAGTGGGGTGTAAGCCTTTCCGACAACCTTTACGCCGGTTCTCAACAGAAGTACAGCTCGGCATAAAAGAAGAATTAGTTCGAATTTTGAAAGCCGGGTTTATTTGGACAGCTCGATACGTCGAATGGTTGGCCAATATCATCCCGGTGTTAAAGAAAAATTAAGCCATATGCATCTGCATCGATTTTCGTAATTTAAATCTGGCAACTCCCAATGATGAATAGATAATGCCAATCTTAGATTTACTGATTGATGTCGCAACCAATCATGAAATGTTGTCCTTCATGGATAGCCATGCCGGTTACAACCAGATCTTTATCGCTAAAGCTGACGTTCACAAGACCGTCTTCCGTTGCCCTAGGGCACTCGGCACCTACGAATGGGTCGTCATGCTATTCGGCCTCAAGAAAGTCGGCGCCACATACCAACGAGTTATAAATACGATATTCCATGATTTGATCGGTACAGTCGTAGAAGTTTATATCGATGATGTGGTTGTGAAATCGAAAAGTCGCTGAACGCACCTAGATGATCTTCGACAAGCATTCCTTCGTATGCGTCAACATAATCTCAAATTGAACCCGGCCAAATGCGCCTTCGATGTATCGGCCGGTAACTTTTTGGGTTTTCTTGTGCACCATTGTGGCATCGAGGTCAACGAAAATAAAGCTCGCGCAATCATTAGCGCTCCACCCCCGACAACCAAGAAGTAACTCCAGTCGTTGCTTTGGAAAATAAATTTTCTCCGCCGTTTCATAGCTAATTCGGCAAGCAAAATGAAAGCATTCTCTACACTCCCAAAACTTAAGGACTCCGACAAGTTTGAGTGGCGCGAAGAACATTAAGCGATTTTCACGCAAATCAAGGTCTCTCTTACCACGCCACCAATACTAGTACTGCCTCGTCGCGGTAGGCCTCTCAAACTGTACATTTCAGCAGCTGACGAGTCCATCGGTTACCTCCTCGCACAAGATAACAATGCTGGGCGTGAACAAGCTATCTTTTATCTCAGCCGGAATTTGAATTCACCTAAATCAATTATTCACCCGTCGAGAAACTTTGCTTAGTTTTGTTTTTCGCCACGATCAAACTTCGACATTACATGCTCCCATCAGTTACCCAAGTCATCGCCCAAACAAATGTTATTCGTTATATACTTACTCGGCCTATCGTCAAAGACCCAATTGGGAAATAGACCATGGCATTGTTCGAGTTTAGTTTGCAGTACATCCCCTAAAAGGCCGTCAAAGGTCAAGCCCTAGCTGATTTTTTGGCCCAACACCCCTCTCCTTATGGTTTTAGGGGCAGTGAAGTCGACATCGGTTTAGTCTAAACACGCGACAACTAGATGATGCAGTTTGATCGATCTAGCACCGCTACCTCGGCTGGTGTTGGTATTGTCATTCAATCCACCTACCACTACTGATGGTATTTCTCTCTCAAGTTAGATTTCAGTTGTACGAATAATCAGGCCGAGTATGAAGCTCTTATCATTGGCCTTCACGTCCTCCACGACATAAGAGCAGCCCGTGTCCTCGTCCTCGGTGATTCCGAACTAGTGATTAACTAATTAAACGACATTTTTCATTACATGAGTTGTACTTTGGCACCCTATCATATAGTTGCCATCTATTTGGGCTAATTATTTGAGCAGATTACATTTGAGCACATTTCACGTGTTCGAAACATTGACGCAGACGAACTCGCCCAAATAGTCTCCGGAGCACAACTCACAGAGGGCAAGTTAGGCTGGGTAACACCCATAGAACTACGATATTACCCAACCTTGGTCAATCAGCAAGTCCTTTAGCGCAATCATGTCATACGATATCTTGACAACCCCGTAGAAGTATGTGCTGTTAAAACACTATCGGACGATTAGAGAAAGGCAATTTTACGATATCTCGACAATCCCAACGATAGACACCACTGGAGGATGAGGGTCTACGCCACGAATTACGTGTCGTACCAGAACGAATTATATCGAAAGGGTAAGGATGGGTTACTATTATTGTGCCTCGACCCATAGGATGCTGCCCCAGCAATGGTCGAGGTGCACGAAGGGATTTGTGGAGCTTACCAATCCGTGCGTAAGATGCGTTGGCTGCTTTATCGACACGGCTATTTTTGGCCGAGTATATTGAAGGATTGCATCGAATACGCCCGAGGATACATACAGTGTCAGGTTCATAGGCCTACACAAAAAGTCCCAACCGAATTACTCCATTCGATTACCAAACCATGGCCTTTCAGAGGATGGGTAATGGACGTAATTGGCAAAATCATGTTGTTTTCTGGAGCAGCAAAACACGCATGGATATTAATGGCAACCGATTACTTCACAAAGTGGGTCGAAGCAAGATCATACGGCGAATTAAAGTCCAAAAAAGTCTGCAGTTTCATAGAAGAAAATATTGTGACTCGATTCAGAGTACCAGAAACGATCATAACTGACAATGGCACAATCTTTACAGCCGATAGGTTTAAAGAGTATGCGGCGAACCTAAAAATTTGACTCGAGCAGTCTACGCCGTATTATCCGTAGGGGAATGGACAGGCTGAAGCAAGTAATAAATTTTTTATTGGTATTCTTGAAAAAATGGTAAGAGAGAGGTCGGGGATGTGGCATTTGAAGCTAAATGACGCATTATGAGCTTATCGAACTTCACTCCGATCAGCCACCGGAAGAACTCCATATGCCTTAACATATGGACACGACGCAATACTACCGGTTAAGCTTAGTATAAATTTGTTGCGAGTAATTGAACAGAGTAGTTTGATCATTGCCAAATACAGTCAGGCCATGAGGTAGGAGTTAGAAGATTTGGAGGAGGCGCAACTTAACGCTTATAACTTATTAGTGGCATAGAAAAAGATTGCCGAGCTAGCTTATAATCAACGAGTTAGACAGAAAATGTTCGGCGAGTTAGAATTAGTTTGGCAAATTGTGCTGCCTGTAGGAATTAAAGACCCCAGGTTCGGTAAATGGTCGTCGAATTGGGAAGGGTCGTTCGTCGTACATAAAGTTCTCGACAATGGGGCATATCATCTTGGAACTGGACCGGTTTAATTCATATATTACCAATTAATGGGAAATTTTTAAAGAAGTATCATCCGGTCACGTGGGAGATGCAAGAATAGTTTATTTCATTAATAAGATCGCAAAAACGAGTATACAAGTACAGATGGTCGATTCGTTTATAGCTAAATATCTCTAAGGTGAGGAGGGAATGAGAGTTTCAAGAACAGCCTTCAATTCCAACCACCTCACCTCACCCATCGTGACCTCGACCTGCCGATTCCTCTTATGCATCTTCTGCTGCTCGACCTGCCGTACACTAGCCGCGTATTCGGTCAGGTAGGATTTGTCGCCCAACTCAAAATCTCTTGCAAGCTCAGAAGTAACTACCGACCTCCGATTTTGAAGTTCGACAATTTAACGATCGAGGTCGGCTAGCGCTTCCTTCTTCATCTTTAGCATGTCGAGCCGTGGATGCAAAGTTTCTTGAACGACCATCATAGCTTTCAAGTCCTCTTCGGCCCGAAGAGCTCTCTCGAAAATACCAAAGTATTCTCGAGTTCATTCCAGAGTAGAAGATGCTTGAGTAATGGTTTTGTTGCTTAACTAACCATCAGCCGCAAGATCGTTCAGATATGTCCCTACGGAGTCGAGACCTTGGCACTCAAGAATTTATGACGCCGAAAGGGACAACAGTTCATGCAGCTTGACAAGGACATCTGGTTCGGATGTTGACATGAAAGGTTTGGTTGCGGTCGTTGAAGAGCCAACCGGTCCCGATGTAGTTGCAATTAAGGCATCAAGCTCGACCTCCCAAGAAGGCTACACAGAAAAAGAAAATTTGTAAGCAAAAGGAAAGTCATATGGAATGCATAACAGAGGGAATTTGTTTCTAAACCTGCCGAGAGAAAACTTTGGCCATGTCCTCTAGTTCATTGCTCAAACCTAGAGAACTTAATGGCCGAGCCCAGTGTCTAAGACTGTTTCTCATTTCACGCGGCTGATGGAGTTCATCTACATTTGATGGCCACTGAGGTGGCCAGGAAATGTAGATCACACCCTTCGACGCATAGAATTGTCGATGAAATGAATGTTCGAGCACCTGACATTTAATATTTTCCTGGGTTCAGATGCGTCATAATAAAATTAATAAAGAAAGGGAAGTGAGCCTTACAAAAGCTGAGGTTACTTCTTGTGGAGGAATGTCGAGGTTTTCATCTTGTGGATGGAGCGGCGTTTATGTCGTCGCCTCAGGCTTGACCAGGGGTCTCTTCCCAAGATCGACCGTGGGATGATCCGGTTGAACAGCCGCCTCAACCACGGGGGGAAGATTGGCGGAAGGAAGTCTGGCTGGTCGAGAACGACTCGTCAGCGGAATCTCGTCACCCTCGTCGCTCTCATCGTACTAAAATAAAAGGCTGTTAAGATTTGTAAATTTGATAAAATGAAGAAGGTTCACTAGTGACATAGTCATACCTCTTCCAAGATTATCGTCGACTATTTCTTCGGGTAATTTGTCCCGACGGGTGGGGTTATTTTCTCCAAAGCAGGCGCAACCGTTGGCCCTAGGACTACAGGTCCCTCGACCAACGGAGTAGTCTCTAGATCAGCCACGACCCCAGGGACGGCCCGGGTTGCTTGGCAGGATGTTGTTGGTCGTTCCTCCATTGGCGCTTGGACTACAGGGGCGAGGGGAGAGTTGTTAGTTGCGGTTGTCCCAGTAGTGTGGCTGGAAATTACGTGGATCTCCCGTTCCCCCTTCTTCGCCAAGTTCTTAACGCATTTTGAGGGTCGGAGAGCTACGCCGGCCACTTCAGGTTCCGGACGAGGCTGTTTTCCTTGTGAAAGTTGCACGGTGGTTTTGCTTATCTTAGAAATAGCAGATTTCTTCTTGGCCGCAGCCGCGGCGATCACATACGCTTTCTTCGACGACAGACCATCTGAGAAAACGAGATCATATTAGCAAGGATCAGTGACAATAGAAAAGAGAAATAGAAGAAAAGGTAGCCGTCTACCTCAGGTCAGCTCTTTGGATTGGGGGCAGAGATTTTCTTTGGCCAATCGCTGAAAATTTTATTGGTGACGTTTTCGACCGCAACTCCAAAGAAAGCTCCAGTGTACTCTTCCCACTAGTCGCCGAAGGTGTCTGTGCTGAGAGATTCAGGAATAGTTGGTCGGAGGCGAAATGTTTTGCACCAATCCTGAAACTCTTTCTCGGAGTCTCTACACTCCTTCTCCAATGAGCCAGAAAAGCATTCTCGGCTGAGAAGGGAATGGGAAGTGAGTAGAGGTATCAGACAATCTTAAAGGTATTCGAGTTGTCGGGCCGTGAAGTGGGGGTGGTAGACTTCCTAACTCACTTGGCGAGAATCACAACCAAGGGGAAGGTCGCGTGCTAGCACGATCGACCCCCAATTCTGGCGAAGGGCAGCATCTTCACTTTCATCCCAGGCTGATGTTGGAAGCCTGATGGAGGAAGGGTGTTCTTGATGACGACACACTAAAAATTCGTCGTCGGAGAGGATTTCTAGGCCGAAGAGGTACTTGAAGACTTCTTCGGCCTGGTGAGGAGGCGGTAGTCGAGATGCCAACTGAAGGCCGAGTGAAGTAGTAGGTTGAAAGGGAGAGATGTCTGGCCAAAATATGGTGAAATAAACTTGTAGCCAGAGTTGGAAGACCCAAAGGGGACCGTTTTGGTTTGGGTCAATTTTTCCAATAGTCGCCTCGGCTAGGCAGAGAAGAAGATTGGCGAGAACGACCGAGCTAAGCGCCAGAGTATGACCACTGGCCAAGGCTTCGGCCACTGGCATGTTCTCGACCAAGCACTTGTTTGACCGGGTGCAACAAATAAATTTGTTATACCAGTAGAATATGAAGGCTTCTTGCTCTCATCGGCCAGCGAAGGGGAGGATAAGGGTGTTGTAGTTGAAGGAGTTCTTGTGTAGCTTCTGAACCTCTTATTTCGAAGGCTCTTGACCATCTCAACTTAGTGTTTTGATGGCTCAATCGTCGAAGAGCGCCTTAAGGTCGAGATTCGACGGGCGTCTAAAGAGAAAGGCATCTATCGAGATGCCAGAGGGAAGAGTCCCAAGAATAGCCGAGACATCAAGGATGGTAGAGCAGAGAGGGCCAAAAGGAAAGACCATGGTGTTGGTGGCCGAGCACTAGAGACTTAGCATTGCCATAAGGAGTTCTTTATCCATGGCTAGCTCTATGGTCGAGAGTTTGATGGCATCATAAATACCAAGAGCTTTCCACTCTTGGCTGAAGAAATTTTCCATTCGGACGACCTAAGCTGCCCAGTTGGCATTGGTTGTAGGCTAGGCTCCTTGGGGCTTCGATAGGTCCCATTTTGACCAGTCTAACCCTTGCAGTAAGGGTGTCAGGCAGTGAGCCTTGAAGAGTGTGGTGATGGACGAAGGTACTGCATCTTTGAATAGTGGCCCCATGATTTGATGAGTAGTGCTCAAGTTACTCTCGAAGCGCAAGGTTTTGATGGCGTTCCGATCGATGAAGCTTTTGCATTTGCTGCATTCGTCGTTGAGCTTGGAAATAAAGGCGTTGGAAGCCATTTTGGAAAGCCTGGAAGAGTTTTGAAGGAATGCTTGGGAGGATTTCTGGGATGAAAGTTTTTTTTTTTTTTTTTTTCTGGGATTTCGAAAGCAAAATGGCGGAAAGATTTTTCAAAGGTTTTTGGAAGCGTGAAATGTACGAATGGGAGAATTTCAGGTATTTATAGGTGTAAGGAGAGGAAGGTCAAACGTTTGATGATCTAAGGCGTTTTGATTTTCAAATTTAAGGGAAAAATCGACAGGGAAATGGCCAATCATTTCAGATATCTCCGGAATCTCCAAGGATAGGATCGAGGTTCTCGAGGTTTTAGGACACACGATTATATGCGGCGGCAGATTTAATGCATTGATGAGGAAAAGACACTTCGACGGGTGCACGTTTTCAAGGGCCATGATTAAGGGCTGTTAGGTTTATCGGAGAATCGACACGTGGCAGGACATTGGAAAAAACAGAGATCGTGCAATCATATTTCATAAATGTGCATGGTGGTGGTTATCGAGACGGTTAGGTCTAATGGTAAAAGACATTTTCGCTTCTTCAAGGTCAAGGCTCGATCAAGGATTGACGATTGACGACCTTAGAAACGAGGGGGTAATGTTTAGGCTTAGGCCCAAAATAATATAATTGCGCCGAGTGTGGATTTATGTTCGGCCTAAAGTTTTTTAATATGCTATGGGCTGCCTGGTGGTCCCGAGCCGTTCAGCAAGGATGGTCGAATCCTATCTCAAAAAGGAATAGTTCGGATGAGCGAAGGGGTCGAAGAAGTCCTGATACGATAAGGGGTCCTAGTGCAATTTGGATTCTCAACCAGCAATGAATACGGCCTAAAAAAATGGGTGAGTTCAAAGTTCTAATAAGAGTAGGATTGGTCGAAGTGGAGTTGGAACAGAACAAGAAGTCCCAATCCAGGTATGATTTTGACTCGATCCCAAGGAAGATTTGGTACTATAAATACAAGACATCATGCAACAATCAGGCTCTCCAATTCAACACACAATTGCTCTGCGCAAACCTCTCAAACAACTTGAGATTTTTCGTTTTCTTTTTCCGCCAACACATCTTCAGTTTGGATAAACAGCACTGTGGAAGTAACCGGCGAACATGTTCAATTTGGATAAACAGCATTGTTACTGTAGAATCAATCGACCGAGGAGCATCTTCAGTTTAGATAAACAGCACTGCGTCGAGGCCGACTAGTTATCTATCCAAGTCTCAGTCGAGAAGGGTTTCCGGATCCTTGTGGGCAGAGGTCATCTTATTAGCCTTCTCCGCGAAGTAAAGTGTTACGAGTTACGACATTCGGCACATTCAACGCCGAGTGATTTTATGATTGGATACTCACAAATGAGTTTCAGAGTTCGGCATTCTAACGGCCGAACTACATTTACCATCAAGACATGCATTACCTTTGAGTACTTGTGTCCATATAGTCTGGTGTCGATTTGACGTGCTTATACACTCACGAATATAATCACTGTGACCGAATCCGGCACCAACGATTTGTGAATTTCGCAGAATTAGTAGCCTTGTCTTTAGGCTCGAGAATCCAAAGGCCGAGACTTGTTCCTTCCTCGGTTGCAATCGCAAGATAAAGAAGTCAGCAACGCGCTCAATGCAACATCAACAAATTTTACTCCTTGGCCGAGCTCGGCCGACGAGTTGGCACGCCCCACATTCAACCGAAGGACGTAGATAGCTTATTAGTTACTCGGCTTACGCGCCATGTAAAGTTTGTAATTTTTAGAGTCAACAGGATTATATTCAAATAATGATTTAAGAATTTAACGGTTTTGAATATAAAATTTAAATGATAAAACACATTATTCGCAAAAAGTAAAATTTATATGATAAAAACACATTATAAAATTTATATGATAAAACAATAGGAATAACTCTGGTCCTAATGTGAACGGAAAGTGCAAGGGACTTCGGAAGTCAATAGCAAAAACTAAAACTGACAAGAATGAATTTGAATATTAACTCATGCAGTGATAGAATAAACAAGAGGAAAATTTTCCAAGCTTATTTGCAAGACCTGTGGGAATGTGTGTTTGAAAGACACTTAAGGTTAGCTACTTAGTATTACGGTCTAATAGTATTTTTCTTTTCTTGTAAGTGAGAGGTTTTAGGCTTGATTCTCGCCAAAGGTGAATTTGAACCACATTATTGATTGCCCATTGTGAGGCTTAGTCCACTCCCCCACCCCTTACTATAAATAATATCATTTGTTAAAAAGGAAAAAGACAAACAAGGTTCTTTACTTTCTTCTTCTGATGCTAACATATACACTTGGTTATTTACGTGCATGAATAATTGACAATAACAATTTTTATTGACCAAAGTCATTTATATATCATATGAAAACAATTTTCACAAATTGTTTTCTCTTTCGGCATACTTTTGTTCTTTAGATTTTTAATTTAATAACTAATGAGAATCAATGGACAAAAGTAAAGATGTGTGCATAAGGAGAAAAAAATATTTGTGAAATCACTTCTCATATTATTAATATGTATGTATAACATTAACATGTAAGTATAGTTACATTCCTTTCTACCTCCTTGATAAATTTGGGCATTGAACAACTGCCATTTAAATCTATATAAAAAATATTGTATCGTTCCCAATCCTATTCTCTTAAAACTTCAAGAGTCTCAAACAACAAGGTAGACTCACTTTAAAAGAAATCAATTGCATTGACCTGAGGTGAAATCCCAAAATTTTGCTTGGTTACAATTTTGACCACCATATGGTTCGAAATTTTGCTGGCAATTTAGCTAAATTGGAAAAAAGACGATTAAGTGAGGAAAAGGGGTTGAAAGGCAAATAAAAAACTTGAAGAAGCTAATTGACAACATCAAATTCTGAGGGTGACGTCCAAATGGAAGCTGAGAGTAAACAATAAGACTTCCAACCTAAAACCAGCCGATGATTGGTCACCTCCTCCACCCTATAACCGTCATTAAAAAGACCCAACAAAAGTTTTGCTTGACAATGATTGGCAAAGCTTATTGGAATAGGCTTAAACCCTACCGCGCCCAACCTCTCCCACCAAGAGCAGCCAACTTCTCCGTGGGCGCGGTAGATATGAGCCAATGACCCTACTATTCGAGGCCCCAAGAATACTCTCTCCACTAGAGCTCTAGCCCGGCTTTGCATTGGGAAGCCGGCCTCGAGTGAGTCATATACTGCCGAGTAATGGTACAATGAGTCCATGAAGTGGGCCACGAAGCCCCCATCCCATGTGGACCGTACTTCTTCCTCGACCAAAGTGACTAGTCTCGGGCTAAGAGTCTTGGCTCCGGCTAAAAACGAAGCAATTGAATCTGGGGACCGGTAACTAAAATGTGGGAGGTTTAGCATACAATTGATTACCAAGGTCTCCCCTTTTATCAACTTCAAACCGGACGGTTGAAATGTCTCATCAGAATCCAACCTACATTGGTGAAAAGAAAATGGCTGACCAATCGACGCGGCAAATGCAGTCAAACGACGGCCGGTCTCTTGGACGGTCCCAATCGACTGCCTTCTGCTGCCGCCCCTCGACAAGGCGGTGATCCTAAGATGTGGGGTAGGTGGGTCCTCCTTCCGGGAAACCAAGGCCTGCATCAAGGAAGCCCATTGGATACCCTCCATGATGTCATAATCTACGACGTGGATCCGCCTCTCATGGACCACGGCCTCTAAAATTGCCTGATTGGCTGTGAAGTGCCCAAATTTAACGTAAGGCGACATGTCCTGGAGCAGTTGAAACGCTGCGGTCACGTCCATTGGATGGTGGCCGTGATTGCGGTGCGCCCCACTCCCAATCAAATGCTTACGATGCAAACCCCCGGTGCCTTCTAGCAAACCCTGGAGGGCCTCGGTATAATACGCCGCCAGTCTCTCCATGTTAGAACCGTCAGTTGGAGAGACCAACTCCTTGAGCCGAACCAATATCACCCGAGCCAGATCTCGGCTCTTGTTTGCGCCCGTCAGCGCCTCCGCCGCCGCCATCAATAAATGGACCAGCCTCAACCCCTTCAAGTCCTCGCCGTTAGCGCCGCCGTCTTCATCCGTCAACGTCATCATTTCTCCCGACGCCGTCGTATCGTTTGACACTTCTAACTCTAGAGGCTCGTCCTGGGCCGACGAGGAGTTCAGCTCAGTGCTGCCATCTTGGTCTTCCACCATCGACTCAATGAGCCCTTGAAAGTCGTCTCCGGCGAGCTGGTCTATCGGCGCCAGCGCTTCCCAGTCGACCACCGGAGACCAGGCGTACCAGTGATCGGTGGAAACGGTGTTGGTGCTTGTGGTTGTGGGGCTGCAGCCGGATAAATCAAGATCAGGGTCATCATGCCCGTCAATGGCCATAGCCATAGCTGAGTTCAACAGCAACTGGGTCACGCCGGTTGGGTTAATGAGTTAATGGGATTCAGTTTTGGTGATGAAGTGGTGGTAGATTTACAGAGGGATTGGAAGAGGAGAAGGAGGTGGAACAAGAGAAAGTATGTTAAGCTACTAATTAAGAGATTAATTATCGACTAATTGATGGGCTCATCATGATCATCATGCCCGAGGTTGAGTTTGGTTTTATACTTAGCCGATCCTAATCAGCATGATTACTGTTATATATTTAATTAACTTTACACTGCTGCCCCCTAAGTTTTACATAATTTCAAACCTCAAACCACCTGCTTTCCAAAAAAAAAAAAAAAAAACAAAGAAAAAAAAAAAGAAAAAAAAACCCTTAACCAACCTAATTAATTAGTTTAATTAATTAAAGTAATTTGTGTAACATCTGACGTGGCAAGTAATGTGTACATCCCACATGAGTTAATGAATCTATGTGATTGAATGTTGGTTATATGCATTACTTACCATATGAGATGATACATTAATGTAGTTTTAAATGTGATCATAATATCATTACTCAATTAGGTTTGGGGTATATTTTTATGTTTGTGGGTTATTTTATTTTGATTTATTTATGTGTCTAACTTCAAACGTCATAGCACCACTTTTTATATATAATATCAGTACAATACTAGATATTTAAGATGAAAGCAATTAGTGAGATAGAGTTTGCATTAAGTTCAAGTTGCAGTTGCAGTTTTAAATGGACAAAATAAAGGTTCGGGTTTAGCATTGATCAATTTTTAAGAATGTTTGAAAGTGAATGCGCAAGTAGAAGTAATTAATATTATGGGGTCATTTGGTTCTGTTTCTAGTCAACTCAATTGTTAGATGGAAAGCAGGTTTGTTTAAATATTTTGATCAAAGTATTTAGCATCATTGTAACTCCTGTATTTACGGAGTTAATATCCAACAAAGTATAACATTTAAACAAATTCAAATAAAAGAGACTAATAATAGGCTCTCTAGGTTTTCTCCCAAACCCTAGGAGAGCGGCTAGTGACAAATGGAAATCCTGGGATTTTGTTTGAGTTTTCTGGCTGACAGTTCAGTGCGGCGAGGAAGGAGGGCTTGGCCTTCTTACGAATTTTGATCAATTCATGGTTTGGGGAACGATTTGCAAAGGAATCGTGTGGTGTGCCAAGGTCGGCGCGCATACTTGGGACTTGGGGTTCGAGTTGGGTTTCATTCGGGTTCATTTGGGCTCGGTTTGATTGGGTTAGGGTTTACTTGGGTTGGGTTCGGGTTGCCCAGCTTTTTCAAGTTTAATCTTGTAACAACTTAGTTTCCAAGAATTCTTAAAAAAATTAAGCCAAGTAGCATCAAAGCTAGCTAACTTTAATTTCATAAATCCATCTACTATAAAGCTTTAGGATTTAGAGACTACAAATATGGGCTAACTAATCAAAACCTCTTATTCCCTAAAAGCTTAAGTAAGTATAAAGGGTAATTTATTAAAAAAGATATTAGAAAACGCATTGGTTTTTGGACTTGGCTCACTTGGGTGTAGTATGAGCATTAAGGGCAAGCAATCAACCTGTCCAAAAGTAGTGTGGCGTTTAGTCAGAATCTCACAGAGATAGATGGCCAGTTATTTGCCGATTACTTAGGGATGGCGCGTGTGGAATACCATGATTGCTATCTTGGGCTTCCAGTGTTTATCGGTAGGTCTAAGAAAGATACATTTGCTTATATTAAAGATCGGTTGTGGAAAAAGTTAAATGGTTGGTGTGGCTTATTACTTAGTAGTGCAGGTAAGGAAATTTTAATTAAGACTGTGGCACAGGCAGTACCGTTGTATACAATGCAAACTTTCTTGCTACCAAAGTCTTTCTGTGACAAGATAAATCAAATGGTGGCTAAGTTCTAGTGGGGAAGAGAAACAGGTAAGCGTAGAATACATTGGGTGAAATGGCAGTGGTTGTGTAAACCCAAAGGTGAGGGTGAGGGTGGTTTGGGATTTAAGGATTTGTATGCGTTCAATCTTGCTTTGCTTGCGAAGCAAGGGTGGCGACTACTACAGCAACCTAATTCACTTGTTGCACGAATTTTTAAAGCTTGGTATTATCTTATTAATGAGTTCTTGCAGGCGCCTATTAAGCCTAATTCCTCTTATTACTGGCATAGTGTGGTGGCATCTCGAATGATTATTATTCGGGGTGCGAGATGGAGAGTGGGGGATGGCCTACAAATCCATATTTTGTGAGACAGTTGGCTGCCATGGGATCATTTCTATCACATTCTTAGCCCTTTATCGACGGGGGTGCATCCATTTCTTATGGTGAGATCTCTAATAGTGGAAGATGCTGGTGTCCGGTGGAATTTGAATTTAGTGCGTAGTTGGTTTGTGGAAGAGGAAGCGGAGCTCATTTTGAGCATACCTTTGAGTTTATTTCATCCTGCTGATTCGTTGATTTGGGCGAAAGAACCAAATGGGTTATTCATAACTAAGAGTGCATATTTTGTGGTAAGATCGTGCCCAGGGATGGGTGGTGAGGAGCCCACAATTTCGATGGTTAGTGAGAAAACAAAATTTCTTTCAAAAGCAATTTGGCGGGCCAAAGTTCCAGGGAAAGTAAAAATTTGTGTATGGTGGGGATGCATGAATGTGTTGCCTTCCAAAGTAAACCTAAAGAAGAGACAAGTACTTATGGAGGCTACTTGCAGATTTCATGATCAAGAAGAGGAGACGGTAGAACACACCTTGTTAAAGTGTCCTAAAATGGCAGCTGTGTGGTTTGGAAGTCCATTGGGAATTCAATCCTTTACGGACAATGAGAACGGGTTTGCAGGGTGGTTGGAATTTATGGCGCAGGAAGTTTCTAAAGAAATTTTTGAGTTGCTCCTTATTCTAGTTTGGAGTATTTGGAAGGGGATGCGTTGTTGGTGACTTCCGCAATTCAGAATGCAGGTGCAGCATATAATGGTCATTACGATCATTTGTTCGAAGATACCAGGAAGCTACTGTGAGAGTTTAGACAATGGAAAATTACGTTTGGTCGAAGAGAGATGAATAAGGTGGCTCACCGCCTTGTGAGGTTTAGTCTAAGTTTAAATCATCCAGTCTCTTGGTTTGAAGAGCCCTCTAATGTAATTTCTGAATAATTATTTTAGGATAGTATTAGTAGTTAATTGGTGTGAGACATTCTTTTTCCCTTCGATCGGGTTGAAAACCCTGACAAGGTTTTTATTGAGGCCCACTGTAAGCACCATATCCTCGATTTGTACGCATTTCAATGTTCAATGAATATCGCACTTTCTTCCAAAAAAAAAAAAAAAAAAAAAAAGAGACTAATATGTTTAAAATATAATAATTACTTTAAAATCAATAATAGAGTAATTTTATTCTTCACCTAGTTCTTGCATAAAAATAATTAATGTACCCACATGGTTATTAATTTTTTTAAAACTATCGGTATATTTTAAAGACTAATGCTAGGAAAATCACATAGTTATACAACATTGGTGGACCACATGATGCGGTAAGGAAAGGATCCTCATCGGATCCTTTTGCTGAGGATCCTAGGGATCCCGTGATCGTGACTATTCATCGTACATCGTGCGGTCAGAAATCATTTCAAAATTTAAAATTTAAAATTAAATATAAAAAGTACCTAACGAAAACTAATTGCATGATGTACGATGAACGGTTACGATTACGGGATCTCTAGAATCCCCAGGAAAAGGATTTGGCGATGATCCTTTTCCATGTGGTAAATGATTCATACAATCACTAGCCAATGAAATGAATTCATTAATTGACTTGTCAATTACACATCAATTGCCGCATCAGATTAATGTAATACAAAAATATGGTTTTCTTAGCATTTTTTCTATTTTAAAACATAAAATAAATACATGTAATTAGCTTGTGTACATTGAGGAAAAAAATAAATTTGGTTACAAATTAAATTTAAAAACATGAGTACCTACTAAAATTTAAATTATGTGGTGCATATAAAAGTTTTTAAAAAAACAGGGGCATAAAAAAGATCAAAATATGTGGGTACGAAGTAAAACTAAAAAGAATATTGGTACAAAATAAAAAAAAAATAGAAACAAATAAAAAAAATAGAAATATATGGAAAATACTGAACGGATATATTTAGAAATGATTAAATCATTTTTCAATTTTAAATTTGAAATATGCTGACATGTTAATCACATAATATTCAAACAACGATGTGGATAAAAGTCAAAAGACACTAATAAAAAAAATAAAAAAGAAATAAGATTTCAATTCAGAAGCCTCCTCAATTAATGAGAAAGAAAAATAAAAGATATAAACCTAATTTATCCTAATACAGTTTTTTTTTACACAAACGATATTATCTATATTAAGGGGTGGGGAAGTGGGCTAAGCCTCACAATGGACTAGTAGTAATGTGATTCAAATTCGCTTTTGGCGAAAATCGAACCTAAGACCTCTCACTTACAAGTAAAGAGGAATATCACTAAACTGTAGTACTAAATCACAATATATCCTAATATTAAATTCTAAATTTGGTGTGCCAATTTGTAATACTTTTCTGTGAGAGTTTTACTTGCTTTAGAGTATAAAATATTTCGGGCAATTTAATTGTCGAATCTTAGTTTTTTGTTTTGACAAAAAATCTAACGATTAAAAGACCTAAAATATTCAATAGGCTTTTTTATTAGCACTTTGCTTCAAATAATGTTGAATACACTCTACATTAAAATTTAATATAAAATCACTTATAAGCCTTAATGTGCAATGATAATTTTGACTTGATTACATGTTACAAATGAAGCGCCACGAGAAAAGGAAAGACATCACCGATCACCACTCGTTAACACCACCCTATCTGGATGGGAATGAACAAAAGCTTCCCCATTTGGGGTTTAAGGTCATTTGACTCTCTTGTATGGCACTGAATCCCGCAGGTGATTATCATATCAATAGAAGCAAAGACAAGTAAGATGGTGAAGCGATGCATTATGCAGGTAAAGCCCATATGGATCAGAATATCTTTCAGCATAATGTCCAAAAGGTATGGAAGCAGGTTGCTGGTATTGCCTTGGGAAAGGGATGAGGAGCTCCATTGTGCATGTGGGATCTAAAAGGATCACCATATGTAAGATAATTGTTTGAATTGTGCACGGAAGAGTCTGTAGAGTGTGTAAAACATGTATGTTGAGAGTGTGGGGTGTGAGAATATTATGGGAAAGTATGTGAGGTGTATGAAGATAAAATTTAATTGAAAAAACAAATATGAAATGTAGTAAATATGTGAGGTGTTCAACAATATGTGGCGTGTTAATAAAACAAGTCTATTCAATACTACAGAGCACCGTAAAAATCCATCCCCCATGAAAGTTTGTAATTTAAGTTAATTTTTCGATGATATGAGAGTTTGTCCGTTGATAATTTAAGTTAGTTTTTGTGGTGGTGGATGAAAAAATACAATAGTTTCTAGATGTTACCCTCCTGAATTTGTAGTGACCTTTGATTGGATCAGGATTCAAATTTCCATTTAGAACAATACATAAAAAAATTTTCTTTTCATATTCATGAGATCATCATTTGGTTTGATGGAGTTTAGGTGAGATAAGTCTATGATATACTTGTACATACCCTTCCCTCTCCTTTGATCATTATTTTCAATTAGTTTTTGTCGGCATTTAAAGTTCACATATTGCAATTTACGTGTGTGTGTGTGTGTGTGTGTGTCTGTATATATATGTGTGTGTGTGTTAAAGGGTTTTCAATAATAGTAAAGATCGATCTTGATTTATTGAGTAAGATACTTCCTTTCTTTTAGTTTTCACATATTTAAGTATTCAACCTTCATCATATTTTGAATATTTAAGAAAAACAAGATCAAACTAATGTTTTCTTATTTAAGTTGAGAAGATTGCATATCGAGAGCTAAACCCAGAGAACACTTTTCCTTTTTAAATTTTGGCAGATCCTCGTTCTATGTGTATGATTAGTTTTTCATCATTTGATGACACATATATAGGTTAACAAAATATAATGCGTCGGAGAATTTTGATACAGTTTTCCAGTAAGATAAAATATCAAATATATAGGTAGGAGTGAGCTTCAAATGGTTCTAATTTTTATATGCAGTTGGATTTGGAATTCAAGTTCTAGTCTACAGATCTGTCAATTGGTCGACCTTTTTTTAATGGCAAGAAATGATGAGTTGTATGGCGTGGCTTCGATTCGTGGTGGCAGTCGAGGTTTAGAATTATCGGTTACTTTAGTGTTTTGGTTATTGTGGGTTATATGAACTTGATTTTGAGTTTTTTTACTTTTGTTGTTAATGTCTTTGATATCCGTAAACATCTTGATGTATGATTACATTAGTTTAGCCACTTCTCCCACCCATTAGGATACATAATGTTATCGTATGTATTCAAAAGTTAATCTAATGGTCATTCAGTACTACGGTTTGGTGATATTTCTTTTTACTTATAAGTGAGAGGTCTTCGGTTCGAATCTCGTGGATGGCGAATTCGATACCAAATTAGACTGCCCATTGTGTAGCTTAGCTAAACTCTCCCTCCGCATAGTATAAAACTATCGATGTACCAAAAAAAAAAAAGTTAATCTAATGAACTATAAAAGTAAAAACAAAATATTATTGAAAGTATTAACACTATGTTTGGGTGAAGAAATTTAAAATTATTAAGGAATTTAAAAATGACGGAAATTGAAATGACGAGATTTTATTTTCTAGAATTTGTAAATTTTCTTGTTTGGTTAACCTAAAAGAACAATGAAATTGAATACAGAATTTGTTATTTTTAAACTGTCAATCATAGAAATTGAGAAATGACACCTATTTACATAGAATTTGAACTTGGGATTTGGAGGTCCCAAATTCCAAGTTTTTTTTCCACGCGGAAATTCTAAATTTCTATGTTTATGAATCCAAACAAGAGAATTGATGCCTGTCAATTTATAAATTCTAACTTTTACCAAAATTCTATGTTTATTTCCCTCATCCAAACATAGTGTAAAGGTAATCTGTTCATGATGATTAAGGTTGAAATGGTTAAAAAAATTATTTTCTACCTCATTTAAATGCCATATATACTATTTTTTTGCTATGTTTGGGCGAGTAACTTTTATGTTTCAAGGAATTAAAGCCAAGGTAAAGAATATGCACTTCATGAGCATTATAAAAAAACATGTGCGAGAAATTTATAAATAACAACTTGAAATGAGTCATTTACAAATTTATCATATGCCTTGATGATGGTTACGTAGTGCATTTCTAATTTCCGTTTGTAGTTTATTTCTTCATCAAAAAGACTATATCTCTTAAGGCACCCCCTCATCTAAGCATAGCCCTAATATTGCTCGACTAGTCTAAATGAATTTTTTAGTTTTTATTACCCTCACCATCCATCTCTCTTATTTTGCATTAGCTATTCTAGAACGTTTATCATTTTCGTTTTGTTGTATAGAACCAGTATCCATTTTTGGTCAATTGTGTTAACCATAGCAGAGAGAGTATAGAGAAGAAGTTCAGAGAGGAATCGAGAGAATACTTCAAGGAAGAAGAAACTGGTAGTTCTGGATTAATGATTCTTGATAGTACAGTGTTTCTATTACAATGATTTATATACTTAATCTACTAATTAATGAAACTTTCTTTGTCAACCAAAAAATGATTAAAAGACAACTTAGTCTTCTATCACACACAAAAAAATAAATAAAAATAAAAATTGATGGACAATAATGTAATTTCACGGATCCAAATTTTACTGTTTTTTTATTAAAGCCTTAAAATACCTCCAATATTAAAAATAGAAAAAAAATAAATAAATAAAAACCTCCCACTCCCCCCACACACTCTCTCTCTCTCTCTCTCTCTCTCTCTCTCTCTCTCTCTCTCTCTCTCTCTCTCTCTCTCTCTCTCTCTCTCTCTCTCTCTCTCTCTCTCTCTCTCTAAAAAAATGTGTAGGCAAATGCTAGTACTTAACTATGGTTACTTAGAAGGTTAGGTAATTCTTACAACAATATCACAGCCGTTGGATCTCTTTCTCATAGCTAACTAGTATCATTTAAGAAGGCGACAAAAGTGCATAAACAAAACAGATATTTTATTACTTTTCTTGGAGATTCTATGCTCTTTACGACTTCAAATTTTTTTTTTTGTCAACCAAACTTATGACTTTAACATGTGTTTCCAATATACTAACATAATGCAGCACTTAAGTAAACAAAGAAAGAAAAAAAGCGTAAAATACTCCGCATTTTTTCCATGCGAAAACCTCTCGATCAATTTTTTCATATATTCCTTCTCATTGTGAATCACGAGTACAAAGAAAGAGTGGTAGGCTAATCTCATTTTGTCACCCATTAACGCGTGTGAAAATATACTTTTTTGTATTTTATTTATTTTATATTGGATTTTAACTTTTTTGCTAATTCATAAAAAAATGTCACTAACTTCTTCACGTTAGGGTTTTTTTTTTTAAATTTTTATTTGAAAATTATTTCTCTTTTGCACTTATTTAATTAATTTTTTTTACTTTTTAAAATTTGGAAGAAGAGAGGGTAGTTTTGGCATTATAAATGTTTCATCGAATTTGCCTTTCACCTTCTATATATGGGTATAACACACATATATCATTAGGAAATTAAAAGAAACTAAATAATTTTAGGTTTTATAAAGAAATTAAAAACACACCATAAATCATGAGTTCAAAGAAAAAAAAAACTATTCGTTTTTCCAATTATCATACTCTAATTCATTTTTAGTTGTGAAAGTTCTTGATGTTATAAAGTAAGTTGAGATTTTTATAAAATATTGAATTTGAAGTGTTTTTCTTTAAATGTATGATGTTATCAAGAATTTATGTGTGAAACATTAAAATAATTATTTGCATAAATTAACCCTTACTTTAGTTGTTTCTCTTTTCATTATTGAATTGAAAGAGATTTTGTAAATTTAAACCGATTGATACACACATACACACACCACAACTCGCTTGTTTTTGCATTGTGAGAATTACAGTAATTACTAATGAAAGAAATATTCTTAAACCGTAGAACTAAGTGACCGAAGTTGGGGAAGCGTTAAAAATAAGAAAAGTATAGTGGAAAGAAGTGGAAATATGAGGAAGAGAAGTCCACCACAGCAAATGGAACAAGCAATCCCGGAAGTGTAACGCAGGAGAGCGACCAATTGTAGTGGCGTAGAAATCATCAAACTGAAAGCTCCGTTGCGAAAAGAGCTTTTGGACAAAAGCTCCATAAAAACACAACCTTTGTTTGTGGCACTTACGATTCAGTTGTTGCAAAGGGTTCAAAAGCTTCCTCTGATTGTTTGACTACCATGCAAAATCACCACATCAGCATCCTTGTCACGTCACTCTTGCCGGCTCGACCGGCTCAAGCTCAACTTACTTCAAACCTTTTTTATGAGAATGCGATGGATTTGAATTGTATCAATCCAAAACAAAAGAGAGATCCAGAGATAGATAGAGAGAGATGTGTTTTTGTTAATTAGTCTTAATTGCTCAAATCTTTATTGTCTGACCCACTAAGTTCATTTTCTTTCACTTTGAATTACTAATTTTACACGGAGAATGTCTCTGTGAGTGGGTTATATAACACTAAGGGCTTCACCACCCCATGGGGGTCTTCTAGCTAGGTCAGAGAAACATATGGTTGGGTGACGATGGGAATTCCATCTGGGGTATCACTTTTTTTATTACGCAAGAGTAGTCCCGACACAAATTATATATTATCTTTAACTTATAATCTTAAGTAGTCACTTAATATACATCTTAGTTGTATTCCTCTTCACTTATAGATAAGAGGTCTTAGGTTTGAATCTCTTGAATATGGCAAATTTGATAGAAATGTATTCCTATACTTGTTACTATAAATACAGAGTGGTGCTATCCACACACTTATTTTTATGTTCCACACACTCTGTGACAGCCCGTCCCGAAAATATCAAAAACGTACGTGTGAAAAGACTACTTTGCCCCTAGTTCGCTTCTTTTACGTTTATTGGTTGTTTTGTGTGGTGTTGGCATGTGTTGGGCCACACACTCACACTCTCACTCTCCCTACCCCTCTGTCTCTTTCCCTGTGATTCCATGGTTTTTAACCCTTAAAAGTTGTATGGTTGTGTTCCCCTAGTCCTAGGCTTCATTTTGGTGCAAAAATTATGAAATTTAGATGAAAAACGGGCGAGATATCGAAGTTTAAAGTTTTCGCGATTTTCCGGCGCCGGCGACGGTGCCGGAGGCTCGCCGGAGAAGGAGACGGAATATTCCTGACGCCGTTAACGGAATCCGTTATAACTAATGGAATATTTCCTACGGCGTCAGTTGACGCCGTCAGCGTGCCAGGCACGTGCCTGCGCGTGGCCGGCGCATGCGGTGGTGAAAAAAATTTCTAAAAATTTGGGTGTGTTCCTGAGGTTGTGTAGAGCACGTTGGTATATTCATTTGTCCAATTTGAGCAATGTATGAGAAGTTATTACGAGAAGTTGGTTATGTGCTTTAAAATTAACGTTTTTGTAGTTGTTTCGCATATAGGTGATACGTATCCCGAGGACGAGCGTGGTCACTCGAGGCAGGGGGGCTACGACCCTTCCACATACCAGTGAGTGGGCTTTTGGTTTTCCGTATATACCTATATACTTATATTTTCCCAGAAATTGATTTGAATTATTGTTTGCCATATGCCATGCATTATATTATCGTTGGTTGTGCATTGTTAGTACATTATTAGTTGCATATATATACATATGCATATTGGGTGCTGTGGACGCACAGGTAAGTGCCAGGTAAGTGTTATTCATGTTTATATTTCAGTAGTGGTTTGAGATGCTTAGAGAGCTCATAACCTGCACCCCCGGTGTTAGTGCTCCCGCCCAGTGTAGGGCACAGTCCTTCACGTGATGTTCACTTCCCGCACCACACGCTCAGCTTGGATCCAAGTTAGGTGCACAGTACTGTCGTACAGACCACATTAGGTGGTTCCGACTCGTAGGTGACCCGTGATTATTCGCACAGCCTTCACGTGATCGTAGCACTAGAGCGTTTATATGTATGACACCCAGGCCTGTCGTACAGACCACTTTAGGTGGTTCCGACTCGTGGGCAGGTTCAGTTATTGAGTTTGAGATTTGAGCTCTACATGCAGCCGTATAGGTCACATTAGGTGACTCTGGCTACCAGATTATATGTTATTGTTATGATTTATACCTGAGCACTTGCAGTTCATTCTGAGATTTCGACATGGCATATTCTTGAGCATGATTGGCATATCTATACATACGTATATATGTTTATTTTCTGGGAAGTATACAGGTTTTACGGCGAGGGGTTAGAATGTATTTTACTAAATGGTTTTAGAAAAGCTTTGTTTTGCCCACTCACGCTTTTGTTTTGCGCCCCTCCAGGTTCTAGTTGTCTAGCAGGTTCGGTGGTTTCCCAGAGGGCTTTCCCGGCATTTCTGACAGACGATCACCAGCGTAGGGTCACCTTCGGGTGTACTGTTGTCGAATCATTTTTCTTTTGGACTGCTGTAGACTTATTGCTCTGAACTTAGCGTCTCACTTACGCTAGCACTTGTTTTATCACCTTATGTTGCTAGTTTTTATTTATTCGCACTATTTGTATTACTATTTTATTAGCTTCCGCACTGTGCACGTGGCTACGTCACTTCCGCATGACGGCCAGCACGCCCTGATCTAGGTCGGGGTGTGTCACACTCTTCTCAAATTTCAGTCATCGGATCAAATGAATTGAAAAGACAAATGATAAAATTTAACAGGACGTGCGTGGGAGTTAAAAGGGGCCATGTGGATATAACACCATCCACTACACAAAAATACTTTTTCCAAACAAACTTTTTTTGTCGCGTAAACACACATTTTGTCACCTTAGATTTCGCCCAACAAACCGCTTCGTCGGGTAAAGTTTTTCGCATAAAACTCGTTGCGTAAGGTTTTGCCCAACGAAAATTAGAAACCGTCAACCAATATCACTTTGCCCAACAACAATTCCAACAACAATCTCGTCAAGCAAAACTGCGTTGACCAACTTTTCTGGATGAACACCGCATGCCCGACCCAAATATTTCATTGGGCAAAGTTTAAATTTATGAAAAAAAATATATATTTTTTATTTAATCCGAAGAATGTTTCGTCGGACCAGCTTTAAATTATGCATAATGTTAATTAATTCAATTTTATTATATTAATCTCACAAGATATCACCATATAATAAATATTTATTTTATTAATTAAATCAAAATGTTCATACAATTATATTAAAATTGAAAAATAAATTTATTTAAAAAAAAAATGTTCTTCAATATTTAATATATATATATATATATATATATAAATATATATATATAATTTATATTAAATTATGTATAATGTTAATTAATTAATTTTTATTATATTAATCTGACAAGATATTACAATATTAAAAAAAATTATTTTATTACTAAAACCAAAATATTCGTACAATTATATTAAAATTGAAAAAAAAAAAAAAATTCGGTGTATCATTCGTCCAACTACTTCATCCTGGAAGATGTCCATCTCTAGAAATTATAAATTTTGAAAAACCCATACCTGTGGAACTCATAGGGCGGATGGGTCAGAGCTTCATCATCAATTCTAAAGTCCTGTAGTACCTGTGGAACTCGTACTTCCACTCCCTAAGGAACTGATTTCACAGCCAAGTTATTTAGTCGGACATACCGAGCTGTTCCAAGTTGATCTCGAAGTTGTTCTGAAATAGACAAAAAAACAAAAAAAGTGTTAGTTATAAAAATACACTAATTAAATAAGTAATTATCTAATAAGTAAAAGTATTAAAAATATTAATTAAAAAAACACATTTACTGAAAGCTCTGCTATCATCGCCTCTCTTTCACCTTAAGTGGAGATATTCTTTCATTTAGAGGCTATCATGGGCACCTCATGCGGATGATGACTTTTATCGCGTGATTCAACCACATATGATGACACGCCCCGAACCCATTGTCCGAAGGACAATGGGATGGCCATGTGATGGGCAACATCCGAGGGTGATGCAAACCATTTTATGAATGCATATTGATAGAAGCATATTTAGGCGACTTACTTAGCTTGTTTTCGTGCATTTATATTGTTAATTCATAGTTGTTTTAGTCGTTTAAGCCATTTTCGTGTGTTTTTAGGTTCATATGGCTAAGGAAGCAAAAAGATGCATTTTGGAGCATTTTGGAGCAAAATTGGACTTGGAATGGATAGCTTATGTTTGGAGCAAAAGGAATGGACGAAATTGAAGGATTCCTAATCCATTGCAGCCACATGCATTCACATGCATAAATCAGCCACATGCATCTCCCATCACCATATCAGATTTCCATCATATTCACATGCATTCCATCCTTTAAAACATTGCACATGCACTCCCTTTAATTAATTAAGCCACATGCACTCCCATCCATTTCATCATTGCAGCCAACACATGCTTTCACATGCATTTTCAGATTGTCCCCTTGCACATGCAGCCACATATTCATTGCACATGCATTTCCAACCCACATGCATCCTTTAATCATTCAAACATGCAGCCACATTCCCTCCTAGCTGTCATGTTCCCCCCATTTCACCTATAAATAAGCATTCACACTCATTCATTCTCATACACTCTTCCATATTCCAGAAATTCGTCAAAACCTCTCCACACCCTCATTGCAGCCACCAAAACACTTTTCTCCTCCATTGCAGCCACTCCAACCACTCCCCAAACCATTCACACCATCAAACTATCCTTAGACCTTGTGCTACAACGAAGAGGAAGAGAAGAGTGCCTAAACGTTCATACAATTCAAGTTTGAGTTGTTGGAATGTTTAGGTGTTTCTTTGATTTCAATGTTTAAATTCAACTAAACCCCCCTTGGCTAGGGGGGAATTCGAAATATATGTTTATGCTTGCATTTTGATTTGATTACTTCTAATTGCGTTTCATAAGTTGTGGATTCAATTTGTTTAACCGTTTGATTGATAACTTATTTATGTATGTTTATTGAGAATGCGCGCTTAATTTTCATGCATGAATATGACGCTAGAATATAAGTGAGTTTCACCTAATAGTTACGAACTTATATTCACAAGTAGTGGAGGTTGCTTATAAACAATCGCGTTAAACAAATTCTTGGCATAAGTTTCATGCAATCATAGTAACGAATGCCTCGTCAACACTTATAATTTTCATAGAGCGTAATGATTCTTGCTTGTACCTCTTCTATGCATTCATGTTGAGGACTTGTGGGGAATGTTTTGAATTGTCGCATGCATCATCCAATTCAATAACGTTAGGAAGATTTGAAGGTTAATTAGTGCATCACGGTTAACTTGGGGTGTTGAGTATCATAGTTTATTGAAATGCAATTGGAAATCATTTTATTATGCAAGTATAACATGTATGGAGATGAACCCCTTAGCTAGCCTTCATTCCATTCAATTCTATCACACATTCACATTTACATTTTGCTTTTACTTACAATCTGTTCTTTTAGTTTAAATTCGTCAAAACCTAACCCCCCCCCCTTTACTTTCTTGTTCTTTAGTGTTTAGACTTTGTTTAGTTTATGTTTTAAAGTGTTTTGATTCAATTTATTTCCCAAAATTCGTCCAAATTCACCAAAGTGCTCAAAACTGCCCAGAAAGTGATTTTAAGGCTGTTTTGAGTGTTTTGGGTGATGTTTGAGTCTTTTGGTTTGTTTTAATGTTTTAAGTGTTTAGTTTTACATTCTTTGAGTTAGTTTAGTGTTTTATATTGTGTTTTTACGTTCTTGAGTCAAGTTATTACTTAATTTCGTCCAAATTTGTGTTTGTGCTCAAATCTGCCCAGAAAGTGGTTTTTAGGCAGATTTGAGTGTGTTTGTGTTGTTTTGAGTCTTTTGGTTTGTCTTAGTGTTTTAAAGTTTAGTTTTGCATTCTTTGAGTCTAGTATAGTGTTTCATATTGTTATTTTACGTTTTTGAGTCAAATCCAAGTGGTTAACAATCCCTCCTAATCCCCGGTCTAGAACGATCCCTACTTATACATATACTACAATTTGACGAAAAGAGGGTTTAATTTGTGTGCGTATAAATCACGCATCAAATTTTGGCGCCGTTGCCGGGGATTAGCAAATTTGCTAATCTCTTGGATTGTTTGTTTCTGTTATGTATTTTAGTTTTAGTTTTTGATTTTTGTTTTGTTTGTTGAATTCAAATACTAGAGAAGAACAACATGGCACTTGATAATGCTTCTCTTTTGTCACAGCTCATGGAAAGGTCTCAAATGCAAAGTGTTGATATATTTGATCTTCAATCAAGGAATAACGTGTTTTCCAATACTTACAGTTCAGATTGGAGTGATCATTCAAACTCTATGTGGTGGGAACCTCAACATGTTAAAGAAGAAGGATATTGGCAGCCATATGAGGAGTTCTATTCAAGACCTATACACCCACCACAACCTCATATTCAATATGCCCAACCAAATTTAAGTTCGTCAATAGATTATAATCAAAAGCTTAACGAATTAATTTGTTTGGTGCAGGGCTCACAAAATCAAGACAATGAGGCTCGACAAGAAGACAAAAGGTTGGACCACTTGGAAAAACAAATTGGGCAGATAGCGGAGTTCGTAGGACAATTTTGCGACCAAGGCAAACTCCCTAGTTCAACCATTGTAAATCCGAAGGGAGGATTTGAAGCACCTTTGTCAGAAGCACTTATTGCTCCTACGCCATCTAATTCAAGTAAGGTTGTTCCAATTAGTTCTAACCCCATTCCAACAAATATCCCTATTCCTTGCAGGTTCATGAATTCCAAGGAAGAAGAAAGTGAAAAAGACATCTTGGAAGCCCTTCCAAAGGTGCAAAGTAGGGAATGTCATGAATTCATCAAAGAGGACGTTCTTGAAACCACAAAATCCAAAGAAGTTAAATTTGATGACATTGGACAAGTCATAACCATCACTTGCAATCTGGCCAAGTCCAATATCCCTGAAACTTTCAAAGGAGTGGTGTTTGTCATTGAGTTCTTATCGGACAAAACAAGTAAGTTTTTTTTTCCAAATTCCATTACATTTTATACTAACTTGCTGTTTTTTTTTAATCAGGCACCTACACTAGAATTCAAACCAATGCCGGTTCACTTCAAGTATCACCTTCCATTCAAGGACCAATTCCATGCCGTTTGATTTTATTTACGTTAAAAAAAAAAAAAAAAAAAAAAAAAAAAAAAAATTTATTTATTAAACATGGAGAAAGATGGAGCTTCACAAAGGTTGTTTACGTGAAGCCCCACTACGAGGCGTGGAAGCGGAAGGCATAGAAGCGGGAGGCATAGTAGCGGAAGGCATCGAAGCGGAAGGCTTTGAAGCGGAAGGCATCGGAGCGGGAGGCATCGGAGCTAGAGCATTCCAGGCCTCAATACTTGGCCAAGCGCTGGATGAGCCAGGAAAAAGGTGCCTCTGGAGGAAAGACGAAAACCTTTGACGGTCACTGTGAATCCGACCTTCAGACTCTTGCAGCTCATCAAGCTTCCTCTTCATGCCCGTCGAATAGTTGTTGGCAAGCACGTGCAAACTTCTATTCTCGTACTTAAGCTGCTGGATCTCTTGCTTAAGACTTTCCACTTCTGCCATCAATGATTCCACCTGACGGGAGCGGGCAAGCAGGCGTTGGCCCATGTTGGACACAGAACTCGCACACTGAACACTAAGTGCGAGGGACTCTTGAACGGCCAACTCATCGGACCGTCCTGACAGCAGCCTACTATCTTTTGGAGTGAGGAGGTTCCTAGCTACTATTGTAGCTGTTGTGGCGTCCTGCATCACGGAGTCTTCACCTGTAAGAAGACCGTTAGAAGATAAGAAAGAAGGGCGCCATACGTTACCTTGACGCGGCGCGCCCGTATCACTGCTAAGGCTCAATTCCAAGCTAAGGTTCGATGAGTTTGCCATTTTTCAAAAGTGTTCAAAAGTGTTCAAAGGGCCGGAGTCGATTTTCAAGAATGGGAAATCTTCAGAGTGTGTTTGTTGTGGTGATCGATAGCTCAATAAAAAAGCCAAGGCGACACGTCCACCGATTCAAAAAGCCGGAATTTCCGGCGTAATTTTGGCGACGCTTTCTCGGCTTTTCAGAAGACGCGTTCAACTTTGTCAAAAGATTTCTGACAAAGCTGAAAACACGTGGAGGCCATCATCGCAACTACACGTCTTTAGCCGACAAGCGCAAAGTTCGACGACGCTTTCTCTGCTTTTCAGAAAACGCGTGCAGCTTTGTCAAAAGAAGCCGCATCTGCACTACCACGTGTCGTTCAGAAAGAGAAGGGGCGTCGTTCAGAAATCGAAGGGGCGTCCGCTCAGAAATCGAAGAGGCGTCGTTCAGAAAGCGAAGGGGCGCCTGCTCAGAAATCGAAGAGGCGTCTTCAAAGATCGAAGAGGCGCCACTATTTCAAAAAGCCGGATTTGCGGGATCGAAGAGACGTTTGTCGACAAGGGTAAAAGAACAGTACCACCACTTGATATTATCTCTATATATGTCGACCTTCATCTTTTATGGCAAGGCAGACCTGAAGAAAATGCCCAACCCTCCCTCAACTCTGAGGGCGCACTCCCAGCAAAGCCTTTCGAAATACTCAAATTCCTCTTCTTCTCCAAAGATGATACCAGATGCCTGGAGTACAGATGACCCAGGAGGAAACAGCACAACAAATACATGTGCTGATTCATTCACCGCTTCTTCAAAAGCAAAGGTATCTCATATCATCAAGGTCAAAAGCAAAAGTATCTCATATCATGCTCTTTCCCTGTCTTTTTCTTTGTCCTTGTTCTTACTCGCATGGCAAAGTAAAAAAAGCAATCAGCCGGCACTTGGAGTCAGTCTTCCGATCTGGAGCCAACTGCCTGGAATCTATTCCTGATTGCTTACCTAGCGTTGCTCTCGAGTAGTCATCTTCAACGGTTGATACACTTCCAGAGAAGGGACCACTTCTGCAAAGGGGAGCGAGTAAGGCAAGTGAAAATGATACATTGAAGCATGTGGAGACAAACATAGGCTGAGTTATCCTCCAACCCTTTTCAATACGAATTGGAAAGATTGAACAAAGAAACAGACCAAAGGGGTAAGCTCAGACCTTCGGGGAAGACCAAAAAAATCCTCCAACCCAGTAGCACAAAGGAAAATCAACAAGTGGAGGAGACCAAAAGAATCATGCAGCCCAGTTCAAGAGTATGCCTGTGGAATCACCAAGATCAATGCCTCAATGCAATCACCAAGGAGAAGAGGGAATTTACACTCCATAACCAGATTTGCGTCCCTAAACTCTTCTCTTTGTTAATTACATTCTGCCATGTTTAGTATGTTTAGTTGTTTTTTCTGTGTTTACTTATGTTTTGTGTGAATCTATGCTTAAAACATTGAGGACAATGTTTGAATTAAGTGTGGGGGGGGGGGTAACTAAGTATTTTTGATGCAAATTCGTGGGATTTTATCACCCATAACTTCAAATGTTGTTCCTTGCTGTTTTAAGGTGTTTTTAAGTTATTTTAGAGTGTTTTAGTATGTTTTGTTTTTATAACTCCGAAAATCACATAAAAATTTGAAAAACATGTTTTAAAAAAGCCTAAAAAGAGTGTTTTGAGTCGTTTTTGTGTGTTTGTGTCTTAGGGTACCTTCCAACACAATGATAAGGATTTGGTTTGTAATTGCATGACGGTTAAAAAGAGTTATAAACATAGAGAAAAGTTTGATTTACTCTTGGTATATGCTTGGTTATGGTTATAATGTATGACTTCACATGCAATCATAAAAGAAAAATTCGTTTTTGTAACATGCTTGAAGGAAGGAACTCAAACAAACGCTACAACCCTGTGAAACTCGAGCCATTACCTTCTTTGGAGAGTTATAATCTGTGATTCTTTGTTTTCTAAAGTTGTTGCATGATCTCATTATTCCTTGCTTGGTTGCTACTTAGAATGCAATTGTATCATGATAGAACTAAATGCTAGAACTTATATCCATTTCATTCAAAGCATGATATTGAATTGCATAACATATATCAAGATGAAGTTGTGTAGTTGCCACCATAGCCAAATAGCCTTACTTCCCATATTTCGTATATGTTGTAAGTTTTACCCCCGTTGAGCCTTGTTTAGCCTTTATTCTTTGTTTACCCACATTATTCTCACCTAGCCTAGTGTAGGACAGTCCACACCCTTGTTCTTAAATGATAGTGAGCATGACTAAAATGAATTCCTTTTGAGTACATTATGAAAGAAAATGAGTGTGGGGGAGAGAATGTTTTGTTCTTAAGTGTTTATGTATGTTTTGAGAGGCAAAAGAAAAGAAAAAATTGTGAAAAACATATGAAAAAAAAGAAAAACAGAAAAGAAAAGAAAGAAAGAAAGAAAAAGGAAAAAAAGAGCTTGTTCCCCCTTGTTGTTCAAAAGTTGAGTTTTCATTCAAAAGTGAATTCTAAGTTAATTCAAATGCTTTGCTCGCTATTTCTTTAAGAACCTTTGTTTTCCATATCCCTTCTTTGTTAGCCAAACACCTTTAGCCCCGTTTCAACCCTTATGCTTCTATCTTGATCGTTATGTGTTCAATAATGTGGAGTTTGGAATTGATATGAGCTTATGGAATCACTGGTTCTCATCCTAAGTAGTAGCATTCCATTCATGAGATCATATTCATGTCATTATCATAAATCCAGAAAATGCTTTCCTTGTTATAACATATGTGAGTGTTCGTCTACATGTTTACATCAATCTTCTCACATATACCTAGTGTAGGGAGTGTAGTCAGAAAATCTGTGTGAAAAACGAGAGTACATCTAGTGAGGAATTGAGGGTATTCTCTAAAGGCATGTTACTACATTCAAATCATGGTTTTAAATGCTTAATTGTGAACTAGTATGTGGTGACTATGAGTAAGAATGTACTTAAGTGTAAAGATGGCTAAAATCTGTGGGAATAATGATTTTTAACTTGTCATGTGCATTGGAAATCCCTGAGACGATTGTTGGAAGGTATAGATTGTGTTTTGTTCGTTTTGTTTTGTTTTTGGTTTCTTTTGTTTTGTTTTGCTCGAGGACTAGCAAAAGCTAAGTGTGGGGGAATTTGATAGAAGCATATTTAGGCGACTTACTTAGCTTGTTTTCGTGCATTTATATTGTTAATTCATAGTTGTTTTAGTCGTTTAAGCCATTTTCGTGTGTTTTTAGGTTCATATGGCTAAGGAAGCAAAAAGATGCATTTTGGAGCATTTTGGAGCAAAATTGGACTTGGAATGGATAGCTTATGTTTGGAGCAAAAGGAATGGACGAAATTGAAGGATTCCTAATCCATTGCAGCCACATGCATTCACATGCATAAATCAGCCACATGCATCTCCCATCACCATATCAGATTTCCATCATATTCACATGCATTCCATCCTTTAAAACATTGCACATGCACTCCCTTTAATTAATTAAGCCACATGCACTCCCATCCATTTCATCATTGCAGCCAACACATGCTTTCACATGCATTTTCAGATTGTCCCCTTGCACATGCAGCCACATATTCATTGCACATGCATTTCCAACCCACATGCATCCTTTAATCATTCAAACATGCAGCCACATTCCCTCCTAGCTGTCATGTTCCCCCCATTTCACCTATAAATAAGCATTCACACTCATTCATTCTCATACACTCTTCCATATTCCAGAAATTCGTCAAAACCTCTCCACACCCTCATTGCAGCCACCAAAACACTTTTCTCCTCCATTGCAGCCACTCCAACCACTCCCCAAACCATTCACACCATCAAACTATCCTTAGACCTTGTGCTACAACGAAGAGGAAGAGAAGAGTGCCTAAACGTTCATACAATTCAAGTTTGAGTTGTTGGAATGTTTAGGTGTTTCTTTGATTCCAATGTTTAAATTCAACTAAACCCCCCTTGGCTAGGGGGGAATTCGAAATATATGTTTATGCTTGCATTTTGATTTGATTACTTCTAATTGCGTTTCATAAGTTGTGGATTCAATTTGTTTAACCGTTTGATTGATAACTTATTTATGTATGTTTATTGAGAATGCGCGCTTAATTTTCATGCATGAATATGACGCTAGAATATAAGTGAGTTTCACCTAATAGTTACGAACTTATATTCACAAGTAGTGGAGGTTGCTTATAAACAATCGCGTTAAACAAATTCTTGGCATAAGTTTCATGCAATCATAGTAACGAATGCCTCGTCAACACTTATAATTTTCATAGAGCGTAATGATTCTTGCTTGTACCTCTTCTATGCATTCATGTTGAGGACTTGTGGGGAATGTTTTGAATTGTCGCATGCATCATCCAATTCAATAACGTTAGGAAGATTTGAAGGTTAATTAGTGCATCACGGTTAACTTGGGGTGTTGAGTATCATAGTTTATTGAAATGCAATTGGAAATCATTTTATTATGCAAGTATAACATGTATGGAGATGAACCCCTTAGCTAGCCTTCATTCCATTCAATTCTATCACACATTCACATTTACATTTTGCTTTTACTTACAATCTGTTCTTTTAGTTTAAATTCGTCAAAACCTAACCCCCCCCCTTTACTTTCTTGTTCTTTAGTGTTTAGACTTTGTTTAGTTTATGTTTTAAAGTGTTTTGATTCAATTTATTTCCCAAAATTCGTCCAAATTCACCAAAGTGCTCAAAACTGCCCAGAAAGTGATTTTAAGGCTGTTTTGAGTGTTTTGGGTGATGTTTGAGTCTTTTGGTTTGTTTTAATGTTTTAAGTGTTTAGTTTTACATTCTTTGAGTTAGTTTAGTGTTTTATATTGTGTTTTTACGTTCTTGAGTCAAGTTATTACTTAATTTCGTCCAAATTTGTGTTTGTGCTCAAATCTGCCCAGAAAGTGGTTTTTAGGCAGATTTGAGTGTGTTTGTGTTGTTTTGAGTCTTTTGGTTTGTCTTAGTGTTTTAAAGTTTAGTTTTGCATTCTTTGAGTCTAGTATAGTGTTTCATATTGTTATTTTACGTTTTTGAGTCAAATCCAAGTGGTTAACAATCCCTCCTAATCCCCGGTCTAGAACGATCCCTACTTATACATATACTACAATTTGACGAAAAGAGGGTTTAATTTGTGTGCGTATAAATCACGCATCACATATGCTGAGAAAATGTGAAACATGCATATAAATTTTGCGCATAACTACGCAATGCAATATTCAAATACAACCTTAACAAAATAATATAATAAGTTCAATTGTCAACAAAATAAAAGTGATAATGCATGACATGCTTAGAGCATACTACTAATTCAGAATATAAGCGGAAGGTGTAACAGAAAGTGCTATTACAAGAATGTCCAAGCTGAGAGAAGGACACAAAGTCACTGGTATGGAAATGCCTCGTAGCTCGGATCGTATGCCTCGTTCCTAGGTCCTGAGGGGGCACAAAACAAAACATGAGTGGACCAAGTTGATATGTAAGTAATATTGAAACAGTTATTCATCAATGTACTAACCCCCAAAGTTTATGAAAACTCAATAATACAATATGTAATAGGTTTTCCGAAAACCCTAGCATGCCATAAAACCTTTCATAAAAGATATATCATATATAATGTGCTTAGTAGTGTTATCATAATCGACCAAAGTCACTACATCACTTGGCCGAAGCCAAATATATGTATCTTCCAACCGAAGCCACTACATCACTTGATCGAAGCCAAATATAAACATCTTCTGACTAAAGCCACTACATCACCAGACCGAAGCCAAATATAAGTATCAATCGCCCGTAGGCTCATAGTATGGATAACCACTAAGTAAGCAAATAAAATCATGAACATAATCTTTCCAAAATATATATATCTCATCGGAGTAGGACCCATCCCTTTGTTCATTCAATTTTATATTATTCCTTTTTAGTGTCTTGGATTAGTTGTATGCTCAGAACACGTTCCACAATTGCATATTCATTATAGTTAAATTTACAAGTTTTATTTATGTTAGTTATTTCTTTCTAGTTCTCATGCATTCTAATATGGCTTCGTCATATTCGGATGTCAGCCAGCACGTGCGTACCTTGGTATTTGAAAGATATCAGGGTTAGGCGTGTCATATGAACTTCGGGGTGCGCACGTATGTGTTGTGCCTTGTATTCAACCTTCATTCTTCCTTCATTCCATATGCAGACATTGCACAATCTCGACATTTGTAAAAAATTGCAAACAATTTCTAGAACAAAATCAGATTGAAAATGAAAGATCTCGACTCTGAATAAAGCATCATTGACCTTCTCCTCATCATCGTTAAGCTACTTTCATTTCTTAACCATTAGGCTGTTTCGGGCATTGCTTAAGAAAATAAGGGAGCAACAAGTTGTAGCATCAAAAAAAAAAAAAAAAAAAAAAAACGTCTTGTGCTTCATTTTCTTAACCATTAGGTTGTTTCGGCCATTGCTTAAGAAAACGCTCGGTCGTTTAGGGCGAGATTGATTCATTTGTTGTGACTTCGGTAAGATGCATTTTTCTTTTAAGTATGAGTACGCGATTGATCTAAATTATGGTGTGTAATCTAGCCGAGCATTCTCGTCTTGTGCTTCTTACCCGAGAAACTTGATTTCAACTTGCCAATTCTTTTCGACTGGGCAGTCCCGGTGGGAGTTCGGAGAGATTTGGTTAATGGTTGGGTTGATAGTTTATTGTTCGGCTGAGAGGAAACTAAATTGCTCAATATGAAACAAGCATACATGGTCATATCGATTTTGATGACCAAGATTAATTTCCTTAATCATTCAGCGTGTATGAAGAAACTCAAGGAAACTAGACCATTGTTTACAACCACTTTTTTACCATCAGCTTATGTGTTTTAGCCGTTGGATAAAGGAGCTGTTAGATAAATTTCAGTTATTGCTAATTAATAATATCATGATTTTTAAGTTTTGATAATTATTTATTAAGAGTTATTGGAATTATTTTGACATTGTTCTGTATGTGGGATGAATACAATCTAACAAAGCATCTAATGGTATAATTTTTTTGCTAGTAGACATTAACATGTGCTTTTATCCCATAAGCCAAATAAATTTGGTTTTTTTATGCAATCAGATTATTTTTGCAGAGATTAATTTGTACTGGTCTCCAAATAACGAGGGTTTAAAGTTCCAGGAGATATGATGCAATCGAAATTGATTCTACAGCTTATCACCCAAGGCATGCATACCTTATAAATACAAAGTTACAGACAATAAAAAACAACCTTCAATTCACACACAAATCAACACTCTACGTAAACCCTCTCAACCGTTTTGAGAAAATACTAATTTTTCAACTAACAAGTTAGCACAAATTCAATTCGATTAAACATGTTTGGCTTGGCAGCTGATGGATGATTACAGATTGGTTAAACAAAATTTTCTAGAGGCAACCAGCGAATGTGACAGTTTGGTTGAACAACATTGGAGTCGTAGACTTAGCTCGGTTGAGGAGTCTTAACAATTTGGTTAAACAACAAGTTCTCCTTTTTCGAATGGTCATTTGTCCCAAGTCTCTGTTGGCAAAGAGTTTTTGATTCTTTCGTTGAATGAGGTTATTTCATTAACTTTCTCTGCAAAGTGTAGTGCTTTATGATCAAATATCTTCAAGTGACATCCAAAGTTTGGCATTCTAATGACCGAACTACTTTTACCATAATGACACTCATCTCTCTTGAGTATGTTTGTCCCTACAATCTAATTCAAGTTTGGCAGACCTATATTCTCACTAATATAGTCAAGTCTGCCGAACCCAATGCCCAAGATCCAAAACTTCGCAGTGAGTTGCACAACCTTGTCGTCAAGTTATAGAAACCAAGGCCGAGAATGTTTCTTCTTTGGCCGAGGTCAGCTAATTCAGAAGTCAAAAGTGCATTCTACCACATCTATCATATTCAAGGCATTTGCCTGGCCGATGACAGCATCCACATCAGCAATTAACCATAGAAGGACATAACTAGCTCATTAATTTACTCAGTCTACGTGCCATGTAGGTTCTATAATTTTTAAGGCCAACAAACACACACCACATCCTACATTTTTCTTCTATCTTTGATATGTTACATTTACCAACTAAAATTTGCTCAAATGTATGTACCAACAAATTTTGTGAAATTATTAGCTACGGTACATTCATTTACTTAATACATTAATTATATAACAGTTATATATGCAACCCAAAACTGAGAATGTCATATCTAACTGTATCTAACTTTTAGTGAATGTATTAAATAAATATATGTACGTAGCCAAGTCCGAGATGTTAAAAATTATGAATTCATCGATATATTAATATTTTACCTCAATTGTTTTTTAAAGCAATCTTCACCTCTTAACTAGACCCACCAAATATTCATTCTCTACATATAAGTCCCAAATCCCAAACCATCACGGCCAATGGAAATGATAGTATCACAATAAACAAAGTCAAGCTGATCAATGGCCAGGATTATATAGTAGCACAATAAATAGGGACTGTACGTGACATTCCAAAATAAGAAGAACGGATAGATGTCTAAGATAGGAGTTGCATACTCCAAGAGGAAACAAGTATGTTAACTTTCATTGATAAAAGAAATTAAGACAATTATAGGAGCATAAATAATTACAGTTAAATGAATTATTTGATCAGGAGTGACATGTTAATTAGGCGCTTGATTGGATCAGAATGGTATTATAATATGAAGGCCGGCATGTTTCTCAGAGAGAAGCAAGCTCATTTTTTGGGCACTCCATAGCTCTTCCACCTGCGGGACGGCAGGGTGACGTCAAAGAAACTGTTAAACCTTATACATTTTGATGAACCTCGTTGATTGAGGAGTGTTTCTTTAATTCAAATATTTAGCAGTGCAATGGATTGATACACAAGTATGCGTGCTGTGCAAGAACTATATATTAGGTAATACAATCAAACAGATTTGATTATGGAGATGAAATAGGAATTGACTGAGAGAGCAGCAATTCAGGACTGGATTCAGTTTTTCTTTCTTGAGGGTTTTATTTATTTATTTATTCATTTATTTTGTATTTTGGAACAGTTGACATGAGTAAGTGCCAGTCAATATTGAAGAAAAAGTTACAATGATGGTAGTTCAGGCGATCGAATAACAATATTGTATGGGGACAAAGATCACAATCAGATCCTAAGAGGAGGGGACTTACAAGCAATAATACAAAATAATATTCACAAATGTTGCAAGAATTAAAAAAAGGTGGAAATTGAAAGAAATCTACACATTCGATGTTACAAGATCATGTGATACATAATAACTTTCAGATCAGTTTATGATCCCAAAGCACTAGTTAACAGTCGATTCAACAAACTCAAACAATACGCATCTAGTATTATGATGTAGTAACTACTAAATTGATGTCAAATCAACCAAACCGCGATTATAGTTTAGAGCACCAAACTCACCTAGAGCATATATCGAGATTACAAAAACTCACCTAAATTGGGACTGCAAAACACATTCAACTCACATTGAATTTGTGTAATTATTACAAACACACACTAAAGCCGAAAGATCCACTAGTCTTCGGCACCTTTGCATCACAAAATTGGCAGGTCTAGTCAACACCACTAACGAATTCACCTATCTTTAAAGAGATTCACAACAACCTTGCACTGAGCAAGGTGAACCCACTACAAATTTTACCATGCAAGGAACTCCATCCATAATTCTAGTCAAAACATGAATCTAGCCCACGAGCGATTAGGACATGCAAAGCAGTTCTAGGGAATTAATCCCCCTAGAACCTCTTTGGTTTTCTCAAAGGGTGCGGAAAACCTCTTAATTAGCAGAGTTGCACTGTTGCATTACGCGAGGTGACAAGAGTAGTAGGTAAAAGTCATTTATCATATTATTTTTCTTGTTGAAAAAAGGGGCTAAAAGTAAGAGTCCAAACAAACCTACTTTATAATAAATTTTGACAAGGGCATCTCAAGTTGATCCTCACGAATAAAACTAACTGAACAAGGAGTATCAAAATAAAAATTACCTAAATCTAAATCAAGACTATAGGTCGCTCAACTGTCCGCCACAAAACACTGAAATTCGCATTGCCAAGATCTTGAAAGCAAATCTCAATAGGCCAAAACAAGGGGACCTAAAGGATGATTATTGCCAGCAGCTTGCAACACTAAATAAACTATGACTGTAGAGTCCGATTCCACCAATAATTTATCAATTTGTAATCTCCATGCCAATTGTAAGCCCAAGTAAAGACCCCATAGCTCAGTAGTGAGAATCTCACATGTGCCGGCCCAAATTGGCACAAAACTCAAAATCTATTTACAATCAGCTCAAAACACCACTTGCTTCAATAGAATTATTACTTTCCTTCTTGCAACCATCAACATTAAGCTTAAACCAACTCAAAGGAGGAACTTTTGAATGGAGCAAAGATTCAATCCTATGTGGTTTATCAATCTTGTGAGTATTTGCCTTCAACCATTCAAGAAGATAAGTACAAATAACACTTGTAGGTTCATCAGTCATTGCAAAATGTGAGCCACTGATTCAACGCCACAAGTACATCTTTGACACTCAGGGTTATCAGTCATACCCTTTTCAACCCTTGTTCATTAGAGAGAAGCTTATTAAGAGAGAGCAGCCATAAGAAACTCTGAACTTTTGGAGGAATATGAAATTCCCAAATGAGATCCCATCGTCAATTAGGAAGACCACTTGAATTAGAGGAAAAATAATGAAAAGGGCTTCAAATATTTGCATTTTAATAAAAAACCATCCATTAACTTTACTTAATGATAAGGGACAAAATAAAAAAAATATAAAAAACATCACATGCGCTGGCGCGCATACACCCCACCCCACCCCCCCATTTCCACTCTGTTTTCTTGTTAGCTATCATTAAGACATTATTATTATTATTATTATTATTTGCTTAGAATAAGAGAAAGACTTCAAATTGATTTACATTTTCCCAATTTTATTTTTGTGGTGTTGTTTCCCACTAGTAATCAAGATGATGAGAGGCTTTTCAATGTGCCCGGAACATAGAGTGATACACCACGTCTCGATACAAGTGGTGAGATTCTTGTGTTAAAAAATAAAATTTCCCATCACTTACAGAATAACACGTGGTGTAGAAAGTTAAGATCGTAGGTGGAGAAGAAGAGGAAGCTGCAGATGGGCGGGCAATAGAAGAAACTAACACGTGGTGTAGAAAGTTAAGATCGTAGGTGGAGAAGAAGAGGAAGCTGCAGATGGGCGGGCAATAGAAGAAAATTAAGTAATTGGTGTAGAAAGTTAAGAAATTGAAGAGATACAGAGAAAATTTGATGAGTATCGAAGAAAATTAGAAGAAGAAAATGTGTTTGGAAGGTGAGAATGTGCCAAGAAAATTCAAGAAGAGGAGAGAGAAGGCTGTAGTACCATTAAGTTTCATAAACAATGTAGTACCATTAAGTTTCATAAACAGTGTAGCACCATTAAATTTCATAAACAGTGTAGTACAGTTAAGTTTCATAAATAGTGTAGTAAGTTTCATAAACAATAAACAATGTAGTAAGTTTCATAATAGTATAGTACCGTTAAGTTTCATAAACAGTGTAGAAAGTTTCATAAACTGTTTGTGTGAGGACGCATTGGTCCGCCGTAAAAAAATTTTATTTATTTTTTTAATATCAAAATTATGTCTTTTTCATTAAAATTTAAGTTCTTTTGTCATTTTTATTAAAATTTAAGGATTTTTCATTAAAATTTAAGTTTTTTAATTAAATATAAAGTTATAGTATGATTTTTTATTAAAATAAACTTAGCTCAAGCCATTTTCATGAAAGTTCCCTCAAATTAATGATGAACATATAAACAAATTTAATAAAAAAATTACCATCACTTTGTTCCACTTCAGATACACTTATCAGCCAAAGCATTGATAGGAGCATATTTTATGCTACTTAGCTATGTTGTTTCCTTGCATTTAGTAAGCTAATTACTACTTATTATAGTGTTTTAAGCTATTTTCGTGTGTTTGTAGGTTCTAATGGCAAAGTAGGCAAGAAAGTGCATTTTGGAGCAGTTTTTGGCATGGATTGGATAACTTAACTATGGAGCAAGTTGGATGGACGAATTTGAAAATCAAGAGAGGCTAGGAATGTGATTAACATCTGGAAGAATTAAATTAAAGACTTGGAAGATAAGGAATCAGCTACAAAGAAGGAATATTATCCAAATTACCTTATCTTATCCAAACCTTATCCAACCTTATCTTATCTTATCCTATCCTAATATTTTCCTACCTTAATTCTAGCTTCAAAGAGGACTCATTTTCACATTAAATCACCTAAATATCAATTTCTAGAAGCCTATTTTCGTGCCCTAAGCTTATGTCACATGTAACCTTTCTAGAAGTTCTAGAATCTGCCACAAGGACCATTCCTTGTCCTCCTTGGAATCTGATTGAAAGTGTCTTTGTTCTTTGGTGATTTGGAGTCCTAATTCCTCTCCTTTTCAGCCCAAATTCGTGCCTTCCCTCACCCTATAAATACATGATGCCGCAACATTCATAAACCACCACCCTCTACCACAATTTCACACCACACCATCCACCACACCTCAAGAGTCTAAATTCACACAGATCCCCAGTGTGTGCAGCAATGAAGGAAGGAGGAGCCACCTGGAGTGTTTCTAGGTGTATTCTATCTTTGTTGTTAATGTTTAAGTTTAATTATCTTTGTTTTGCGAACATGAGGAGCTAAACTTGTTTTAGCTAGAGGAGACTTTGAAACCATGATTATATTTGCAATATGAATTGATTACTTTCAGTTGTGATTTCATAAATCGTGAATACAATTTACTTAACTGTTTGATTAAAAACTTATTATAGTGTGTTGATTAAAAGGGCCCGCTTAGTTTGCATGCATGAATTTGATGCTAAAATATAAGGGAGTTTTATCTAATCGTTATGAACTTATATTTATAAGTAGTGGAGGTTACTAGTTATGATCGTGTTAAGTAAATTCTTGGTAGGAATATCATGTTATTCATAGTTATGAATGCTTTGTCAATGCTTATGATTTTCACAAAGCTTAATGATCTTTGATTGTATCTCTATTATGCTGTTCATGTAGGGAACTATTGAAGAATAATTTGGTTGCCGATGTGTATTCCATCCAATTCAATGACTTAAGTAAAATTTGAGGGTTAATTAGTGCTGTTCACGATTAATCTGGGGTGTTGAGGTTCATGGTTTATTGGAAAAGCAACTGGAAATCAATTTGTATGCAAGTGTGTCATGTGTGGAGAAGGACCCTCTAGCTAGCTTATCACCCATATTTTTCCCTAATTTCGTCCAAAGTTAATTAAGTCTTTAAATATGTTTGTTTTTACCTTAATTTCGTCCAAAATCCAATCCCCTTTTACTTGGTTGTGTCTTTCAGTTAGAATCTGTCCAAATTTATGTTTTTAAGTGTTTTGAGTCAAAGTTAAGTTAGAATTCGTGCAAATAACCCCTTAGAGTCCGTTTCGAGTCAATTTAACTTAGTTTGTGCTGTTTTGAGTTTTTTTAGTTTGTTTTGAGTCATATAAGTATATTTTTGAGTCTAGTTTAGTGTTTTAGAATAATTTGAGCAGATTAGCATCCCTTCTAATCCCCGGCCTAAAACGATCCTTACTTTCATATACTACAATCATAAGGTTTTAATTTGAGTGTTAGAATATTTCACATCAAGCATCAAAACCAATTGGAATGCTAAGAATTCGGCACAAACCACCCTCTATTGCCTACAAACATATGGACGTACGTATACGGAATAATATATGGGTTTTGATCTGAATTCTTGTCAACCCGATCACTAAATAACTAAAACATTCAACCAATAGATATATACAATCGTATATACCCTAGAAATACTATATTTTTCTGCCCACGGAGTTAAAATATATATTTTTTTTTTTGTCGAAAGGAGTTAAAATATTTTTAATATGCAGTTGTGGTACAAAATTAGTAGTTATACATGCACAGCTATGTTCAATAATTTTGGAGCCACTAAATTGTCTACTAGAGGTGGCAAGATTGGACACACTTGGGCAAATAACAACACACCCCCCCCTCTCTCCTCTTTCCCCTTGGTATATTCTGGTTACGTATGATCCGAGGCCAACCTTTGAGTACTTACAAATGTAATGTGATAAATTTGGACGGGTTGTGTCCATTTCGTGTCGGAAAAATTTAATGACATGGATCACATTCAGGTAATATGATAAAGAATTTGAAATATAAATAAAATTATTACATGTGACATGTTTTAACTAAGTAATACTGATGTTCTGTAACAAAGAGAATGTAATTGAACGATAACCATTAAAAAGAAAAATAGTTGGAATCCACTAGAAGTATGAGAAATGCCTCAAATTTTATTGATTGATAATAAGATAGATAACAAAAATAATGCCCAAATGTCCTACTTATAATGCCTCTTACCTATAGAAGCTTTAGGAGTCCAGCAAATGAAAAGAAAACATTACTACGATACAAAAAATCGTTCCTAAAACTTAAAACCCTAATAAAACATTGCTAACGATATAAATTGGCTGAAAAATCCCATATGTCACAATGAAGACGTGAGTATGATGCGAGTCATTGTTCTCTTCGAAAGCGTCGATTTGCCTTGTTCTTTTGGCTCTAGGATCATGTTCTGCCTTTTATTGGTCATTCATAGCTGTTCATTTTGATAGTATATTGACTGATAGTAAGACACAAGATAAATCTAACGCTTAAATGTCTTATCTATAATGCTTCTTAGCTCTAAAAGCTCAAGGAGTTCACATAGGAATAATTTTTATTTTTAACAAACGGTATTATCTGCACTAAAGGGAGAGGTGGACTTAGCCTCATAATGGGCTAACAATAATTTATTCAAACTTGCATTTGTTAAGAATCGAACCTAAGACCTCTCAATTACAAGTGAAAAAGAATATCATTAGACCTTAGTACTAAGTGGCTAAATAAGAATAAATTAAGTAAACACACAAAAATCGAAAATGTCCTTAAACTTCAAACCCTAATAAAACACTGTAAACGATGGAAATTAGACATTGAAGCCTTAATCTGTAATGCTCTATGCTTATTATTAATTTACACATTTTAACTTGATCTTCAATATCGACATCAAATATTTAGATTGTGCCGAAAGCACTGTCTACCCAAAACTTTTTCGGGTGTTACAATTCTGCAGAATGCACAAACATGTTACTGACTTAATAATTTGGACCAACTGATCAAGTATTGCAAGCCAGCTCAAAAGAAATTCTCAATACAAATCATTAATTTAATTAGGTATGAATTATATTGTCAATTATGTTAAGGTACACTGATTACTTTTTAAGAAAAAATTAAGTTTCCATCCTTATTTGTCATACTCTATTGATTAAAATTTTATTCATTTTTAATTTTTAATCAAGGTCATTAGATTTTAATAAACGTCATTAATTATTTTAATAATAAAATATTTTTTATTTCTAAATATATTCATTTAGTGTTAGAAACGTTATATTTGGTATATTTATATTTATGGCTAAATTTTTTATCATATATTTTTATTTTTAGTTTGTATCCATTTTTAATTTGCAACCTTTTTTTTTTTTTTTTAATTTTATTTTGGTACCAATTTTCCTTTCAGTTTTCATTTTGTACCCATATATTAATTCTTTTTTATGCCCATATTTTTTAAAATTTTATTTGTATTTGTACCCATATTTTTTAATTTATTTGTACCCATTTTTTATTTTGCTAAATGTACCCATACTAATTATATGTTTTAATATATATCAATAGTTATTTTTTTAAAATATGTTAATAATTTTGTGGGTACAGTATTTTTTGGATATAATTTTTGTGAAGAACAATATTACTCTAAAATTGATTTTTAAGTACTTCTTATATTCTAAAAATATTATTTGATTTGCCTAAATTTCATAATTTGTGGGACATTAAATGCAGAAATGCATGAATTAAATCTCTTAAATGAGGCTAAGGACCTTGATCAAAATATTTAAACAAACAAGATTTCAGTCTAACGATTAGGTTGATTAGAGACCAGAACCAAAATGACCCTTATTTTAAAGACAAGTTCTACTGATGATTTCATTGGATGGAATGAATGAGTTAATAGCCAGGTATTGTTTCTTAAACAACCAGCAGATCATCAGCGCAAAAATTTCATAGGCGAAGCCTGTTGGCGAGATTAATTAATTAATTAATTAGAACAAGACACTAAGGAACTTGAACTTTTTGTTTTTCTTTTGTTTGTTTGATCTTCATTGTTCATTTAAAAGATATTAAATTACTTACATTAGCTCATCTAATAAAAAAATGCACTGCATTATATATAATTAAATGATTGTTCTAGGTCAATTTAACTGAACAATATAAAGGATAGTGAGAGAGAGGGTGTGGCAGCAAGAGAAAGAAGGGAGAGGTGTGTGTTAGCTTAACCCATTGTTCCTTTATTTATAGTAGTAAGGAAGGTAAATTTCTTATCACAATAGGATTACAACTCTAATAGGATAATATCCAGTCAATGTAAGTCATTCTGGAACTTTCATGTAGATTTCCGTATTAAGTTCCCCATAGAGATACGCGGTTATCACATCCATGAGCTGCATATTCAGTTTTTCGGAAACTACCAAACTTATAAGGTAGCAAACGTATTCATGTCCATTACGGTAGAATACGTCTTCTCATAATCAATCCCAGGCTGTTGAGAGAAACCCTGTGCTACAAGGCGTGCCTTATATCACACTATTTCATTCTTTTCATTACAATTCCTCATGAAAACTCACTTGTAGCCAATGGACTTCACATGTGATGATGTGTGAGCTATGGCCCAAAAATCTTGTGTTTCACAAGCGAATCGAGTTCGATATGGATTGCTTGTTTCTAGTTTGACCAATTAGTTCTACATCGACATTCATCAACGAAACTTGGTTCAATGTCAACGTTTAACATGATATCAGTAGCTACTGTGTATGCAAATGCATCGTTGACTATCATCTCAACCTGATTCCAAACCTTACCTAAAATTGCATAATGGACAGAAGTTTCACGATTCTTGAGAGGCCGATTTATCTCGTTCAAGACGTCACCATTGTCTAGAATAACCCCTTGCGTTGGAAAGGTTAAGTTGGCAATGATCAGATTTATTCAAAGTTCACTAGTTTGTGCTGTTTTCCTATTCCAGGGTTGTGAATCCTTTGAACCAAGAGGTTTGCCATGCTTCAAGGTAGAAGCAGATGATTGGCTAGCTGCAATGTACCTGGATGCATGGTAGGTGTGGCTGACCCTCATTTAGGGCTGACTTGTCCTTTTGGGGTGATGTTACGATGTATGGTAGGTACGTCGATCCTTGTTGGTGCATTTGCAGCTGATATATTTTATGTTGTCACCTTTGCTAGATTAGTAAAAGCATCTGGCATGCTTTAAGCAATGCTATATAGACTAGAATACGATCCAATTTAGTTTCACAGTGGGTAGTGAGGGATCTAAATGAGACATAGTAGGGGTAATGCATGACAATTCGCAGCATTCTACAACAACATTAAGGTTCTTATCTCCTTACAACGATGGGAAAAATGTATCATTGAAGTGACAATCCACAAAATGTGTGGTAAAGAGACCTCTTGTCAAGGGATCTAAGTAGTGTGTAATCGATGGCAAATCATAACCGACACAGATTCTCATTCTTTTATAAGGACCCAAACACTCGTAAGTGCAAGACATCAGGCTCGTACCCAATAACTAATGGTAGTGATAAATAAGGTTGGGTAGCGGTGGGCCTTAAGCGGGCCAACATGATTGCAAGCAATATTGCATAGCCTTAGGTAGATACCAACAACTTGGTTCGCATAACCAAGGTCTGAGTTATCAATTGAAGGCGTTTTATGAAAGCTTCTGACAGGTTGTTTTGGGTATGAACATAGGGTACTAGATGTTCTGCTTCAATTCCAACAGACATGCAATCATCGTCAAAAGTCTATGACGTAAACTCTTCAACATTATCCAGTCGAATCGACTTAATCGAATAATCAAGGTGGTGAGCCCTAAGCTTAATAATTTGAATCAGGGTGGACAGTAAGTAGACATGTGACCAACATGTTGATGCATCAACTAAAACCATAAAGTATCTAAATGGTCTTCATGTTGGTTTGATAGGTCCACAAATATCCCTTTGAATACTCTGAAGAAACATAAGGGGTTATGAATAATCTTTGTAGCCGAGGGTTGACTAATCAACTTCCCTAGGGAGCATGTTTTGCAAGACAGATGTCCAAAATAACTTTCAAACTTCGAGTTAGGAGATGCTCGTGCTATCCTTTGAGGATACAACGCATCATATCTTATCCTGGATGTTCTAAACGATCATGCCAAAGCAACGAAATGCTCTGGAACCTTAGCATAGGGTCGGCCACATGGTGGGTCTCAATGGCTCGAATGGTCGTGATGTATCACCCACTTGGAAGACGTTCCAGTTTCTCGTGAAACTCTTCTGGCCATATTCATAAAAAGTGAATACTCCAACGGTTTCAATATGATATTTATTATCTCAAATATCTCTAAAGCTCAACAACGTTCTTCCGAAACAGCAAGAATATAAGGCCTCTTTAATGTTCAATTTGGTACCCTTAGACAACATTATAGGACCTTTCTGTATCCATCAATCAGGTTGGATGAACCTGAGAGGGTTGTCAAAGGTGCATTTTTAGGTACGAAGTTAGTAAAATAGTGTCGCCTACGTAAGATGGTGTGCGTAGACACACTATTAGCTAGACAACTAACTTCCCCCCACAAGACATACATAGAAATAAATTAATTGAATAAGTTACATGCATAAATATAATTCTATTGATTCAATAAACCAATCGAGAAATTTTGAAAAGAAAAATTAGTCAATCGAGAAATAATATCCATAAAATATTTATCCATAATTCAAAACAAGCCAAACAAATTATTCCAAATACTTAGAAATTGTCTGAAAAATTAAACCATAAACTAAATAAAAAAGAGTTTTTTTTTTTTTTTGGGGGTGAGGGAGGGGGGTGGTTTCGGCCACACCTAGTGGGTTTAGACACTATAAGGAATCCTTCCCAAACATGAAACATATCACTAAAAATAAATTTATTCTTCCATAGGAGCGATTTGCCTCTTGAAAATCTGAAATCTCTATACTGGTGGTGGCAATATCTTCTGGATTTTCTAGTTGTGCAAAGTTAGTCTTACGATGGGAATGATACTTATGTTCCCTTGTTTTTGAAGTTAGAGGCCTTAGGGGTCAAAGAGTTACGCTTCTGGGTCGAATTTCCTCCTTTGGCAGGGCCTCTGTTTTGTTGAACTTGAGCTCGTGGTTGGGATTTCTTCCCATTTCCATGGCCACGACGCTTCTTCTGTTGTTTGTGGCTGCCAGTGTTAATCGTATGTGCTTCAGACATAGCGTTAAAGCCAGTGGGTCGAGCTTGATGATTTTTTATTAACAGCTGGTTCGACTTTTTAGCGAGAAGTAAACCAGAGATTAAATCCGAAAATTTGGTGAACTTCTGTTCCTTATATTGTTGTTGCAGGACAATATTGGTGGCATTGAAGGTCAAATAGGTATTCTCTAGGAGATCCTCTTTAGTCAAGTCCTCGTTACAAAACTTGAGCAGTGATCGGATTCTACAAACCTCAGAGTTGCATTCATTCACAGACTTCAAGCTTTTGAAACGTAAGTGCTGCCACTCGTGTCTTGCTTTAAACAAACAGATGTCTTTCTTGTGATCGAAATAATTGGCCAGAGCAAGCCAGAGAGCGCATGCATCCTCTTCAGTGAGGTACTCGATTTGCGATGCATCATGAATGTGTCTTCGGATGAAGATCATGGCCATAACTTTGTTAGCTTCATCAACTGGAAGGTCTATAGACTCTTCAATAGTGACTCGAAGACTTTTGGTGGTGAAATGGAGCTTCACATCCTGAACCCACTTTAGGTAGTTTTTTTTCTGGATACTTCCAGAATGGTGAAATTGAGCTTGTTCATGTTCGACATGTCCTTCAAACAGAGGGAGTAGGAACGTGGTTATTCATATGGAAAGTCACAGACATATAGTTTAGAACATACGGGTTTTATAGGCATGTATTGATTTAATTAAAACATGGAAGCTTCGGGTTTCATGGAGTACGTTTTGATTTGGAACTTCGAGTTTCAAAGGCTCTAAATTCAAAACTCTAAGTTCGATTTAGCATGAACTTCTGGTCCATAAAAGGGGTCTTTTCAACACATATAATACAATAAATAACTAAGTGTAGTGAATTTGTGGTTTGCTTCAGGAACCCAAGTGTGAGTGTTTTGGGAACGAAAGGAAGTCAACGATTCAAAGAAAGAAATAAAATATTGAATCGTTAATGCCAATAAAGTGGACTTTAGCCAAAAGATTTGGATTTTTGTCAAATTAATGGACTACAGGTCACTTTAACTAATTCAATAGATCATAACCATTCAGGTTTTGATCGTGGAAGCCAAGTAATGACATTCAGGGTCATATAAGCTTTGTTGGCTTCAGACCAACGATTATTAAGTAGGGTATGCCAAAATATAGCATCAGGTCAAAAAAGGACGCAACCCAGCAAAAAAATGTTGCCTGCATACGGGTCACGATCCTGCAATAGGTCTTGTTCTAGGCTTGGAGGCACAGGCTGGTAGCAGCGGGCCGAAAGGGGGCGAGGCTAGGCAACGCAAAGCTGCTAGCAATGGCCCAATACGTGAGATGCCCAGCAGCTTGTCGGCTTCTGGGATGGGTTATAGACGTGAAGCCCAGCACCAAGGACTCAGGCAGCAGGCTTGGTCGACTTTGAGCAGCAAGCCCAAAAGGCTGATGATGCAGGGCTGACGTCATCCCTGTCGTTGGCTCAAGCTGCAAGCTCAGCACAGCAGGGATGCAGGCCAGTCAGGCATGGCTTGGCATTGACGTTGGGTGATGGTGTGGCTGGAGCCGCGGCTTGGTCGTGATTTCCCTTATTTTTTCCTTCTTTTCTTTTTTTTCGAAATTTTTAATGTTTGATTAAACCTTAATTGCTTATATTTTCTTTTGATTCTTTGACTCACAAATTCCACATAGCAAATTCATAATTCTGTTATGGATGAACATATTTAAGTTAAATATAAATGTAGGGGGTTCATATGCATCATGGGGAATGTTTTCATCCTTCATGGCCTTTGAAAATATCTAACTGGATTTTAGGAGAACCTGATTGGTAGAAAACAATTGATGAACTATAAACTTATCATGATCCTAACTCCATGATACATTTTTTTTAGAGAGCTTTAATGAAAAGGGCTTGGGCCAACAAATATTTAACCAAAAACATCCCAAAATGTTATTTAAGCAAAAATGCTTAAAGTTTAATAAAAAATCATCCAAAACTATTGTACAGGGGTCACACTTAAAAGCCCAACCCACTACAAATCTACACTTCTGTAAATATCTCTGAATGATTTAATATTGTCTTAATTCTTTACCAACCTCAACCCAACACGAAACCGCCATAATAACTCTTTGTCTTCCTATCAAATCGAATTCCCCAATTTCAAAAACAACCAAATTAAAGTTGAAAAAGTAAGCATTCATTGGAACAAAGCCGCCGAAACAAGTTCAAAGAAGTTTAATGGCAGAAATCGGCAAAAAAGTGTCTGGAAAAAAAAAGAACCAAAACATAAAACTGTTTCTGGAGAACCCAAAACATAACACTGTTTCTAGAAAAAAAATAATAAAACAATCAAATACAGTGTTTATTTTATCTGTGCACAAATAAATACTGTATTTGGAAAGAATCAAAATCCATAAATAGTGACTTAAATTCCATAAACAGTGACTTAGATTCTAGAAACAATGACTTAGATTCCAAAAACAGTCTATGTTTTAACCTTTGACTGTTTCTTTTCTTTCATGCATCAGTTGATTATATTTCAGAAACAAGGTGCTTATTTTGCTTTGAATCCAAATGCAGTGAATTTCACTATTTCTTTCCTAGTTTACATTTAAGAAACAGTGTGTCTATTTCATTTGAATCCATAAATAGTGATTTAGATTCCAGAAATTAGATTCCAGAAATAGTCATTTATATTCCAGAAATAATGTTACTTAAAATCCAGAAACAGTTTATTTTTATAGTCCAGAAACAGTGACCCGCCGTTATTATTGAATAGCATGCAGATCTCAAATTTATTTTCTGGAGAAACAAACGATGAACTCTACTGACGAAGAAAAATTGAAAAACAGTACCTCGAATACACTATGAATAATAACGACGATCACATTTCAACAAAATAATACAAAATATAAATTAAATAGTATGAGGATTTATATTTTTGTTTCAAAGAAAAGGAAGTAGGTCTGCAAAACAACGATGAACTCCATTAACGACGAAAATCTAGAACTCAACCTAAAAAAGTTAGGGGTAAAATCGACAAATCATAATTTATTATAGTTGGGCCATTTTTAGTTGGACTACTTTAATATGGACCTTGTTCTAATCATTAAACAAAACTTATAACATGGGTTTTGATTAAAACTAAAATTTTTCAAACCATTTTTATTAGTCTTTCTTTTATTTTTACGATGACTTGCCATCTCGAGGATGAGCTATATAACATCACTAACCTGGTTACGCAATCGGTTTCTCTTTAGTCTTTGCACTGGTCGTAACTCCTAAAACAAGTTAGCTTTTTAAAAACCCTAAATCATGACTAAGCTGATTTAGAGTAGAGAAAATTAATATACACATATTATCTTGATCAACTTCTTAATTTAGCCATATCATCATAAAATATTTCTAATATCTTCTTGAAAACTACATGCAACATTTTTGGTTTTCCAACAATCTGAACTGACTACTCCCACTTTCCACATCTTTGAACTTAACTAACGTAGTGATTACATAATACTTATAATTGATTAAGAGTTTTTACCTCTCCATATAAAGTTCAGTTCTCCCCTTTTTTAATATCTGATTCCCCAACATTGTTTGTATTAATTAAAACAAAAAGAGAAAATAAAATTATTGAACTGTCATATAATTACAAAAATAAGTCTTACCGACCTCTTGAATGTATATGGAATGTACTCTTTGATATTTGTATCAATTCTTAATTTTGCTATAAAACTACTATCATTTCATCTAAAAAAAAATTAATTGTTTTTCCTCAAAATTCAACAAAATAAGACTTAACACCACTCTGTTCTGCTTTTAACATATTTCTACGTTTGAACAAAAAAGAATTGTATTCCTACATTATATAAAATGATGATATGTATATATAGGGTTAGGAATTGGAGTTGGAGATACCCATTTTTTCACGAACATTTTGACACCTATTTTGTATGGCTAGTTAATTTTTTTTTTTTGATGGCCCAAACCGTTATATTTCAATTCATCATTAATAGATCATCCTTGTACAAATTCAAAATTTTTAAGACATTCACTTCACTTGTAGTGATTAAAATGGACAAATATGGTTTTATAAAGAAACACTAAAAATGACTATCATTTAATTCAATGGTTGTTGTAGGCCTATTTAACTGAGCTATTCTAAGGGAATAGAGAGACGGAGGCCAACGGTAGTAAGAGAGAGAAGAGAGAGATTTAATTGTGAGGTGTGTGTTGTATCACCCCATTGTGCTTTTATTTATAATAGAGGGATAGGTAAAATCCTTACCCTTTAGAATTACAACTCTAATAGGAATTAGACTACTAAAGGGAATATACAAGATATCCCTAGATACACTATGATTTACATAATTACATTCCTATTCCAAATATGATTGCAACACTCCCCCTTGAGTGTGTAAAACAGTTGATGAAGTTGGTGGCACAACAGGCGAATGTGAGTGTCATATTTAAAGAAAGTATGCATTGGTAGTAAAACTCACAAAACCTCACTATGGTAAAACTCAAGGTGGGAGAAAAACCCATAGACTAAGGAGAAAAGTGAGAAGTATGCATACTGTCTAAAACAAAAGTCAAACAGGATGAAAGTAGTGAACTCAATGGAGTATGATCATCCCAGGATGGGTGCCTCATCAAAACCTCGTTAGGTAGCAAAAACCCAGTGGGAAAAATGCTCCTAATTGTAGGAAAAAAAGTACATTAAGATCAAGTGAGTATGCTTCTGGATACTCCCCCTGAGTTAGACATAACTTCCAAATAAGAGAATTACAAGCAATTCGACTCAGATAACTTATGCATACCGATTTCTTTGACGAGCTTCTGAAAAGTAGACTTGGGCAATGACTTGGTGAAGAGATCGGGCAGGTTTTCCTAGGAACGAATTTGCTTGACTTCAATGTTCTGATGTTGTTATTGCTGGTGAGAATAAAAGAACTTCGGCGCTATGTGCTTGGTGTTGTCCCCCTTAATGCGTCCTTTCTTTAACTGTTTGATACATACAACATTGTCTTCAAAGATTGTTGAAGGAAGGTCAACGACGGAAGTAAGACCATTAGTACTTCGAATATGTTCCATGACTGCTATCAACCAAAAGCACTCACCTGATCCTTTATGCAGGGCGAGAATCTCAGCATGGTTCGAAGAAGTCGTAACTAGCGTTTTCTTGGTAGACCTCCAAGATATAGCAGTGTCTCCAATGGTAAAGATATAGCCCGTTTAAGAACGTGCCTTATGTGGATCAGACAGATATCCAGAATCTATGTAACCAACAAGGCGGGAATAAATCCGAGAACTAAGGGGGCGGCAACTCTGGCAGATTCGTGGGTGTAGAACAAGCCTAAATCCATCGTACCTTTGAGGTAGCGAAAAATGTCTTTAATACCATTCTAGTGTCTGGGTGTAAGCGCATTCCTGTATCTAGCCAAAAGATTAACAGCAAAGGAGATGTTAGGTCTAATGCATTAAGCCAAGTACAATAAAGCCCCAATTCCACTTAGGTAAGTAACTTTAGATTCCAAAAATCTCTTCCTCATCTTCCTTCGGACGGAAGGGATCTCGTTTAGCATCTAGAGTCCGAATGACCATAAATGTACTCGAAGGCTTCGCTTTATCCTCATTAAAACGTCGTAACACCTTTTGGGTGTTGTTCAATTGATGTACTAAGATTTCATCCAAACAATGATCGATCTCCAAGTCGAGTCAATATCGAGTTTTCCGAAGATCTTTCATCTCAAATTCCGATTTCAAGTGCACGACAATTTCCTCAGCTCTACAGGAGTTCCATTGAGGTTCATGTTGTTGACATAAACTGAAACGATTGCAAATAAAAAATGTGACTTCTTTATGAACACGTATGGGCATAATTTTTTGTTCACATAACCTTGACTTGTCAAATATTCACTCAGACTGCTATACCACATCTAGCTAGATTGTTTCAATCCGTAGAGTGATCTCCTCAATCTAATAAAGAGAGTGTTCTGTGGTCTAGAACTATTTAAACCAGTCAATGGAAGTCCTTCTGGAACTTTTATGTAGATTTCCGTATCTAGATCCCCATAAAGATACTCGATTACCACGCCCATGAGGTGCATATTCAATTTTTCGGAAACTACCAAATTGATTAGGTAGCAGAACGTTATAATGTCCATTACGAGGGAATACGTCTCTTCATAATCAATTCCAGGGCACTGAGAGAAGCCTTGCAGTATGAGGCGTGCTTTGTATCACACTATTTCATTCCTCTCATTACGTTTCCTCACGAAAACCCACTTGTACCCCACTGGCTTCACATGTGATGGAGTAGGAGCTATAGGTCCAAACACTTTACGTTTCGCAAGCGAATCGAATTCGACCTAGATTACTTATTTCCATTTAAACTAATTCGTTCTACCTTAGTATTCATCAATGGAACGTGGTTCGATGTCATCGCTAAGCATGATGTCATTTCGATTCCAAACCTCATCAAATACTGAGTAGTGGACCGAAATCTTGTGATTCTTGGGAAGTCAAGTTGTCTCATCTAAGACATCACCGTAATCTAGAATAACCTCATATGTTGGAACAGATGAGTGACCAATGGTCGAATTCAAACTAGGGTCACTAGTTGGTGTTGATTTCCTCTTTCGGGGTTATGAATCCTTTGAACTAAAGGGTCTGTCACACTTCAGGGTCGGAACAGATGATTGGCTAGCCGCCAATGTACCGTGTCACGTGGAAGATGTGACCTCCTTACCTTCGGGGACGGTTCGACTTTCCCAAGCGGGATTGTGACGTACGCGAGGTACATATATCCGTGCAAATGCATTTACAGTAGGTATATGTGATCTTGTTACCTTAGCTGGATCATTAAAAGCATCTACCATGCTCTAAGCAATGCTCTGAAGATCTATAATTCTTCGCACCTCAGTTTCAAATTAGGTAGTGCATGCATCTAAATGAGATATAGTGGAAGCATACTACGACAATTCGCGGCGTTCTCCAAGAACGTTAGCGTGCTTATTTCCCCCTAACGACGGGAAAACTGTCTCATCAAAGTGACAATCCGTAAAATGTGCAATAAAGAGATCTCCTATCAAGGGTTCTAAATAGCGAACAATTTATGGCGAATCATAACCAACATAGATGCCCATTTTTGTTTGAGGACCCATTTTAGTATGTAGTAGCGGCTCTATTGGCACTTAAATTGCGCACCCAAACACATGTACATGCGAGACTTCATGCTTGTATCCAATAACCAACTGTAACGGTAAATGCGGTTAGGTAGCGGTGGGCCTCAGGTGGACTATCATAGTTACATGCAATATTGGATAGCCCTAGGCAAATACCGACAGTTTGGTTCACATAACCAAAATCTGAGCTATCAATTGAAGGCACTTTATGAAAGCTTCTGCCAGGCCAATTTGGGTGTGAACATGAGGCACAAGATGATCCACTTTAGTTCACACTAACATGCAATAATCATCAAAAGTCTGTGACGTAAACTCTCCAGCGTTATCCCGTTGAATCGACTTGATCGAATAATCATGGTGGTAAGCCCTTAGCTTAATAATTTGTGCTAGAAGTTTCGCAAATGCAGTGTTGTGTGTGGACAAGAGGCAAACATGTGACCATCGTGTCGATCCATCAACCAACACCATAAAGTATATAAATGGTCCACATGTTGGCTAGATAGGTTCACAAATATCCCCTTGAATCCTCTGAAGAGACTTAAAATGGTAGTGAATAATCTTTGTGATAGAGGGTTGAGTATTCAACTTCCCCAAAAAACATTCTTTGCATGGCGGGAATCCAACGTAGAGAGGTAAATGATGCCCATGTGATGATTTGAGGATACTATGCTTCATATCATATTTGGGATGTCTCATATAGTCATGCCAAAGCAGCAAAGTGCTCTGGAAGTCAAGCACAAGGTCGACCACATGATGGGCTTCTATGCCGCGAATGGTTGTGATGTATAACCCACTAGGGAGACGTTCCAACTTCTTGTGAATACGCTTCTAGCCATATTCGTACGAACTGATACAAAGAAATTCATAACCATTATCTTCAGTGGTTTTAATATGATATTGATTATCTCGTTTATCTCTAAAACTCAACAACGTTCTTCCAGAACGTGGATAATAGAGGGCCTCTTTAATGGTTAAGACAGTACATTGGACAACATGATACAGGCCTTTCTGTATCCTTCAATTAGGTTGGATAGGCTTGAGAAAGTTGTCAGAGGTACTTTCTTAGGTACAAAGTTAGTAAAATAGTGTCGCTCACACAATATGGTGTGCGTGGTAGCACTATCAGCCAGACAACTAACTTCCCTACTAGACATATACCTATAAATAAATTGATTGAATTGGTCACATGTATAAATATAATTCCATTCATTCAATTAATCAATTTGAGAAATAATATCCATAAAATAACAATCCATAGTTCAAAACAAACCAAAATCAAACAAATTATTCCAAGTACATAGAAAAATTGTCCAAAATTAAACCATAAACCTAGAAACTAGGGGGGTCCTGCCACTAGGGGTAAAATACCCTAGAAACATGTCTAAAATTTATTCTTCCATAAGAGCTGATGCCTCTTGAAAATCTTATATCTCCACGGATGTAGTAGCATCTTCCGGATGTTCCATATGTGCAAAGTTAAACTCATGACGAGAATGATACTTGACAATAGCCTCGGGGGTAGCTCGGCATATGCGTGATCAATGATCCCTTAATCCATAGCAATAGCTTGTCCCTTGTTCTTGAAGTTTAGGGCCTTAAGAGCAAGAGGTTGGTACTTTTGGGTCATATTTCCTCCTTTGGGTGGGCCTTGATTCTGTTGACCTTGGGCCTATGGTGGGGCTTACCACCCAATTCCATGGCCACGACGATTGTTGTGTTATTTGTGGTTGCTGGAATTGGTCGCATGCGCTTCAAGCACAGCGTTCGAGCCCAGTGGGTTAAGCTTGATGGTTCTTCATCAAAAGCTGGTTTTGCTTTTCAGCGAAAAGTAAAATAGAGATCAAATCCAAAAATTTGGTGAACTTCTGTGCCCTATATTGTTGTTGCAGGACAATATTGCTGGCATGGAATGTCGAATAGGTATTCTCCAAGAGATCTGATTCGGTTAGTTCCACTTTACAAAACTTCAGCACTGATCAGATTCTACAAACTTCAGAGTTGTATTCATTCACGGACTTAAAGTCTTGGAAGCGATGATGCTACCAGTCGTGTCTTGCTTCAAGCACGTAGATGTCTTTCTAGTGATCGAAACGGTCGACCAAAGCAAGCCAGAGGGTACGTGGGTCCTCCTCAGTGAGGTACTCGGTTTGCAGCGCATCATGGATGTCTCTTCGAATGAAGATCATTGTAGTAGCTTTTTGAGCTTTGTTGACAAGTTGTCATCGGTAGGCTCCTCGATGATGGTTCTAATACCCTTTGCAATAAGATGGAGCTTCACGCCTTGAACCCACTTTTGGTAGTTTCCTCCAGATACTTCCAAAGCAGTGAAATCGAGGTTGTTCAAGTTCGACATGTCCCTAAAACAGAGGGTACAACAAAACGTAGTTAGTCATATGGTAATCCATAGACATACATTGTAAAATATTTGGGTTCTATAAGCATGTATTGGTTTAATTTATGCATGAAAGCTACAGGTTTCATGTGGTAAATTTTGAATGAAAACTTCAGGCTTCAAAGGCACTAAATATGAAGCTACAGGTTCAATTTAGTTTTATGAATGATTAGTTCATAAAGGAGAGGTTCCTACAAGAAACACAGAATGCAATATGCTGATTGAAGTGTAGTGGATTTGAGTTTCTTTGGGAATTCAAGTGTGAGAAATTCGGGACTACGAAAGGATGTTAACGGTTCAAAGTATAAAAATAAATTATTGAATCGATAATGTCCAGTGATCTTTAGGTCAATAATTTTGATTAATTATAAGATTAATGGACTGCATGTCACTTTTAATTAATTCAATAGAATAGAGAGAGGGAGGCCGGTGGTAGTGAGAAAGAGAAGAGAGAAATTTAATTGAGAGATGTGTGTTGTATCACCCCATTGTGCCTTTATTCATAGTAGTAGGATAGGTAAAATCCTTACCCTTTTAGGATTACAACTCTAATAGGAATTAGACTACTAAAAGGAATATAAAAGATATCCCTAGATACACTACAATTTACACAATCACATTTCTATTCCAAATATGACAGCAACAATGGTTATATTATTTCGAATTTTGGTGATTTTTGGTAATACATGATCATATTTGAGGGAAGACCTAAATACAAACGTTTTAGATTATTGAAAAACATTATAAAGTGGCCCAACAAAGTAAGTGTCAAAATATGTGGATCCTAACCTCTATATAATACATACATACATACATACATACATACATACATACATATATATATATATATATATATATATATATATATATTTAATGTGACTTCTATTTTATTTTTGGGACCGAAGATTAGACCGTTGCCAGTTAATATATAAAAATGGTATGAATGCATGATTCAAGTGAGAAAGCTAATTTTATTATTGTTTTCTCACTATCTTTGCCTGACTTTGTGGTGTAAACTATTATTGATTTTCTCATTATTTATGCCTGACTTTTGTGGTGTAAACTATTATCGTTTCTTGTTGATCGAAACATGCACAAACCACATGACTAGCGTGGAGTAGTCGCGACATGATGAATGGATGGATGAACAAAATAGGACTGCGTGATGGGCTGTATGTGCATGGACCTTAAAGCTACAAGGGTGCGTTTGTTGCATCGGACTGTCTCGGATTGGATTAGCTTCAAGGACTAAGCTGGATTGGTTTAGACTAGACTAAGCTGGACTAACATAGTGAAGCGTTTGGTGCAGTGTCGGACTAAAAAACTGGACTAACAATAAATTATTATTATTATATTTTAATTTATTTTCTATTAAAAATATCAAAATGAATATATGGAAAAATAAAAGGGCATAGCCCTCTTCTTCTTCACAAATTGCAGGTGCTTCACCCTCACCGCCAGTTCCACTCAATTTGTTGGATTCTTGTAAGACTACCATAAGCCTTAATGTAAAAGGTACTAATTAACTAGGTAAGATCATATACCTGCAGAAATTAATGAGTTGATAACAAAACCTATCAGAATTTACATAGAACAACTTTGTATTTCATTTCATAAAAGGAAAAATAGCAGATAAATTGAAAACAAATGGGTAGCAGTCAAAACCCAAAAACCAATCAACTCTGAGAAATCAATCAAACCCACAAATCGATCAAAAACAAAAATCTATCAAAACCCAGTAATAATTTCACGAATCTTCAAAACAAAACTAAAGAAAACTAAGAAGAGAAAGTGGCAGAGGAAGCCGTGATTTACGAGGACGCGGCGGTGGTCCTGGGATGGTCCAACGAGCTTGTCAAGCAGGATGAGGAGTCGAGCAGAACGAGGAGTTGAGTGGGACGACGCGAGAGAAAAGAAGGGTCTTAAAAATCTGGTGGTAGTCGGGGGGTCTCACTAATCAGCAACAACATAGCACCAAGCAAACCCATGTGAAAAAAAAAATTAAAAAATTCAGGGAAAAAAAAAAAGCAATCGTCTTTACCTGATGGGAGAGGTTGCAAAAGAATAAGAAACTTGGAGAGGATGGAGCAGTTTTCTTCAGGGATTTGATCGGGAAAAAATTATCAGCATGTTAGAAATGGTGGGGGAGACCAAATCGGAAGTGGGTATTGGAGGTCTTGATGCATTGTGGGCTAAAGCGTTGGGAACTGAAGCTTGCAAGGGCTTGGCATCCATGGTGGTCAAGACAACGCTCGAAGAAAATCGCAGCCACGATGCCCATTTCCTCCCCACGATCTGCAAATCGACGCAAATTCCTTTGAGATCCAAAAGAACATAGCCTAGAACTCGTAGAAGGGCGAAGCAGAGATGAGGAAGAAGATGAAAATGGATGCGGGAGTGGAGAAGAAGAAGCAGGGGCGAAGCAAAAGGGGCTAAGCGAAGATATCTTAGAAAGTCCCGTGGTTTGTGGAGGGTCTCGCTAAGAACTCCTAGCGAGGCCTCTAATCCACGCGAGTCCCCTTTAGTCCCATTTAACTTAGTCCCAATACAAACCAAACATGGGACTATGTAAGTAAGTAGTCCAATCCAGTCCAGTCCCAGCTAACAAGGCCAAACAAACGCCCCCCAAGTGTTTAACCATTTGTATTATGACATATAACGTACTAATCTGTATTTTCAGCACATTGAAAAATTTGATCTTAACATAAGCCACATGCTTAACACGGAGCAATCGAGATATGATGAATGGATGGATGGACACATTAGAGGATTGGGTGATGGGGAGTTCTTAAGGTAGAGGTGTGTAGCAGTATGCGCATGGACCTCAAGTATTCAAACATCTAACCACTTGTACTATGTTATTTGGTGTATCGGGTCGTGTTGAGATTTTTCAATGTACCTGGAATATCCGGGCACATTGAAAAATCTCCCATGTGTATCAAATTGTCCTTCACGTGGAGTGATAGTTTTTATTTTCAGAGAGGTTTTGCATGTTATGCCCACTTACCAGTGTGAGTTGGTTAAACCTTATAATGCGCTAGCAATAATGTGATTCAAACTTACGTTTGGTGAGAATCGAACCTAAGACCTCTTACTTACCAGTGTGCTTCTTGTATTTTTAAAATATACATCAATAAAAAATCGACAATATTAAAGAAAAAATAAAATAGAAATTGGACAGGAATATGCAAGTTAAATGCAGTGGTGTCACTGCCTGAGGTAGATTACTCGATGAAACTGAAAAGGGTGGTGATTAGGGGTGGGCACATAATTGTCTTGCTAAGCGAGATAGTCCAGTTGTTTATGTTTGAAATGTTTAATTAGTTCCTTAATTAGTTTTTAAAAAAGCATTAAATGGGAGCTAGCTCTCCATTGGAAAGCAGATAGTGACTTTTATTAGTTTTTTGTTTTTTTTGTTTTTTTTTTCTTTTTCCCCGAAGCGTGACTTTTATTAATTAAGTAAGAAGTTGGAAATTGGCAGCAGTTTGGATAAACAGACCAAATGGAAAGTTTCTTGACAATGTAGTTTTCTTCATCTGGTGACGCATGGTTTATTTTTCAAAGCAAGTGGTGTTTCTCGAATGAATCCTCTTTGTAAGGATCTAGGAAATCCTTCAATCACATCAGTTCATCGTATATCCTGCGGTCAGAAATCATTGTAAATCGTTTTATTTAAAATTAAATATAAACAATACCTGACGAAAACTAACCGTAAGATGAACGATGAATGGATGTATCTTCATAAAGAGGATCCGGAGCGGATCCTCATTTGTGTTTCTCACCCACTGTCACAGAGTTTCAAATGTCTTATATTACACCATAAGGTATTGAAATTGTATTAATTTGTATCTTTGGTTTGATTGATGACATGATTATTTGAATTGATGACGTGCAAGTCATATTAGTTGACGACAAAAGGTGTAAATCGATAAAATCTTAAAACCTTAAGATGCTATATGAGAAAATTAAAACATCATGGCTCATTTTGGAAATCACTTCAAACTTGAAAGTGTAGAATATTTTTAGTCTTAAATTTTAGTACAACTTTATTTTCTTCTAAAGTTTTAGAAGCCGTTTGATAGCTAATTTCTTTTTTATTTTTTATTTATTTTTGGTTCTTTAGATATAAGTCCACGCAACACTTATTTCGTTAAGAAAAACCCATCTCTTTTTAAACATCTAAATAAAACCCAAGATTGAAGTAGACTATCATGTAAACAAATAAATACCTATTATTTTCAAACTATTTACAATTGTGCCACAACACTCTAATTATGTTAATGAATTTAATAATCCACCATAATTGTGGGAAATAAGTGCCTTATTATTATAAAATTATCTACTTTATAGTTCTCTTACCATCATATGTTTTATTTATTTTATTTGTCTGACAATCATTGTAGGTAAATTATTTTGCATGTACGTATTAGGCATATTTTCATAAAATTTATGCGTGCAAATAATTTATCTAAATTTTTATGTAAAATAATAAGTAATTAATTAATTTTGAATCAATTGGCCAAAAACATTTATTTATTTTGTGGGTAAATTATTTTTCACGTGATATTACATATATACTAGCCACATTTTGTTATTATTATATAGAGTGTGCAATCAATTGACATTTGTGACAACCCGTTCCAAATTTTACGCTTTTATTTTATTTTAAAAGCTTGAATTTACGAAAATGCCCTAGAGTCAAAGATTTTGACTTCCGTTGACCATCGTCTAGAGAGACGTATGACTTATTCTTTTAACATATCATCATAGTACTCGTTGGGGTGAACGCATAGGCGAAAGCCGTTTGCGAGTCCGGATTATAACAGTATAGTTATGGACGTTTGAAAATGGTTATTTAAAGTTTAGTTATAAATTATTTGAATTCCCACCTTGTGGGAAAGTGGTCAATCAGATTTTAGGCACAAATAAGAAGGACCAATCAAGTATAAGGTCAAGGAACCAATTGGAATTAGAGGGAGAGGGTGAGAGCCAATCAGAAAAGGAAAAACAAAAAAAAAAAAAAAAAAAAAAAAGGGAAAGCTTCTCGTGCACCCGTGCCCAACCTTGTGTGACCACCCATTTTCCAAGGCCAATTCCGGCCAACTCCGGTGGAGTTTTTCGACGCCACCACCTCCAAATTGAAGCTCTCATTCCCCTCTCCAAAACTCACCCAAGAACTACCTTGATTAACCATGGTATGTGGCGGTTGGAGGCCACGAAAGTCGACGAAAATCAACAATGCTCCGGCCACTCTTTTCAATTTTCCGGCGAATCGGCAAAGCAATGGCTGATGCGACCACATGGGCTTTATAGCCCATCATCCCAGGAGAAAATCTCAACCAACCTTGACCCTGTTGGATCACCGTAGACGACGAATCGACGTCGGGAAGCTTTAGACACCTGCCGGCTTTGTGGGTAAAATTAACTATATTTCGTTCACTTTTGGACTTCATGGTAGGTATGAAATTTGTTCCTCTCTTTGAGATCTTCATTCCTGTAAATTTTGGTAATTTTTGGAAATAGTTGAATTTTCCGACGAGTCGGGATGGCCGACCGCCATGGGCAGCGACGCGTGGCCAGTGGACCGCCAATACTATTTTTAGGCTATATTAAATGTCTTAAATTCAGTTTTGATATTTGAATGACATAGGTTGGTCTTTGGAGCCTAAATTCTCTACGATACGTTATTAGGTATTTATGTGAATAGACGATCCGACCGTTGGGTCGTCACCAATCTTTGTTACATTGTAGTACGTAATATTTGAAGAATTTAGGAACTTACGGATTGGGAATCCGACTTATGGATCTTCCCGAATTGGATTTGTAAGTTAATAAAATAAAACGTTAACTGCTAATCAGTTTTGGAAATTGGCGGAGGTCCAATCGTTGGATCGAAATAAAATTTTAGTATGTTATTCTAGAAACATAATGTGTATCTTTGGAAGTTGCGGATTGGAAATTTGATATGTGGATCTTCCAGATCGAGTTATACAGGGTTGTGGACCCTACCGTCGATCTTTGATTGATGATTGACTTGTGGTCAATGAGTCTCAAACTATTTTAGAATATCCTTGAGGGTGTGCCTTATGCAAATTATGTATTCTATTGATAAGAGTTATGAGATGTGATTCGATAATTGTTATAGGCGCCAATCGTTCCGGACGCTTCGATGTGCGTGTTAGTGAATCATAGCATGGATTCCAGGTGAGTGGATCTTTTCCTTCTTATCATATGTATATAATTGATAGTTCTGCAAACGTTTCTAAATTGATTTATGCATGTCACATGCAAATAATTAATGTGAACTACGAATGGCTTGATCCTTGTTTAGGGTACGTAAGCAGTCTAACGAGACATTGGATGCAGCCATATAATAAATGAGAATAATTAATTGGGACAATAGCCTTGTTAGGGAATTGAGCAATGTGAGGGAGATTGGTGAAAAATGTGAAATTTAACCTTATGTTTTACTGGTGAAATGTTGGTTATAAACCAATGTATGAAGAATCGAGAAATTGAAGTAAGGAAACGTAAGTAATGATAGTTAATTAAATTAGTGTCTAGTTGAGCTTATCACCGATAAATATTCCTAAAACTAAGTAGTTAAGAAGTGGGGCGTTACAGATTAAGCATTTCACGCTATGTTATATTATATATATTTGGAAGCACTATGAATTGTTTGGGTTTAGATTGTATCATGGCATATTCATACGTATATTACCTAAATCTAATTATTGTGAATGCTTTGAAGTGCCAAATGACGCTACGGACGCTCAAGTAAGATTCAGGTAAGTACACTTTGATGATAATGATGGTAGTGAGTACAATTGTGTTGAGATATGTTCGAGCTCATAAACCTGCACCCCGGTGTTAGTGCTCCCACCCGTGGCCAGGGCCTAGCCTTCACGTGATCATTCACCTCCCACACCACACGTTCACCTTGGATCCAAGGTAGGTGCTAGCCTGTCGTATAGACCACATTAGGTGGTTCCGACTCGTAGGTGACTTGCGATACTTCACACAGCCTTCACGTGATCATAGCACTTGAGCGTATTTATTTACACCAGTCTGTCATACAGACCACTTTAGGTGGTTTCGACTCATGTACAAGAATTGATTGATGAGCTATATATGTTAGCAATGGTTGATGAGATATGTGATGAGATATGGATAAGTCGTACAGGTCACTATAGGTGACTCCGACTTATATGTGCTAGCAATGATTGATGAGATATGTGATAAGATATGAATAAGTCGTACAGGTCACTATAGGTGACTCCGACTTATATGCTAGCATTGATTGATGAGATATGTGATGAGATATGGATAAATCATATAGGTCATTATAGGTGACTCCGACTTATATGCTAGCAATGTGCTAGCAATGATTGATGAGATATGTGATGAGATATGGATAAGTCGTACAAGTCACTATAGGTGATTTCGACTAATATGCTAGCATTGACTGATGAGATATGTGATGAGATATGGATAAGTCGTACAAGTTACTATAGGTGACTCCGACTTATATGCTAGCAATGTGCTAGTAATGATTGATGAGATATGAATAAGTCGTACAGGTCACTATAGGTGACTCCGACTTATATGTTCTAGCAATGATTGATGAGATATGTGATAAGATATTGATAAGTCGTACAGGTCACTATAGGTGATTCCGACTTATATGCTAGCATTGATTGAGGAGATATGTGATGAGATATGGACAAGTCGTACAAGTCACGTAAGGTGATTCCGACTGATATGCTAGCAATGATTGATGAGATATGTGATAAGATATGGATAAGTTGTACAGGTCACTATAGGTGATTCCGACTTATATGCTAGGATTGATTGATGAGATATTGATTTAGCCGTACAGGTCATGTGAGGTGACTCCGGCTAACATGTCGATGAGATATATATATATATATATATATGTTTATTGAGATCTATGGCATGATATTCATGTGGACTTTGTTATGCCGTGTATGGGATTGAGATAGATATGTATTCTATTTTCTGGGAAATTATACAGGTGTTACGGCGAGGGGCTACTGCCTTTGGTAATTGAAATTGGTTTGAAAAGTTTTGTTTCACTCACCCACATTTTCTATTTTTGTACCCCTCCAGGTTCTAACAGCAGAGTTCCGTATCGACGAGGATTTGTGGCACTTTTCAATACAGATCTTCTTATGATGGTATAATAATTATCTTACCTTACTGTTTTATACTTATGCTCTGTATCACGCGTGAAATGGGTCCAGACCCGCTCACCGCGCACTCATGTACTTAAGCAATTTTAGATTTTAATTTATTCACATTTATTACATTATCACACTTATGGCTTGGTCACCTTCCAGGTGTTGGCCAGCATGGCTCGATTCGGGGTCCTAGCGGACATTCCGGGTCAGGGTGTGTCAACATTCTTTTATTTTGTAGGTAAATTATTTTGCATCTAGGTAAATTGTTTTATACTTTTTTTGTAAAATATTGGTATTTAATTAATTTTGGATAAAAAAATATTTATTTATTTTGCATGAAATATGGGGAGAGCATATGGGGAAAAGAATGGATGAAAAAGGGTGGTGAGAGGAAAGAGGAGAATCAATGAAAACAAAATTTTGGAAGTGCAAACCACTCATTTTTTTTTTATTTTTAGTTTTCCTTATTTGTCCTTTCCCTTGTACATTTCTTCTATATCTCTCCCACCATCCTTACTCTTCTCTTTTCTATCCATCATTTTTCATGTTGATGGCTTAAATTGGTTCAAGAACAAGGTGATATCTAGAGACTGAAGTCAGACAATTCTTCAAAACTAGCTCGACGTGACCAGGTAGAACATCATCTAGAGCTTACGGAAAGCAAGATCTATAGGGGAACACTGGTGTGGTGCCAATTAAAGGCCATCTAATGCCTAAGTCAATCTAGTATGGCGAGCAAAGTGTATAAAATAGCTCTTGTGTTTAGAGCATCTCTACCTGTTAGTGGAAGGCAAGGGCAATTGGAGGGCAAGGGTAATGAAATTGTCATTATTATTCACTCTAAACAGTAATTGTCATTATGCAAGTCTACCCATTTGGAAGGAGGAAGGGCAAGGCCAAGGGCGATTACTATTCACAAATATATGGCTAAATTTTTTATCATATATTTTTATTTTTAGTTGGTACCTATTTTTAATTTGCAACCCTTTTTTTTATTTTGTACCAATTTCCTTTCAGTTTTCATTTGTACCCATATATTAATTCTTTTTATGCCCATATTTTTTAAACCTTTATTTGTATTTGTACTCATATTTTTAATTTATTTGCACCCATTTTTTAATTTACTAAATGTACCCATGCTAATTATATGTATTATTTTATGTTTTAAAATATATCAATAGTTATTTTTTAAAATATGTTAATAATTATGTGGGTACAGTATTTTTTTGCTATAATTTTTTGTAAAGAACAATATTACTCTAAAATTGACTTTTAAGTATTTATTATATTCTAAACATATTATTTGATTTGATTAAATTTCATAATTTGTGGGACATGCATAAATGCATGAGTTAAATCTCTTACATAAGGCTAAGGACCTTGATCAAAATATTTAAACAAACAAGGTTTTAGTCTAACGATTAGGTTGATTAGAAACTGGAACCAAAATGACCTAAACCCCGGCAATCAAAAATACAATCATATAGAACCACTCTTGGCAAAGCTCCTTGATATTTCAACCTTTAAGAAATTGTCTTCTGGCATTTTTTGAAGCAAAATCATCAATTATATCATCATACTCCAAGTCTTCAATCTCATCCTTTTCAATGCATAAGATTGCTAATCCATTTAGCCTATCTTGAGTCATAGTGGTCCGTAACTAAGATTTTAATAATTTAAATTTTGGAAAACTTCTTTATGCAGATGCCACAGTCACAGGTACAGTCAACAGTACACGATAAGCAATCAAGAGATTAGGACACATGTCAGTTTCTTTTACAAAGTTTGCTATTTCCATGGATGTCCACGGGTTATCAAAGAGAAATGCTTCTTCAGGTAACATCATTTGCAAAACCTGTAATTCAGAACATAAGTCGACTCTATCTACATCCATGGTATTTCCATGTTTCAACTATGCTTCAAGATTCATACAATTTTCTTTTAGCTCTTGATCATCCAATGAAATTAACTTCGTTGCATCAAACAAGAAGTCAAAAATAGATTCAGAAACCTTTAATTGTTCAAACCTGTGTTACAGTTGAGAAAGAGCAATATCCACTACAACAAGAAAATAATATGTTCTAAAAGATTCTTCAGCAAACTGTTGTTCCCTCTCATTACCATCAACTTCATCATGATGTCTTTTTCTAGGTCTGACGTTTAGTTTGAAAAACAGGGTCAATTTCCTAATCAAGTGAAATTTTTTTAGCATCACACATGGCAGAAGCAAAACCAGTTTCTCTATAGTTTTCAAAAATGTAACAAATGCTTCCAATGCCTTTACAGCAACATCAAGACGCATGCCTTCAGATTGTAATTTTTTGTCCACCATGTTAATCTTCAACAAAATGTCGTATCAAATAACCAAACTTAATACAAAATTAAAACTGGAAAGTTCTCCTGATGCTAAACATCCTGCATCTCTACTCAACTCAATAATTTCTACCAATGTAAACAAAGCATTTCTATCCTGGGCTACTTGGGATTTAATTGCTTTAACACTTTCAATGTGACTTTCCCATCGAGTAGTTGACAATGGCTTCAAAGTTAAACCATCAAGATGTTCAAACAAAATATTCCAACGCTTTGTAGAGTTGGAAAACACCTATATATGCATTGACATGGTCCAAAAAAAAGATTTTTCTTTAAGACATGAACTTGTCATATCACTAACTATTAAATTAAGACAATGAGAACCACATGGCATGTAAAAGGCTTTGGGATTTATGTCTAGCAATCTTTTCTGGACACCTTGGTGTTTCCCTCTCATGTTAGATCCATTATCATAACCTTGTCCCCTCACATTATCAATATCAATATCAAGAGATTTTAGGACATCTTACAACTCATTAAAAAGTCATTGTCCTGATGTATCTTCCACACTAAAAAACTCCATGAAATATTCCCTTATATTTATTGACTTACTTGACAAGTCAACACATCTCAAAATTAAAGTCATATGTTCCACATGACTTGCATCAGGAGTACAATAAAAAATGATAAAAAAAAGTTTTGGCTTCTTTTACTTTTTAATGATTGTGGTTTTAACTTTTGAAGCTAAAGTAGCTATCAACTCATTTTGGATTTTATTGCTCAAATAGTGGTGATGAATCTCATTATTCTCAATGAGTCGAAAATGCTTTTGCATTATTGGATCAAACTCCGCAATCATTTCAAGGAAACCTAAGAAGTTGCCATTAGAGTCTCATAAGGTCTTTCATTTGTTCCATGAAATGCTAAATTACGTATGGCAAGACATTTCACAATAGCAATAATTCTAAGCATCACTTGTTTCCAATGATTTGTCTCTTTATTGATTTGCATTTGAAATTCTTTGTCAATTTTCTAATTTTCTATCAATCTACTTTTCAATTCAACCTAAGTTCTCGAATTAGTGAGATGCTGTTTACTCTTTTCATGTTGGTCAAGCTTCTCACCAAGATGTCTCCAATCACTAATTCCATCTTTTGCTAACTCACTTTTTGAGGCCATTGTTTTAAACAATTTAAGCAAAAGACTTTATCCAACTCTTTTAAGTAATGAGCCATTTCCTGTCATAAATTTCACCCGTTCGTAATTTTCTATCATAGTAGTGTGAGGAAAATTTTCTAGAGAGTTTGTCCTTAAGATAAGTGAGATTAGTTTCTCGAATTGGTCCCTTTTCTACAAGTAAGTCTCTCATTTCAGGAGATTCAAACTCTTTTCTACCATCCCAAACTCTTGGATCATAACTGTTTAAATGGAAAATAGGTTCAGGAGATTCAATATTTTCCTCTACACCAATATGATCATCATCAACATTTACTACCACAACACCACCATTTTCATGATCTTGAGACTCATCACCAACATCAATTATCATATAATTCTATGTGACTTGCAAATTTTTTTATTAAATTATGAATTGATAATTCACATTTTAAAAATTAGTTTACCTCAAAACTCAAAAGGGTTGGTGGTGACTGAATGCACTTGCAGCCAATGCCCAATGGTGAATGGGTGCTGAGCTGAGGATGAGGGACCTTATGTTTGGCTGCGCGCAGCAGCTTGCAGTTGAGTTGCCAACTCAGGAAACAATAAATCACTCTTCTAGCCAATGGAATTGAGAGAAAGAAAATGGAATCATGGATGGCAGCAGGGAAGTGGGAGAAGTGGGGAACAAAAGGGGGTGGGGAATCGGGAAAGGGGTGGAAGTATTTGGGAGTTTGGGTTAATTAGGGATCGAGTGGTCCCTCTTATGTTTTGTCTTTTCTTTTTTTTTATAATGCCTAAAACTTGGGCCCTTTTTTTCATCTCTTGTTAAACTTGCGATGTTGCCCTTCAATCCCTATTTAGGCTCTGGACATTTTTTTTTATATATATACCTAGTTTTGTGGGGTTTTTTCTTTTTTTTGGTTCCTCCTTCAGTTTTGGGCCCTGGACAGCTGCCCTAGTGGCACTGGGCCTGGGCTAGGCCTGATATCCATTATGGCAGAATACGTCTTCTTGTAATCAATCCTAAGGCGTTGAGAAAAACCATGTGCTATAAGGTGTGCCTTATATCGCACTATTTCATTCTTCTCATTACGGTTACTCACGAAAACCTACTTGTAGTCAATGGATTTCACATGTGGTGGTGTGGGAGCTATGGCCCAAAAAACCTTGTGTTTCGCAAGCAAATTGAGTTCTACATGGATTGCTTGTTTCTAGTTTGACCAATTAGTTCTACATCGACACTTATTAACAAAACTCGGTTCAATGTCATCGTTTAACATGATATCAGTAGCTACTTTGTATGTAAATGCATCGTCGACTATCATCTCAACCTGAGTCCAAATCTCACCCAAAATTGCATAATGGACTGAAGTCTAACGATTCTTGAGAGGCACATTTGTCTCGTTCAAGACATCATTGTGGATGCAAATTTCTTCCTTCTTGTTCTTGGATGAAAATGCACCTGGAAAAACAATTAACAACTTAGGTCAAGGGGAGCCTCACGCGCCCACAATGAAGTGTTTGGAAAATTTAGAAAATTTTGAAAGAGGATTCAACTATTGGAAGTATGCCCACAAAGCCATTCATTTAATGGAATAGCTTTTGGAATACTTATTGTGTTGAACTATTATATGTTTAATGAAGGGCAAAGCTTATTGTTAATCACCATTTATTGTATTATGTGATTAAGCAATAAGGGAATCCAAGGAATGTATTTAATATAAGAGAGAAGTGATCTAAGTAAGTTAGATTAACAAGACCTTTCTCTTATGTTCATTCTTAAAACTTTCCTAGCCATAGGATTACCAATTGGGCATTGACAATCCGCTAAGGTTAGTGTGTTATGTTAATTCAAGTGTGAGTATGACTAGTCTCAAGTCATTTAGTATTGGACACTGAGACAAACACATAGGTGCTCAAAAGGTAATTAATACACTGAACTATGATCAAAAGAGAGTTTAAACATACATCTCATGTAAGAACTCAAAAGTTGCAATATGCAAAGTAGTCCTTTAACGTGAGGCATCATATATGTCTAATGGTTAGGTCCTCAATCTTTAATCATGTCAAAGGCATTCCATCAAGAGTGTCCACACCATTGTTAGGGTTAAGCTATCTAGTCATGTAAGCATATGAATGCAAAACAAGGGATCTCTAACCTTCCATGGTGGAGGGAGAATACTCTGAGATATGATTTGGGAGTCTTTGGCCAAAGCATACGAATATGACTTGGGAAGTTTGCTTCAAATCATATTCAATTGAATCATATAGAGAAGTATCACATTAGATAGTAGGTATGAAACAAATTATCACTCAAACAATGTGATTTAGAGTTTTGTATTAGAGAAAGACCGTATTGCATTGTAATTGTAACTAGATAGGTTCTCCAACCACTTCTACTTAGCTTGGGAAGCCATGACATACTACTAGGTGTCACTCATGGTTTGTGGAAGTCCTGAAGATTAGCAAACACTAATCTTCATCATAGGGAGTATTGAAATGTAGTTTCAATTCACAATCGATCTTTAAGAGTAACAATCACCCACTGCCTCGCTAATTGGAACCTAATGGATCGTACACCAAGTAAAGTGAAGAAATTATAATGAGATGGATAAACAATTAAATGGTTTAATTGGGAATGGTCAACATTAATTAATTAGTTAATTAATTATACGAAAGGTTTGTATTGGGCTTTCAAGTTAGTTTTGGGTCTCAGGGCCCCAAAAGGTTTTAGTCCACAAGGCCTAATATGTTTAAGTTGTATGACAACTAAAATAAAATGGGCAATTAGCCCAATAACTATAGGATGGCCGGCCATAGGGTAAGTGGTAATGGACTTGGTTTAATTGCAAGTTTGCCACTCACATGTGAGGTGATATAAATGCAACTTTATAGACATTCTCTCACTAGGGTTTTCTTTGAAGCAACAGAAAAGAAACTTTTTCTCCTTTTTTCTCTATAGAGGCCGCCCACTTAGGGGAAAAATAGCTAGTAATCTTTACTTCCTCTAAGTCATCCATTTCATCTTCACACCTCATCCTTGGTGTGGAGACTTAGAGACACCAAACTTTTGGTGCTCTTGGAGATCCTTTCCTCACATGCTCAAGGAGCAAAGGAGTATCAAAAGGAAGAAAATCACAAGGAAGATATAAGGAGCTAGGAGGTGACTTGAAGGCCCTCCACTTGGGTGAATCTTTTGTGTAAACAAGGATGAGCTTCAAGGGTAATGAATCTAAAAATCATTTCTTCTTTTTAATGTTGTTAAAGAGTCTTGTGTTTCACCATTCACCAAGCTTTGAAAGTCATGGGTTTTAGAATTGTTTTTTTAATGCAAGCCTACTTTAAAGTGTTATTAGTTTGCATATGTGTTCAAATGTTCTCACATGTTCTTAGCTAGGACAAAATATTTTTCCTTCATCAACTTAGGTTTTTGGAGAAAATGGGGTGATATTTATAAGGGTGTGGCCAGCCCATTTGGGAGAGATGGGGACCGGCCACTTGGGTGGCTTTTTTGGTGATTCAAAATTTATTAGCTAATTAATAAATTAATTAAGTAAGAAATCAATTAATTAGCTAATTAATATAATTTGAAACGAATGATTTGGGGGTTACCTTGTGGAGAATATTTGATGAGGATGGATGAAATAGGTTTTGAATTTTTACATATTTTGAGCACTTTTGACCTTGATTGAGTCATGATTGTCCACTACTCACGCATAGGAGTTCCGGTATTCGTCAAGGGTAATTTTATCCTTTTTACCCTAGAATCCACTTGTCGCCTCCATATTTTCTCGATTATATTTGGCTCCAAAAATGTCCCCACACCTATTGGGCTACTCACAGGAAAAGGCAGCAGGTGTAGAGATTTTCTTGCTTTAGGAAACATAGGATTGTTTCCTACTTTGACATAGATTTCCTCTTTAATTGGAAATTAGATCCTTCTAGGAAAGGGAAATAAATCACTTTTAAAGTCTATTTAAGTCTACCTTAAGTAGATGATTAAATCAACTTCAAAAAGCAATTTATTCTACCATACAAGAGAGAGAGAGAGAGAGAGAAAATTAGAGGATATTTGTTCCTTTCCCCGAGCAATCTTCTACACTTATCCATGCAAATGACTGTTTTTTGTTGCTTTCTTCGTCTTCTCTACACCGTACCAAGGTAAGAAAAATTTAATTTTCCTTGTCTTCTTCTTGGATAGTGCTGTCACAGGGTAGCCGTCGAGGTGGTGCGGCATGTCGGCTGGCAGGGGCTAGGAGTTGGTTCAGTATAGGCCGAGGAAGTGCTGTGGTAGGGACCACTGCTTAGGCTACTTGACTTGGCTAAAGCCAAGGGCAGCTTGTGTGGCTGGGACAGCGGATTGAGGCGCTGGGCCGCAATGCTAGGTGAGCCGCATGGCTCATGTCCTTTAGGCTCTTGGACCTGACTCGGGCCAAGCTGGCGATTAAGAGAAATGAGAAGGTTGCGGGCCTCATGGGCTATTGGAATACTGGGCATGCAGCCTCCTGTCTGCTGGTCTAAGAGAAAAAAATGAAGGAAAAGCTAGTATGGGTTGAGCTCCCCTGCTGAGTACCGTGAATGGCGTTAGTTGCTTAGTCCTCTTCGATAGGAGAAAGGTGGGTTGTTCTTAAGAGATGAGGTAAAAAAGATCAAAGTGGATGCATTGGCTTATCTGATCACTATCGTGGAGCCTACTACGAATGAAGGTGGAAATAATAGATCTTTTTAGCCTGCTCAAGAGATGTCGGTTGAGAAAAAACTGAAGACTTCCTCCACTACTCATGAGGGTTCACCTGCTGCCGAAAGGCTTGTGATTGACATAACTTCTTCTAATGGGAAGAAAAATGAGGCTTTTAGATCTGAACCTGTAGCGCCTACCATGTCGAGAATGGCTAGTATGATTGCTGATAGGATTGTTCAACATAGAGGTCATGTCATACCCCCAATGCCGAAGTCTATACCAAGACGTCCGTTGCGAGCCAATTCTAGTTCACCTTTGGAAAGGCTTGCTATTATGAAGAGCAATAAGGTGGACTCTGCTGCTAAAATGGTGCCAAGGCCCATTCCCTCTGCTGCTAAGAGTGAGTCACCTGCTAGGGAGACTGGTCGTATGGGCAACTGTGAGAAATCTACTAAGCCTGCTTCTAAGGAGGCTGCTGAGATCTGTGCTCTTTTAAAAACAAATCTTCTTGAAGACATAGATGTTTGTGCCAAGTTTGTTGATGGCTCTAGAAAAGTTATTTGCCCAAGTTACTTTGCAAAGCATACGACCGAGTATAGAAAGATTGCTCTACTTGCAAGATCTAGAAGACGGTTATCCTGGCAGTTGAGTCTATGCTCTTTGGCCAAAAGGATACCAAGGCTGCCAAAGAGGTGGCAAAGGTTGTGGCAACTGAAGTTTACTTTTCTGCCGAGAAGATCAAGAGGTTAGAATCTAAGCTCGTCGCTTTCAAGGGGTCTAACATCTCTGCCAACACCTCTCTGCAACTTGAGACCGCTCACTAAGAGATCGTTGACTTGAAGACTAGGCTTGACATGATCCAAGTTCAGTATGAAAGTGCAGACAATGAGATCAGATGTTACATACCTTAGATTCAAGATCTTGAACGTGCCGTTTTTTAGCTTCTTTCCGCTGCTTATGCAAAGGATGAAGAGTTAATTGCTACTTATAACCAAGTGATCCACTTTAAGAAAGTTGTTGATAGGCTTAAACCTCAAGTGTTGGAACTCCAAGGTACGCTGAAAATCAACAAAAGTTTAAAGAAATAAGTGGATGAGCTACAACGCGTCCATGTTGGTCTACTTGATGAGAACGAGCAGCTGAATGGTGAGAAGGCTGAGGTTGAGGCTTTGCTTATAAAGAGTCATCCCAATTTCTACAAGCTGGGTTATGTAGGTCATCTCTTTGGTAGGCCGTCTAACTTCAAGTTTGCTGGGAAAGACTTCGAAACCTTCTCTATTTCTCCAGAAGACTTGCTTGCCTTTACTTTTAAGGCTTTCATTGGTGAAGTAGTCGAAGAATTTGGTGCCTAGGTTAAGGCAGCTGGGGATGAAGCACTAGATGGTGCTACTCCTGAGGGTGTCATGGCTGCTGAAGGTGTGGCGATCAAGTAGTCGTGGAACGTCCAAGCTGCTGAGGAGTAGTCTTCTATGTAGTCTTTAAAATTTTCTTTGTTTTCCTTGTTGCTTTTACTTTGCTTGAACTCCTTCGGTCTTTGCTAGTAGTTTATCAATTTTGCTAGAAATTTAATAAACTTGTTTCCTTAGCTTTTCTCCATCTTCACTTCATTTATTCATGCCCTAACCTTTAGACTTTATAGACCAGTGGCAGGCACGCTACTTTTCTATAAGTAGATGGGTCGCGTAGCTTATGCAACCGTAAGTGTTAGTGTAGAACTTTGCAAAGTTGTTAGCCATAAGGTCGGCAGCTGGACACCTTACTTACAAAAGCAGACAAGTCTACATGACCACTAGGCTATTAACCTTGGCTTTCTCCAATTCCGTAGGTTGTGTAACAAGCATCATAACACTTCAGTACTTGGTGTAGGTCATTCCGGGCTTGGCAGAGGTTAAGCTTATCGACTACGTAGCATGTCGGCAGTATATAAAGCTTCATATATGTACACTAGCTTGTTTAACCTTTCATAAGAATATGCGGTTGTATAAGTCTAGCACGACTTTACTACTCGAAGGGCAAGTCGTAGGCAGTCTTTCGGTAACCGTAGGCTACCTTAATGCACTTGATAGCAGCTTTAGGATTCTAGGGCAGCCGCCTATAGAGCGTACTGCGTAATGTGCCTCCTCTGTCTTTGAGGCCCGGCTCCTCACGGATTAGGCCAAGAGACCCAAAATCCTTCAGTTAGCTAAGCCTTGAAAAAAACCATTATGGCTAGTTCTAGGAATCCCGGTGCAAGCCATGGTGCACCTAGTTATACTAGGACAGCTCGACTCATCCACGTTTGGATATTCGAAGTGTAAGTTTATCATCCCACCTTGGAGAGCAAACCCATATGGGCGTTTGGAATTGGTTTACCCTCTCGCACTAAAGAGCAATTAGTTTATCTTCTCACACTGGAGAGTAGACCGAGATGGGTGTCGAAAAATTGGTTTACCCTCTCGCACTAGAGAACATGATTGGTCCATTAAGGGGTGCAATTCTTGCGATGAGTCCCTAAGAAAGGGGCGGTCTTCTTTTGAAGTGCAAGAGTGATCAGTTGTTGTATGCTAAGTTGTAGATTACTTCTGAAATCCTCATCAAAATGAACAAGAACTTAGCTGCAAGGTAAGAATTGCATAACAACTGGATAGTCCTTAGCTTACGAGGTGGTGCCCGTCGAGCTACTTGAGTCTTCGAGCTTTGATGTGGCGGGAGGTCACACATGGTTCTTCCTCATAATGTAGGCATTCCACTACTTTTTAATCTCTTTGTCGTTCATGGTAGCGATGGTGTAACTGCCTTTGCCGCTTACTTTACTGTTCTTGTACGGACCTTCCCAAATGGGATCCATCTTTTTGAAGCATTCTCTGCGGGCAGTGATAAAGGCTTTTCTTAGAACTAGATCTCCAGGTTGGAACTGCCAGATCTTAGCCCTTTTGTTATAGTTGGAGAGGAGTTGCTGCTCGTAGGGTACCATAAGAGTGATGGTCTGCACACGTTTCTCCTCTGCCTTATGGCCATTTCCTTATTGTTCTGCTTAATGCTTGGTAGTAGAGCGCTGATACTTGGCACGATGACATATGAGAGGAATGATTGCTTCTGAACCAAATGCCAAAGGGAAAGAAGTCTCATCAGTGGTGCAATATACCCATAGATATCTAGGGAATTCATCTGGCCATTTTCTCTTCTTGTCAGAGTAGGACTTTTTGAGGTAGTTGAGAATCATCTTGTTGGATGCTTCGCCCTGCCCATTGCCTTAATGATATCTCAGTGTGGACATGTGCTACTTGATGCCATACTTTTGGTATAACTTCACCAAATCTTTGCCCACGAATTACGAGCTGTTGTCAGTGATGATGGATTAAAGATGCCAAATCGGCAAATAATGTTCCTCCATATGAAGTATGTCCACCTCAGTTGTGGTTGTCATGGGCTTTGCTTCTACCTATTTGGTAAAGTAATCGGTTGCCATAATCATCATGCCTCTACCCTCAGTAGCCGGTGGCATTGGCCCTACCAAGTCGATTGCCCATTGCATGAACGGCCAATGACTCATCTGTGGGTATAGCTCGCTGGCAGGCAGCGCTAGTACAGGTTTATAGCGTTGGCAGCGATCGTACTTTTGCACTAACTCCTTAGCGTCTTCATGCATGGTAGGTTATTAGTAGCCTACGTTAAGAGCCCTATACACTAAGGATCGGCCTCCGGAGTGATTTCCACAAACGTCTTCGTGGATTGAGCTCAGAACCTTTAGGTTGTCGGGAGACGCTAGACAGTAGAGATGTGATCCAATGTGGGATCTTCGGGCGAGAATGTCGTTCCACATGTAGTAGCGTGCTGCCTTTATTTGGACCTTTCTAGACTTCAAGCTTTCCGTGGAGAGTGTGTTATTGACCACGTAGTCTATAATAAAACTTTGCCAGTTTAGAGTTGTACTAACTTATGACACTTCGGCAGCCAACTCCTCCTCCATGCTTGGCTTGTCTAGATATTCCATTGGGATAAAGCATTTTAGTTGGTGGTCGAGGGCGTAGCCTAGGCCAGCTAGTGCGTTCACGTGGGCGTTGTTTGCCAATGGACTTGAGTGAGGGTGTAAGTCTAAAATACCTCAAGTTGCTTCCGTACTTTCTTTAAGTATTACGCCATCCTTGGATGTTTTACCGTGTACTCCCCAGTAGTCTGGCTGGTGATTAGCTATGAATCGGAATGAATTGCAAGCTTTTTAACCGCCAAGTTTTTTGCCATTCAGAGGCTTATTAGTAAGGCTTCGTACTCTACTTCATTGTTGGATACCTTAAAGCCTAGAGTAATTGCATGCTCAAGCATCAAACCGTCTAGGGTGATAAGGACCATGCCTGCTTTTGACCCCTTGTAGTTAGATGCATCGTCGACGTGCAAATGCCAGAAGTCTACATCGGGCGAAGCAGGCGTGGCTAAGATGTGCTCAGCTACCTTTAGAGCGTCGTTGGGTCACTCTGTTGAGTCGCCTAGGCTAGGTGTGAAGGCGCGGTAGGGAGTCATGGAGCTAGGGCCATGTTACACATAACAGAAGATGCTCAACTACAGGTATCAAGCCGCTCTAAAGCTGAATTATAGAGTAAGGGTCGGCTGGGGCAGTGTGACATGCAGCAAGAGGTGGTGCTCAACTTGCCAATACATATTGCTCCTATATAGAATCTTCTAAGACGACGAAAACAAAACTTGTTCCGAGTGTCCTTCAGTGTTCGTGTGCCCTTAGCGTGCCTTTTGAGCTGAGTTATTGCGTTTGTCAAAAACACTTTGCACCGTCAGTGTCTGAGCCTTTATCGTCGCATGTCTGGATTGGGCAGAATAGTGCATCATGAGGATGACTGCGTGCGTCTGAAGGTATAACTTGAGCTTTTGGGTTGCAACAACTATCACTAAAGTTCATTTTTGAATTTCTGGTAGCTGGTTTTTTGCATCGATGAGAGCTTTTGAACCGTGGAATACAGGTAGTTGGGCCCCTATCTCTTCTTGTGTGAAGGTAGAGCTTATTGCTGCTTCAGATGCGGCTGCTTCTCCAGTCATACCTTGAATCTCCTTTAGAGTAGTAGGGGACTTCATATTCAAGATCGCTCAAATTTTCCTTAAATGTGCATCAGCGAACCTTGTCCCAAAGTGCATGCTTCTTTGTCAGAGCGAAAGAGTTTGCCAGAGTTAGATCTTCTTCCATGATCGATTCTCCGAGCAGCGGGTGGTCTGCTCAAAGTTATTTTTGGAAGGCTACTCTAGCTATTAAGTCGTTGCATCCGACTATCTTTACCTTCTCTGCTTTGAACCTCTTCACATAGTTGCAAAGCGACTCCTTTGGGTTCTTCTTGACATTGAACAAGTGGTAGGACATTTTCTTGATCGAGCGATATAATGAATATTCTTTGGTGAAAACCAAAGAAAATTCGTCTAAACTCCAGATAGATTGTGGTGGCAAGGTGTAGAACCAATCTTGCGCCTTACCTTCTAGAATGGTGGCGAATGTTTTGCACATGAGGTCGTCATTGTTTCGATAAAGGATCATTGCGCTTTGGTAGTGCATTAAGTGTCTCTCCGAGTCTCCATCCATTTTGAAGGATGTAAAAATGTGGTATGCTAAACTTGCATGGAGGCTTTGCCTGCTCGATCTCGTCTGTGAAGGGTGGCCTGCTTATGTTGGTCATGTCTTATCATAGTGCTTAGTTAGTGACCTTGTTGCATTGGAAATCGAGCAATCGCTTGGTGAGGAACCTTTCTACTTCTTCTTGAATTTGTCTTTGTTGGGGGTAATGGAGCTCTCGGCTGCGTCGGTCGTGATCTAATGGTCTAGGCTGCTCTTCTACTTGTTTGGCTTGTCTATGCCACAGCTGCGGTGCATATGGTTCGTTCCTAGCAGGCGAGGAAATTCTTCGTAAGCTGCTGGTTGAGCTTACGCCGGACTAAGTGACTGATTTTCTCCATCCTTCGTACTGCCCACTCCAATATAAGGTGGAAGATGCTCATTGCAAGCCTAAAAGCGAATGAACATTTCGCCTGGAAGGTTAATCATGTTAACTATCAGAGTGTGGCCCCAACCGTGAATGTATACTGGTATGTGGGCCTAGTTGAGAGTGCACACTTCTCTGCGTGTTAAGACGGGAGTATACGCTATCTCAGGGGCCCAATTGGGAATGTACACTGCTCGAACGCTCAATTTGTGGCTGGTCGAGTAGCTACTTGCCAGGATGTTGCTAGAGCAGTTCTTCATCTGGGCACGTTACATCTCGGTGTGCTACAAGAGCTAATTCACCAAGGTCATCTGTTATGGGAAGGCGCTCGTCAATTCTATGACTTGTCGAGACAAATGTTGTTCTCTACTTGGGTTGGAAGAGCTTGGAAGGAATGTGTCTCCTTAAGCAGTGGAAGTATGGTAGACTCAGGGTGCGAGATTTAAGTTGGAAAATGTCAAATTCGCGGAGAAATGTGGTGAAAATGCCCTTGTTCAATCGTAGGCCCATAAATTTGAAGCCGGGACGGTTAAACTAATCTTGGACCGATTTGGGCTACTTGGAAGGCCATGGGAGCAAGCTGGGCCGTGGGAGCAGGATTGGCCATGGGAATGGGCTGCTCGTCGTGTAGCGTACGTGGGTGCAAGGCTAGGGCTCGGCTTGGCCATGCATTAGGTTCACGTCAGGCTTGAGTGGCTCGGGCCATCTTGCCTTGGGCTTGGGCCCGTGTGGGCTTGAATGGAAAGGGGTGGTGCCACTCCACTCATCATTGTGTTGAGCCTCGTAGATCGCCGCAGTCCTAATCCTTGAACGTTGGAATTTACGTTCGTCAAGGTTTCCGAATCTCTTGCCATTGTACTTTTCTTTTACATTTTATCGAAGAATTTTTAAAAATAAAAATTCCAAGATTAAGAATGTACGAAAAATCTACAAGTGAACAAGAAAACGAAAAACCTTGAATGCGAGAGTCTTCTACGAGTGTTTAATCAAGACTCTCAATGAAAGCACCAACAATTATTACCTTAGGTCAAGGCCAAGAGCCTCACGAGACCACGATAAATGGGGGGAGGCTTTGGCCGAAGAACCTCCGATGCCAAAGTTAGAATTTTGAGGGAAAAGTATTTGGAGAATTTAGAGAATTTTGCAAAAGGGTTCAACTTGGATTTTTGGAGAAAATGGGGTGATATTTATAGGGGTATGGCTGGCCCCTTTGGGAGAGATGGGGACCAGCCACTTGGGTGGTTTTTTGGGTGTGATTCACAATTTATTAGCTCATTAATAAATTAATTGGGTAATAAATCAATTAATTAGCTAATTAATATAATTTGAAAGGAATGGTTTGGGGGTTACCTTGTGGAGAAGATTTGATGAGGATGGATGAAATAGGTTTTGAATTATTATCTATTTTGAGCACTTTTGACCTTGATTGAGTTATGATTGTCCACTACTCGTGCGTAGGAGTTCCAGTATTCGTCGAGGGTAATTTTGTCCTTTTTACCCTAGAATTCACGTGTTGCCTCCATACTTTTGTCGATTATTTTTGGCTCCACAGTCACCATAGTCTAGAATAACCCCATGCATTGAAAAAGTTGAGTTGGCAATGGTTGGATTCATACAAATTTCACTAGTTTGTGTCATTTTCCTCTTCTAGGGTTATGAATCCTTTGAACCAAGGGGTCTGCCATGCTTCAGGGTAGGAGCAGATGATTGGCTAGCCGCAATGTATAGGGATACATGGTAAGGTCCTTCTGGGGTGATGTTACGATGTATGGTATGTACGTTGATCCTTGCAAGTGCATTTGAGCAATGCTTCATAGACTAGAATACGACGCACTTCAGTTTCAGAGTGGGTAGTGCGGGATCTAAATAAGACATAGTGGGGGTAATCCATGACAATTCACAGCATTCTTATCTCCCCCTAACGATGGGAAAATTGTCTCATCGAAGTGACAATCTTCAAAAGGTGCAGTAACGAGATCTCTTGTCAAGGGATCTAAGTAGCATGTAATCAATGGAAAATCATAATAGGCATAGGTTCCCATTCTTTTCTAAGGACCCAATAACTAATTGTAATGATAAATGAGGTTGGGTAGCGATGGGCCTCAACGTGACCAACATGGTTGCATGCAATATTACATAGCCTCAGGCAGATACTTGTTATGTTCCTTTCAAGTGCAAATATAAGGATAGTATAATGGCACAAGTAAGGGTGTCGAACCACAAGGACTGATTAGACCTCTGCAAATTACTAGCTTTATGAGAATTAAGTCAAAATGCATTCAACTCTCCAATCTGCAACTAGGGTTCGTTTTACTCATTTATGATCATCCATTTGATGTGTGGTTGTGATCAAGTACTCCTAATCTGCAACCTAGTTGTGATGTTCGACTTAGATTACCAAATAAGAATTCATTAAGAACTAGAAAACTTCCAAGAACCAAAGAAAACACGTGATAGGATGTATGCCTAGCAGTTTCTTTATTCATTTGCATGTCTACCAAGATTAAGCATAATGTGTACTATAACCTTGATCAAATAATTCATAAGCAGCCCTAATGGTGATCAAACATTAAGATTAACAAACAAATTATACTATAAAACCAATGAATTAAACAAGTACATAGATTGGTAGTTTGAATATTTTAACTTCATAACATAGAGTAGGTTTGCAAGGCTACATTAAATTCCCCAGCTATAAACTCAATTACACAACATGACTACAGAATATATAAATATCAAGAGCAACATGAGTGAAATTAAAGTTCATAGAAGAAACCCCCTTGAAGCAATTCTGATGTTGAAATCCTTCAAGAACAGCGCGACTGTGTGGTTTCTTCGATGGTAGCGGATGGTGAAGGGAAATAGGGTTTTGTTTCTGGAAGAAAGACCAAATAAAGAGAAAAGAGAGAGAGAGCTTTGGGCGACCCCCAAGGGGGCTTGAAAAAAAGTGATCTGAAACCCTAGTATTTATAGGCTAAATTGGGTTGTAGCTGATTGCAAGGTGATCCCAACCATTAAGCCAAAGTTTTGAACGTTTTTCCTTATTTGACTCCTCCAAATCAGGCTAGATATTCCAATTCCTTTCCCATTCTACTCCTGGTCTTCTAACAAGCCATATTCATCTTGGATTCTTTATTTAGGCTTCAAAACAGGGCACTAAACTTCTTTCCACGTTTGAATAAGGGTCAACCCCAAAAATGGTATGTTTTCACTTCTTTTGCCTTCAAATTGATCCTAAAATACATGTAATTGCCCACTAACACAAAATAAGGTAAAATGCAACCAATTTAACTCAAAAACATCACAAAGAGGCTAGAAATGGATGGTATATATGCATGAAATATATGAGTCATCAAATACCCCCAAACCTGGTTTTTGCTAGTCCTCGAGCAAAACTATAACTAAAAACACACAAAAACAATAAAATCTAACTATACCACTTTCACTGGCTAAACGATTGCAGTGAGCATGTGCAACAAGCCTTTCAACCTCTAGGTGTCCCTAGTCGGAGGAGTTATGTCTCCTAAGGGTTTACAGTGACGATGCCCACAAACATCTATAGACTCTGCAAACAAATTGGTTAAAGCTTACTTGAAACAAACTAATAAGAACCAATACAAGCTTAGTCATACATCCAAACCAAAAGTCTGCCACTTCAAAGAATTGTATCATATGTAGAGTGTAAAAATATTACTCCGTGCCTCATGACTTCAAAGACACCATACTCAAATGCTAAAGATAGAATTCGCCTCACTCTATTCCTCAGAGATATCACTCAAATTTTCACTCAGATCATAAGGTGTAGTCTCTTGACAAACATATGTGAGTGAAATTATGTAAAAGGGAATCAAAATTCTCACATATGAAATATGAAATAAAAGCACAATTTTTGAACATATCTCATGAAATGAATCAAACACTAAGAATATGGATAACACACATACTTACCATCACCTATGAATACATCCCCAAAGATCAGCTAGGTCTTTTACAGGGTTATAACGTAAGGCTTAGGCTATGGGCTATGCAAGAAAGGATAGGAAATACTAAAGCTTCGGACATACCAAAGTATCTTTGTTATGAAATAAGCAGGCTCTTCACTTGAATTGGCCTCTGTTATTTGTTCTTGGCGTCCAGGTCCCATGTATGATAGTGAAAGGATTTGGAAATTGCATTTTCTTTGACATGTCTTTTTTTTTTCTTTTCTTCTTTTTTTCTTTGCATTTCTCTTTTTATTTTGGAACTTCTTTTATTTTGTAATTCCAGCACATGTTACCTCGGTACACGCTACTTTTTTGATGTATAGCTCAATCATTATCTTTGTCTTCATCACTTTGGTATTCCCCAAACTATAGGATATGGCTGTAATGGGCTAAGATGGGTAAGGTTTGGTGTGGGTGATGAAAGAACTAGGCTAAAAGTGTTTGGTTGCAACAAGGGTGAATGGAGCACACAAAGGGATGGGAATTAGGCCTTTTAGTGGTTAAAACATGCATAGCCTAACATCATCTCAATGAGTTCATTCATAGGTGATAATAAACACATGGTATCTACAACATAGGACTATTCTTAGCATTCAATCACAGAAATAATGAGATCATTTAAAGTGAAATTGAAAGAAAAAGATAGGAGCAGAACACTTTAAACCCTCTCAAAGAAGCAAATAGGCTCAAAATAACTCACTAGGGTAGTCTCCAAAATTTGAGCATGATACTTTTACCATCATAATTCCAAGAGTAACAGCTTTGTAAAAGAAAATAAGATACGAAACTTTTTCATGACAACACTGTAGCTTTGTTTGTAAGCATAGCCCTCATATACATTCACATTAGTAAGCAAAGGCAAACTTAACCAAAACTAAAAACAAATGAAAATTTTCAATCCCACACCCCCAAACCTAAACTAAGCATTGTCCTCAATGCTTAAAAATGAATGGAATGCATGCAATGCAAATAGGCAGAGTGTGTCGAATGGAGATAAAATAAAACTAAAATACACGAATAAAATGAAAGAACACAAACCCAACTAGGTTGCCTCCTAGCAAGCGCTTTCTTTAATGTCGATGCAAGACGCGGTGGGTATGATGGATGAACACCTAGGGTGGCAGGAAGTCAAGGTACCTCCGAACCTTGGTCGGAAGAAGTGGTTTCTTTTGAGGGACTTTGAATATAGTGCATTGAATTTCCGCACGGCCTTGATTGTGATGGTGTTTTGGTCTCTCCTTACAAAGAAGCAGATCCTTAAAAAAATTTCAAGATGTGGCTAGAGCAATGATTTCAATGTATGAGTTTGTGGCTGCTAAGGATGAATGAAATTCGTTCAGGGCAGCAATCTTATCATCTAGCTCCGAATCTTTTTTCTTATGCTGAATGGGCAGGAATGATTTGTCATCCAACTTCAATTTGTTTTCCTCTTAATATGGCAGTAAATCATCTCCAAAAGACTTCAAATATGGCACATGAAAAGATGTAAAACAACATGGAGAATCTGGTATAGATTTTGAAAAACATTCAATTAAATTAGAAGATAGAGGAAGAGCTTCAAAAACTATGTCCAACACAGTTTCACCAAGCACATCTATGGGTGACTCATCATGTTTTTGTTTGACAAATCTCCCTGGAAAAGGAATTGGTGGAATATATGGCTCGGGAGGACTATAAGGCTCTTCATCTTCATAAAACGCAAGAACCTCACTATGAAGATATGCACAGAAAGTTTCCATTGGTTGTCCCTCCTTCTCTTCTTGATCATCAGCACCAGTTTGATGTTCATTTATAGCTTGGACAATCTGACCCACTTAAATTTCCAACTTGGTAAGTGCAGTAGAGTGTTCTCGAATCATGCTACTCATTGATCGTTGAAATTGTAAAGTTCTTTGAGCAAGTAGCTTCAAACTGTCCTCCAAAGTAGTGTCAAAGGATTCCTGTTGTGCTAAAGGTGCAAACGCTTGATTTGGAGCTTCTATGTTGCTCCAAGAGTCATGATGAAAGTTTCTCCAAGCAAGGCTATAAGATTAAAGTTTCTCCAAGAGGTGCAAATGCTTGATTTGGAGCTTCTAAAGAAACACATGCGGTGTGAGTGCTCTCGGACAAATGTAGGAAACTCGTCTCTCCTTGGGCAGAATTGAAGAGGATGGCTAGTTTTAGCACATAACAGACATCCGCCATACATCTCTCTATACCACCTAAAAGCAAACAACCTAAAATGTAAATTAAAATTCTAAACTAAGAAAAGAAAAACATATAGGGTTTATAAACCAAACAATTATAGGGGACTGAAATTAGTCCGCGACAAAAGCGCCAAAATTTTGTTGTGTTCCTTTCAAGTGCAAATATAAGGATAGTATAATGGCACAAGTAAGGGTGTCGAACCACAGGGACTGATTAGACCTCTACAAATTACTAGCTTTATGAGAACCCTAATTAAACAATGAAAATGCAAACTGAATTTAGATTTTTGTTTTGAACGCTAAAGTAGCTTAAAATGCAAGACAAGATAAAGATGAAAGATTGATTCAGAAACAATGGGAACGGAACTAGGGATACCGATTTCACCATTGCAAGTCAATTCCATAAAAATTAAGTCAAAACTCATTCAACTCTCCAATCTGCAACTAGGGTTCGTTTTACTCATTTATGATCATCCATTTGATGTGTGGTTGTGATCAAGTACTCCTAATCTGCAACCTAGTTGTGATGTTCAACTTAGATTACCAAATAAGAATCCATTAAAAACTAGAAAACTTCCAAGAACCAAAGAAATCACATGGTAGGATGTATGCATAGCAGTTTCTTCATTCATTCATATGTCTACCAAGATTAAGCATGATGTGTACTATAGCAGCCCTAATGGTGATCAAACATTAAGATTAACAAACAAATTATACTATAAAACCAATGAATGAAACAAGAACAAAGATTGGTAGTTTGAATATTTTAACTTAATAACATAAGTAGGTTTGTAAGGCTACATTGAATTCCCTAGCTATAAACTTAATTACACAACACGATTTTAGAATATATAAATATCAAGAACAACATGAGTGAAATTAAAGTTCAAAGAAGAAGCCCCCTTTAAGAAATTCTGATGTTGAAATCCTTTAAGAACAGCACGGCTGTGTGGTTTCTTCGATGGTAGCAGATGGTGAAGGGAAATAGGGTTTTGTTTCTGGAAGAAAGGCCAAAGAAAGAGAAAAGAGAGAGAGAGCTTTGGGCAACCCCCAAGGGAGCTTGTGAAACAGTGATCTGAAACCCCAGTATTTATAGGCTAAATGGGACTGTAGCTGATTGCAAGGTGATCCCAACCATTAAGCCAAAGTTTTGAACGTTTTTCCTTATTTGGCTCCTCTAAATCGGGCTACATTTTCCAATTCCTTTCCCATTCTACTCCTGGTCTTTGAACAAGCCAAGTTCGTCTTGGATTCTTTATTTAGGCTTCAAAACAAGACACTAAACTTCTTTCCACATTTGAATAATGGTCAACCCCAAAAATGGCATGTTTTCACTTCTTTTGCCTTTAAATTGATCCTAAAGTACATGTAACTGCCCACTAACGCAAAATAAGGTAAAATGTAACTAGTTTAACTCAAAAACATCACAAAGAGGCTAGAAATGGATGGTATAAATGCATGAAATATATAAGTCATCAATACCGGCAACTTGGTTCGCATAACCAAGGTCTAAGTTATCAATTGAATGCACTTTATGAAAGCTTCTTCCAGGCCGTTTTAGTTATGAACATGGGGTACTTGATGTTCTACTTCAATCCTAATAGACATGCAATAATCGTCAAAAGTCTATGACGTAAACTCTTCAGCATTATCCAGTCGAATCGACTTAATCGGATAATTAGGGTGGTGAGCCCTAAGCTTAATAATTTAAGGTAGGAGTTTCGCAAATGCAACATTGCGTATGGACAGTAAGCAGACATATGACATCAAGTGCATCAACTAAAACCATAAAGTATATGAATGGTCTTCAATGTTGGTTAGATAGGTCTACAAATATCCCCCTGAATACTCTGAAGAAGCATACAGGGTTATGAATAATCTTTGTAGCCGAGGGTTGAGTAATCAACTTCCCTAGCGAGCATGATTTGCAAGACAAGTGTCCAGGATAAGTTTTCAAACTTTGAGTTAGGAGATGCTCGTGTGATACTTTGAGGATACAGTGCATCATATCTCATCCTGGATGTCCTAAAAGTTCATGCCAAAGTAACAAAATGCTCTAGAACCCGGGCATAGGGTCGACCACATGGTGGGTCTCAATGGCTCGAATGGTCGTGATGTATCACCCACTTAGAAGACGTTCCATCTTCTCGTGAATACTCTTCTAGCTATATTCGTAAGAAGTGATACAGAGAAATTCAGAACCATTATCTTCAATGGTTTCAATATGATATTTATTATCTCAAATATCTCTAAAGTTCAACGACATTCTTCCAAAAAGAGAAGAATAGAGGACCTCTTTAATGTTTAATTCTGTACCATTAGACAACATTATACGGCCTTTCTGTATCCATTGATCAGGTTGGATGAACCTAAGAGGGTTGTCAGAGGTGCATTTTTAGGTACAAAGTTAGTAAAACAGTGTTGCCCACATAAGATGGTGCGTAGTTACACTATTAGCCAGACAACTAACTTCCTCACAAGACATACATAGAAATAAATTAATTGAATCAGTCACATGCACAAATATAATTCTATTCATTCAATAAACCAATCGAGAAATTTTGAAAGAAAAAAAAAATAGTTAATCGAGAAATAATATCCATAAAATATTTATCCATAAATCAAAAAAAGCCAAACAAATTATTCCAAATACTTAGAAAATTGTCCAAAAAATTAAACCATAAACTAAATAACAAGGGGTTTTTTTTTTTTTTTTTTTTTGTTTTTGGGGGGTTTGGGGGGCAGAGGGTTTGGCCACACCTAGTGGTTTAGACACTATGGGGAATCCCTCCTAAACATGAAACATGTCACAAAAAATAAACTTATTCTTCCATAGGAGCGGCTTGCCTCCTGAAAATTTGAAATCTCTAAGGTGGTGGTGGCAATATCTTCTAGATTTTCCACTTGTGCAAAGTTAGTCTTATGATGGGAATGATACTTATGTTCCCTTGTTTTTGAAGTTTGAGGCCTTAGAGGTCAGAGAATTACGCTTTTGGGTCGAATTTCCTCCCTTAGTAGGGCCTCTGTTTTGTTGAACTTGGACTCGTGGTTGGGATTTCTTCCCATTTCCACGGCCATGACGGTTTTTCCGTCATTTGTGGTTACCAGAATTAGTCAGCATTCAACTAGTGTGTCAAGCTTGATGATTTTTCATTAACAGTTGGTTCTACTTCTCAACGAGAAGTAAAACAGAGATTAAATCAAAAAATTTGGTGAACTTTTGTTCCTTATATTGTTGTTGCAGGACAATATTGGTGGCATTAAAGGTCGAATAGGTCTTCTCTAGGAGATCCTGTTTAGTTAAGTCCTTGTTACAGAACTTAAGCAGTGATTGGATTCTACAAACCTTAGAGTTGCATTCATTCACAGACTTAAAGCCTTAGAAACGTAAGTATTACTGCTCGTGTCTTGCTTTAAACAAGCAGGTGTCTTTCTGATGATCGAAACAATCGGCCAGAGCAAGCCAGAGAGCGCGTGCATCCTCTTCGGTTAGGTACTCGGTTTGCGGTGATTCATGAATGTGTCTTCAGATGAAGATCATGTACATAGCTTTGTTAGCTTCATCAACCGAAAGGTCTGTAGCCTTTTTAATAGTGGCTCGAAGACTTTTGGTGGTGAAATGGAGCTTCACATCTTGAACCCACTTCAGGTAGTTTCTTCTAGATACTTCTAAAGCGGAGAAATCGAACTTGTTCAAGTTCGACATGTCCTTGAAACGGAGGGAGGAAAAACGTGGTTATTCATATGGAAAATGAAAGCTTTGGGTTTCATGGCGTACATTTTGATTTGAAAACTTTGAGTTTCAAATGCTCTAAATTCAAAACTACAAGTTCGACTTAGCATGAACTTCTGGTTCATAAAAGGGGTACTTTTAAGACACATAATACAATAAACAACTAAGTGTAGTGAATTTGGGGTTTGCTTTAGGAACCCAAGTGTGAGTGCTTCAGGACAACGAAAGAAAGTCAACGGTTCAAAGAAAGAAATAAATATTGAATCGTTAATGCCAATAAAGTGGACTCAGGCCAAAAAAAAAATGGATTTTTGTCGAATTAATGGACTACTGGTCCCTTTAATTAATTCAATAGATCGTAACAATGCAGATTTGATCGTGGAAGCCAAACAATGACATTTGGGTCATATAAGCTTTGTTGGCTTTGGGCCAAGCGATAACAAAAATATAGCCTAGTACGGCTTTAACTAAAAATGTTCCAAAAATATTTAGATATGGTTAAGAAGTAAGGTATGCCAAAATATAGCATCAGGTCAAAAAAAAGACACAACATGGCAAAAATTGTTGGCTGCACACGGGTCACGACCCTGCAATAGGCCTTGTTCTGGGCTTGGGGACACAGGCTGCATAATAGCCCAGATGGTTGCAGGTAGTAGTGGGCCGCGAGGGGGCAAGGCTCAGCAACGTAAGGCTATCTCCAACCGAAGGGTCTAGAAAGCTAGAAGGCCGAAAATAGCCCAAAACCGTCTCCAACCAAAGGCTAGGCCAGAAGGCTCTGGAATCTGAGAGGGCCCCACGGAATCGGAAAGGGCTAGAGGGCTGGCTACATGCAGCTAGCCAGCCAGCCCGGGGCTGGCCATTTTTTTTTTTTTTTTTTGCTTATGTTGGATTTCCTGTCGGTTATAATCGACAGGAATTCTTTGAATATTTTTTTTTAACAGTTTTATTATTATTTTTTATTTACAATAATTTTCCTATAACATTAACCAACATAAAAAAATAAAAAATAAAACATTTAACAACATGAAACTTAAACAACATTTAAGTTGTAGTTTTTAAATAATAAATTATGTTTGGCCCTCGGTTGGAGACGGTTTTTTGTGACAGGGCTAAAACGAGTCCTCTGGCCTTCTGGCCCTCGATTGGAGACGGAGGCAAATATGGCAACGTAATGTTCATTAAAATATTAATATCTTAGAGAATCTTGGAGGGCCAAAGGGCTAAAACGAGCCCTTTGGCCAACCATCGGTTGGAGATGGCCTAAGGCTGCTGGCAATGGCCTAATGCGCAAGATGCCGAACAGCTTGTTGACTTTTGGGATAGGTCGCGGACGTGAAGCCTAGTACCGAGGACCTAGGCAGCAGGCTTGGTCCACTTCAAGCAGCAAGCCCAAAAGGCTGATAATGCAGGACTGACGTCATGATGACGTCGTCCCTGTCGCTGGATCAAGCTGTAAGCTCGCCGCAGTTGGGTTGCAGGCCAGTCAGGCACGGCTTGGCATTGGCGTGGTGTGATGGCGTGACTGGAAACTGCAGCTCCGTCACGATTTCCCTTTTTTTTTCCTTTTTTTTTTTTTTTTTTTCTGTTGAAATTTTTAGGGTTTGATTAAACCGTAATTGCTTCTATTTTCTTTTGATTCTTTGACTCATAAATTCCACATAAGAAATTCATAATTCTATTATATATGAACATATTTATATTGACAAATGTACGAATATATACGATATATGTAGTAAGGTAAATATAAATGCAGGAGGTTCGGTTCATATGCATCATAGGGAATGTTTTCATCCTTCATGGTCGTTGAAAATATCTAACTGAATTTTAGGAGAACACTTGTCAAGATCCTAACTCTACTCTACATCTTTTTTTATGATGACTTGCCATCTCGAGGATGAGCTATATAACATCACTAACCTGGTTAAGCAATCGGTTTCTCTTTAGTCTTTGCACTGGTCATAACTCCGAAAATAAGTTAGCTTTTTAAGAACCCTAAATCATGACTAAGCTGATTTAAAGTAGAGAAAATTAATATGCACACATTATCATGATCAACTTCTTAATTTAGCCATATCATCATAAAATATTTCTAATATCTTCTTGAAAACTATATGCAACATTTTTGGTTTTCCAACAGTCTGAACTGACTACTCCCACTTTCCACATCTTTGAACTTAACTAATGTAGTGATTACATAGTACTTATAATTGATTAAGAGTTTTTACCTCTGCATATAAAGTTTAGTTCTCCACTTTTTTAATCTCTGGTTCCCCAACATTTTTGTATTAACTAAAAGAAAAAAAGAGAAAATAAAACTATTGAACTATCATATAATTACAAAAATAAGTCTTACCGACCTCTTGAATGTATATGGAAAGTTCTCTAATATTTGTATCAATTCTTAATTTTGTAATAAAACTGCTATCATTTCGTCCAAAAAATTAATTGTTTTTCCTCAAAATTCAACAAAATAAGACTAAACACCACTCTGTTCTGCTCTTAACATATTTCTATGTTTCAACAAAAAAGAATTGTATTCCTACATTATATAAAAATGATGATATGTATATATAGGGTTAGGAATTGGAGTTGGAGATACCCATTTTTTCACGAACCTTTTGACACCTATTTTGTATGGCCTACTTAATTTTTTTTGACGACCCAAACCATTATATTTCAATTCATCATTAATAGATCATCCTTATAAAAAATTTGACAAATTCAAAATCACTAAGACATTCACTTCACTTGTAGTGATTAAAATGGACAAATATGGTTTTATAAAGAAACACTAAAAATAACTATCATTTAATTCAATGGTTATATAGTTTCGGATTTTGGTGATTTTTGGTAACACATGATCTTATTTGAGGAAAGACCTAAATACGAACGTTTCGGTTCGTTGAAATACATTACAAAGTGAGCCCTATACATACATACATAAATAAATAAATAATAAATAAATAAATATATATATATATATATATATATCATGTGACTTCTATTTTATTTTTGGGACCGAAGACTAGAATGTTGCCAGTTAATATATAAAAATGGTAAGAATGCATGATTCAAGCGAGAAAGCTAACTTTATTATTGTTTTCTCACTATCTTTGCCTGACTTTGTGATGTAAACTATTATTGAATTTCTCATTATTTTTTTGCCTGACTTTAGTGGTGTAAACTATTATCGTTTCATGTTAATCGAAACATGCACAAACCACATGACTAGCGAGTAGTTGCGACATGATGAATGGATGGATGAACAAACTAGAGGACTGCGCGTGATGGGCGTGTATGCGCATGGACCTTAAAGCTACAAGTGTTTAACTATTTATATTATGACATATGACGTACTAATCTGTATTTTCAGCATATTGAAAAATTTGATCTTTAAGACAAGCCACATGACTAACACGGAGCAGTCGCGATATGATGAATGGATGGATGAACGCTCTAGAGGACTGGGTGATGGGGAGTTCTTAGGTACACTTATACAATGTTATTTGGTGTATCGGATCGTGTTGAGATTTTTTTAGTGTACCTGGAATACCCGGGCACATTGAAAAATCTCCCACGTGTATCAGGTTGTCCTTCACGTGGAGTGATAGTTTTTATTTTGAGAGAGGTTTTGCACGTTATGCCCACTTTCCACTTCTTGTTTTTCTTTTTTAAACAAACAATATTATCTACACTAACGAGGTGAAGGAGTTAGTTAAGCCTCACAATAAGCTACCAATAATGTGATTCAAATTCGCTTTTGGTTTAAGTCAACCTAAAATTTCTTATTTACCAGTGTGCTTCTTGTATTTTTAAAATATACATCAATAAAAAAGTCGACAATATTAGACAAAAAATAAAAATAAAAATTCGACAAGAATATGAAAGTAAAATGCAGTGATGTCACTGCCTGAGGTCGATTACTCAATGAGCGGTGACAAGTGGTGGGGACATAATTGTCTTGCTAAGCAAGATAGTCCGGTTGTTTATGTTTGAAATGTTTAATTAGTTTCTTAATTAGTTTTTATAAAGAGAACTTTAACAAAAAGCTTTCAATACTATTTATTTTAACGAAAAATCATATTTTTACACTAAAAAGTCAATCTTGGTACTATTCACTTTAGCTTTTATTTTGTTTTTATCGTTAAAACTTAAAATCTTCCAGCTCATTTTATTAGTTTTTCTTTTTATAAAAGCATAAATTGAGAGTTAGCTTTCCATTGGAAAGCAGGTAGTGACTTTTATTATTTTTTTTTTCGAAGCGTGACTTTTATTAATTAAGAAGTTGGAAATTGGCAGCAGCTTGGTGATAGGAGCATATTTATGCGCCTTAGTTTGCTTGTTTTCTTGCATTTATGTTGCTAGTACTTAGTAATTTTAGTACTTTAAACTATTTTCATGTGTTTGTAGGTCCAAAGGGCTAAAGGAGCAAGAAAGTGCATTTTTGGTGCATTTTGGAGTAGTTTGGAGCATTAAATGGATTGCATATGCTTAAAGCCAAGTAGATGGACGAAATTGAAGACCAAAGGAGGCTAGGAATGAATAAAGAGATGAAGAAATGAAAATGAAGAACAAAGAGTTCAAAAATTGGAAACCAAAGTTTCTATTCTTGGCTTAGAAGTTTCCTAATCCTACCTCACTTATGTTCCAACCAAAAAAGGGTTCCAAAACATGTTAGGTTGCTAAATAACATGTTTCAAGAAATCCTAGAACCTGCCATAGAGGTTGCCGCACCTACCTATGGATCCCTTATTCCTTGCTGCACAAGCCACTCCACATTCATCACCAACACAACCATGCAGCCACACATTCTTTCTCCACACCCTGCCGTGCATAACCCACCACATTCCAGCCTTGCCATGCACATCACCACACATTCCAGCCATTCCACACACCTTTCAAACCTAATCCACATGCATTCATCATCATAACCTAACTAATATTCCACATGCACATTCACCCCTAATTCCAGCCATCCCACTTCATCATTGCAGCCACCATTCACCCCTTTCTCCACACCTTGCCGTGCACATGCATTCCCCTTTGCAATTCCAGCTTTCCACCAACAAATCTAGCTGTCACTCACATGCATTTCCTTGATTATTTCAGCCACATGCAATCTTAATCATTCAACCATGCAGCCACACATTCATTCTCCACTCTTTGCCGTGCTTCCCCCTTCATTCCAGCCATTCCACATGCATTTCCAACCTAGCAGCAACCCTTTAATCATTCCCTCCTAGCTGCCATTCACATGCTCTCCCATCCATTCTCTCCCTATAAAAACCATACACACTTCACACAAAAGAAGACCCTTGAGCCGTGCAAACCATCCATTCCAGCACCAATTCCAGCAACAATCCCATCCTTGCCGTGCCTTCATTCCACATTCCAGCATGTATACAAACCTTCCTTCACCATTACACTACCCTACCATCACACATCCATTCCTCCATACACCTAAAGCCCTAAACCTTTCCTTAGACCTTGTGCCACAACAAAGAGGAGGAGAAGAGGCCTAAACGTTCATACAATTCAAGTTTGAGTTGTTGGAATTTTTAGGTGTTTCTTTTCCTCGATTTCAATGGTTAAATTTACTTATCTTTGTCTTGTACGTATGAGGAACTAAACCCCCCCTTGGCTAGGGGGGGATTCGAAATACATGTTTATGCTTGCGATATGATTTGATTACTTCTAATTGCGTTTCATAAGTTGTGAATTCAATTTACTTATCTATGTGAATTACATTGATTTGTGTGTGTTGGTTGAAAGTGCGCGCTTAATTATCATGCATAAATTGGATGCTAGGATATAAAGAAATTTCACCTAATCGTTATGGAATTATATTCACAAGTAGTAAAGGTTGATGATCTCAATCGCGTTAAGTAAATTCTTGGCATAAGTTTCATGCAATCATAGTAACAAGTGCTTCGTCAATGCTTATGGTTTTCAAAGAACTTAATGATTCTTGCTTGTATCTCTATTATGCAATCATGTAGGGGACTTGTGGGGAATGTTTTGGGTTGTCGTATGCAATCATCCAATTCAATAACGTAAGGAAAATCTGAGGGTTAATTAGTGCAATTCACGGTTAATCTGGGGCGTTGAGAATCATGGTTTATTGAAAAGCAATTGGAAATCGTTTTATATGCAAGTATAACATGTGTGGAGATGAACCCCTTAGCTAGCTTCCCATTCATTCCATTCATTAAATCCAAATTCGTTTTAAAATCTGTTCGTTTACAAAGTTTTAAGTTTTGTTTACAAATTCGTCAAAATCAAAATCCCCCTTTACTTGGAGTGTCAATTTAGTTAGAAATCAATTTAGTTTGTGTTTTTAAAGTATTTTGAGTCTTTGGGTTTGTCTTAGTGTTTTAAAGTTTAGTTTTGCATTCTTTGAGTCTAGTATAGTGTTTTAAACTTTATTTTACGTTTTTGAGTCAGTTTCCAAGTGATTTTGCAATCCCTCCTAATCCCCGGTTAAGAACGATCCCTACTTATATCTATACTACAATTGTCAAAAAGAGGGTTTAATTTGTGTGCGTATAATTATCGCATCAAATTTTGGCGCCGTTGCCGGGGATTAGCAACTTTTCTAATCCCTTGGATTGTTTACTTTCTGTTTATTTAGTTATGTTGTTAAAAATTCTGGCCTTGTGTTGTTTTTCTTGTTTTAGGTACTAGAGAAGCAAGACATGGCACTTGATAATGCTTCTCTTTTGTCACAACTCATGGAAAGGTCCCAAATGCAAAGAGTTGGTACATTTGATCATAATCAATCAAAGAACGACGTGTTTTCCAATACTTACAATTCGGATTGGAGTGATCATTCAAACTCTATGTGGTGGGAACCTCAAAATGTTCAACAAGAAGGATATTGGCAGCCATATGAGGAGTTCTATTCAATGCCTATGCAGCCACCACAATCTGCCCAAAGCAATGTAGGTAATTCAAGTGATAATGATAAGATTTTTCAATTACTTACTACTTTGACGCAGGAAGTCCAAACTCAAAACAAAGAGAGAAAAAATCACGACAAAAGGTTGGACCACTTGGAAAAGCAAATTGGGCAGATAGCGGAGTTCGTAGGACAATTTCGAGACCAAGGCAAACTACCTAGTTCAACCATTGCAAATCCGAAGGGAGGATTTGAAACTGCCAAGGAAATCATCTTGAGAAGTGGCAAGGAGGTTGGAACGGACCCTCAACCATCAAAATCAAATCACAAGGAAGATGAAAGATTGCAATTTGAGGAAGAGGAATACACCCAAGCCACGGCAAGGGTGGAAACACCTTTGCCGCAGGCACCTATTACCCCTATGCCATCCAATTCAGGTAAGGTTGTTCCAAATTTCATTATTTCTAACCCCGTTCCAACAAATATCCCTATTCCTTGCAGGTTCATGAATTCCAAGGAAGAAGAAAGTGAAAAACACATCTTGGAAGCCCTTCCAAAGGTGCAAAGTATGGAATATCAAGAATTCGTTAAAGAGGATATACTTGAGACAACAATTCCCAAAGAAGTTGGATTTTATGACACGGGACAAGTCATAACTCTCAAAACACCAAATCTAGCTGAATTTTCTGGTCCTACAACTTTCGAAGGGGTGTTTATTCTTGAGTTCATGTCGGAGCACACAGGTAAGCCGCCTCCCCGAATTTCAATTTTCTTTTATACTAATATGTTGTTAATGATTCAGGCATCCACTCTAGAATTTAAACCATTAACGGATCATCTCAAGTATCACCTCCCATTCAAGGATCAATTTCATGCCGTGGGCTCCAATGGGGAATGAGCATACCATCGTCCGGCTGCAAGACGATAAAGAAAGCGCTACTTGGGAGGCAACCCAATACACTGAATAAAATAAAGCATTGATCTCCGAGAAGTTACAAGTGCGGGAAAAAAAAAAAAAAAAAAAAAAGAAGTAAAAGAATGTAACTTTCACAAAGGTTGTTTACGTGAAGCCCCACTACGTGGCAAAACTCTTGGAGCGGGAGGCATCGGAGCGGGAGGCATCGAAGCGGGAGGCATCGAAGATAGATCATTCGAGGCCTCAATACTTGGTGGAACGCTAGATGACGCAGGAAAAAGGTGCCTCTGGAGGAAAGTCGCAAGCCTTTGACGGTCACTTTGAATTCGACCTTCAGATTCTTGCAGCTCATCAAGCTTCCTCTTCATGCCCGTCGAATAATTATTTGCAAGCACGTGCAAACTTCTATTCTCGTGCTTAAGCTGCTTGATCTCTTGCTTAAGATTTTCCACCTCTGCCATCAATGATTCAACTTGACGGGATCGAGCAAGTAGGCGTTGGCCCATGTTGGACACAGAGCCCGCACACTGAACACTGAGAGCTAGGGACTCTTGAACGGCCAAACCATCAGACCGTCCTGAAAGCAGCCTACTATCTTTAGGAGTGAGGAGGTTCCTAGCTACTATTGTAGCTGTTGTTGCATCCTTCATCACGGAGTCTTCACCTGTAAGAGGGCTATTAAAAGATAAGAAAGATGGGCGCCATACATTACCTTGACGCGGCGCACCCGTATCACTACTGAGACTTAAATCTAAGTAGAGGTTAGATGGGTTAGCCATTTTCAAAGGTGTTAAAAGAGAAGGGTGGATGGAGCAAAATCTCAAAGGGCCGGAGACGATTTTCACGAATGAGCAACCGTCAAAGTGTGCATGTTGGAGGTGATCGATACCTCTATAAAAAGGAGAGGCGACACGACCACCGATTCAAAAAGCCGGATTTTCCTGCGTAAAGTTCGGCAACGCTCTTCAAATACAATCTCGGCTTTTCAGATAACACGTGCAACTTTGTCAAAGATCTCTGACAAAGTTGAAAACGCGTGGAGGTAAAATGAGAGGCGACACGACCACCAATTCAAAAAGCCGGATTTTCCTGCGTAAAGTTCGGCAACGCTTTTCAAATAACGCGTGCAACTTTGTCAAAAGATCTCTGACAAAGTTGAAAACGCGTGGAGGTCATTATCCCAACTACACACTTTTGCCGACAAGCGTGGATGACAGAGCCGCATCCGCACTACTACTTGCCATTCAGAAATCAAAGAGGCGTTTGTTCAGAAATCGAAAAGACGCTTGCTCAAAAATCGAAGAAGTGTTTGTTCAGAAATCAAAGAGGTAACACCCTCTGAACCTCAAAAGCTGGGCCGCTTATTCAAGGATCGAAGAGTCATCACTCTTTTTCAAAAAGCCTGATTTGCTGGATTAAAACTTTTGTCGACAATGGTAAAGGAACAGTACCACCACTTGCTATTGGGAAATCCCTATATATGTCGACCTTCATCTTTTATGGCAAGGCAGACCTGCAAAAAAATGCCCAACTCTTCCTCACCTCTGAGGGCGCACTCCCAGCAAAGCCTCTCGAAATACTCAATTTTTTCTTCTTCCCCAAAGAAGATACCAGATGCCTGGAGTACAGATGAGGCAGGAGGAAACGGTAGATCGAAGCATGTGGAGACAAGCACAACAAATACATGTGCTGATTCATTCGCCGCTTCTTCAAAAGCAAAGGTATCTCATATCATCAAGGTCAAAAGCAAAAGTATCTCATATCATGCTCTTTCCCTGTCTTTTCCTTTGTCCTTGTTCTTACTCGCATAGTAAAGTGAAAGAAAGCAATCAGCCGGCACTTGGAGTCAGTCTTCCGATCTGGAACCGACTACCTGGAATCTATTCCCTGGTTGCTTACTTAGCGTTGCTCTCGAGTAGTCATCTTCAACGGTTGATACACTTCCAGAGAAGGGACCACTTCTGCAAGGGGAGCAAGTAAGGCAAGTGAAAATGATACATTGAAGCATGTGGAGACAAGCGCAACAACTGCATATGCTGAGTTATCCTCTAACCCTCTTCAATACGAATTAGAAAGATTGAACAAAGAAACAGATAAAAGGAGTAAGCTCAGACCTTCGGGGGAGACCAAAAGAATCCTCCAGCCCAGTTCAAGATTAAGCCTATGGAATCACCAAGATCAAGCCTCAATGCAATCACCAAGGAGAAGATGGAAGTTACACTCCACAACTAGATTTGCGTCCCTAAACTCTTCTCTTTGTTAGTTACATTCTGCCATGTTTAGTATGTTTAGTTGCTGTTTATGTGTTTACTTATGTTTTGTGTGAATCTATGCTTAAAACATTGAGGACAATGTTTGATTTAAGTGTTGGGGGGGGGGGGGGTAACTAAGTATATTTGATGCAAATTCGTGGGATTTTATCACCCATAACTTCAAGTGTTGTTCCTTGCTGTTTTAAGGTGTTTTTAAGCTATTTTGGTGTGTTTTAGTATTTGTTGTTCTAAAAATCCGAAAATCCCAGAAAAAAATTGAAAACATGTTTTGAAAAGCCTAAAAAGAGTGTTTTGAGTCGTTTTTGTGTGTTTGTGTCTTAGGGTACCTTCCAACACAATGATGAGGATTCGGTTTGTAATTGCATGACTGTTAAAGAGAATGATTAACATGGATGAAAGTTTGATTTACTCTTTGTTTATGCTTGGTTGTCGTTATAACTTATGACTTCACATGTAATCAAAAAGACGAAAAAATTAGTTTTTGTAACATGCTTGAAGGAAGGAACTCAAACAAATGCTACAACCTTGTGAGACTTGAGCCTAAACGATTATTTGGAGAGTTTAAATCTGTGCATTCTTGTTTTCTAAAGTCGTTGCATGATCTCATTATTCTTTGCTTGGTTACTACTTAGAAGGCGTTTCATCATTTAGTTCCAAATACTAGAACTCATGCCAATTTCATTCAAAACATGTTATTGAATTGCATAACACATATTCAAGATGAAGTTAGTAGTTACCACCATAGCCAAAAAGCCATCATTCCATGCATGTGTTTTTGTAGGTTTAACCCCGTTGAGCCTCGTTTAGCCTATTTTCTTTGTTAACCACATCACCCCTTACCTAGCTTAGAGTAGGACTTTCCTATACCCTTGTTCTTGAAGTATAGTGGAGCATGACTTAGAAGGAATTCTTTTTGAGTGACATTATTGCAGAAAACAAGTGTGGGGGAAGGGATTTTTGTGTGTATGTGTGTGCCGAAGTCTTAAAGGAGGCACGGGAAAAACAAAAAAAAAACAAAAAAAAAAAACAAAAATGTGTGAAAAAGAAGAAGAAAAGAAAGAAAATGAGTGAAAATAAGTGAGAATGAACTCACAAGCGTTGATGGTTGAAGAAAGGGTCCAAAAAGTTGAATATGGCCCTAAGTTTTGTGTGATTCCCCCTTGGGTGATCAAAGTTGACTTCTGCGTTCTAAAGGGAATTCTAAGTGCCTAATTCAATACTTTGCTCACTATTGCTTTAAGAACCTTTGTTTTCCATATCCCTTCTTTGTTATCCAAACACCCCAAGCCCCATTACAACCCGTGACTTCAATCTTGAGTGTTATGTGTTTCAATTTGTGGAGTTTGAACTTGGTATGAGCATATGGTGTCACTGGTTCTCGCATCTAAGTAGTAGCATTCCATTCATGAGATCATACCTAAACATGCTTATTAACTCCAGAAATTGCTTCCTTTGTGATACATATATGTGAGTGTTCGTTTTCATGCTTACATCAATCTTCTCACATATAACTAGATTAGGGTGTGTAGTCAGAAAATTGGAGTGAAAATTGAGTGCATATCTTGTAGGGAATTGAGCAAATTCTCTAAGGCATGTTACTACATTCAAAACATGGTTTTAAATGCTTAATTGTGAACTAGTATGTGGTGACTATGATTAAGAATGTACTTAAGTGTGAAGATGACTAAAATCTGTGGGAATGATGATTTTTAACATGTCATGTGCATTGGAAATCCCTGAGGCAAATATTGGAAGGTGTAGGTTGTGTTTTGTTCGTTTTGTCTAGTTTCGTGTTCTTTTGTTCTTTTGTTTTGCTCGAGGACTAGCAAAAGCTAAGTGTGGGGGAATTTGATAGGAGCATATTTATGCGCCTTAGTTTGCTTGTTTTCTTGCATTTATGTTGCTAGTACTTAGTAATTTTAGTACTTTAAGCTATTTTCATGTGTTTGTAGGTCCAAAGGGCTAAAGGAGCAAGAAAGTGCATTTTGGTGCATTTTGGAGTAGTTTGGAGCATTAAATGGATTGCATATGCTTAAAGCCAAGTAGATGGACGAAATTGAAGACCAAAGGAGGCTAGGAATGAATAAAGAGATGAAGAAATGAAAATGAAGAACAAAGAGTTCAAAAATTGGAAACCAAAGTTTCTATTCTTGGCTTAGAAGTTTCCTAATCCTACCTCACTTATGTTCCAACTAAAAAAGGGTTCCAAAACATGTTAGGTTGCTAAATAACATGTTTCAAGAAATCCTAGAACCTGCCATAGAGGTTGCCGCACCTACCTATGGATCCCTTATTCCTTGCTGCACAAGCCACTCCACATTCATCACCAACACAACCATGCAGCCACACATTCTTTCTCCACACCTTGACGTGCATAACCCACCACATTCCAGCCTTGCCGTGCACATCACCACACATTCCAGCCATTCCACACACCTTTCTAACCTAATCCACATGCATTCATCATCATAACCTAGCTGTCATTCCACATGCACATTCACCACTAATTCCAGCCATCCCACTTCATCATTGCAGCCACCATTCACCCCTTTCTCCACACCTTGCCGTGCACATGCATTCCCCTTTGCAATTCCAGCTTTCCACCAACAAATCTAGCTGTCACTCACATGCATTTCCTTGATTATTTCAGCCACATGCAATCTTAATCATTCAACCATGCAGCCATACATTCATTCTCCACTCTTTGCCGTGCTTCCCCCTTCATTCCAGCCATTCCACATGCATTTCCAACCTAGCAGCAACCCTTTAATCATTCCCTCCTAGCTGTCATTCACATGCTCTCCCATCCATTCTCTCCCTATAAAAACCATACACACTTCACACAAAAGAAGACCCTTGAGCCGTGTAAACCATCCATTCCAGCACCAATTCCAGCAACAATCCCATCCTTGCCGTGCCTTCATTCCACATTCCAGCATGTATACAAACCTTCCTTCACCATTACACTACCCTACCATCACACATCCATTCCTCCATACACCTAAAGCCCTAAACCTTTCCTTAGACCTTGTGCCACAACAAAGAGGAGGAGAAGAGGCCTAAACGTTCATACAATTCAAGTTTGAGTTGTTGGAATTTTTAGGTGTTTCTTTTCCTCGATTTCAATGGTTAAATTTACTTATCTTTGTCTTGTACGTATGAGGAACTAAACCCCCCCTTGGCCAGGGGGGGATTCGAAATACATGTTTATGCTTGCGATATGATTTGATTACTTCTAATTGCGTTTCATAAGTTGTGAATTCAATTTACTTATCTATGTGAATTACATTGATTTGTGTGTGTTGGTTGAAAGTGCGCGCTTAATTATCATGCATAAATTGGATGCTAGGATATAAAGAAATTTCACCTAATCGTTATGGAATTATATTCACAAGTAGTAAAGGTTGATGATCTCAATCGCGTTAAGTAAATTCTTGGCATAAGTTTCATGCAATCATAGTAACAAGTGCTTCGTCAATGCTTATGGTTTTCAAAGAACTTAATGATTCTTGCTTGTATCTCTATTATGCAATCATGTAGGGGACTTGTGGGGAATGTTTTGGGTTGTCGTATGCAATCATCCAATTCAATAACGTTAGGAAAATCTGAGGGTTAATTAGTGCAATTCACGATTAATCTGGGGCGTTGAGAATCATGGTTTATTGAAAAGCAATTGGAAATCGTTTTATATGCAAGTATAACATGTGTGGAGATGAACCCCTTAGCTAGCTTCCCATTCATTCCATTCATTAAATCCAAATTCGTTTTAAAATCTGTTCGTTTACAAAGTTTTAAGTTTTGTTTACAAATTCGTCAAAATCAAAATCCCCCTTTACTTGGAGTGTCAATTTAGTTAGAAATCAATTTAGTTTGTGTTTTTAAAGTATTTTGAGTCTTTGGGTTTGTCTTAGTGTTTTAAAGTTTAGTTTTGCATTCTTTGAGTCTAGTATAGTGTTTTAAACTTTATTTTACGTTTTTGAGTCAGTTTCCAAGTGATTTTGCAATCCCTCATAATCCCCGGTTAAGAACGATCCCTACTTATATCTATACTACAATTGTCAAAAAGAGGGTTTAATTTGTGTGCATATAATTATCGCATCACTTGGATAACAGATCATATGGAAAGATTCTTGACAATGTAGTTTTCTTCATCTGGTGACGCATGGTTTATTTTCCAAAGCAAGTGGTGTTTCTCGAATGACTAACCTTTTTCGGATTCTCTTTGTGAGGATCCAAAAATCTTTCAATGACATCCGTTCATCGAATATTATGTTATAAGAAATCATTGTAAATCATTTTATTTAAAATTAAATATAAATAGTATCTGACGAAAACTGACCGCAAGATGGATGATGAACATATGTGATTAGAGGATCCTCACAAAGAGGATCCGAAGAGGATTTTCATTCATGTTTCTCACCCACTGTCACGAAGTTTCAAATGTCTCATATTACACCATAAGGTATTGACATTGTATTAATTTGTATATTTGGTTTGATTGATTGGGAAGTTGATGCGGGATTTATACGCACACAAATTAAACCCTCTTTTTGACAATTGTAGTAATGATGTAAGTAGGGATCGTTCTGGACCGGGGATTAGGAGGGATTGTTAATCACTTGGATTCGACTAAAAAAAAAACGTAAAAACACAATATAAAACACTATACTAGAATCAAAGAATGCAAAACTAAACAAACGTAAAATACTAAAACAAATCAAATGATTAAGACTTAACAAAGGATGGGGGGGAATTGAGTTTTTGACGAAATTAACTAAAATGCACAAATTGTAATTAAAGGCAAAACGTAAATATGAATGTGATGAAAATATGGATGATGGAATAGCCAAGGGGTTCTTCTCCACATATGTTACACTTGCATACAAGATTGATTCTCAGTTGGTCTTTCGATAAATTATGAAACTCAACACCCCGGGTTAATTAGGTCCGCTTAAATTAACCGTCAAGTTTTCCTTAAGTTAATGAATTGGATGGGTTTGCGCAACGCAATTCACAACATTCTCCAAAAGTCCTTTACGTGAACAGCACAATAAAGATACAATCAAAGATCATTAAGCATTATGAAAACTATAAGTGTTGACGAGGCATTCGTTACTATGATGAGCATGAAACTCGTGCCAAGAATTCATTTAACGCGATTGTTTATAAGCAACCTCCACTACTTGTGAATATAAGTTCATAACGATTAGGTGAAACTCACTTATATTCTAGCGTCATATTCATGCATGAAAATTAAGCGCGCATTCTCAATAAACATACATAAATAAGTTATCAATCAAACGGTTAAACAAATTGAATCCACAACTTATGAAATTCCAACGAAAGTTAATCAATTCATATTGCAAACATAAACATAGTTTCGAATCACCCCCTAGCTAAAGGGGGTTTAGTTCCTCATAACTTTGAAATCAAAGAAACACCTAAACATTCCAACAACTCAAACTTGAATTGTATGAACGTTTAGGCACTCTTCTCTTCCATTCCTCATACGTACAAAACAAAGAGAATTGAATTTAAACATTGAAATCAAAGAAACACCTAAACATTCCAACAACTCAAACTTGAATTGTATGAACGTTTAGGTCCTCTTCTCTTCCTCATTGTTGTAGCACAAGGTCTAAGGTGAGTTTTTGGGGATTATGGATGATGTAGAATGATAGGTTTTGTGGAATGGTGAAGGAAGTGATGGTGTTTGGATTGGTAGGGAAGGCACGGCACAAGGGAAGTTGTGTGTGTTGTGTGTTGTGTTGTGAATGGAATTGATGAATTGTGGCTGCAATGGATGCTTATTTATAGGTAAATAAGAGGGAACATGACAGCTAGGAGGTGGGTGGAAATGTGACTGCAATGTTAGTGAATGATTAAAGGGATTGCTAGGTTGGAAATGCATGTGGAGTGGCTGGAAATGGGATGGGAAAGCCACGGCAAGGATGTAGTTTATGTGGCTGCATGTTTGGGTTTGTTTAAAGGGTGCATGTGGGTGAATGTTAGGTTGAAATAATGATGGAAAAACAGCTAGGAAAAGAGGGAATGCATGTGGAAGTGTGGCTGCAAAGAGAAGGAGAAAAGCTGGAAAATGGAAATGTGATGCACGGCTAAGTGATTAATGGGATAGAAATGGGAGTGAATGTGGCTTAATGATGAAGGTGGAAAGCTGGAAAGCATGTGGCAAGGTGTGTAGATGATGGAATTGATGGAAAGGCACGGCCAAGGGGAGTGTTGGGTGATGGGTGCATGTGTTGGCTCAATTATATTGTTGGGAAAACATGTGGATTAGGTGGAAAGAGGTGGGTGTGCATGTGAGATGAAATGCATGTGTTTAAATGGTTAAAATGTGTTGATATTTATGGGTATGATAATTGATAAGTGTATGGTTATAATAAGTGATAAGTGAATGATATGATAAGTGATAAGCGAATGATATGTTAAGTGATAAGTGAATGATATGTGGTGATGATGAGTGTATAATTGTATGATAGGTGGTGATGATAATTTGGTCTTCAATTTCGTCCATCTACTTGGCGTTAAGCATATGCAATCCATTTAATGCCCCAAACTACTCCAAAATGCATCCTTTCGACAAACACATCTTATGATCCTGAAAACACACAAAAGAAGCATAAAGGACTAAAATAACTAAAGAAACATAACGTAAATGTACGGGAACAAGCCATTTAAGTCGCATGAATATGCTCCTATCAGAAGTGTTATTAGAACTCCAAAAATCTCATTCTACATGCCTCACAAGTGTATTTTTCTTTCTTAATATAGAAAGTTTAGAATGTAGAATGAGATTTTTGGAGTGCTAATAACAATTCCCGATTGATTATATGATTATTTAAATTGATGACGTGCAAGTCATATTAGTTGACAACAAAATGTGTAAATTGATAAAATCTTAAAACCTTAGGATGCTATGTGAGAAAATTGAAACATCACGGTCCATTTTGGAAATCACTTCAAACTTGAAAGTGTAGAATATTTTTCGTCTTAAATTTTAGTACAACTTTATTCTCTTCTAAAGTTTTTGAGGCCGTTTGATAACTTTTTTTTTTTTTTTAACTGCTCAATGGGAAGAGCATATGGGGGAAAGGAAGGGATGAAAAAGGGTGGTGAGAGGGAGGAGGAGAATGGATGAATGCAAACAAAATTTTGGAAGTGAAAACCACTCATTTTTTTTATTTTTAGTTTTCATTATTTGTCCTTTCTCTTATACATTTCTTCTACATCTCTCCCACTATCGTTACTCTACTCTTTTCTATCCATCATTTTTCATGTTGATGGCTTAAGTTGGTTCAAGAACAAGGTGATATCTAGAGATTGAAGTTAGACAATTCTTCAAAACTAGCTCGACGTGACCGGGTAGAACATCTAGAGCATACGGAAAGCAAGATCCATAGGGGAACACTGGTGTTGTGCCAATTAAAGGCCTTCTAATGCCTAAGTCAATCTAGTATGGACGGCATAGTGTATAAAAGAGCTTTTATGTTTAGAGCATCTCTACCTGTTAGTGGAAGGTAAGGGCAAATGGAGGGCAAGAGTAATGAAATTGCCATTATTATTCACTCTAAACAGTAATTGTCATTATACAAGTCTACCCATTTGGAAGAAGGAAGGGCAAAGGTAAGGGTAAGGATGATTACTATTCACAAGTATATTTTCTATGTTTTTAATGTTTTCTTCGTCTAATTCTCCACATGTTATTATTACAGTAAATTTTTGTTTTATTTTAAATGTTTAATTTGTAAGTTTGTTGAACTTTATAAGTTTTTTTAAGTGTAAACTTTATAAGATTTTTAAATTTTTTAAATAATTTGGATGTATCCTATAACATTGAATTTTTTTTCTATTGTTTATATTCTTGAATTTCCATCCCCACCATGGGATGACAAATTTCAATGTTCAACATGTGATAATTTCAAATGCTCCACATCTAAGATTCTAATGGCTACTTTTTTTTATATTTTTGGTGTATGGAATATTGTTGTAAATTCATCCTCAAGAGCTAGAAGGATCTTCAAAAGACAATCACGTGGTCCCTCACTCACACCCCCCCCCCCCCGGGGGGCCCGGCCGGCGCGTCTGCTAGGCTTCATGCAGGTGCAAGCCCTGGCGTCAATTGGCAGGACAGCCGCAAGAGATCTTGCCTTTAACCCAATCGCCTCCAATTTTTCCCCCGCACGGAGCTTTTTTTTTCGGCCAAGGATAGTTCAAACCAATTTCCCTTGTAATTGGGTTACTATCGGAGATGCTCCTAGAAGTGCATGCTTTGGAGAAACGGCAGTGAGGACTTGATATAATGTCGTTAGATGACCTAATTCATTTAGGAATAATATTCCATAATGATCTCATTTCATCCTTAGCTAATACTTAGGATTTGGTGATAATCTCATCGATCCTTAGCTGATGTTGAGTATCCAACTCATTTAGGATTAGAATTATCTTTAGTCTACTACAAGTTGAATTAGTTCGATTCAAAACTTGAGATAATGGACCACTTAGTACTACGGTCTAGTGCTATTCCTCTTCACTTGTAAATGAGAGGTCTTAGGTTCGATTCTCGTCAGATGCGAGTTTGAACCACATTATTGCTAGTCCATTATGAAGCTAAACTCACCCCTTCTTCTTTAGCGTAGATAATATCGTTTGTTAAAATAAAAATAAATAAATAAAGAACTTGAGATAATGGGTGTAATCCGAAAAAAAAAAAAAAAAAAAAGACTCATAAGTGGTTTTAATAGAGTTGAAGTTAACAAATTTTGAGAAGTCGGTATCGATGTATGCTTAATTGCTCTCATAGCCCCAACTCCTCTTTAGATAGTATCAAATATGGGTCGAGCTAAAATGAGCTTCAACCACACTAAGGCCCAATATCATTATCAATATGGGTAAAGTAAACATATGAATGTTAATTAAAGAATCAAATGAAAACTTGTAAAAACACATGAAACACTTGCCTTTTTGTCTTCATGTGAATTTCATCCTCCTCTTTTTTTTTTCATCAACGTTGGAGAGATAGACAAATGGATGTTGAAGGTGGGAGAATGAGTACTTGATGAACACGTTTCATTGTATGAAAACTCTGGTAGGTGTCCAATTTGGATGTACAAGAAATTAAGAGGTGTATTCAATTGGAATTTTGAGGATTTTAATTCTTCTAATAAATTTATGGGTATACAATTAGTATTTTAAGTGATTCTTAAAAATTCAAAGTATCAAGATTTTAAGATAGTTTATTAAAATCCTTATAAATCTAGGTGTATTCAATTAGTTTTAAAGAAATTTATAACATTCTAGATGTATTTAATTAGGAATTGATTTCGAAGAATTTTAAAAATTTGAGAAATTCGAGCAAAGTAGAGAGATTTCGTAGTGTATTTTAAGCAATCACAAATTTTACCTCTTCTCCTGAGATTTCGAAGGAATTAAATTGAAATTTTATATGGAATCTCTACAAATCAGTTAACCTCCATCAAAATTCATAGATTTATAAATCCATTAAACTCTCTCAAAATTCCAAATGAATACACCCCCTAAGATTTTGTTAAAGAGTAGTAAGTTCTTTGAAGTAAATTAACATATGGGTATAAGTGTCATTTTACTTTTACTTTGAATAAAATTGAAGGGTGCTCAAAGACAAAAGTTTTTTTTTTTTTGGTAAAACGATAGATTTTATTATATTAGATGTTAGATTAACCACTAATCGGGTTTGAACCCACACCGTCATGCAAAAACTCAACACATTTCTACCACTGTTGGGTATAAACATAATTTCCCTTTCTTTCTAACAAAAATTCTCATGTGCCCATGCAAGTTTTGGGCATGGATTGCCCATGAGTCGTATTATATTGTATTGACGATGTGTCTCCATGATAGTATTGATAGTACATATATTGTATGCCATTATATTGTCAATATAGCATGAATACAACGTCAATACAGGTCATGCACAACTCATGCACACAACTCACGTGTGCAGGAGAGAATTCCTCTTCTTTCTAATTTGAAGTGGATTGGAACACACCTGGTCACCCTTGGGTCTCATTGGCCAAGAAATATTCAGTAGGATTGGTGCACTATGACATTTTACATCCTTAGAGACCACAAAAGTGGGTGCAACAAATATAGGGGGCAAAGCTATGTTGTGTGTTTGGGCAAATGGGTCATCAATTGTGAAATCCCGTTCCTGGATTTCACTATTATAATTTATGTATTCATATTCGCTGAATTTTACATTATTTTTGCGCAAATTTAATTGAATTTAGTTAAAGTTTGAAGTTTTGAAATCATTTAAAATCCGTAGACCTTTCGAGGTCACAATTAATGTTTTCAAATAGAGCTCGATCCTAAGACCGCGTAGGCAAATGCCGTTCGTGAATCGAAGCTATAACGAAGAAGTTACGAGCAACGAAAATTAGAGATAAATATTAATTTAGGAATTTCTCTTTAAAAAATTATTATTTTTGTTTGGAAGAAAGACCAATCAAATTGTGGGGAAAGCCCCATTTAATGGGAGGGTGAACTAATCAAAAAGTGGAGAAGGGAGTGAACCAATGAGAGAGGAGAGAAATGAGAGAAAGAAGAGAAGGGAAATGAAAGAGCCAGCGGGTTGGGTCAGAGACTAACCCGCGTGACTCGACTGCTGACCCAACGGTAGCAAGCTTGAATTCAAGCGATTTCCACCCCCAAATCTTACGAGTTTTGGCCCCATTTTGTGGTGCATAGTGCTCAACCTCCAACGGCGATCCACCATTTCTGAAGCATTTTCCTTCGACCACCACCATTTTTAGTATCCTCTTGAGCCCATGAACAAACCCAAACAAGTTTGGGGGTGGCGGAACAGCGAAGAAGACGAATCAACAACCACCCAATTCTAGGGTTTCTGATGATCCACGTCAGATTTCAAGTATTTCCCGGCCGAATTAGACTTCGACCCAGATATGAAAGTTATTTCCCTTATTGTGTTCTACAATCCTATAAAACTTGGTTTCCATTCGCCGGAAATCGCCGCCATGCGGCACGTGGCCCGAGAAACCACATGATCCTTCTAGGCTGAATTTGATACCTCGGTTCCATATTTGACACCCAATTAGTGCAATTTTGTCATTTGAACCTAGTTTCATTAAGGAATACCACTTAACCATTGTAGCAAACGACGATCCGACCGTTGGATCGTCACCAAACTTTAGTATGTTATTGTACATAATATTTAAGAACTTTAGGAACTTACGGATTGGAAATCTTGTGGACGGGTTTTCCTGATTGGATTACTAGGGTTGACTTTGGTCAAGATGTAGCATTATTAGAGACCTAGTGGAGCCTAGCGGGCCTATCTTAGTTAGTGAGTTATCCTAGGTGATGTGCATCTCGATTTACGTGCAAGTGGCATCTTATTATGTTATACATGTTTACTAAACTTTTAGATGATACAAATGAAATGTATGATTGCTAGTTTAGAAATACGAGCCTAGAATCTCATTAGAAGTATTATATATAACTTATACATTGGTATGACAAGATAGTTAGTGGTCATGATAAGTTGATAGTGCAGGTGCTTACATAGTAAATCATAGGGGTTGAGGTAGGGGTAAGTAGGTTATGTCTTGATCTAACTGCACCATGTAGCAGTGGTACATGGATGATCCTGCTTGGTATATCCGTGGTAGAGGACCATACATATTTCAAGGGTGATTATGATTGGTATATCCACAATGGGTGATCACCGCTTGCACGATTAGACTATGCTTATGGTACTGCTTAGTTTATCTGCAATGGGATGATCATGCTTGGTATATCCGCGATAAGTGATCATTACCTAAAGCAATAGGATATAGTCATGCTTGGTATATTCGCGATGAGGGACTGTACATATGCTAAGGGTGATCATGCTTAGTATATCCACGATGGGTGATCACTGCCTACCTAGGGTTATGAGGATTAGTTGTACTTGGTACAATTCAATAGGTAACCATATTTTAGTTGGATTCCGTTAAGTTGTCTGGAATCCCCGCCCTTACTCATTTCCATAAAGTTTAGTTTGAAACCCTAGATTCGAGTGAATGAGAACTACTCACAGTAGACATCGTGTTTATAATTTAGTTACCATGTTATTACTTGGAATCCATATAGGGAGTTATGTAGAATTCCTTTATTAAATTTCGTGAAATGATATGTGATCTTGATGATTGATTAGCGTAGTTAAATGTTAATATTGTGCATCTTTGATTCATAGAATTGATTAATTGACATGATTGTGGAATGGTGTTGGAAAGCATGTGTCATATGTGAATGACAAAATGACAAATCTTGGAAGGCATATGGTTATTATGTAGTGTGGTATTCTATGTTTCTATTAGGAAGTGTATTGCAAAAAGTTTAGAGTTTAACAAAAGGTGAACTACTCATGGCTTGATCCCTATTTAGGGTATGTAGGTAGCCTAACGCACGTCTTAGATGCAGCCATGAAATAAAAGAAAGTGATTGTGTGGTTGAACCATTGATTGTGTTTTGGTTGTCTCGGAGACGAGAATGATAAATAAACAGGGATGTGGTGACGTGACAGGTTGATCTTGGACGTACTTTGGGATCGGGGCGTGACATATATTCCCACATTGAAGTTTTCTCCTCTAAGCAAGTTTGCAATGAAAAACTTGAAGAAAAACTTTGACTATGGATAGATTATCTGAGCAACAAATGCATATATTTACAAAAGAAAGCAGGAACTCAAAAACAAATCTTTGTCCCCCAAAACTCAAGGCTTAGTGAGTGGTGAACCAAGACTGTTTCATAAAAGAAAGAAGAAAGATTGAGCTTTCATACCCTTAAAGTTCATCCTTGTTTTCACAAGATTATCAGCCCTGTGAGGGCCTTCAATCGTTTTCATAGGCTCTATGGATTTGGCTTCCTGAATCCCTAGGTCTTTGCTTCTTCCTTACTTCTTTGCTTCTTGAGGATTTGATGAAAGGATTCTCTAAGCACCAAATGAATGGTGCCTCTAAGGCTCCACAACAAAAAGAGAAGATAGAAGAACTATTGGAAGATTTGATACTAATAAATGTCCCTATAGTGGCCTACTATGGTAGAGAAGAAGATGAGAGAATGTGCCTCCAAGTTTCTTGTCAAAACAAACATAATGAGTTTTGGCTTATAACAGCCCTTCTGTAGTCACTCAAAGTTAAGTGGCATAAGTGTAAATAAGGTCATCCTTTCTAGCATAGTCGACGTTGCTCTTTCTTAGGGCATTTGGCTCATTTGGTCTTAAGTTTTCATACAACTTAAGCCTAATGAGCCTTATGGACCAAAGCCCATTGTGCCTCGAGAATCCAAAACTAATTTAAGGCCAATACAAACTTATTTGTATGATTAATTAAATTTTAATTAATCTTGACTATGCTCAATTAAACTATTTAATTGATCTTATCAATCTCATTTATATTTCTTCATATCCTTACATGGTTTACGATCTAGGTTCGAATTAGCGAGGCAGTGGGCGATGGTAACTCTTAATCTTTTGCGAATTGAAACTTCTTTAAATTGTCCCTGTGATGAAGATTATTGATTGTTAATCTTCAAGGCTTGTCCAAACCATGGATGACACCTAATAGTATGTCATGACTACCCAAGCTAAGTAAAAGTGGTTGGATAACCTATTCAGTTACAACTACAATGCAATACGATCCTTCTCTAAATCAATAGTCTTGATCACATTGTTTGTTTGATAGTTTCTTTCATGTCTACTATCCAATATGATACTTCTCTAAATGATTCTAGTGAATATGATTTGGAACATTTTTCCGAAGTTATATTCATATGCTTTGGCCAAAGAATTTCGAACCATATATTAAAGTATTCTTCTTCCACTATGGAAGGTTAGAGATCCCTTATTGCACACTCACATGTCTTTATGAATAAATCAATGACCCCAACAATGCTAGGAACATTGGCCAAGATAAGGCATGTACTTTATTACACTGTCAAATGATCAAAGGCGTACCCACAAGGCATCAGTGGTGTCTCAAGTCAAATGACTATTTTGCATTATTACAACCAAGGAGTTCTTACATGACATGTATGTCAGAACTCATTCATCGTTGCTTATACTCAACAACCATTGGAGCACCTGCGTGTATGCCTTAGTGTCTAACACTAATGACTTAGTGTCTAACACTAATGACTTTGAGGCCAACCATACTCCCGATTGAGTTGACATAACACATATTAGCCTTAGAGGATTACCAATGCCCAGTTAACAAGAGAAATGTATCGTTGATCTTAATAAGAGAAATGTATCGTTGATCTAATACTTAGATCACTTCTCTCTTAGGTTGATTACAACATTCGTTGGATTTTGTTATTGATTGAATAGATAATACATTAAATAGTGATTAACAATTAACATTGCCCTTCCATTAAATCAAAAAAGATTTTAACAAAAATAAGTATTCCATAAACTATTACATCAAACAAGTGGCCTTAATGTCATACTTCTAACAAAACTTCAACGCGATAAATTGAACGAAAATGCAATAAAATTCTGCTGAATTAAAGAGGTTGGTAAAATTAGTAGGGTGTTTTAACAAGACTAGGAAATTGAACTGAATTTGGGTTTCGCTTTGTTACGGGTTGTTGCTATAGATTTGGGTTTTAAACAAATATAACTCGGCCGAGTCTATAGAATCCCCGATAGTGTACAACCGCGCTGCAAGCACATACGGAGCAGAAAACACCTCTACACTACTCGAACATCTCTCGGACAAGAAACAACAATCTACAGATTTCTAAACAACATTCATCGCGCCAACGATGTCCCTGCTTCAGATCCGTCAACGCAGCTTGCAATCATTTAACAGAAAAAATAGCCAACGCAATGAGACTGTCAATGCTATATTCTACAATAGAGCTCTTTGAGGCAACAGATGGTAACAACAAATGTAAGAACCAATAACTGCTGAAATGATAATATCAAGACAGATTCTTACAAACCTGTCGATTCACAAATAATAGCAAGCAAGTGAGCTGATGACCGCTGTGTTGGAATATATCTTAAAACCGTAGAAACAAAAGCTCTCCGTTTGACGAGTCATCTCAGGAAATAAGCAAGAGAGAGATCTGTTCTATGATTTCTATCCATCAAGGATGCACAGTTGATTGTTACATCTCCCTTTTGCATCAGACTAGTCAACTTTCTTACTCCTATTACATGATTATAAGTTCCTTTTGTTGTGAAAATGAAGCAAAAAAACCAAAGGTTTATTATTTTAATCACGCATACAATTCTTGACATGGCATTTAGCGTCGCCACTCAGAATTAGAGTTTGCATCTTGATATAATATCTTTTACAGTATCAAGAAAAGTACAGGAAAAGACAATATTCTAACACTAAAGCAAACACTGCAGTTTCTAAGACTTTGTATTTTTCAGACTTTTTCCCGTGATTGAATTTACTAACCTTGTTCTCGACAAGACATACATCATTTGGCGTTTTGATTGCTATAAAGTGGTACTTCCTTTTTGTTTAGTGAACCATGGACGACCCTTGCTGCAGCCATGGCAGAATCTGCCCTCTTAACAACTCCCTCAAGCTCTCCAACCTTCTCCGACAACAACATGACATTTGAGTTTGTTGATTGAACTAACTTGTTTGCAGTTTGCAGAGCACTGCATAACTGGAATAAATAAAAGATAAACAGTTCAGAATCTTTACACCATACTATGAGTCACAGAAAAGATACTATTACCCTAAATAAACAAAGGATAATCTACAAGACAAATGAGCATTCATGGAAACGTAAAACAAAAGAATTACGCAGGTGAAGTCCAACTAGTGTTTACAAATGCGTTTGCTCAAGTGAACAACCTTTCGGAAACAGATTAGGATATAGGAGAAACCAATGCCTCAACGTCTACGCACAAAGATGCATATCCCCCCATCTTCCTTTTAAGTTACCTTGGAAGAATTCCAACTTTCAAACTCCTAAAATCATGTGAATGTACATCCCCCCACGTCCGAACCCATAAAATAAAATGTTTACCATGCAAGAACAAGTTTCTAAATGTTACAAAGCATACTAGACACTGCACAAATTATGGAGAACAATTAATAGCGTGGCAAGAAGAAGTGGAACACTAATCATCCTAAAACAGAAGGACTTCCATTGGAATCCCTATCTAAATTAGGACAAATTAGATAATCTTTCGTTCATATATACCTAGTTAATGTCTAATATCACATATACATGCCTTTCCCTCATACTGTAAACCAAATATTGTATCTTAGATTCAATGGGATTCAAGAATCCATTCTTCGAAACATGTACAAGAGTTGATTCCCACTATGAGAGTCAAAATAGGAACAAGAACCCATAGAGTTCCATAAACCTCTTTTAAAACTTCTAATCTAGAAACGAATTGATATCTTGTACTTCCGGTGTATCAATTATCATTTCAATGATCAACTTCTCCCATAATGATATCTATACTACTTAGTATCGTCATGATATCAGCAAATTTCATTATTTTGACAAACCTTGGTAGAATTTGCAAATTGATAAAACCCGGCGGGCAGATTTTGCGTCTCCAAGGAAAACCACTCAGATCCCCTATGAGAAAAATTCCCAATTCTCCCTTTGGGGCTTCGACTCTCACATAAAGTTCTTATTTCAGCAATTCAAATGTAGGAGACGGCTTTTTACTAATAAATTGATATTCAAAATCATTCCATTCCGGATTCCTTTCTCTATCAAAGTATCGCAGAATCTATAGATATGTCATTCAAACATTCTTATAAAGATCATCCATCACCTTCAAAGTAAGAGCCGCCCATGAGTGGTCGGTACCGCCAAGCGCCTCATTCAACTGCTCATAGTTCTCCTAGAACAAAGATAGAATATGGAGTAAGGAACACTCAGAAACAACAACAACAAGGGAAATGCAAAACTACTTTTCAAGACGCAGAAAACTCAGCTCTTTCAGAGCAGCAGAAGTTTAGCAAAATGTACCAAGTTAGCCCATGATCTCAAAAGTCTAAAGGCCTGTTTGGGACTATGTTTGGGAGAAAGACTTAAAATTGCTTATGGGTCATAGAAGTACTTTTATTAACAAAAATTTTGACCGTGTTTCTAGTAAAAGCACTTCTAGCAAACGCATTTATGAATTCTCAAATGTGTTTCTAATGAAAACACTTCATTTTTTTTAATAAAAACTTAAACATATTTCCAATAAGAACAATTCTAGCAAATACGTTTATGAATTCTCAGACGTGTTTCTAATAAAAGCACTTTGATTTTTTTCAAAACAATCTCAAACGGGCACTAAATTTCACATATAAGTTCTACACTTTCACGATCCATCTTCCTATAAAAAAGAATACTACAACTGAAAAATCCACCTAACCACCAACCTGATTTTGCAATTCACAAAAAGCGAATAAAAAAAGCAAATGAGACTGTAAAACATGGAAACCTGAAACAACTTGGTGAGGTCCAAGCTCTGAGCGGAGCTGGAAACAGACGAAGACGACGGCGAGGGCTCATGTTGTTGCGGTGGTGGCGAAGCATCTGACTCCCCCACGTCGCTCAGCAGATCGCCAATGCACAGAAGAGGACCTCCTACACCTCTCATCATCTCTCTCCTCTTCCCCTGTAAGAGACTGAAACTCCATTATATTAGGCGGGCCGGTCTTTGGGCTTTTTTAGTTTGAGAATAAACCCGACCCGGAACGATTCGGCCCATGAAACCAAGGACCCGAATCGGGCTCAGGGGCACAAAATCAAAGTTTCACTCTTTGAGGACTGTGATGAAAGCTTCTTCATCTTCCCGGCTCCGTGTCTGATCAGGTGAGCTCCATTTGCTTGCATTTCAATGGGTATTTTTGGAATATTCAAAATTGAATTGCTTTTTGTTCAGAGTTAGGGTATTGCTTTTGATTTGGGGTTTTACAGTTTCTCTAGGGTTTTGGTGATTAACGATATCCGGCGTTATCATTTCTTTCATAACTCTAAAATTTAGTGAAATCGGGAAGAGAAAGTTTAGTTTTGAACTGACTAAAGTGCGAGCGGATGTGGGTTAGGCCGGTTGGTCAGGGCAGTGTGCCCGCCATTGTATTTTAAGTTTGAATTTCCGTGTCCATGTAGATTAGAGTAGTTTAAAACCTCGCTTTGTCGAAATGACAGAAGAGTGAAACAGGATTGAAGTGGATTGCTTGCAGCTGAAACCAGAGAGGAATGGGAAGCCAAGAGACTGTGAAGCAGCTTGAGGATTGCTCAGTTGCCAAGTCAGTTTAATCTTTCTTCTTTCCTGTGATTTTATTTAACATTATTGTTTCTGCTTTGTGCTTGGATCTATACTTTTTCGATGTTTGCGGATCGCTACTGATGTTGCGGAAGTAATGTTGGGGGATAATTTCGTGTTCAATTGTCTTTGAAGTTTCAGTTTTTTGGCCCATTTAGAACAACACTGACTGCAGATTGTTTTCAAATATCCGTAATAAGACATCAGGAAATTAGGAATTCATACATCAGGAAATTAGGAATTCATTGGAAGCTTATGGAATTGGTGAAATGAGCTAAGATTTAAATGCATTCTACCTTTTTGATCATGCTTTCTTGGTTTTTTAAACTTCGTTTACGAACATTCTGCCATTTCTTCGGCTGCAGCAGACCCAAAAAGAAAACCATTTCTTCAGCTCTGGAGGGTGCCACTTGTTTGCTAGTGAAATTTACTTCAAATACTGGATCATGACACAATTCATGATTAACATATCGAAAGCTTATCTTTGACAGTATTGTGAATACTTATGTTTATCGGTTTATGGTACCATCAACCGGTGTTATTCCGTTGGACGGTTTTGTTTGTTACTTCACCAGAGTTTTTATTATTTTGACAGGAAAAAGCTTATTTTGGTTACTCAGAGACTCTTAAGCTGTGCATATCTTAGGACAGTTTGATCGATATAATCTCATACCTATTGGTGTTCACCTGTCAAAAAGAACAACAAACAATTTGTTATTGAAAATTAGGTTAACAAATCTCCGCAGAGCAAGGAGATCACCAATTTTCTTTTAAACTGCTTGGTTTTGTTATAAACCAGGATATTTATGCTCTTCTACAATTGACAGTAACAACTTCTTTCTAGCATCGAGGATTTAGACCTATCTAGTGAGAGTTGTAGAGGTGTTCGGAACATGTTTCACAATGACCCATGCTGTTTTCTTCCGTTCTACTTTTTTATGGTTTGCAATCTGCAGAGATTTGCTTTTCTTTTTCATTGTATTGCTTGTTTTATTGATCCATGCTGTTTCTTGGAGGAGAAAAGTGATTTTCTTTCCTTTATTACCCCTCTCCGATAAAAATGAACATTCGTAAATAAGATATCAAGATACGTTTGTTATTACATTCTGAATGTCATCTGGCTGAACCAGCAATTCATCGCTCAGCTTCATTATACAATGTCAAAATCATTATATAGGCGTATTTCTCTTTGTCATCGTAGATACTGTCTTTCCCGCATTAGCTTTACCCTGTTTTATTTGCTACCTTAAGGGACAGTTGAGTAATACCGTGTACCTGATTATCTGCAGTGCAATGGGCACTTGGGTATTCTCAGTGGCAGGGGCTCTACTAGCAATTCCGGTGGGGATAAAAAGGAAATCTCTAGCTCCGCTTGTGTTCTTCGGCACAACAGGTACCATGCTCGATATTATTATGGGGATCACTCAATGTGAAAGAGAACATGCAGAACGCCAAGCGAAGCTATTAGAAGCGCAAACTTGTGCAACTGATGCTTCTTTTGCTGAGACTGGGGCAGAGTCATAGTTTTAACTCGTAACCATATGGACAGTACACTCGTCTTTCGCCGCTGTCAGTTTTCTCTTCAAGTTGCTTTACTGTTTGTTTGAATTCTGCCTCCCCTTTTTCATGGGTTAATAATCACGCGAAAGTTGTTAATGATATGACGTCATGTCTAATCTCCATCGCATGGTGGCGATTCCATGAGTTAATCATTCGAAATTGCTCTGTTTTTATCTATCTTGGGAAATACCTGAACGAAAAATCACTTTAAAGGTGTATAGCAGCAAATGTTGTGCTTCATACGATGCATAATTACGAAAAGAAACTCTTAGGTTTTCTGGAGAAACAGTAAGAGTGAAGATTATTTGGTTTCGAAGCATGGCAACTGTACAGAAACCATTTCAAACCTCCCATTTTCCTTGTCTAAACCGGCATTTACATCGACTGCAAATTTCAAAGGGCTGTTCTTTCCTTTCTGCAGCATTGTTTTCAGAAGAATCAACCAAATCCTGTAAAAGTGCATAGTTTCCGGAAAACAATGTTTTCCCTTTGATTCCGAGCTCTTCTTGTCTCCATCTGCTGAACAAGAAACCAGAACACCTCCCTCAGCCGCTTTAGGTTGCCAGGCCGCTTCTGCATTTAGACTAGAATGTGTTGGGACATCTTTTGAATCAACTTGTCCGGCTTGCTTTTCCCCCCACGAATAGACTCTTTCAGCCTTGATGTTCCCGAACAAGAGCTCTGCGGCCTTGTTTCTGACCAGGAGCGGTGCATAATCCGATTCATCCCACACATATAGCTGCAGTAAAGAGAACAGCCGTGTTTAACATGTATTTAACAAACAAGAACTCAGAAAGCAATCAGATTGGAACAAATCATGGGGAATAGTAGGCGTAAACTGAATTCGGGACAACACGTGATCAGTGGGAAAACAAACCCCTACCATGAAGGGCCTGTATATGGAGCTTATGACATGAAGGCGGTTCGAGCTTTCTGAACAATAAAGTGCTACTGCATTCTGCTTAAACATGTTCTCGCTGCAACAAAAGGCACCAAAACATTCGCCATCAACCCGTAATCATCTCTATTTCGCAATGGAACAAAGCGTATTGTAATCTGATTTCAATTCGTACCTGTCGAGCTCCAGAGGAGAACCACAAAGCTGGCAGCCTGTGCAAATGAGATCTCTCGCCAAACCACCATCACCTGCTTTATACAGTCTCCGACTAACAAACATGTCCTCCTTGTCGAAGGACTTGCATTGAACATGAGATGTCGAGTTGAAGGGCAGAAAAATTTCAGCAACAGACGCGTAAAAGAGCGCCTTGCAAGAACTGGTTAGAGTCGATAACTGCAAAAGTGAAAAGCAGTCCTCGGGTTGTTTCCTCTCCTCCGGAGGCTTCCAGTTTCGCGAGAGTCTTCCCTCCTGCAGTTGACATCCATGGAGCTGAGTGTTCCTCTTCTTCACCCATTCCACTACCCTTTTAAGCTTTTCCTTTGTTGCTACCCCATCTCTACACTCCTCTATCAAGTCATTGACCCCTGAATGTAAAAGCAGTCTTAGAATGTAGTCTCGAAAATTTACGACCACGTATTATCTTTTATCATGTCTGATATGTTACGTGGTCTTACTATCAATCAAAATCATTCTTTGATTGAATGCAAGATCCGATTGACAGTGTGACAACTGTTTCTAAAAGTAACGCTTGCTACAAAATTACTATCATACCCTTTGTAATGATGGATTCATAAGGGTGGAGTAGACATTTTAGGGATGAATACTGGTGGGTTCTGGCCTCAACAACATCACCATATTTCGTTATCTTCACATCTGTTGAATCAAATTAACCATAAAATAAAATAAAAAAAGAAAAAAAAAAAAAACTGATTAACAAAATTAAACTGGATTATTAATCACTAATAATAATAATTAGTAAGTGTTGGAGCTTCGCTCACTTTGAAACAAAACGACGTCGCCGGCTACGGCCATGGATCCGATTGGCTTCTGCCAAATGGATACGGAGAAGAAGGGCCTCGTCTCATCGCCAACTTGGATGTCAGTTCGGATCACCTCTCCGCCTTTCGCTAATTTATACTTTTGGAAAAACAAAAATTTTAATTTTTAAAAATAAATAACAATGAAAAAAAAGAAGAAAGAAAATAGCAGAGATACGACACCTGAAGGGGAGTCGTTCGGTGGACGTAGACGACGAGCTGAACGTAATCGCCGACGTGAAGCGCCGCCTTGGACAAGTCGATGAGCGGTCCGTACCATCCGATTACTGACGCCATCTTCTCTCTTTGGTAGATTTTGCCGCTAAAACTTTCTTCCCCCTTGTTTGGCTGCGCAATCGGCCAACTTAAGTACTTAAAAAGCACTTCGAACAAACAAAAAAAAAAAAAAGAGAGGTAAATCTCAATTTACTACCTCAACTTTCGTAATTTTCAACATTTGATATGTCGTATTCCGTCTCAGGCTCCGCCACGTTCTGAACTCGACTCTGCCGTAGCACTATATTGTCCGCTTTAAGTCCCGACCATGCCTTCACAGTTTTGTTTCTGGGAACTCATATGAGAACTTCCCAGTGGGTCACCCATTTTGGGATTGCTCTAGCGCAAACTCACTTAACTTTGGAGTTCCGATGAACTCCGAAGCCAGTGAGCTCCCAAAATGCCTCGTGCTATATGAAGGTGGGTATGTACATATAAGACATAGAGGATCCTCTTCACTGGGCGATGTGGAATCTAACAATCCACCCCCCTTAGGGGCCCGACGTCCTCGTTGGCACTCTTCCAGCCAGGGATTGGCTCTGATAGCAAATTGTCACATCCCGATCCGGGCTCCACCACATCCCGAGCTCGACTTCACTGTAGCACTATATTGTCCGCTTTGGGCCCCAACCACGCCTTCACGATTTTGTTTCTGGGAACTCACACGAAAACTTCTTAGTGGGTCACCCATCCTAGGATTGCTCTCGCGCAAACTCGCTTAACTTTGGAGTTTCGATGAACTCCGAAGCTAGTGAGCTCTCAAAAGGTTTCGTGCTATATCCAGCTGGACATGTACATATAAGGCATAGAGGATCATCTCCCATGAGTGATGTGAGATCTAACAATAACTGACACACCCCGACCCGAAAAGTCCACTTGGACTCCGAAATTGAGTTGTGTCAGTTTGTTATCAGAGCATAAGTTTGGGCAATATTACGTTCATCACACGCGTGATGTAAGCATTCATGGTTCTTGAACCTAAGTGTCGAATCTTGCCACCTCGTTGAGCATGAAAAACGTGTTAACTTTCCCTAAGTTTTGGGTACTTTAGACGATTTATCGTCATTTTAGAAATTCATTTTGGCAATCGCCCCTAAACTTTAAACGATGAGCTCCCCTACCAAGGAACTTCCGTTTTGGGAAATGAGTTGCTAGCCCCACAGCCAAGCTAATGTATCAAGGGTTGAGTATCACCAAGGATTTACCGATCAATCCTATCGCTTTTTTCCACCGTTTCTACCTACCCTTCGAGTTAGGAAACCATAAATGGTTTTGTTTCTTTGGTAGCACTTCTTAGTTTACCCTATCTTATAATCCTTACGAAGGTTATTTTGTCAAGATTCTAGAAATGCCTGAAGTGACAACCTGGTGCTAAAATGGTAGCACTTAACAGAAGATTGTGGACAATCACTTTTGGTCCATGTTAACACTAATATCTTCAAATGTAATGGTGTCCATGTTGGATCTTCAGGAAGAAGATCGACTCTTGATAAAGTCTTTTTCAAAGTAGATCTTTAGCAAGGTCTTTTTCCAGCCCTGGAACTTTCTAACCAAACGCCAATTCCCAGACTTTCCTTTCAATGTTGTACTCGTCATTTGGGTGAGTATAAGCTTGCGAGTATGAGTTGTCATATCCTGGGAGTAGTAGAACTCCCAAAAGCAGTTACCAAATCCTCCTTGAATCAATGAACTACTTCACTTGACTAGTTCCTTCCCAATCATTCAAAGCTTACTACTTGAATAGGCTCTAACCTATAATCAGCCTACGGTGGTGCTACTAATTGACAATGATGTCTGATATCCAGAGACCGTTAACCAGTATTCGGTGGTATGATTTCTGATACTGGATGCAAGTACTAGTATCTGGGAGTGATACCTTTAACCCAGAATGCCATTTCACAATTTCAGATAGCGAATAATATTAAAATATCCTAAGCGCGTTAATTAGTGACGCAATTGATAAACTGATCAACAATGGCTACTTGAGCCGAATAGATAAGGATCATGGAAGCTTAGGAACAAGCTTTGTATTAGGACAGTAAACTCATGGTTATTTTTACCTTATCACCTACCTAGGTAAACGAAACCTCTTCAACTAGCCACCTCTTGATCACTTCCACAGGTAGGCAGTAGAATCGACATAGGGATAATATCTCACTGTTAAAGTGATTTAAGTGTCGAGGAAACTGTGAAGACCTTTTAGTTCATGTTGCAGAGTCGGTTAGTAGTATTGTACGTTTCGAGGACGTATACTTTTGGCGTCATATTCCAGATATCACCAAATTGTGAAGTGAGGTACATCATCGACCAACTTCCTAGTATTACACCAATTTTCCTTGCTTCATATTGAACATTTCTGACGTCATTGAGAAACTCAGTTACAAAGTTTACCAATCAGGAATTTACCCAACTAGGGACTAAACACTTTATCTTGGGAACCTCAAATCTATCCATAAAGAGAAAGGCTGAACCTTAAAGTCGTACCTAGACTTCAACAACTCAGTCGGTTGACGACTAAAACCGTTAGTCCTACTTCGAGTTGTTCTCTCCGATTAATTTTTGGAAACCGAGAGTTCTTTCATAGCCTGATGAAATTCGGAGTAGTCTTACCAACGACTCTCTCCCCAAATTCAGCCTTATACCGTTCTCTCGAGTAATCATTGTTAAGTTGGTATTTTCTTGGAAGATGTGACCTTAGTAAACGATATTTTTATCTTTTTCCAAAAAAGGTTTAGCGGAAAAAAGCTAAATTTCTCGCAAAGTACTACAAAGCAAAGATATCTTTGATCTTGTCGATTTATCGAAAAATTGTTGACGAACTTTCCGCTACAGTGTTTTCCTTACTTATTGTAAACATGAATTTTCCTGAAACAAGAACACATGTACAAAATATATTTTTTATTGATTTTAGGGTTACAATCTTTTTTACAATTTGATCCTCTGATTCTATCTTCGTAAATGTAGATTTGTCGATGGGCTATTGATCGAAAGGGCCGTTGGGGCTTGATCTAGGGATGAACAGTTATGTGGATTTGTTGATGTTGTTGATCCAAAGGGCCGTTGGGGCTTGATCTTAGGATGAACAGTTGTGTGGATTTGTTGATGTTGTTGATCTAAAGGGTTGTTGGGGCTTGATCTTAGGATGAACAGTTGTGTGGATTTGTTGATGTTGTTGATCTAAAGGGCCGTTGGGGCTTGATCTTAGGATGAACGGATCTTGAAGGGGTTTTAGGGCTTGATCTTGATGAACAGTTGATGAACGGATCTTCAAGGGCTTTTGGGCTTGATCTTGAAGAACGGGTGTGTGGATTTGTTAATGTCGTTGATCCAAAGGGTCGTTGGGGCTTGATCTTAGGATGAACGGATGATAAACGATGAACACTTTCTACAAGGGTCGTTGGGGGCTTGATCTTGAAGGTTGAGGGAAGTTTCTTCAAGGGCCGTCGGGGCTTGATCTTGAAGGAGGGTTTGACGAAGAACGAAGAAGGTTTTCTTGATCCTTCAGGATTTGCTTGAGAGCTTTAGAGTTTCAAAGCTTCAAGGTTTTGGTGTGATGTGAATTGGTGAAGTGAAATGAATGAAATTGGCTTCTATTTATAGACTTTTTCAAGGCCTAATTTTGAATATAATATTCAGATGAAATAAATCATTTCTGCCAAGTGTTGACACATGTCCTATTTGATGACTTTTCTAATTTTGTTCGATTTTTTGTTAAGTTATATGATACGTGAACGTTGAAATTTTAATTATTGGTCAACATTTATTTCACCAAAATTTTGATGTCTACAAATGCCCCCACTTCAAGGAGTGTCGTATACATGTGTTTGTCACGTGTAGGAGATGCGTTTTGAAGTCCCTTAATGTAGATGTCGATCCAAAGGCCTTCAAGGCTTGATCTTGAAATGGATTGGAAATTTTTTCAAGGGCCGTTGAGGCTTGATCTTAAATTGGGCTGAAAGTTTTCTTCAAGTGCCGTTGAGGCTTGTTATTGAATTTGGTTTGAAATTTCTTCAAGGGCCGTCGAGACTTAATCTTGAATGAAATTGGACCACAAGGAGCTTCACGTGGTAAATGATCTTTGGCTTTGGTAGTGGATGAATCGGCACGTATTTTGTTGTGCTTGTTGACTTTCCACAGCTTTAATCTTGAATTGGGTTGGAAGATTTTCTGGTTTCCTCCAATTGTTGACTTTCCACAGGCTTATTCTTGAACTGGGCTGGGGGGGTTTCTTCTGCCAGACTTGCACCAAATGTCTGAATTTACTCCTTTTATGTAGAGCTGAATTTGATTTAAGGGTGGTGGACACTTGATTTTGAATCGGACTTGTAATTTCTTCAAGGGCCGTTGGGGCTTGATCTTGAATTTAAATAGGATCACGAGCAGTTTCAGGATTCGAACACATGGCAAGCAGGCACGAGGTGAAGGTGATGGTCTATTTCTTTGTTCAATCTTTCCAATTCATACTTGAGTAGTTTGGTTAACGGTATGATCTTCAAGGGTGGTGGACACTTGATCTTGAATTAGACTTGTGATTTCTTCAAGGGTCATCGAGGCTTCTCGAGCTCTTCGATTAGAGCAACGATGTCGAACTTGGATTTGACTTAGACTCTTCTGTTTGGATTATACGGTTCTACAGAGAAGGGCATCGTGCTATAGTGATTAGTTACAGCTCATCATGCTGCATTCTTCTCTGCTTGTTTCTTTTGCGTAGCAGAAGTGGTGCACAACCTTTTACCTTTAAATGGTCCTTCAGAGCATCAACTCCCCGCGACTCATCCATGTTTAGCAGCTTCAGTGTAAAAAGCCAACATCATATCAATTGTCCTGAAGTATTCACTGAGGAAATTCGAGGCTTATCAACAGTTGAAGACAAGCACTCGAGAGCAATGCTAGATAAACAACCAGGCAAAGGTTTCGGGCAATCAATTCCAGATTGGAAGTTTAATTTCAGGTTCCGACTGATTGCTTTCTTTCCCCTTATCTTGAGGTAAGAGCAAGGGCAAAGGAAAAGCTAAGGAAAAAAGCATGATATGAGATACCTTTACTTTCGACCCTGATGATATACGATACTTTTGCTTTTGAAGAAGTAGCGGATGAATCAACACATATATTTGTTGCGCTTGTCTCCACATGCTTCAATCTACCGTTTCCATTTGCCTCATCAGTTCTCCAGGCATCTGGTATCTTCTTTGGAGGTACATCAATAGTTGAAGATGAGTACTTGAAAGCAATGTTGGGTAAGCAATTAGGAAAGGGGTTCCAGTCAGTCAGTTCTTGACAGGAAGCTTGATTCCAAGTGCCGATCGATAGCTCTCCTTTTCTTTGTCTTGTAGGGAATAACAAGAACAAAGGAAATGACAGGGAGAAGGCATGCTATGAGACATTCTTACTTTTGACCTTAATGATATAAAATACTTTTGCTCTGGTGTGGCCTGGTTGAAGAGGTGTTTCTAGGGAGGAAGAAAACTGAGTATGTTAATAGGTTTGGTTGCAGATGCATTTTTGGCAAGGAAGAAGGGTCAAGGGTTTTGGAAGTGTGTCTTGCCATGGAGGATGAAGGTCAACATATACAGGGATTTTCCAATAGCAGGTAGTAGTGCGGGTGCGGCCTTGTCACCCACGCTTGTCGGCAAAAGTGTGGTAGTTGGAATAGTGAACTTTACGTGTTTTCAACTTTGTCAGAGATCTTTGACAAAGTTACACGTGTTATCTGACAAGCTGAGGTTGCGTTTGAAAAATGTTGACGAATTTTATACAGGAAAATCTGGCTTTTGAAATTCGAAAAGTGGTGTCTCTTCGATTTTTGAATTGGTTGCTGTGTTGCCTCTCCTTTTATAGAGGTATTGATCACATCCAACATGCACACTTTGAAGATTGCCTATTCGTGAAAATTGTCTCTGGTGTATTTCTGAGATTTTTTTCATGAAAATTGTCTCTGGTGTATTTCTGAGATTTTACTCCATCCAACCCTTTTCTTTTACCATTTTTTTGAAAATGGCATACTCGTCTAACATCTGCTTAGATTTGAGTCTCGGGAGCAACACAGGTGCGCCGTGTTAGGGTAATATATGGCGCCCGTCCTTCTTATCTTTGAACAACCCTCTTACAGTTGAAGACTCTGTGATGAGGGATGCAACAACGGCTATGGTAGTAGCTAGAAACCTCCTTACTCCTAGAGATAATAGGCTACTTTCAAAATGGTTCGATGAGTTGGCTATCCGAGACTCCCTGACTTTCAGTGTTTAGTGCATGGGCTCCGTGTCTGATATGGGCCAACATCTACTTGCTTAAACTCGCCAAGTTGAATCATTGACGGCCGAGGTGGCAAATCTTAAACAAGAGATCAAACAGCTCAAGCGCGAGAATAGAGATTGGCACCTACTTGCAAATAATTATTCGATGAGCATGAAGAGGAAGCTTGATCAGCTGCAGGACTCCGAAGGTCGGATTCAAAGTGACCATCAGAGGTTTGTGGCTGTACTCCAAAGGCACTTTTTGCCTTCGTCATCTAGAGCCCAACCAAGTATTGAGGCTCCGAATAATCAACCTTTTGTGTTTCTTCTCCTTGGAGTCCCACCAAGTACTGGGGCATCATGTGAACAACCTTTGTGAAGGCTTCCTCTTTTTTTGTTTTTTTTTTTTTTGTAATTTCTCGGAGACATCAATAGGCATGCTTTATTTTATTCAATGTATTATGCTAAATACAATAGAGCATATATTTCACTAAGATGTGGTACTTTCCTTTTTTTTTTTTTTCTAATTATATTTTTAAAATGATGCCGTGCACCATCCCATAACCCTTTTTTTTTTGTTCTTTTTTTTTTTAAGATGGTGCCTGATGCACCATCTACCCCATTTTTTTGTTTCTATCTTTCAATGATTTTGTCACCACCATCCCTCTTTCTTTTTTTTTTTCTTCTTTTTCTTTTTGACTTTCCAATAGTAGCATGCAATTGTGAGTGGCTTGAAGATGGCATTCCTCAGTGGGATTCCTCGTTGTATTGCATTCTCCACATGCAGACAATTTTCATTTGTTTCTGATGTGATAAATAATAGCATTCAAATTAAACCGTCTTATTGGCAATTGTAGTAAAGATGTAAGTAGGGATCGTTCTAGATCGGGGATTAGGAGGGATTGCTAATCTAATAAAAAACTAACTCAAGAATACAAAGCTAGGCTTAAAAACACTTAAATAAACTCAAAGACTCTTAACTAAACTTATATGACTCAAAACAACACAGAACAATCAATTAGACTCAAACTAGACTCTAGGACTTAATTTGGACGAATATAGAATTGGTTTTGACTCAAAACACTTAAAAACACACAATATGACAGATTTGACACAACAAAGTAAAGGGGATTGGGTTTTTAACGAATTTAAGGTAAAAACAAGTAACTAAAAGGCTTAAACAAAGTTTGGATGAATTTGGGAAAAACTATGGATGATTAGCTAGCTAGAGGATTCTTTTCCACACATGATACATTCGAACACAAATTGATTTCCAGTTGCTTTCTCAATAAACCATGAACCTCAACACCCCAAATTAACTGTGACATCACTAATTAATCCTCAGATTCTCCTTTAGTTATTGGATTGAATGACATCATTCGACAACCCAAAGCATTCTTCAAAAGTTCCCTACATGACATCATAATAGAGATACAATCAAAGATCATTACGTTCTATGAAAATCATAAGTATTGACAAAGCATTCGTAACTATGACATCATGATAGGAATTTAACTTAACATGATTGTGAAAACAATCTTAAGTACTTGTGAATATAAGTTTGTAACTATTATGTGAAACTCCCTTATATTCTAGCATCAAATTCAAGCATGCAAATTAAGTGTGCACCCTTAATCAACAAACAAGAATAAGTTCTCAATCAAACAGTTAAGTAAATTGCATTCACAATTTATGAAATCACAACTGGAATTAATCAATTCATATCACAAATATAATCATGGTTTCAAAGCCTCCCCTAGCTAAAACAAGTTTAGCTCCTCATGTTTACAGCAAAACAAAGAGAATATAAATTAAACATTAAAACTAAGATAGATTACACCTAGAAATGCTCCAACAATCCAAGCTTGAATGGCCAAAACGTCCAAGGCTTCTCCTCTCTTCTTTCTCCTTCTTTGTTGCGGCACAAGGGTGTTTGGGTATGAATTATGGTGATGGATGGATAGGTTGGATGGTGGTAGGGGGTGGATGATGGCTGAATGAATGGAGAAAATGAATATGGATGTCTAGAATCCTTAATATGTGCGGCAGATTATGTAATATATTGGGAGAAAGATTAAGGCATTAATTAATTAATTTGGGAAGGTTTTAAGACTCCAAATCCTCTAAGAAAAGGGTAATAAATCAGAATCCTAAGAGGAAAAAGGAAAGAAACATGTGGCAAGGACAGGAAATAGGAAATAGGAAAAGGGAAGATGTTGCCTTGCACGGCAAGGAAGGGAAAAAGGAAAGGGAAGTGCGGCAACCTTCTTTGGCTGGGATTAATGCTTCTAAAACTTATATTTAAGTGTCCCAAATCAATTAGGAACCCTCCTTGCAGCTGGGAATTAAGTAGGAAAAGATTAGGATTGACTAAGTCAAAACAAGGAAGTTTGACTCATGTTTCCTTCTTTGTGATTGATTCCTTTTCTTCCAAGTCTTGAATTAATTTCTTCCATCTCCTTAGCAGATTCCTAGCCTCCTTTGGACTTCAATTTTGTCCATCCATCTTGCTCCAAGCATATGCTATCCAATCCAACCCTAAAACTGCTCCAAAATGCACTTTCTTGCCACTTTAGTCAATTGGACCTACAAACACACGAAAATAGCTTAAAATACTAAAATAACTAAGAACTAACTAAGTAAATGCAAGGAATTAAACTAACAAAGTCGCATAAATATGCTCTTATCAGTTTCTTTGGAGACCATTATTTGCACAGTCACCGCACCAATAGTTTTTATTTTTTATTTTTTTTATTTTATGATATATATATATATATATATATATATATGTGTGTGTGTGTGTGTGTGTGTGCTGCATGGGATGAAAGGCAGCCACCTGCAGCAGGGGAGGAGAAGCTTGCAGAGGCCAAGGAGGAGTGCCACGGCAGCTTGGGCGATGAGGAGTGACTGCACGTGCTGCTGAAGCTGATGGGCAGAAGGAGAGGTCTTGCAAATGAGGAAGAATGCACAGAAACTGGAGCAGCAGGGGGCTAGCCTATGGTTATTTGAAGATGACGGAGAAGACGGCGTCGCGGAGTGACGAGCTTGAGGTAGTGCATAGTGTCAAGAAGGAGATGAATGCAATCCAAGTCCCACGACATAGCAGCGAGGCAAAGAGATGTACGTAAAACGTTGGTTAATCACATTCAAAGGCAGCAGCAGAGCAACAGAAGCACATCAACCTTCGAACCTAAGCCCAAGACATCAACCTTCGAACACTTTCGGAGCTGAGGATCTTAACCAGGAGACTATTGAATATCTAGCGGTGATTGAAGGCAGAGATGACGCCTAGTGGAGGAGCTGTTGAGGTAATGGTGGAGTAGGGCAGAGAAGGAGGTCGACAGTGACCTTGATGTCTGATCCAGCTAAGGCCCGAAGCACGGTCGGGTCGAAGTCGAAGGCCTTGACCTACTCCAAGCCTTGGGACTTCAGAACCTGCACCGCCTTGTATGTCGATGAACCACCGACACTCAGACTTGGTCTCGCCGGAGCTGAAACTAGCGGAAGGGTTGGTACCGAGATGGAAGATATGTCGCAGATGAATGTCTACCATTACTGGATCCGCAAGTCGAAGCCCAATTCGATTGTGGTGCACGCAAGAGGTCTCGGGGCATGTTTCGGCGGTTTGGGGATGGGTAGCAACGATGTTAATGATGCCTACCACTGTTTCTGGCTTCTTCAGAAGACGACCGTGATAGCGAGCGAAACAAAAAAGCCTACCCTTACTTACTGCAGTCTGCGGAGATAACAGAGAGAAGAAGGAAAAAGATAGGTTATGGAGATAGAAGTTCGCAGCACCAGGAGTACCAGAGCTCCAGGAATCCATGGAGAAAGAGCACCGGTGGGCCTGCTCCGATTGAATAGAAACCCAGATCTTATGGCAGCGATTTCTATGCAAATCACAGCTTTGCACACCTCACCGATGCCGATTATGGAGGAGTCGAGGTCGGTAGCTCGTTGGATGACATGCTTTGAGTCGTTGAGGTCCAGTTTCCTTGCTATGTAAGAGAGAGTGTAAATCTCTCTGCACACCCACTATCAGAAGCTTCCTCTGGCACCGCTGTGATGGGCCTGGACGTTGGACTTGACCCAGGATTAGGCCTAGGCTGGGTCCTGGACCTTAGAAAGGTAATCGGTTCTTGTTTGGAGTTTAACAAGCTGCCTCACAAACTCAGGCCCAATAAAAGGATTTGTCCTGATTGCTGCACCAATTGGATTTAGGACTGATTCCATCCACTTTGGTCTGGGGACGACATTTAAAGTGGGGAAAGACCCCACTTTAATATATATATATATATATTTTTTGGTTCGTACAAAGAAATTGTTGCCCTTGTAATAAAATTGACTTTAATTAGTCAAACTTTTAGTAAAACCCTTATTTTTTTTATTTTGATGTGACTGAACTCGAAGTTGAATGTTTTAGCTGTCTACGTACCCTTCCAAAGAAGAGATCAAGTCATAACGTAGTTCAAATGAGCGATGGGTTGCTTTTGACGGTTTTAATGGTGATTTTGATGATGATTTTGCCGTACACAGTTTATGCTCTTGCGGGCCAGGAGCGTTTATTGTCGCCTTTTATGCTCATGAGGACAATGAGCTTTTGGTGCCATTTGCAGTTTCAGCTCATGCAGGCGAGGAGCATTTGGTGCCATTTGCAGTTTCAACTCGTGCAGGCAAGGAGCTTTTGGTGCCATTTGCAGTTTCAGCTTGTGCAAGCAAGGAGCATTTGTTGTCGTCTTTTAGGCTTGTGCGAACGAGGAGCTTTGTGAATTTGTCAAACGAACTTGGAGAGGCATTCCTTGCAATCTTCATAGCAAAGAGTCTTGACCAAGTGATTGAAGAAGTCTTTGGGCAAGAAATCGCGCATCATGATGGCAACAAACGATCTTCATGTCACAATTTCATCATCCTCAACACTTTCATGTAGCTTTGTAAGTTGACGAGAGCTGCTTTGCTCCCTTTCCGATTGGTGAACTTGTGGAGGAGACATATGTTTCTTGTGCATTTTCTTTGGAATGACATGAGTTCATCCTTCAACTTCACTTGACTTGACTGACATGGTTTTGGAGCATGCCCCCAGCGGTTGAGGGGAAGATTTTGAGTCGAAAGAGCCAGAAGTGACGGTAGTAAAGTTTGACTTCACCACATCATCAAGATCTAGCTCGATGATTCCTTTCTGAGCTAGCTTCATGATGAGATCTTTCAGCATGAAGAACTTTTCCGTCGGATGTCTGATGAAGCGGTGGAATTTACAGTACCTTGGACTGTCAGTACGATTCATCTCTTCCGGCCGTCTGCACTCATGTAGGTCAATCACCTTTTTGTCAAGCAAGTCTTTCAACATGGCAACCACATCAGAGTCGGGGAATGGATAAGTCTTCTCCTCAAGCTCCTTCAAAGTGCGTCTACGCATCTCTTGATCACAAAAAGCTTCGATTTGAATCACCTTGCCTCATGTAAAGATTTTGACTGGAGTTGTGTTGATCGTCATTGCTTCCTTGGTGGGTTTCCACGCAACTTTATCCACCTTTGGCCCCAAAACTTTGTTATTCTTGTAATCGGCGATTGGTTCTTTCTTCCCATGATGGGCGATGCTTAACTCCATATCATGGGCGCGGGTGGCTAACTTCTCAAAGGTTCGTGGTTTGATGCCTTGAAGGATGTAATGTTGTCCCCACTGCATGCCTTGAACGCACATCTCAATGGCGGAGCTTTCAGAAAGCCGATCTTTGCAATCCAGACTTAATGAACATCATCTATTGATGTAGTCAACAACAGGTTCATCATTCCACTATTTCGTACTGGTCAGCTCCAGCATGGTTACAGTACGGCGAGCGCTGTAGAAGCGGTTGAGGAATTCCCTTTCTAGCTGATCCTAACTGTTGATAGACTCAAGCTCGAGGTCGGTGTACCAGTCAAAGGCGTTACCTTTTAGTGAGCGCACGAACTGCTTAACGAGGTAGTCTCCTTCCGTCCCAGCATTGTTGCAAGTTTCAATAAAATGGGCGACATGTTGATTTGGGTTTCCCTTTCCATCGAACTGTATGAATTTTGGCGGCTGATAACCCGTCGGCATCCGTAAGCTATCAACCCTCTTGGTGTATGGCTTTGAGTACAGCAGTGCACCCTACGAAGTGTCTCCCACCTGTGTTCTGACGGTGTTGGCAATCATGTCCTGGATATGATGTATGGAAAGATAGCCTATAAGCGTCATTGCTTGGTCTGGCTTCTCCTTGACTTTCTCCACTAGAGGTTTCTCTTCTTCGTCGGCTTCTCTCTTTAGTGGATCAACCTTTGGGTCGCGGTCAACTTTTTTGTCATGCTGCGCCTCCAATCGGTTGATGAGTACGGTGATTTGCAAGTCTTTCTCCTCTGCGGTCCTTGTGAGCCTTGCAATTGCTTCACTTATTTGAGCTAGTTGTTCTTCAATGGAGGTAACACCGATGGTCATGACTTATGCAACCAATAGACACAACTTTCCTTTAGACATCCAAGGTGGTGACGAAGAACCCCGTTGGCTGTTTTGGGATGTTATCTTGTGCGCCTCAGCAGCATGCTTCGGTGCCCCCAGCAAGGTCAGGTTGATGATGGACTCGCACCTTTGATGCTCCCCTTGGTCCCTTAGTGGCACCAAATTCGAAACAGCATGCTAAGGAGCGGTTGTGGAGCCAATGGATTGTCTATTTGCGCTGGAAGTGCTCAAGATCCTTCCCTTGGTGGTTGCTAGAAGGGCTTGTCCCTTGCTTGATGCCATGGATTTTGAGGTGTGTTTGGATTCCTTAACAGAGAAAGAGATGAGAGGTAGAGATTGTCCTACCGGGCATGCCAAATTTGTAAACATAAATTTTCCTGAAACAAGAACACATGTACAAAATATATTTTGTATTGATTTTAGGGTTACAATCACTTTTACAATTTGATCCTCTGATTCTATCTTCATAAGTGTAGATCTGTGGATGGGTTGTTGATCCAAAGAGCCGTTGGGGCTTGATCTAAGGATGAACAGTTGTGTGGATTTGTTGATGTTGGTGATCTAAAGGGTCGTTGGGGCTTGATCTTAGGATGAATAGTTATGTGGATTTGTTGATGTTGTTAATCCCAAGGGCCATTGGGGCTTGATCTTAGGATGAACGGATCTTCAAGGGGCTTCGGGGCTTGATCTTGATGAACAGTTGATGAACGGATCTTCAAGGGCTTTTGGGCTTGATCTTGAAGAATGGGTGTGTGGATTTGTTAATGTCGTTGATCCAAATAGCCGTTGAGGCTTGATCTTAGGATGAACAGATGATAAACAATGAACACTTTCTTCAAGGGCCGTGGGGGGCTTGATCATGAAGGTTGAGGAAAGTTTCTTCAAGGGCCATCGAGGCTTGATCTTGAAGGAGGATTTGACGAAGAACGAAGATGGCTTTCTTGATCCTTCGGGATTTGCTTGAGAGCTTTAGAGTTTCAAAGCTTCAAGGTTTTGGTGTGATGTGAATTGGTGAAGTGAAATAAATGAAATTGGCTTCTATTTATGGACTTTTTCAATGCTTAATTTTGAATATAATATTCAGATGAAATAAATCATTTCTGCCAAGTGTTGACATATGTCCTATTTGATGACTTTTCTGATTTTGTTCGATTTTCTGTTGAGTTACATGATACGTGTAAAATTTATGTGATATGTGAACGTTGAAATTTTAATTATTAGTCAACATTTATTTCACTGAAATTTCGATGTCTAACTTACGACCTAGGAAAGTTAATTTTGGTTGCGTTGTTGAAAATGAATAAAGTTTCTGACAACTAAACTGTTGTCTCACCTTACCTTTGATGTACACCTTCCGATGACTTTGATCATTTTGGAAATCCATGATTACATGTTCTTTATGTGTTTTGATTGTGTAGATGTAGTATGATGGAGTATCACTTATATTTCCCAACAATTAGAATCGTTCAAAACGAACCATCTTATACATGACTTGGAGTCAACAGTCATCATCTTTATTCGAAAGCTGGATGACACTTATCTGTGGAGAAACGTGTTCAAAATCTTCACCAACCTCACAAATTTCTCGAGTACCCTTTCGTTGGGAAATAGCTAAATTTCTGACAGCGATGAATGGAAGAACTAAACCAACGTCTACAATTGCACTATTGTGTATTATCCCGGTAGTGCAATCATATTTACTGCTACAACGACAAATGATGTATCTACCCTTGAACGTTTTTAGCTTGTCTTATCCCATTCTAATTGGGATTTGGGAGTATCGATTTGACGATACTTACAAATGATCAAAAATTGTTCAAGTCGTTATAATCAATTCCTATGTCTAAATAGAGATAGGAAAATATCATTATACGCTCCTAGTATGAGTTTCTTGTATATGTGCAGATTTTGGTGATGTATGGTGATTATCGATTGATGTGACAAGTCAATTCGCTTTCTGTTGGTTCAAAAGGACAACATTTTCACCTCTTGGTGCTGGAAGGTATTCTAGTTAACCTTGGGTATGTGTCTACCCTACTACACTTCGTATTGCCTTGAAGCAGAAGCACTGTTTAGAAGAACCGTTGACGTTGGAAGTACAGTCATGACCATTAATTATTCAATCACCCAACAAATGCTCGGTTGAATGAATCTTTACCATGATGATTGAATATCTCGAAAACTACCGTTGTAGTTGATGTTATGCATTCAGTCTAATTTTCTCATACTCTAGATTTGATAGACTTGCTTTGATCCTCAAATTTTTGAGTATTCTTCTAGCCTTCTTGACGTAGTTACTTTCTTACTAAGTTCGAGAGAACTTCACTATGAATTTGATTGCTAAGGCACTACAGACTACGTTGGCTCGACTAAATGATAGGTATGCCACTATTATATCTTATCAGGATACATGTTTTATTTCCAAGTGTTTGGGAAGCCTTCTTGAAGGCCACATGTTGTAAGTTGTAGTTGACTATATATTTCCCTCAGACTAACAACCAGTCTAAATAGACTATCCAAACTTTCTTGTTGTGTTATGTTTATCTGCTTTATAGTTGTAGCATGATCGTATTTGATACTTATCTTCGCTAGAAATACTTGTAACTAGGGTTACAAAATTGTTGGTCTTTGTTGTGACACTATGGAGATTTGGAATGGAGATTCTTTGCTTAGCACTTGCTTGACTAAGGAGTTTTACAAACAAGTGTTCAATTGTGAGAGTGCACGTTATAGAAATGTTATCTTATTGTTGTTGTTACCCAAAAGAGGTAGTGCGTGAGCACGGTAGAGGTTTGACTAGACGTTTTTTGTGCATTTCCCAAAGGGGGCATGATGGCAATATTACACCCTCGGGAGTTATTTACTTGCTTATCATCACAATAGTAATTGTCACATCCTAGCTCGGGCCCCCACCACATTCCAGGCTCGACTCCACCGTAGCACGATATTGTCCGCTTTGGGCCCCGACCACGCCCTCACGGTTTTGTTTCTAGGAACTCACACAAGAACTTCCTAGTGGGCCACCCATCTTGGGATTGCTCTCTTCCGAACACGCTTAACTTCAGAGTTCCGATGGACCCAGAAGCCAATGAGCTCCCAAAAGGCCTCGTGCTTAGTAGAGATGGGAATATACATATAAGGCTTACAGGATCCTCACGCCTGGGCGATGTGGGATCTTACAATCCACCCCTCTTAGGTAGACCTGGCATTTTCAACCCGACCCGACCCGACCCGTTAAAATTAGTTTTCGGGTGGGTGATAAATGAGTCAGGTGGTTAATGGGTCAACCCGTTAATCACCCATTAAATAACAGGTCATTTTTGGTGAACCCGCGAAACCCGTTAATCACCTGTTTCACCCGTTTATTGAGGACTTTTGTGTAATTTCAATAATTTTAATAGAAACCCTCAGACCTCGGTCCATCTCCACTCTCACCAGCCACCGCACAAATCAACAAACAAACAGCTAAAACCCATAAGCGGGTCTCGCGCACACCGTGCTCCTTCCCTTCTAGTGTCGGGCCTCCGGTTATCTCCCTCATCATCTTCTTGCAACTTCTCTTTTGTCCCTCCTCAAGATTGCTCCTGGTAATCCTCTATCTCTCTCTCTAAATATGGGTTTTTTGTTGTTTTGGATCCAATTTCTTATGTTTTTGTTTCTAGGTTCTTCTAAAAGTGTGGATCTGGTTTTGTTTCATGCTGCTTTCGTTGTCTCTTTTTTGTGGGTTTTCAAAATTAAAATTGCTTCATGGGTTTGATGGTTTGATTGTTTGCAAAATTTTGGGTTTTCGATTGTTTTCTGAAATGGGGTTGTGTGAAATTGGACTACTGAAATGGGTTGTGTGAAATTGGACTACTGGGTTTTCGATTAGTTCTTTTCATACTTGTGAATTTCATACTTGCTGCCACTAGATACTGCAAAAATGAAGACTATTTTCATACTTGTGAAGGACTCACGATCCTTCAAATTCAATAGGAAGACAGCTGCCACTTAATGAATAAAAGAAAGAAAAAAATAGTTCACAGACCATACTTTGTTATTTCACGATTGTTGTCCTTTTTTACATATATCTATATATAGTTTACTTGTCATCAGTTTTGAGACATTTTTCAAAGGAGAATTCTTGAGAGCCCTACTTTCTCACCAGTTTCTGATGCGGGATTTATACGCACACAAATTAACCCTCTTTTTGTTAATTGTAGTATATGTATAAGTAGGGATCGTTCTGGACCGGGGATTAGGAGGGATTGTTAATCACTTGGATTTGACTCAAAAACGTAAAAACACAAAATAGAACACTATACTAGACTCAAAGAATTCAAAAATACTTTAAAACATAAACTAAACAGATTCTAACTAAAGAACAATAAAGTAAAGGGGGATTGAGTTTTGACGAGAATTGAAAACAAAACAAAAACTTGGAAACAAAACAGAATGTAAAACGAAGAATGATGATAAACTAGTTAGAGGGTTCCTTATCCACACATGAACATAAGCGTATAATTTGACTCCCAGTTATGACTTCAACAAACGATGAATGACAATGCTCCAAGTTAATTAGGTTCGCTTAAACTAACTTTCAGATTTCCCTAGATTCATTGGATTGAATGGGATACGCATTACAACCAAATTATTCTTAATCAAAGTCCCTAACATGGAATACGCATGATAGAGACATTCAACAAAGATCATTAAGTTCAACGGAAATCATAAACATCGACTAGGCATTCATAACTATGGAATACGCATGTTAATCCAGCCTAGGGTTTACTAAACACAATCGTGACTAGCGATCTTTACTACTCATGAATATAAGTTCATAACGATTAGGTGAAATTCCCTTATATCCTAGCCTCAAGTTTATGCATGCAAATTAAGTGTCGACCCTCAACCCACATACATAAACAAGTTCTTCATCAAAACAGAAAAGTAACCCACATCTAAAGTTCATGAATTCATAACTGGAGTAAATCAAATCATAACCAACATATGTCCATGGCTTCAAATTCGCCTCTAACTAAAAAGAAATTAGTTTCACATGTTTAACATAATTGAACAACAAGTTAAATTAAACATGAAAACAAAAACACAAAAAGAAAGAACAAATTGATGGAATTGAATGGATGGAAAGTTATCTACGGGGTTCATCTCCACATATGTTACACTTGCATAATAAAACGATTTCCAATTGCCTTTCGATAAATTATGAATTCTCAACACCCCAAGTTAACCGTGATGCACTAATTAACCTTCAAATCTTCCTAACGTTATTGAATTGGATGATTGCATACGACAACCCAAAACATTCCCCACAAGTCCCCTACATGATTGCATAATAGAGATACAAGCAGGAATCATTACGCTCTATGAAGATTATAAGTGTTGACGAGGCATTCGTTACTATGGAATACGCATGAAACTTATGCCAAGAATTCGTTTAACGCGATTGTTTATAAGCAACCTCCACTACTTATGAATATAAGTTCGTAACGATTAGGTGAAACTCACTTATATTCTAGCGTCATATTCATGCATGAAAATTAAGCGCGCATTCTTAATAAACATACATAAATAAGTTATCAATCAAACGGTTAAACAAATTGAATTCACAACTTATGAAACGCAATTAGAAGTAATCAAATCAAAATGCAAGCATAAACATTTATTTCGAATCACCCCCTAGCTAAGGGGGTTTAGTTCCTTATACGTACAAAATAAAGAGAATCAAAGAAACACCTAAACATTCCAACAACTCAAACTTGAATTGTATGAACGTTTAGGCACTCTTCTCTTCCATTCCTCATTCGTACAAAACAAAGAGCATTGAATTTAAACTTTGAAATCAAAGAAACACCTAAACATTCCAACAACTCAAAATTGAATTGTATGAACGTTTAGGCACTCTTTTCTTCCTCTTTGTTGTGGCATAAGGTCTAAGGATAGTTTGATGGTGTGAATGGTTTGGGGATTTATGGAAATGGATGAGGAGTGGTGGAAATGGAAGGATGGTGTTTGGATTATAGGGGAGACTCACGGCAAAGGGAAGATTGGATGTGTTGTGGTATGTACAATGGAATGGAAGTGTTGTGTGTGAGATGTGAATGAAAATGAGATGTGATTTTTGTGTATGAATGCATGGGTTTTTATAGGGGGAATGGGAGAATATGTGGGTGATTGTTTAAGAGTGAATGTGGTTGTTATGATTGAGAGTGCATGTGGATGAAATGATGAAGTAGGAAGGTGGAAATGCATGTGTTGAATTGGTGGTGCAATGATGAAAGAGTAAGTGCATGTGTGTGTGAATGGTGGTGCAATGATGAAAGAGTAAGTGCATGTGTGTGTGAATGGTGGTAGCTAGGGTGAATTATGATGAATGCATGTGGAATAAAGATGGAGAAGGTGGTGATGCATGTGAATGCATGTGGCTAAGGGTTGTTGATTGGGCTAGAGGTTTTGCATGTGAATTAGGTTGGATGATGATGAGTGTATGTGGGTGAATTGGTGGTGCAAAGTGAATGAATAATGAAATGGGAAAGCATGTGCAAGTTTGTAGTTTAGGGTGAATGTGCATGTGTTTTAGTGTGAAAGCATGTGGATTAGGTGGAAAGAGGTGGGTGTGCATGTGAGTGAATGTGCATATGTTTAAATGGTTGAAATGTGTAGATGATTATGAGTATGATAAGTGATAAGTGTATGATAAGATAAGTGATAAGTGAATGATATGTTGAGTGATAAGTGAATGATAAGATAAGTGGTTATTGATATGTGGTTATTGATATGTAGATGAATGAATGATATGATAAGTAATAAATGAATGATATGTGGTTATTAATATGTAGATGAATGAATGATATGATAAGTAATAAATGAATGATATGTGGTGATGATAAGATAAGTGTATGATATGATAAGTGGTGATGATAAGATAAGTGTATGATATGATAAGTGGTGAATGAAGGAGTGGAATGTTGGAATGTTATGCACGACTAAGGATATAGGAAAGGTTTAAATGTCCTAAAACTAAAGGGAACAAGGTTCCAACACTTTGGTCTTCAATTAGGTTTTCAATTTCGTCCAACACTTTGGCTCCAAGCATAAGCTATCTATCCTTAGCCCAAAAGTGCTCCAAAAGTCTCCAAAATGCATCTTTTTGCTCCTTTAGCCCTTTCGACCTACAAACACACGAAAATAGCTTAAAGTACTAAAATAACTAAAGAAACATAACGTAAATGCACGAGAACAAGCCATTTAAGTCGCATGAATATGCTCCTATCAAATACCCCCACACTTATCTTTTGCTAGTCCTCGAGCAAAACAAAACAACAAAAGAAACCAAAAACAAAACAAAACGAACAAGTAAAACACAACCTAAACCTTCCAACAAACGTCTCAGGGATTTCCAATGCACATGACAAGTTAAAAATCATTATTCCCACAGTTTTTAGCCATCTTTACACTTAAGTACATTCTTACTCATAGTCACCACATACTAGTTCACAATTAAGCATTTAAAACCATGTTTTGAATGTAGTAACATGCCTTAGAGAATTCCCTCAATTCCTTACTAGAATGCACTCTATTTTCACACAGATTTTCTGACTACACACCCTACACTAGTTATATGTGAGAAGATTGATGTAAACATGTAGACGAACACTCACATATGTTATAACAAGGAAAAGCATTTTCTGGATTTACGATAATGATATGAATATGATCTCATGAATGGAATGCTACTACTTAGAATGAGAACCAGTGATTCCATAAGCTCATATCAATTCCAAACTCCACATTATTGAACACATAACGATCAAGATAGAAGTCAAAGGGGTGTAACGGGGCTAGGGTATTGGTTAACAATGAAAGGATATGGAAAACAAAGGTTCTTAAAGAAATAGCAAGCAAAGCATTTGAATTAACGTAGAATTCACTTTTGAATGAAAACTCAACTTTTGAACAACAAGGGGGAACAAACTCTTTTTTTTTCTTTCTTTCTTTTCTCTTCTTTTCTGTTTTTCTTTTTCATATGTTTTTCACAATTTTTTTTTTTCTTTTCTTTTGACTCTCAAAACATACATAAACGCTTAAGAACAAAACATTCTCTCCCCCACACTCATTTTCTTTCATAATGTACTCAAAAGGAATTCATTTAAGTCATGCTCACTATCTTTTAAGAACAAGGGTACGGATGGTCCTATTTTAGGCTAGGTAAGGGGTGATGTGGTTAGCAAAGAAAATAGGTTAAAAGAGGCTCAACGGGGTTAAGACTTACAATCTATACGAAATATGGGAAGTAAGGCTATTTGGCTATGGTGGCAATTACACAACTTCATCTTGATATATGTTATGCAAACCAATGTCATGCTTTGAATGAAACGGATATAAGTTCTAGCATTTAGTTCTATCATGATACAATTGCATTCTAAGTAGCAACCAAGCAAGGAATAATGAGATCATGCAACAACTTTAGAAAACACAGAATCACAGATTATAACTCTCCAAAGAAGGTAATAGCTCGAGTCTCACAGGGTTGTAGCGTTTGTTTGAGTTCCTTCCTTCAAGCATGTTACAAAAACGAATTTCTTTCTTTTATGATTGCATGTGAAGTCATACATTATAACCATAACTAAGCATATACCAAGAGTAAATCAAACTTTCATCCATGTTTATAACTCTTTTTAACAGTCATGCAATTACAAACCAAATCCTTGTCATTGTGTTGGAAGGTATCCTAAGACACAAACACACAAAAACGACTCAAAACACTCTTTTTAGGCTTTTCAAAACATGTTTTTCAAATTTTTATTTGATTTTCGGAGTTATAAAAACAAAACATACTAAAACACTCTAAAACAACTTAAAAACTCCTTAAAACAGCAAGGAACAACATTTGAAGTTATGGGTGATAAAATTCAACGAATTTGCATCAAATAAACTTAGTTACCCCCCCCCCCCCCCCCCCCCACACTTAAATCAAACATTGTCCTCAATGTTTTAAGTATAGATTCACACAAAGCATAAGTAAATACACAAAAAAAACAACAACTAAACATACTAAACATGGCAGAATGTAACTAACAAAGAGAAGAGTTTAGAGACGCAAATCTGATTATGGAGTGTAAATTCCCTCTTCTCCTTGGTGATTGCAATGGGGCTTGATCTTGGTGATTCCACAGGCTTACTCTTGAACGGGTTTTCTCCCATCATTGATTTTCCTTTGTGCTACTCTTGAGCTGGGCAGCAGGATTCTTTTGGGTCTCCCCCGAAGGTCTGAGCTTCCTCCTTTTATCTGTTTCTTTGTTCAATCTTTCCAATTCGTATTGAAAAGGGTTAGAGGATAGCTCAGCATTTGCTTGTCTCTACATGCTTCAATGTATCATTTTCCCCTTGCCTTACTTGCTCCCCCTTGCAGCAGTGGTCCCTTCTCTGGAAGTGTATCAACCATTGAAGATGACTACTCGAGAGCAACGCCAGGTAAGCAATCAGGAATAGAGTCCAGGCAGTTGGCTCCAGATCGAAAGACTGACTCCAAGTGCCGGCTGATTGCTTCTTTCACTTTGCCATGCGAGTAAGAACAAGGACAAAGAAAAGGACAGGGAAAGAGCATGATATGAGATACATTTGCTTTTGACCTTGATGATATGAGATACCTTTGCTTTTGAAGAAGCGGTGAATGAATCAGCGCATGTATTTCCTCCTGGGTCATATGTACTCCAGGTATCTGGTATCATCTTTGGGGAAGAAGAAAAATTTGAGTATTTCAAAAGGCTTTGCTGGGAGTGCGCCCTCAGAGGTGAGGGAGAGTTGGTGGGCATTTTCTTCAAGTCTGCCTTGCCATAAGAGATGAAAGTCGACAAATATAGGGATAGCAAGTGGTGGTACTGTTCTTTTACCCTTGTCGACAGACGTCTCTTCGATTTCTGAACGAACGGCTCTTCGATTTCTGCATGGCAAAAGTAGTCACGGGTGCGACTCTTTTGACAAAGCTGCACGCGTTTTCTGAAAAGCAGAGAAAGCGTCGCCGAACTTTGCGCTTGTCGGCTAAAGACGTGTAGTTGCGATGATGGCCTCCACGTGTTTTCGACTTTGTCAGATATCTTTTGACAAAGTTGAACTCGTTTTCTGAAAAGCCGCGAACGCGTCGTCGAAATTTGCGGAGGAAAATCCGGATCTCTGAATCGGTGGACGCGTCGCCATGGCTTTTTATGGAGCTATCGATCACCCCAACAAATACACTCTGAAGAATTCCCAATCTTGAAAATCGACTCCGGCCCTTTGAGAATTAACTCCATCCACCCCTTCTTTCTGAACACTTTTGAAAAAAAAATGGCAAACCCATCGAACCTTAGCTTAGAATTGAGTCTCAGCAGTGATACGGGCGCGCCGCGTCAAGGTAACGTATGGCGCCCTTCTTTCTTATCTTCTAACGGTCTTCTTACAGGTGAAGACTCCGTGATGCAGGACGCCACAACAGCTACAATAGTAGCTAGGAACCTCCTTACTCCAAAAGATAGTAGGCTGCTGTCAGGACGGTCCGATGAGTTGGCCGTTCAAGAGTCCCTCGCACTTAGTGTTCAGTGTGCGAGCTCTGTGTCCAATATGGGCCAACGCCTGCTTGCCCGCTCCCGTCAGGTGGAATCATTGATGGCAGAGGTGGAAAGTCTCAAGCAAGAGATCAAACTGCTTAAGCACGAGAATAGAAGTTTGCATGTGCTTGCAAACAACTATTCGACGGGCATGAAGAGGAAGCTTGATGAGCTGCAAGAATCCGAAGGTCGGATTCAAAGTGACCGTCAAAGGTTTTCAGCTTATCTCCAGAGGCATCTTTTTCCTGGATCATCCAGCGTTTGGCCAAGTATTGAGGCCTCGAATGCTCTATATCCGATGCCTTCCGTTCCTATGTCTTCTGCTCCGATGCCTTCCGCTTCAATGTCTTCTGCTCCGATGCCTTCCGCTTCGATGCCTCCCGCTTCAAGAGTTTTGCCACGTAGTGGGGCTTCAAGCAAACAACCTTTGTGAAAGTTACATTCTTTTTTTTTTTTTTTTTTTTTTTTTTTTTTAATGCACATGCTTTGTTTTATTCAGTGCATTGGGTTGCCTCCCAAGTAGCGCTTTCTTTTAAGTCTTGCAGCCGGACGAAGAACCCAATCATTCCAGGATATGTTCACGAATCGGATGAGAACTCCGAGTCATAAACATAGTACCTAAAACAAGAAATAAAACAAGATTAAGAATCTGGAATGAAATAAAAACAAACGAAAATAAAACAATCCAAGTGATTAGCAAAGTTGCTAATCCCCGGCAACGGCGCCAAAATTTGATGCGGGATTTATACGCACACAAATTAACCCTCTTTTTGTTAATTGTAGTATATGTATAAGTAGGGATCGTTCTGGACCGGGGATTAGGAGGGATTGTTAATCACTTGGATTTGACTCAAAAACGTAAAAACACAAAATAGAACACTATACTAGACTCAAAGAATTCAAAAATACTTTAAAACATAAACTAAACAGATTCTAACTAAAGAACAATAAAGTAAAGGGGGATTGAGTTTTGACGAGAATTGAAAACAAAACAAAAACTTGGAAACAAAACAGAATGTAAAACGAAGAATGATGATAAACTAGTTAGAGGGTTCCTTATCCACACATGAACATAAGCGTATAATTTGACTCCCAGTTATGACTTCAACAAACGATGAATGACAATGCTCCAAGTTAATTAGGTTCGCTTAAACTAACTTTCAGATTTCCCTAGATTCATTGGATTGAATGGGATACGCATTACAACCAAATTATTCTTAATCAAAGTCCCTAACATGGAATACGCATGATAGAGACATTCAACAAAGATCATTAAGTTCAACGGAAATCATAAACATCGACTAGGCATTCATAACTATGGAATACGCATGTTAATCCAGCCTAGGGTTTACTAAACACAATCGTGACTAGCGATCTTTACTACTCATGAATATAAGTTCATAACGATTAGGTGAAATTCCCTTATATCCTAGCCTCAAGTTTATGCATGCAAATTAAGTGTCGACCCTCAACCCACATACATAAACAAGTTCTTCATCAAAACAGAAAAGTAACCCACATCTAAAGTTCATGAATTCATAACTGGAGTAAATCAAATCATAACCAACATATGTCCATGGCTTCAAATTCGCCTCTAACTAAAAAGAAATTAGTTTCACATGTTTAACATAATTGAACAACAAGTTAAATTAAACATGAAAACAAAAACACAAAAAGAAAGAACAAATTGATGGAATTGAATGGATGGAAAGTTATCTACGGGGTTCATCTCCACATATGTTACACTTGCATAATAAAACGATTTCCAATTGCCTTTCGATAAATTATGAATTCTCAACACCCCAAGTTAACCGTGATGCACTAATTAACCTTCAAATCTTCCTAACGTTATTGAATTGGATGATTGCATACGACAACCCAAAACATTCCCCACAAGTCCCCTACATGATTGCATAATAGAGATACAAGCAGGAATCATTACGCTCTATGAAGATTATAAGTGTTGACGAGGCATTCGTTACTATGGAATACGCATGAAACTTATGCCAAGAATTCGTTTAACGCGATTGTTTATAAGCAACCTCCACTACTTATGAATATAAGTTCGTAACGATTAGGTGAAACTCACTTATATTCTAGCGTCATATTCATGCATGAAAATTAAGCGCGCATTCTTAATAAACATACATAAATAAGTTATCAATCAAACGGTTAAACAAATTGAATTCACAACTTATGAAACGCAATTAGAAGTAATCAAATCAAAATGCAAGCATAAACATTTATTTCGAATCACCCCCTAGCTAAGGGGGTTTAGTTCCTTATACGTACAAAATAAAGAGAATCAAAGAAACACCTAAACATTCCAACAACTCAAACTTGAATTGTATGAACGTTTAGGCACTCTTCTCTTCCATTCCTCATTCGTACAAAACAAAGAGCATTGAATTTAAACTTTGAAATCAAAGAAACACCTAAACATTCCAACAACTCAAAATTGAATTGTATGAACGTTTAGGCACTCTTTTCTTCCTCTTTGTTGTGGCATAAGGTCTAAGGATAGTTTGATGGTGTGAATGGTTTGGGGATTTATGGAAATGGATGAGGAGTGGTGGAAATGGAAGGATGGTGTTTGGATTATAGGGGAGACTCACGGCAAAGGGAAGATTGGATGTGTTGTGGTATGTACAATGGAATGGAAGTGTTGTGTGTGAGATGTGAATGAAAATGAGATGTGATTTTTGTGTATGAATGCATGGGTTTTTATAGGGGGAATGGGAGAATATGTGGGTGATTGTTTAAGAGTGAATGTGGTTGTTATGATTGAGAGTGCATGTGGATGAAATGATGAAGTAGGAAGGTGGAAATGCATGTGTTGAATTGGTGGTGCAATGATGAAAGAGTAAGTGCATGTGTGTGTGAATGGTGGTGCAATGATGAAAGAGTAAGTGCATGTGTGTGTGAATGGTGGTAGCTAGGGTGAATTATGATGAATGCATGTGGAATAAAGATGGAGAAGGTGGTGATGCATGTGAATGCATGTGGCTAAGGGTTGTTGATTGGGCTAGAGGTTTTGCATGTGAATTAGGTTGGATGATGATGAGTGTATGTGGGTGAATTGGTGGTGCAAAGTGAATGAATAATGAAATGGGAAAGCATGTGCAAGTTTGTAGTTTAGGGTGAATGTGCATGTGTTTTAGTGTGAAAGCATGTGGATTAGGTGGAAAGAGGTGGGTGTGCATGTGAGTGAATGTGCATATGTTTAAATGGTTGAAATGTGTAGATGATTATGAGTATGATAAGTGATAAGTGTATGATAAGATAAGTGATAAGTGAATGATATGTTGAGTGATAAGTGAATGATAAGATAAGTGGTTATTGATATGTGGTTATTGATATGTAGATGAATGAATGATATGATAAGTAATAAATGAATGATATGTGGTTATTAATATGTAGATGAATGAATGATATGATAAGTAATAAATGAATGATATGTGGTGATGATAAGATAAGTGTATGATATGATAAGTGGTGATGATAAGATAAGTGTATGATATGATAAGTGGTGAATGAAGGAGTGGAATGTTGGAATGTTATGCACGACTAAGGATATAGGAAAGGTTTAAATGTCCTAAAACTAAAGGGAACAAGGTTCCAACACTTTGGTCTTCAATTAGGTTTTCAATTTCGTCCAACACTTTGGCTCCAAGCATAAGCTATCTATCCTTAGCCCAAAAGTGCTCCAAAAGTCTCCAAAATGCATCTTTTTGCTCCTTTAGCCCTTTCGACCTACAAACACACGAAAATAGCTTAAAGTACTAAAATAACTAAAGAAACATAACGTAAATGCACGAGAACAAGCCATTTAAGTCGCATGAATATGCTCCTATCAGTTTCCTGATCATCAATTTGAGTTTGGAGTTTATACTCCCTCAAAGTGAACTGCCTATAAGTTGATGGTTCATTACCGCAGTTTCGGACCACACACTTTCATTTTGAAGACCATTTTAAAAATGGTTGGCAGCAAGTCTTCATTAGTTCTTTCTCTTATTACTTGTGAATGTAATAAGAACTTGAAATTTAAGAAAACTATGAAAATAGTCTTATAAATATAGCTAATAGCCTGATCCCCAATCACAGGTTTTTGAATGGCTTGCGTGGGGTAAAAAGAACACTCTAAAAAGAAACGTAAAACCGAAGGAAATAGGGATCATCCACCACAACAAGAGAGATCCATCCTGCTTTTTATTAAGTTAACAGTTAACTAACATGCTGCTCTGCATTTTCGTTGTCTCAACTTCTTTGGCATCTGATGCATCTTATGTTTATGGTTAGTGCAGATGGATATTGAGGAAGAGAACACTGAGGCTATGGAAATGTCAACAGTCAATCTAAGTGATACGCAAGGTACAACAAGTGCACCAAGTCCTTCAAAGAGAAAGGCTAAAGGTATACGAGTGGGTAAGATATGTCAAAAGAGATCTCGGGTTTAGACTTTGTTTGAAGAATTGCATGTTGGTCCTGATAATAAACAACATGCGAAGTATAAAAACTATGGGATAGTTTACGTATGTGACAGTAATTGTGGGATGAAAAACCTATTGAATCATATGGATTTGTGTAGTAAAAAACATCCCATTGATATGAAGAAATCTCAAGTTGGACTGCATTCTCCTCAGTTTAACCATACTAGTTTTTGTGAGCTATTGATTGAGGCTATAGTGAAGCATGATTTGCCTTTTAGGTTTGTTGAATATGAGGGCATTAGAACTTTGTTTAAATACATCTCCTGATATCAAACTGCCCTGTAGAAATACCGTTAAGAAACATATGTTGAGGATGTTTGAAGATGAAAAGATATGACTTCAAGATTGGTTAAATACAATTGAGGGAAGAATTTGTTTGACATCGGATCTATGGTCTTCTGTTGCAACTAATGGATATCTCACACTCACAGCTCACTTTGTTGACAAAGAATGGAAAATGCACAAAAGAATTTTAAATTTTTGTCATATGCCTCCTCCACATACCAGGGTTGCTTTGTCTGAAAATATTAACGCCTTATTAGTTGAGTGGGCGATTGAAAAGAAACTGTTTTCCATTACTTTGGATAATGCCTCTGCAAATGATTGTTCTGTTGAGCTATTGAAGAAACGATTACATTTTAGAGGTTTGCTATTAATGGATGGAAAGTTCTTCCATGTTCGTTGTTGTGCTCACATCCTAAACTTAATAGTCCAAGATGGACTAAAGGAAATTGATGGATCAATGACAAAAGTTCATGAGTGCATCAAATATATAAAGTGTTCAGAAGCGAGAAAAAATAAGTTTTTTGCTTGCGTTGCACAAGTAGGATTAGCAGGTAGTAAAAGAAGGTTGAGACAAGATGTGCCTACTAGATGGAATTCAACATATACAATGTTGGATAGTGTTATTTTCTATCGTCGTGCTTTTCTCGATTTGGCACTTGTTGATTCTAATTTTAGTTCATGTCCTTCATTGGAAGAGTGGGATAAAATAGAGAAGATTTCCAATTTCTTGGGGTATTTTTATGAAGTTACTTGCTTATTTTCTGGAACAAATTACCCTACATCAAACTTATTTTTCCCAAAAGTGTTCAAAGTCCATTATTGTATTCAAGATGCTATGGAAGATTGTGATGATTTCATGAGACGGATGGGGAGTTATATGAATTTGCAGTTTGAAAAATATTGGTCAGAGTATAGTTTGATTCTTGCTATTGCAGTGATTCTTGATCCTCGCTGTAAATTGGAATTTGTAGAGTGGGCTTATGACAAGCTTTATGGTAAGGATTCCAGAGAGTTGAAGGATGTTAGTGGCACATTGTTTGCACTCTTTAGTCGTTACATGGACAAGTTCTCTCATCTTCTTGTATCCAACCTAATCAATCAAACTCCTACTCAAACAAAAGTTGGAGACAAACTTTTTGAGGTAGTATTCATATTTGTTATTCCTATTTTTATATTTTCAATATGCATCTTTAGATTGTTCGTTGACGTCATTGTTTCTATTTTGTTTTTATATGTAGGAATTTGATAATATTTACCAAGATGGGTCAACTTCAAATGAAAAAACTGAATTACATCTATATCTTGAAGAAAAGAGACTTGATAGAAAACAAGAGTTGGATATTCTTTCATGGTAGAAACTGGAGCAATTTCGTTATCCTGTACTTTCTCGTATGGCTTCTGATGTGTTAACAATTGTCATCTCAACTGTTGCCTCGGAATTAGCATTTAGTATTAGTGGTAGGGTGCTTGATCAATATCGAAGTTCTTTGTTGCCTGAAACCGTTCAAGCCTTGCTATGTACTAGAGACTAGCTTTTTGGCAAATGAGGTAAATTTTATATTACTTTGTATTTTTTTCTTACATAATAGATTATAATTGTTTTCCTTTTTTTCCTTTTATGTTTAGCTTTAGAGAAATAGGGTGCTGACTTGGAAGAACTCATTGAAGAAATTTTTGACATGAGCCTTAACGAAAAATTGGGACAATGCTCGAATAGTTTTAGTCTTGATTAAGCATGGTATGTATTTTCCACAATAAAGTGAAAACCTGTTTTGTTTGCCTATGAATTCACTACTTCCAGCATCCTTGTTTATTTGAATTTGATGTACTGGGTTGAGTTTAATTGTGTTTTGTGGGTGTGTTGCAGATTTTTGGGTGTTCCATATGCAAATTCTTCGTTGAAGTAGCGATGTAATTGGACGGTACATCTTGGTGATGTTGAATACGGCATAAGATGTTAGACTGTTAGTTAATTAGTTGATTTGGAAAACCTTTACGGAGTTTTATTAATTAGTTGATTTGGAAGATTTTTGGGTGTTCGATTGCTCCACGGCGTATAGCTATGCTTCACATTTTGTAAAACCCTTATGGGCTGTTTGATTGCCCCCATGGCGTATATGTAGTCTGATACATACATACATACATACATACATACATACATACATACATACATACATACATACATATATATATATATATATTGTTAGACTGTTGGTTAATGTTTGTAATTTTGGGTAAAAGATGTGTAATTTGTATTGGAATGCAAATGTAAAACAAAAAAAACAAAAAAAACTATTAACGGGTGTTAAGGGAGAAACGGGTGACTTATTAGGCTTAACGGGTTGGGTTCGGATGACCCGTTAGTTTAACAGGTTGGGTTTGGGTGGCCTGTTAAATTAACGGGTCGGGTTGAATCAGACCCAAACCCAATAAACCCGGCCCGTTTACAGGTCTACCCTTAGGGGCTCGACGTCCTCGTCGGCATACTTCCGGCCAGGGATTGGCTCTGATATCAAATTGTCACATCCCGGCCCCGCCTCCGCCGTAGCACAATATTGTCCGCTTTGAGCCCCGACCATACCTTAACGGTTTTGTTTCTGGGAACTCACACGAGAACTTCCCAGTGGGTCATCCATCCTGGGATTGCTCTCACGCGATATCGCTAAATTTCGGAGTTCCTATGGAATCCGAAGCCAGTGAGCTCCCAAAAGGCCTCGTGCTATTACTCATTTTTGGAGTACGCAACACTCAGGAACGTAGTTGAAAATGTTATTTTCAGTTTTAAGTATCAGTACAACTACTCTTACTTTATGTAGTTATATGTATGTATTTTTTACGGGACGTTAGTACATATAAATATTTTTTACTCTTTGTTTTTGAGAAAACTATTATATTATAGTATTGTACTAGAGAAGAAAAAGAGTATGAATTGGAGGCATGAAAAAGAAATAATGCACTCTGAATCGTGACGAAGCAGCATTTTCCCTTTTTGTACAACCACTCGGACTTGATTTCTTCGTTAGTACATATATTTTATTCTTCCCTATCTTTGAGTCTTGTGTAACTAATGATTTTAAATTTCAGGGACGAAATTTTCTTAAGGGTAGATTGCGACAACTCGTCCCTAATTTTACGTTTTTATTAATTTTAAAAGTGTGAATTTACGAAAATACCCTAAAAGCAAGGACTTTGACTTTCGTTGACCATCATCTAGAGAGACGTCAGACTTATTGTTTTAGCGTATCCTTATAGTACTCGTTGGTACGAACGCATAGGCGAAAGCCGTTTGCGAGTCCGGATTATAACGGTATAGTTACGAACGTTTGAAATTGGTTATTCAAAGTGTAGTTTCAATTAAATTAAATTCCCACTTTGTGGGATGAGGCCCAATCAGCCTTCAGATAAGGAAATGGTGGACCAATTAAATTAAAGGGACAAGGAACCAATTAGAAGAGAGGGAGAAGGCAGCAGCCAATCAGGAAAAAGAGGGATTTCTCCCCTCCATTCCTGTCAGCCTTTCAACCCGCGCAACCTAGTTCGACCTCCCATTTTCCAAGGCCGATTTTGACCAACTCAGGTGTAATTTTTCAGCACCACCACCACCATATTGAATCTCTCATTCCCCTCTAGAAAACCCACCCAAGAACCACCTTGATTAACCACGGGATATGTTTGAGGCCACAAGAGTCGACGAAAATCAACAGTGCTCTGACCACTCTTTTCAATTTTCCGGCGAATTAGCAAAGCGAAGGCCAATGCCACCACTTGGGCTTTGTAGCCCATCATCCCTGGAGCAAATCCCAACCAACCTTGACCTCGTTGGACCACTGTAGATGACGAATCGACGCCCAGAAGCTTTAGGCACCCGCCGGCTTTGTGGGCAAAATTGACCATCTTCCGTCCACTTTTAGACTTTGTGGCAAGTATGAAAGTTGTTCCTCTCTTTGAGATCTTCCTTTTTGTGAAATTTGAGAATTTTTAGAAATAGTGAAATTTTCCGGCAAACCGTGGCGGCCAACCACCGCGTGCGGTGGCGCGTGGGCCGAGACCCCACCTAACCATCTTAATCTAATTTGGATGCTCCAATTCTATATTTGACATCTGTTTCGTGAAATTACGATGTTTTAATGTAGTTTCGTAGTTGACCACCTAGTTGGCCGTCATGGGGTCCTTGCATGAATTGACGATCCGACCATTGGATCGTCACCAAACCTTAGTACCTTATAGTACGTAATATTTGAGGACCATAAGAACTTACAGATCAGAAATCTGAGGTACGGATCTTCCGGATCGAATAAAGTAGGGTTATAGACCCTACTGCCGACGTTTGACTGACGATTTAGTTTTTGTCAATGGGTTTCAAATCATTCTAAAAGGTCCTCAGGGATGTGTTTTACATGAGTTGTGTGTTCTATCGATAAGAATCCTGAGTTGTGATTTGATAATTGTTCTAGGCGATGATCGTTTGTGACGCCTTGACATTAGTGCTAGAGAGTTATAGTGTGGACTCCAAGTGAGTGGACAGTTTGTTTTTATACCTATACATAGTTATAGTTTCCATAAATGCGTATTTACTTCATTTTTACACTTATAATTACCAAGTATTCGTTATTGTGATATTAAATGTGATAAATGCTGTTATATGGTTGGGATATTACTGTCATGACATTCATACATATTTGTACATGCTCATCTACCGCACTCCGGTGTTAGTACTCTACCCAGAGCCAGGGCCAGTCCTTCACGTGTATATGTTCACATCCGCACCATTCGCTCACCTTAGATCCAAGTTAGGTGCCAGTCATATCATACATATTGCATTAGGCAATTCCGACTCATATGTGACCGCGCCTCGGCGCCAGTCTTAACATGATCGTAGTGCTAGAGCGTATTGATTACACCCAGTCATGTCGTACAGGTTGCATTATGAAACTCCGACTCGTGTGCTAGCATAGATTGATGAGCAATTGATTATACTTGATTATCACATGATTATATTACTATGGCATTTGATATATCATGACTTGGCATATTTCTAGTTATAATGCTGTTGTATTATTGTTTACATACTTACATAGCTTGTTTTAAGGAAACTATACTTGTTTTACGGCAAGGGGTTAGTATATTCGAAAATAAACATCTTTACAAAATGTTGTTTTGCTGACCCACTCAACTTTGTTTTTCACCCCTCCAGGTTTAGTAGTTGTGCTTACGTGTAAACGAATATTCTGGCAAATCGCAATAGATGGTTATCTTTAGTGGTATAACCCTTACTCTAATTATTGTACTGTTCTTATGCTCTACCATCACGTCTGAAATTGGTACAATCCCGCTAACCTGCACTCTTTTGTTTAGGCACTTTTAGGTTTAAATTTATTTACATTCTTTTTCCACTACATTGCACTCTATGGCTTCGTCACCCTCCTGGTGTCGGCCAACACAACTCAATTTCAGAGTCCAAGTGAACTTTTCAGGTCGGGGTATGTCATGGTACATGAAGTTTTTTTGATCCTAGAGCCATACCTAAAGTGTTAATTTTGGGACAGTCTTATACATCCGTTAGTCTAGCTGTTACATCTCCCGTTAACTGATGACGTGGCACCATGTTGACAATAACTAGGCGCCACATGTCATTAAAGGGTCCACGTCGAAATTAAAAATTCAAAAAAAAAAAAAAAAAACCACCCGTCTTTTACCTCCCCCGAACCCCCTCCCTTCCTTATTTCCTCTGCAACCCGTACCCTCCTTTTTCTCTCTGTAACCCGTACCTTCCCTTCTCTCCTCTGCAACCCCCACCCATCCTCCCTCATCTCCTCTGATCACAATTTGCATTTGAAAAAACTAATTAAACTGAAGAATTCACAAACCAATTTAACAATTTCAAAATTCAAAATCACCAATTTCAATGAAATTCGCATTAACCAAAAACTTCAAAAATCTAAACTTTGATCTTGAACCGATCCCAATCAGCTTTGCTCATCGAAAACACCACTGATCCCAATTTTCTCAATGTTTTAAGATAATAGAATATAAAAGCAAGGAAGAATCTGATCAAAATTTCAATCGGATTGAATTGAATCAATTTTGATTGACAAAATCAATAATGGAAGGAAAATATGTACTTTTTCCTCACATTTGCTTTCACAAGAATCGGGAGCGCGTTAAGCATAGACGAGGAGATCTCAGGTCTGCCGAACTATGACGGCGGGGGTTTTGGGCTTGGACTTGAAAATCCCCTTCATCTTGTTGATGTTGGCGCTTTGGCTGCGATAGGGCAGTTTATCCTGCTGATGGTGGGTTTGCTGTCGATGCCGTTGCGGAGGTTGCGGTGGTCGCTAAAGGAGTTGAGGCAGGCTCTGGATCAGAGGAGATGAGGGAGGGTGGTGCGGGTTACAGAGGAGAGAAAAGAGGGATGATGGGTGGGGGTTGTAGAGGGGAGAAGGGAGGGTACGGGTTGCAAAGGAGAGAATGGATGGTACAGGTTGCAGAGGAAAGAAGGGATGGGGGGTGTTGGGGGGAGGTAGAAGACGAGTGGGGTTTTTTTTTTTTAATTTTAATTTCCACGTGGACCCCTTAATGACACGTGGCGCCTAGTTATTGTCCACATAGCACCACGTCATCAATTAACGAGAGACCTAACAATCAGACTAATGGATGTATAAGACTATCCCAAAATTAACACTTTAGATATGACTCTGAGACGAAAAAATTTTCATGTACCAAATGTTGAAAACTACGAAACTTGAAGATAGTAAACTAGATTTACCCAAAAAAAAAAGAGCACTTTATTTACAAGTGCTGAGTTAGTAGTACGAATTTTATGTAAAATTATCAAATTTATAGATATTTAAATAAAAAGTTTAATTGTAAATTTTTTGCATCATTCAGTACTATAAAATAAGAAAATTATTTTATTAGACAAAAATGATCATTTTTATTGCAAAAACTAATTCTATAGCTTTTAAATAAGAATTGGTAGGAAAATGAAAGATTCTAGAGTGAACCACATTGTTACAGAAGAAAATGGATGGACTATTTTGCATACAAGCGGCATTACGGATCAAGGAAATTGAACTCGGGATTTTGAGTGCATATTGAAGCTCTTATGACTGATTTGGAATTGTTTATTTTCGTAAGTGTTTCTACTAAAAGTACTTTTATTGTATAAACATTGAAACTTCTTATATAAATCAAAATGCTTTCTAAAATAGCACTTAAAAGTAAATTATTAAGAATTACTTAACGTGTGCTTATCTAGAGAACGCTTGTACAACCTATAATCATGTGCAATTTTGTCATTTTGTTATCAGTCTCAAATATTGTCGTTTGACCAACTAAATATCTAAGACGTAAGAAATAATTTTTAAGGAAAATGATAAATAAAAACTATTTTTAACTTCTCATGCACCCACATTTAATTATATCCCGTTATTTCAATTTGATTTATTCAATATAAAGACCAAAAATAAAAATGTGTTGAGCAGCTAAAATGATGCGTGAAAATCACTTTTTGTTTTAGTAACAAACCCTAGTAATGATTGCTTGTGAGTTCAAATCTTCTGCACTCAGGTTGTGTGGTCACTCAGTAACTTCCATCATTGATTGACCCGTTCATAAACTTTAATCTCGTTAGCTCTACTGTCGTAACCTTAACACATGTCAATTAATGATAAAAGCTACCAAGAGTCCACGCACAAAGGACTGTAGAAGATTGGCTCTCATTGCTCCTTTGGTCGATATCAACTTAATGTGAAGAATCATATTATTTAAAGAAAATGTAATTCACACAAGTGTTGTGCTTTCATATGAATCAACTGGAGACTGCCAGTCACTCATTTATGTCACTAGAACAAACCCAGATCATTACCCCTAATCCTGGCCACCCAAAGCCAAAAACCTTATTGGGCAGCAATCCAGGAATACCTACACACAGAAAATTAAACCCACAAATTTGGCTTATGAAACTCGGTGTCGAAACGCCAGACGCCGGCAGGACACATTCACCGAGTTACACTGGATGAGACGGGCCAGCAAAAACAGAGACCTATTCCAGCAAGCAGCTCTATCAAAAACAGCTGCTAAAAGCCAATGACACAGACTAAGACACACCCCCTTCTACCATTATCAACACCCTCCCACAAAACGTTTCGGTATGAGATAACCCATAGAGCATCAGCGGAGATCTAAACCGAAAATTATTATTTTTCTTAAACTCTATCCGGACTACACTAATGTCCTATCTACAACAGAACCTGCCCATTTCCAAGAAGAGCCTTGTTATCATTCATCTGTAATAAGTAGGTCAACCAATTCCAAAGCTCCGTTATCCATTCATCTCCGTAAGTTCCAACCATCGGCAACTAGGTTAACCAGTTCAAAACCCAATCTATCAGAGATATGAGGTCATGTACAGCCTTGCCCCAATATCAACGGGTCCATCATCCCCCCCGATTGCATGAAGCACTACAGGAACTGTTGAAAGAACACACAGTGTAAGGGGGAAAACCACTGGATCAATTTCACTATGGGTGGCTACGCCAACATCTTGGACCACGGCACCCTCTTTAGGACTATTACCAGTTCCGCCTAGTTCAGCTTTGAGGTCATAAGGTCTTACAACCAAGGCAACATCTTCAAGCGCCCTCCACTTACCAGGACTACCTCTCCTATGTGAGCGTCTGTTAGAACATAAATTCAGCACCAATGTGGATGTAGCATCAAGCCATTCTACCATTAAGCCTTCAACTTCATCATAATATATTCGACGTTCAACCTGAAGACATGTAGTAACAGTAAATTGCACATGGGCTCCCAGGCTATAGTCGCATAAAAATTACACAACTGAAAACAGCTACTTACAGCAAGCTTGTGAATATAAATGGACATGAATCTAGGCCCCACACCCAATACTCTTGCTTCTGATAATACAATCTGCAACCGATAAATGACAGCCAGACATTAAGCACAGAAGACAACTAAAACACCTAAAGCGTAAATGCAAAATGAAGGCAGCACCAAAGAACAATAGGACTGCTTGCATTCAAACCACCTAGCTCAGCTAGACAAGAATCAAGAGAAGGGTGGCATAAAAAGAGGACACAATGGGTCTGGCAACACCATTATATGAAGTCAGATAATGCTATGGTCAATACGAGACAGCACAGTTGGTCTATTATGGGAGTCATTACTTGTAATGGCACATAAAACAGATGATGGAAATGAGGGGCGAAATTTCTTAGCACGCTGCCCTCCAGCTAAAGAGTAACAATGAAAACAGAGATTTAACATTTAAAAATAAATCAGAAAGTATAAGTAGAAAACAACCGTACCTCCTTTTTCTTCAGCAGGGCCCACATGTAGAGCTTATCACAAGCATCCTTGACATGTCTACTAGCCAGCTTTCTTTCATTGCAATAAGCAGCAACATCAGTAAGCATTTCAGAGCAGGGAACTCTATGCTTTATTGCTGCAGCAGATAGAGCTTCCTTGATTTCACAGGATTCAGCAACATTCTTATCAAAATAAATACCAGTGAAACATCTCATTTTAACTTCATCCCCCCTACTAAAATTATTCAACAGTCTCCGATGTTTCAAAAATAACTCCTCTGCCTCTACGGCTGCAGCCAGCGTGCGATGCACCACAATATCTGGATACCGACGCAGTGGAGATGTAAAATGAGTGTACAAAGGAACAGCAAGTCCATAGTGACCCCAATCATTTTCTCTGTCTTTTAATTCGCTGCTACAAAAATAAGAAGCCAACTGCATTGGTTTTGTAGCATAACTCATAAGAATATTGAATAGAACAGCATCATCCTTGAGCTCTTCCCTGATTCTCAGCAATGATTGCTGGAACTGCCCAGAAGATGACGTATCCAATTCCAAACCATGCTTAGAACAAAATGCTTCAAATTCCCTGAGTTTGCGCATATTAGGTTCTGGGTGCCTCCGCAATAATGCACTCTCAGGAAAAGCTCTAGATATGACTTCAGCCGCAGTTGTATTTGCCAAAAGCATAAACTCCTCAACAAGAAAATTTGAGTCCTTCCGTTCAGAATACATGCTATCATATGGAACTCCACATTCGTCAAACAGAATAACAACTTTAGGGCTCTCAAGCTGAAGAGCCCCATCACTAAACCTCCTTTCCTTCAAAACTCTGGAAATTTCAAGAAGATCTTTAACAGATCTAATTACATCAGACCATTCAAAATGGCCATGCAACTGAGGACAGCCGTTTCCTAAAATGTTAGAACTTTCCAAATTAAGTTTCCCATTGATAATCTCCTGAGCATGTTCATAAGAAAGTTTGCAACACGATCTTATCACAGTGCGGCCAATCCATCGGTCAACAACATCCCCAACATGGTTGATGTCCAAGAAAATTGAAAATGCAAGTCTCTCTACCCCTGGGTTAAGCGAACCAATATTCTCTGAGAGCACAGGAGGCAACATTGGTAATTTCCGCTGTGACATATACACACTTGCTGATCTAGATTGAGCTTCTTCGTCTAACGGTGTATCGGGCAAAACAAAATACGACACATCAGCAATGTGGATACCAACTCTGAAAATTCCATTGGATAATTTCTCAACTGAGAGTGCATCATCCAGATCAGTAGCAGTTGAAGGGTCGATGGTTAATATGCATAGGTTTCGAAGATCCTTTCTACTTTTGATTTCCTCCTGAGGCACCTCCCACTTGAGATGAGGAAGACAGGAAAGTGATTCATGAGAAAAATCTGATGAATTAATTGAATTTTGGAATAAAATTGCTTCAAGTTGTGGCTGTACTTCACCTGCCCGGCCAAAAGCATTCAAGATGACAGCTTGGGGAGCAGAACTTTCCTCATCCCATTCATCTATTCGGGCAGCAAACAACTCCATTTCGATTGACTCATCACCATTCTCCAATCTCTTCTTGATTGAATCAGGCAGGGTTCTCACAAGGACCACCATTTTTGGAAATCTTGGGTCAGTTGGGGTCATCTGAATGCACTCGTCACTAGAAAATAATGCATTTTTGTTCTTTCTCATGTTGTTTCTGCAAACTTCCCTGTAAGCAATCCACTTCTTAACATGAAGGAAACCAACAACAGAGTCTCGACGTGGAGACCTTTCAATGATAGCAACAACCCTGCCAGTTGGTCGTTTTGAAGGGAATGAACTGATCATGGCACATATCCTCTCTACTGCAACTGCAAATTCATTCTGCTCACCATGAGAACCTTCTTGTAAAAAATCTGAAGCCGTGGGGTACCTCCCAGCAACATGATCATAACTTGTTTGTCCAATTGGCTTTGAAGTAATAGATTCACCAGGACAAGTACTTTCCTGAGGAAATGAGCCCCTCTCAGGAAGCAGGCTTCTTCTACCATTAGCATACAAATCCACCTCGTCTACCTTAGCTTTACCTTTGCAGTTGAGACCAGAAATTTCATTAGCTTCTTGTGGTAAGTTAAAATCCTCCACCAGTGCAGAACTGGTACAAGTCCCAGCTGATCCTTTCATCCTCGTCCATAATGGCAAGGGATCAACCTTAATCGCCACAATGTCTCCTTCCATCTAAATATAAAAAAGTCAATGCCAAGCAATTGTGAGCTCATTGAACTGTATTCCCAACACAAAAGAAAGTCACCATAAAAAAATACATAGAAATCATGAAGGCTATGCGATCCAGTAAAATAATGAGGCTGTCAACTCCTTAAAAGTATAGTAGACGAAAAAGCAAACAAGCCAAAAGGTTTCCAAGTGAAGATGCAGAATGTAAAAGATAATAATTCCAGACTTACAGCTCTATTCTGCTCAGCAAGTCCATCAATGAGAATGTCTGTTGGTACACCATCAATTTTGCAATAGGCCTACAAGCACAGAACACAGTATGCATACTACATAAGAAAGGTATGACGGTGAAGCATTGGGAAATACTAACCCCACAGAATATATCCAAATATAAACATAGAATAAGATCACAAACCTCAAATCGGTTGTGTGCATTGACTCGAAACAAAGCTTTAAAAGCATCACCTTTCTGAAAAAATAACATAATAAATGAGTCACAGAGATCATTTTCTTCAGCAACCGTACAACTTCAAACAGGTTCATATATAATGATTAATGAGTAAACAGATTCCATGGAAAAATGAGTAAACACAAATCAAGACCAAATAAATATACCTCTAGAGCGTCATTAACAGCCTCCATGGGCCAGTGTGAAGTAAAACATTTTCTTCGAGCATAACTCTCAGCATGATGAGGAGGGAAATCCTTGAACATTCCAGGCGATCCTCCACAAGCCACAGGTTCAGGACAAGAATTTGAAATAAATCTTCCAGCAGGATCACATGGGAGAGAATTTTGATTTACCGAAATTTGCACATCCTCGTGGTTGACTTGCTCATTGATGTGCACTGTTGGCAATGAATTGAAGGCCAAATTAGATGCTTTTATCGTTCCGTGCTCATCTGGAGGATGCATGTCTAACTGAGGTTGCTTTAAGGATGTGGTTACATGATTAGAAATTCTTCCATTTGCCAGGCACTCAGATACTTCAGTTCTCGGACTAGCTGCTGCAATTAAACAGACAAAGATAAAATTCAGAACCAAAGAACACAACGAAGATATAGAATAGAAAAAGAACAAATCACATCAAAATAATGCTTCACATAAGCATAAGAAACAAAATTCAGAAAGATATTCACTGTTAAGAATGCATATAACCCACTAAGCTTTTCCTAATTAATATATATATATATATATATATATATAATATTATCTGATTAATTTGCACTTATTATTCGAGAGAGTAGTAGATACCTCCATCAAACTCCTAATTTATCCAATCAGGCAGTGATTACCTTAGCATTTGCAGGATAATCTCACTCCTTGACCAGGACTTAGATTACCCAGCAGCCAAACAGCACCAACAGGCTAGTGACATAAGGGATAAACAGAAACAACACAAAAACAAGAAGAAAAATACCAAAAATACACAGAAATCACCTTTCTATTTTAACTAATTCAAAAAACCTAGTTTGCACCATCAAAACTCAGTAATTAAAATAAAAATTTAATCTTTGCTCAGTGAGAAAAAGGGGAAATTGATCAAAGTACCTGAAGTGGAATTTTTTTGTCTGGATCGGCGACTGGGTCGGCGATTCTTCTTCTTCTCCTTATCGCCGTCTTCAACCCTTTCAACCACCGCTTGAACAACCGCGTCTTTCATAATTTAAAGAACAAAAAAAAACCCAAATTCCAAATAAACCCAGAAATTAAAACCCAAAAAAGATAAGATCTTTTGGGGAAGATCTGAATAGAATTGGGGCGTCTTCCGATTGGGAAAAAATATACACGGAAGAAACCGCAGAGAGAAAGATAGAGAGGAATTAAATTAGTTAAAAAAAAAAATAAAACGCAAAAAAGGAGAAGAAGAAGAAGAAGAAAACGAGAGGGAAGAGAGGAACTTAGGGTTTTATAAGAACAGAGAGTGTTAGAGGAGTGAGAGAGAGAGGGGGAGGGGGGGCTGTTTGGTGGAGGAGGGGTGGGGAAGGGAGGGGTGGGGAAGGGAGGGGAGGAGGGGAGGAGGGGTGGCCTCTGGTGGGGGGAGAGGAAAAGGACGTGATGATTGGTCGGCTAAGCTAACGAGACATGACTCATGAGACGCCGACTTTCGATTCCTTTGTCGTTTCCCTTTCCTTTCTTTCTCTCTCTCTCTCTGCTTTTGCTTTTCTTTTCTCGCTTCCTTTTCTTTGCCTTTGATTTTTCTTTTTTTGGAAATGCTTTTGCTTTTCTTTTCTCGCTTCCTTTTCTTTGCCCTTGATTTTTTTTTTTTTTTTTTTAGAAATTTTGGTTATTAGGTGGTTGACAATAATTTAAGTGTGTGTGATACTAATATTAATATCACATTTAAATTTTACTCATGAGTTCAATATATTAATATCACACTTAAATTAATATATTAATATCACACTTAAATTTTTCAAACCATTATAAAAGTTTGTTTTTTATATGAGCTAATATATCATTATCACTCTCACTTTTTCCTTATATGAACTTAGAACAAAATTTAAGAAGAATGATATTTGACACTTGTTTCATAGTTGTGTGGTAAAAAAAATACATTTTTAATACCTAGTGGGGGTTTAAAAAAATGTTTTTGGAGTTGAATATAAGATAGTTAGACAAATAGACATGTTTATAGTATGACATTCTATTCACACTTGAAGTTTATGCAAATAGACATGTTTATAAGATAGTTAAAAAAAATTAAAAATCAAAACCTCCATATAGGGATTCAAATCTTAATCACAGAAATGTCATGATAGGGATAAACACACTTGAAGTTTATGCAAAAATCCTCAAGTGTATTGGTTTATTCATTGTCACTATTTCCAATTGTTAAAGAAAAATGTCACCATGTGTGTCTAAAAGAAATCCAGCTACTTTCTACAAATTATTTTTAATTTTTATAAATATGTTTTTTATTTTATTTTATGTTTTGCAATTAAATTAGTTTCAATTTGAAAGGGCCTAAGGTAGCTTGGGCCTAGTATTTTATCGGCCCGGCGTTAAGGCGAGGTTCAGTGATTTCATGTAGACATTGGTTCCAACCTTCTTTTTTTTTTTTTTTTTTTTTATGAATAACGGTGGTGCTATCCACACATCATAAAACTACCTCAATTATTGCATCATTCACAGTTTCATACCTTTTTAAAAAAAAAAATTCAATATCATACCTTATCTTTGAATTAGTTGCAATGTCATACATTCCGTCAGTTGTCTGTCAATTCTTTTGTTAAATGCAGACATGGCTTAAGACGGGGCCCACTTTTTATTAAAAAATAATTTACCCTTAAAAAACACCAAAAAAAAAAACCCAAACACCCATCTTCCCTGACCCCTTGCCCTTCCCTGCAACCCAAATCCAAAACCTAGATCCCTTTCCCTTCCCCTTCCCTGCAACCCCCGACCCTTTCCTCACCCACGCCAACATCTACCCCCCCCCCCCAGACCCACCTCCTCCTTCTCTACCGCCCACCCTTCTCCCCAAAATGGACCGACCCAGACGTCGTCGACGAAGAGGGGAGGAACATCGAAGGTTGCAAGGAAGAGGAAGGGGAAGGGATATAGGGGAAAGGGTCGACAGAGAAGGAGGAGGTGGGTTTTTTTTTTGGGGCGGGGGGGGGGGGGGGGTGGGGAGATGGCGTGGGTGGGGAAGGGGTCGGGGGTTGCAAGGAAAGGGAAAGGGAAGGGGAAGGGATCTAGGTTTTGGGTTTGGGTTGTAGGGAAGGGGAAGGGGTCAGGGAAGATGGGTGTTTGGGTTTTTTTTTTTTTTTTTTTTTTTTAATGGTAATTTTTTTTTAATAAAAAGTGGGCCCCACCTCAAGCCACATCAGCATTTAACAGAGGAATTGACAGACAACTTACTAAATGTATGACATTAAAAAAATTTAAAAAAAAGGTATGAAACTATGACTGACCTAATAGTTGAGGTAATTTTATGTAATTTACCCTTACTTTTTTTACAATTTTTTTAACTTTTAGCCGTCGAATTAAAGGTAAATGTATGTCTGGATAGCGCTACCCATGAATTTCATGTGAGAAAATGATAAAATCAGAACGTGAAATGACTTATGATAGGGTTTTGAATGTATTGTCCTCCATTTATGCCTAGCCTAGCTTTAGCTAACTAGCTTATATTGCTTTATAACTTGAAAGAGTTGGTAGTGCCACTTCTTTTTTAGTCATGCCGCACATCAAGAGATATGTTGGAGCCAGTCATCTATTACCACAAGCTTCTTTTACCAACTTCATTGCAAGACTACTTGCTACGCCACAATAATGGGTTTGTTTCATTCTTTGGCATGATAGCATAAAAAACGTTTTTAAATCTTAAACTTTGGGAATTGATTTTCACACACGAGTTTTATTCTCTTATATCTTTCTCTTTATTCCTAGTCATCGAAATTAATAATCAAACAAAAACAACGCATGATTAAACATAAGTTTGTAGGAGGAGAAAAAATATGCGCATTTTTATCATTTATCTAAATTTTGCCTTGAGATATACTTTGTCTCCCTACTTTTTTTGTCAAACTAGATAACTTTCATTAATTAAAAAAAACTAGTATATAAAATCTAAAGCCTAAAGGCAATCCAAAAACAAGCATAGTCCAAAAGTAAATACAATAGGAAAGCCCAAAAATATCAAGCCCACAACAATACAAACACTAGATCTAAAAGATAGGAAACTCCACCACACCAATTGCCTTACCATCACTGATCCACCATCACCACCAAAAGGAAAAACTCACCATGAATAGAAAAAAAGGGGGTGAGGCCATAATCCTACCAAATAATGTTAAAAGCACTTTAACAACCACTTAACACCGAAGTGCACCACCAAGGAGAGACATGCGACGGCCCGAGTAGAAGAGGCCACCGATGAAAGATCAATGACGGGAGAAACATCAGAGGAAAAAATGGGCATAAAAGCCCAAATCTGAACAAGTTAGTGAGATTGAGACAAAAATTCAAGAAAACTTGAAATTAAAGGCTAAAAGAAAAGGATATGCAAAAGCCAAAGAAGAAGAGGAAGGAGTGGCTTGGATTGGCAAGTAAGAGGAGTTGCCATTGACCCACACCAAAAGTAGGAGTCAGCGGCAGGAAGGGGGCTTACGGATTTTTCTTTCGGCGAGGGTCGAGAGGAAAGAGAGAGCCTTTTCTTTTACTTTACCTCGCTCTAAATGTTCTTTTATGTATCTTTTGGTTTTTTTGAGTACCCATTTTTGTACTTTGGTGTTGAAGCCTTTATCACTCATTCTTCTTCCTTGGTAAGATCTAGTTGATTACTTAAAGGAAGGGAAAAAGAAAGTGAGATATTTAGTGCAATGTTTTGCAGCTAATTGATAAGCCAAGGCCCAAGTATGATGTATAGGACACATAACGGACGGTTAGCATCCCACATTAACAATATTGTCTCTTAATTATAAATGTTATAATATGTCACTTAATCCTACAATTAGTGGTATTTTTTCACTCGTAAGTGTCTTAAGTTCAAATTTCATGATCGGTGAGTTTGATACTAATTTATTCATTCCATCCTTTAATATAAATATATATCATTGTATCATATACATGTTACAATGCCATTTATATTAGCTATTTCTCCATTCTCATGGCCTATGTATGTGGACATTTTATTTATGTAAGTCTTTTATAACACCACACTTCCAAAGAAAAATAGAACTTCAATTCTAATATTTTAGAAGAACAAAACAACCAACTTTGTAATGGGACATCAAAGAAATTTTACAAGTAAGATTTAATTAGAGCATGAATTAAAAAAAAAAAAAAAAACTTATACTTGTGGAGTACTCTTCTAGTTTATTATATTTATTTTAGGTGATTAAAAAAATAGGTTTGTTTAGAAAAAAAATTGTGGAGCTTTAGGCAGAAAAATGTTAAAAGGCTTATGAAATATAAAAGACATTTTAATGCTTTTTGAAGATGAAGTATTTGAATTTAATAAAGAAATTGAACATGCTTCTAACAACAGTACTTTAACAAAAAATAGCTCATAAACACAGTACCTAAATTTTAATAAAAATCTCCAACGTGTTTAAATAACTTTGTTGGAGTAAGCACTTCAAAAGCGACTAGCGGAAAGATCAATCAATGGTAGACATATATTTAGCTAAGTTAGTTTGAACAGCGTACTTCATTTTTTCCTTTTAAGTTTGAATTCTTCTTCTCAGAATTTAAATGAATTTATTATAATTATTATATAATAAAAAGAAATCAACCAATAAACTTTTTCCTTTAGGCCCCATCCTTTTGGATTAACATCTTGAAGCTATTGGCGAGACTTGGCCCATAAAACCGCACTCCTTAGAACCAGACAGAACAAAGACAAAATATCACATGACCATTCCAATCAAGTTGGAGGCCATAGAAAATATAGCCCAAAGCTCAGGTCAGTGCCCAAAAATAGGCAGCGAAACTTCCAAACTTGAATTCCTCGAACACTCATTGAGATAGGAGGGACCAAATTTTGAGAGATAGAAACTAAAGAAGTGAGTCGAAAGCTGAGAATTTGTAACACTTCGACTCACAAGAATTTTACGATTACATATATTTATAGTGAATTTGATACCTAATTATAGTTGGTCTGTTATGGTGACGCAACTAAAGTATCACATTCTATAGCTTGTCCAAACACAAAGGAACAATAAAGAGAGTGGTCAACTGCTTAGAGCCTAGACGAGGTCTACGCAACGCTAGGTTGGAATTTTTAAAACGGAATTTGTAGTGAATTTGATACCTAATTGTGGTTGACCTGTGGTGAAAACGCAGCTGAAGTATCCGTTCTATAGCTTGTCCAAACACAAATGAACAACAAAGAGAGTAGCCCTAGTCCTAATCCTTTCACGTCCCACTCCTATCATGTTGGCTAGTATTCAATAATTTCTTTGCCATATATTGCCACCCATGATATAATACAAAAGAGTATAGAATGAAGACTCGCATCACAATGTTGTTAACAAAGTCGCATTCAAATTATTTAATATCTTAATAATTTATTGTTTTTTTTTCGTACATTATAATATAAGATGAACGTGACAGTTGCGCGCAAGTATGAATCTTTAAGTTTTAAACCCACAAGTAAGTTACATTTCGCCACGTACGTTAGGCTATGTGTGACAAATTTGTTAATAACTCTAAATTCAGTGTTAATGTCAAAAGAGTAATAATATTATACTCAAGAGAATTCCAGAAGAAAATTTTATACAGCAGGGGTCGGTCTAGTTGGTATTATTCATTATTGTGATTAATTAATTAATTTAGTTTTACTAGCCTTCATGCCCGCTTACGCATGTGTAGAAGATATTTTTTTAATCACGACGTGTTAAGCGCGACTAACATATTTTAAATATAATTATATGCGTAAATTGACAAAAGGAAAGTCAAATATTTTAAGTAAATGAATCATTTTAGATCATGCTAGAAGTAACATCTCATAAACCAAGTAAAGCAGCTGAATTCACATAATAAAATCGGTCTCTATAGAATTTACATTAAGAATAGAGAAAATAATATTTAATAAACAATTGATTGAATCACATTATTGCTAACCATTGTGAGGTCAAGCTCACCCATCTTCCTTAGTGTAGATAATATTGTTTGTTTAAAAAAAAAAAAATCATTTGATAATTAATTTAATCACATTATTATCCGCTTGTAAAAGATTTTTTTTATAACCGGCATTACATGCTTCTTACGATGTTTTGAATGTGTTTAAAAATACAGAAAATAATATTTAACAAACAACTTATCAAATCACATTATTTCTAGCCCTTGTGAGGCTAAGCCCACCCCCTCCCCTTAGTGTAGATAATATAGTTTGTTACCCAAAAAAAAAATAAAAAATCTTTTGACAATTTATTTAATCACATTATTATCCGCATGTGAAAGACTTTTTTTATATTACATGGGTACAATCAACTTTGTTATTTGTTTATTATTTTCTCTCTTCCTTTTCATTTTTTCATTCTTTACACATGAGACAAAAATTTTGGTGTCACCCACTTTAACAAAAATTAATTGGACCAAACTGCCCCTCAGCCAAAAAAATTCAAAACCTGCCCAAAATCATATTTCAAATTATGTAAGGGTAAATTGGTAATTTGGCCATCAAAAATTTGATCTCCACTGTGCTGCACTGTTCATCACACCTCCGGCTTTATATATAATAGATTTGTAGTATTTTATCACGGGTTGCGATTTTTACACACCCTTAACTACTTTTCCCACACCCCTCTATATTTTTTAATACTTAATTTGTATCCTACTATTTAATCTTCCATATATACCCCTCCCTATTTAATCTTTCATTAATTACTATCAAAAAGTAGGAAGGGTATATATGGAAGATTAAATAGTAGGATACCAATTAAGTATTAAAAAATAAGAAAGGATGTGGGAAAAGTAGTTAATGGTGTGTGAAAATCATAACCCTTTTATCACGTTGGAGTAAAAACTACAGCAACAATTCGACGTGTTTGTATGGTGGTTGCCTTGGTCCATTTTGGCAAGCTAGATGTGATATACTTTCACGCACTTGTTGAATGAAAACGGTGTTTTATGTTTAGGTTTTTTCAGTTAAAATCAATTTTGAAATTGACATAACTCTTTACTTTGGTTATTAAGATTTAAAATCGATAAAACTAGTCCTTGAATTTGTTTCCATTAATCATTTTGGTTCTTCCATGAAAAATCTTTGATAAATAAGGTATAATGACGAAAGTACCCTCAATTTTTATCAATTATTTTGATCTATTGTTCGTTATATTGAGGGTATTTTTATAACAAACCTTATTTAACAAATTTTTTTTTACGGAATGATCAAAATGATTAATAGTGGACTAACTTAAGGACCACTTCTACAGATTTGAAAATCTCAAAAACCATTTTAAATTTTAAAAAAAAACCTATATTTATTATTGCTTCTTATTTCTATGAAGTTTGTTTCATGAGCCGGGCGTATTAAAGTTTTTCTCCAAGAAGTTGTAAATGTAAGGCACACGATTGATGAACCATGAAGTTTATTATGTCAATGACGAATTTGAACCACATTATTGCTAGTCCATGGTGAGTCTTAGCCCATTTCTTTTTCCTTAGTGTAGATAATATCTTTTGTTCAAAAAAAAAAAAAAACAAATACCAAAAAATTCAACCTATGCGGCTGCATGACCTTTGAATTTCCTGCACTAGTTCTGCCCATCAACAGGATTGATTTCTCAATTAATGTATGGCCTCCGAAATTATAGGTCAACTTTTGCATTTCTATATTTTAGTTTGGTTTTTATCCAAATAAAATAGTAAGAGTATGATCATGTTTGATTAATGTTTATCTTCAGGGTACACAGAGTTTATTTTTTATTCTCACACATTTTTCTTAATTTTCAGTCATCGAATTGAATAAATTAAAGAAGATACGTAACTAAAAGTAAAGAACCCCCCAAGTGGATACCCCTTGATTGGGTGTGACTATTGCAGATGCTCTTTAGACGAAGTGATTGACGAGCGTGCCTTTCTTTTGCTATGGAAATGAGTCAACAATGGTTTCCTTCTCGGCTTAGTTATCTTTTGTGTATAATTCTGCTGCTAGGGGCTTGTGTGGCCTCGCTTCTTAGTGATGGCTTTGTGTGTTCATGGGTTTTGGATTTGCCAACACCGATTTATTGTGGCCAATCTATATCGATGTTTCTTGTGTGTTTCATTGTTCATTGTAGTTGCCATATAGGGGATTAACTAAGTTTGCTTATAGTGCGCTTATTATATCTAGATCGAGGATTTGAACACTAGAGAAGATGTACTCAATTGGCATCCTTATAATTGTGTATTGAATTTTTCTTATCAATGAAACATTGTTATCGATTCTTAAAAAAAATGAAAAATTTATTATCACCTCATGTTGAAATCACATTAGCCCACCTCGAGTAAGTGGATAGAAAATCAAAAACAATTCTCGGATTCAGCTAACAAACCCTAATAAATTATTGTCCAGCTAGGATTGAGAATAAACTAATAATTAGGTTGATAATTGCATAGGTGGTGGCCAAGAAATGAATGTTTAGACTTAGTTTGGTTGTCACCCGGATTTGATGGAGATTGGAATCATCGAAGGACAATGAATCTCCCCGGCGAACATGCACTTACAACTCTTCCTATATAAATAAATATTCTCTCAGCAGCTTCTTATCAAACAAGAAAGAAAAAAAATTTAGTAGTGTTGTGATATTAATAAGGGTAAATTCTATTAACACCCTACAATCTTTTGAATACACTCCATAATTTTATTTTTTTTGTTGAATTTTCATTTTTACCTTGACGAATTAAGTTCTGAAGTCCAAAATAAACCCCATCCACCCTCTTATGCCAGCTGCCAACCACCACAATGTCTGGGCAAAAAATCCTAACCACTCACCATGCTCTCTCTCTCTCTCCACACACACACACACACACACACATATATATATATATCCAATCACCAGCCACTCGCCGATAGGTAATAGGGAATTGGAAGATGGGGTGTGTGAATCAAGAGTGTTAGGCAATTCTCTGTCTGTTAAAGAGTCGGTCTTGGCTGTTAACTTTCGCGACGTGGGGGGGGGGGTTTGGTTGTGCTGATATCGATGATAGATACCTCTTATACGGGTGGCCCGTGGCCGTCGAGCTAGCTTTTTTGCCATCATTTGTTTATGGGGATGGGGGTGGCTTCAGAAAAATAAAGGACAAAGTTGGAATTTTAGAGGCGCATATTAGATGTGGGGTGTTAATAAAACAACCCTATTAATAATCGTACATGTGTGATTATATAAATCATTAGAGCATTTCCAATGAAGGGCTTTATATGAGACTGAAAAAGTGGTGGATATAACATTTTTAGAGCTCCGAGGAATCTTTGATTTATAAAAGAATCTCTCCCAATGAGGGGCTATTTACTTTCGGGCTCTATATGGGATTATATATACACACACACACACACACACATACTTATGTAGTAATTTGATTACGTGATAAAAAAAATTTGTGCGTTAAACTTTTCTTAAGTTGATTTTGATTTTGGGACGTATTATCTCAAAAAAAAAAAAAAAAAAAAAAAAAAAACAAAGAAAAACAAAAACATTTGAACCTAAAAAAAATTCAAATTTTGACAAAGTTAGATTTCATCACTTTTGAATAGTTGGATTAGGTTCTCTTGTCTCAATCTTATCCGTTGATTTGTTTCTCTAAAATCAAACAAGATAAGATTTCGTCTCATAACTAAATTGTAATGCCTTTGCAATTTAGGTATGTTGTTTGTTTATGTTTTCGGTTTATGTCTCTAAACTTCCATGTCATTTTAATATGTAGTGGTTAGAGATTCAAGTAAGTTAATCTCTTCTACTTCTTTGTTTGTTGTTTTGTCAATTACAACCAACCAAATGTATAACTAGGATAACATACTGTGTGTTGTTTATTTTTCGTTGCGTATTTAATTATTTAAATTAAATTAATCCTAATAATATGCTTAGAAATCCAACACTTATACCACATGTTCACACTCAAGATGACCGAATAGAAGTGTTCTTGAAGCGCCTTCAGTTGATCGCTCAAACCTTGGTCATGTGCACCATGCTTCCGGAATTTGCTTGGGGCTATGCAATTGTGCACACAACTATGTTGGTTCGCCTAAGACCCATTACCATCTAATCCTTTTCAATATTACAGTTGGTTATTGGTTATGAGCCTAAAGTCTCGCACTTACATGTGTTTGATGTGCATCTTATGATTCACCATCCATTATTCGATAATTAAAGCCCGACATGCAACCGCTTTACCGCTTGCTTTGTGGATTATCACTTCGATGATAATCTTCATGTCGTTAAGGGGAGATAAGAACGTTAACGGTCACGAAGAATGTCGTGAGTTGTCATGAATTAACCCCATTATGTCTCATCTAGATCACTGCACTAAACAACCTGAAACTGAAGTGTGATATATTCTAGATCTATAGAGCACATGGCCGGTCTAGAGATTTTTGAGGCTCGAGGCAACGCCAAAAAACGTGCCCTCACTTTATTATAATAAAATTATTTGTTTTCACAGGTAAGACATCGATAAAATTATACTTAGAAAAGCACTTCAAACTTAATAATTTATAAACACGGAAAAACTAATTTATTTTGTATTGTGAGAAGGAAAAAAAAAAAAAAAAAAAAAAAAACTCCAGGTTTACAAGTAGATAGATATGAGTTTTGTTTTTTATCTGAACTTTTAAAGTGTTTTTGTATAAATCGTGAGGTGTTTTTTCTTATTTTCTAACCTTGTCAATATGGGACTAAAAAATAATGATGTTTTTGAGTCTTTAATTTATATGTATAACTAATAAATGGGTACTAAATTAAACTTTTTGATGACACGTCATATGATTTGCAAATTTGGTCTAAAAATTTGGTCAATGCATGACTCTTTGTTGAAAATTAGACTTGAATTGGAACAAATGTTTAAAAATAACAACCCACATAGCTACTAGCTACTAATTAAAAATAAATTAACAACTAAACAAAAATTCGTAAAAATTGAAAATAATAAACATGCACTTAGCATTTCAAACTTAGGACCTCTCGTTAATTTTAAACAACAAAAACCATTGATTCTAATTAAACTTCTTCATCATTAAGTCAAATTTTATATATTTATACTCTTATGATGAAAAGAAAATTGTAAAAAATGAAAAATAAATAAGCACACACGGTGTTTTAAACCCAAGACCTCCTCATTAATTTGAAACAACAAAACCACCAGTTCTAGTTCAATTTCTTTGTCATTGAACCAAATTTTATAAATTTATACTCTTATGAAAACATATATAAATATATCGTCCTAATAATTTTGGTGCCCCCAATTATTTTGGGCCCCGGACGATTGCCCTGCCAACACTGGGCCTGGCCCGGCCCTGATAGAGCATTGCTTACAACATGTCTAATGTTTTTACTAATCTAGCAAAAGTGACGAGATCACATATACCAGTTGAAAACAAGCATGCAAGGATAGATGTGCCACACGTATGTCGAAATATCCCTTGGAAAGACAAGCCGCCCCCGAAGGAAGGTTGGTCGTACCTATTGCGCAGCCCATTATACTGGTGGCTAGCCAGTCATCTAATCCTACCATGAAGCTTGGTAGACCAGTTGGTTAAAAGGATTCACAATCCAAAAGAGGAAAGCCATAATACACACACACACACATTAATGAACCTAGTTTGAATCTTACCAGTGCTAACTTATCAATTCCTATGCATGAGGTTATTTTAGATTATGGAAGCATCCTCGAAAAGACGAATTCGCCTCCCGAGATCATAGATTTCAATCCATTATGCTAGCTTGGATGTACTCTGGATTCAAAATGAGATGATAGTCGATGATACATTTGTATACACAATGGTTACTAATACCATGATGAGTGATGATATTGAACCATGTCCCGATGATGAATATAAACATAGAATTGTTTGGTCAAACTGAAAACAAGCAATCCAGGTTGAACTTGATTCCCTTGCGAAATGTAAAGTGTTTGCGCTTGTAGTTCATACAGCTCTACATGTGAAACATGTTGGCTATAAATGGGTTTTCGTATGCACACATAATGAAAAGAATGAAATAGTGTGATATAAGGCATGCCTTATGGCGCAAGGCTTTTCTCAACACCTTGGGATTGATTATGAGGAGACGTACTCCCCCATAATAGATGTCATAACATTCAGCTACTTTATCAGTTTGGTAGTTTTCAAAAAACCGAATATGCAATTTATAGATGTGGTAACCACGTATCTATATGAAAGTTTCCGAACGACTTATATTGATTGGATCAAATAGTTCTATACCACGGAACACCCTCTTAATTAGATTGATGTGTTCACTCTGCGGATTGAAAAAGTTCTGGTGAATGTGGTATAACCGTCTGAGTGAGTATTTGATTAGTTAGGGATATGTGTATAATGAACTATACCTATGTGTCTTTATCAAGAAGTCACACTCCGGCTTTGCGATAGTTGTAGTTTATGTTGATAACATGAATACCATTGGAATTTCCAAATAGCTTGAGAAAACTGCTTCATACCTAAAGTTGAAATTTGAGATGAAAGATCTAGGTAAAACTCGATATTATCTCAACCTAGATCGAGCATTGTTTGGATAGTATTTATGATCCACCAATCAAACTATATACATAAGGTGTTGCGACTCTTTAATGAATATAGAGTGGAAAATTTAAGTACTTCTATGGTCGTCCGAACACTAGATGTAGAACGAGACCCTTTTCGTCCTAAAGAAGCTGCGGAAAAGGTTTTGGAGCCTGAAGTTCCACATCTCAGTGCACTAAACCGGGCATTTCATTCGATGTTAATCTTTTGGAAAGATATAACAATACGCCAACACGCAGACACTGGAATGGTGTCAAAGACATCATTTGTTACCATAAGGGTCCTACAGATTGAGTTTGTTCAATCCTTATGCATCTGAGAATAGATCATACTTGCTTGGTCTTTAGAATAATGCTCGTCTTATTGATTATGCCAACGTAGTTATCTATCTGATCCATACAAGACACATTCTCAAACGAGTTATGTCTTTACCATTGGAGACATCGAAATACCTTGGAGGTCTACCAAACAGACCTTAGTTGCGGTTTCTTCAAACCATGCTGAAATTCTCCCTTTTCATGAAGCTACTCGTGAATGCTTCTGGCCGAAAGCCGTTGTTAAGCATATTCAAAGCTTTGCATACTTTCTTTCATTGTTGACATCTACAATGATCTATGATAACAAAACCTCTTGTATCGACGAGATAAAGAAATGATACATCAAATGAGACAACACCAAGCATAACGCACTGAAATTCTTCTTCTCACATCAACAGTAAGAGCATCAAAAGATTGACGTCAAGTAAATCCAATCCTATGACAACCTTGTTGACCTATTCACGAGGTCACTACCAAATGCTACTTTTCATAAACTTTTTAAAGTAATTAATATGCATAAATTGTCTGATTTGCAATGCTAGTAGTTCTTACTGGAAGTTTTGTCAAACTCTGGGTGACTATATGTAAGTATACTCACTTGACCTTAGTGTATCCTTTTGCTTAGATCAGAAGCATTTTTCCCACTGGGTTTTTGCTAACCGACGAGGTTTAACGGGTTACCTACTCTGAGCTGGTCATACCCCTGTGCATTCTACTTACGTTCTAAAGGCGTTTAGTTTTGACTTAATGCATCTTCTCACTTTTATTCTTAAGCTATGACTTTTATCTTACCTTGGATTTTACCATAGCTAGGTTTTGAGACTTGCATTTGCTCATTGTGCCAACTAGACAAGACGACTTCAACTACTTCTACATCATCCATGAAGATCTAATACGGCAACTACTTGAGTATTTACACACTCAAGGGGGAGTGTTGTGATATCAATTATAGCACATGTGTGATTGTTTAAATCATTGGTAGATTGTTAGGATAATAGAAGATCTTATTTCTTTAGGTTTGTATTACTTACAAGGCAAAGAATCTCGTCCATTTTAACATAAATAAAGGCACAAGTGATGAAAAATATGCATCCTAAAAATTCGTCAACTCTCTCTTCATCTCTACTGTCGCACGCTCTTTCTCCCTTCAATAATAATTCAATTACGTGTGTGAAGACCTAGCTAATTTAGGGTAGTTTGGCAAGCCAAAGGCATACTTGCCAACCATCCTTATATATATCTGCAAGAAAAAGAAAAGGCATGTTTTTGATCGATGATCATTTGATTTAGTGACATTTTCTATATATTTTGCTAGATCGGATGTTTTGAACTCATATTGTATGAATGAGATTTGATGTTGTTGTTGTATACTTAATAATAAAAAGCACAAATGATTTTGTGGCAAATTTATAATGCAATTCAGTGACAGATTAAAAAAAAAAAAAAAAAAAAAATTTCGCGTGGACATGACATGACGAAGAAGCTATAAAATATTGATCAAGTTTTCAAATGTTTGTTTGTATAAGCTAATAAAAGTAGCAATTAAAATAAAAAACACCAATGTCAATGCATTTGTATTATTAATTTAGCCTTGCTTCAACCTCCTTTTTGAGGCATTTAATCGAACAAGTTGCAGACTTGGACCTCACGTTTGGGTGTGCAATTTAATGGGAGAAGAAGATGGTGTATATTGTGTAGGGCAAACAGCCTGGATCTCACGCATCTGCCACCGGATGCAGGGGAAGGTGAACAGATGCAATGTATGTTTTTTTTTAACATAGGAGATATCCCACCATATAATGACAGTAGATTAATTTTCCTTTTTATATAACTTCAATACTATATGAGACGGCATTGTATTTTTGACCTCTGAATAAAACGGTACACCAAAATAAATTTGGTAGCCTCAATAAATACATTCGTGAGGGTTTTAGCTTGAATTAAGAGTTTGAAACATTTACTCATTTTCCTCTAGACCAAACATTTGGGTTAAATTCAATGTATGTTAGAAGAGAACATAATGTGCAATATGATTTTGCACATGGAAAAGACACACACATGTTAGACAATAAAATACTTTTTTTTTTTTTTGGTCGAAAAAATATTAATATGTTGGGTAACATGTTTCGAATTCAGAACCTTGATCAATGTTGATTCCATGTTTTACAATCATTGGAAGGAATATCAATTTCCTTGTAATTTTTCCTATTCATTTCATCAAGATTTATTACTTATTTTGTAACTATATTGTGTGAATTGCCATTGCGACTGTCACAAATGTATGAGATCAAGTAATTTTTTGTGGATCCAAAGTACAAGAAGGGACTTTGTCATCCATAAGAGCACTTCCAGCATGGGGAATGGTCTAGTGGATAGGCTTCATTTCCAATCCAATTGCCCCCTAAACTAGCTCCAACTCATTCGAGCTATTAGGTTAAGGGGGAGCTCGTGGAAGAGGGCAAGCGGGAGTCCACGGCCCGAATGCCTGAGGAGAAGTGACATCAAGCTCACGTCATCACGACATCAGCCACGTTCTAAAAAAATTTGTGTCAGGCACGTGGGCAACACACGCATGTGGAGGCGCGTCTCGGGCCTATTTTCAGATGATGTGGCCCATGTGTCAGCCTCACTCAGTCACTTTGAATCTGGATCATTTGATTTCCAGATCAAAGATCCAGGTTTTTCGGCTTTAAATATTTTTTAGAAAAAGAAAAAAATCAGAAACGTTTGGGTGGGTCACGTGTCTCATTCTAGACGGTTGGATTTCAAATTTTTTTGTAATCAGACGGTTTAGATTAATTAAGTTAATAATCTTTTTTAAAACTAATTAAAAATCCGAAAAAATTGAAAATAATAATATATATTTTTTTTAATAAATACATTACCATTTTCTCCCACCTTACACTACATTTGAATATTTTCAACGATTCTAAATAGGTGTCACGCTATGGAATTGGTTAAAAATCTTATTGAAATCTATTTATAAAAATTGTACTTTCGGATAATGACATATGACGTGATGGGATCGGTTAAAAATCTTATTCGAAATTTAAATTTAAATTATTTTTATTATTTTATAAAATAAAAAATACTAATATTTTATTGCCTATTGCCATGGCTAATTCAGTTTAGGGTTGGAGATACAAAAGGTAATTATTGTTCATTAAACGCAGTTACTGTTCAGTGGAGGGGATTCACTTGCCAATTGCCAATTGCCATGAGGGGCCTTCCTACACTGGAAATGCTTCAAGGACTTATGGTTGTTGATATGATTTTTGCCACCTGCGCAAATAGGGATAAAAACACTAAAAAATACTTGCAAGAGTACAAAATTATTGTAGTATAGCAGCTCAAGCAAAGTCATTTTTCACAAGGATTGAATAAATAATTAATGTAAATACTAAATCTTAATTAATTATTTGAAAACAAAGTTTGGAAAGGGTTGATTTTAGGACTTAAAATAATAAAACGAATTAAAAAAATAATTAAATAATTGGCAAAGTAAAGAAAGCAAAAGAAAACGTTTTTGGAAAGCAATTTAAACACTAGGATTCCACTGTCATCATTAACAATCCTACGAAATTACCAATTACTTATGAATTTCCACATACATGCTTTGAAGGTCAAGTTTTCCTAATGCATATTTTCCTCGTGATGTTCAAGTGAAAACGTATATCTAACATGCAACTCATCTGTAATGTTCAGGTCAAATATAAACATGCAAAACTCATTAAGCTTTGTGAAAACCCTTTGAAAAACCATACAACCCTTAAGAGCATGATGTTCGCCTTAAGTGAACTTACAATTACTAATCACAAGAAGCCCTCCTCAATTTCAGGGTGATGTTCCAACAGAAATTGCATTAAATTACTTGTCTGAATACCTTAATGATCGTGAATCACTAAGAGAAATAAATAGTTTAAACACGGTGATTAATAATTCAAAGCAAGCATGCATCCATTCATAAGCAAATTTATAAAATCACATATTCATGTTAAGACTCATGGCCTCGCCCTAGCAAAAGGACTAGTTATGAACAATCATAATAAAAACTAAAGAAAATATCATTTACTAGAAAAATGATTGAAAACACTTTGTAGGTAAAAGGTTTGAAATTCTCCAAAGTATTGCGTTCCCCCTTCTCAAAACCCTAATGGCTAAATAGTCTTATTTATACACTACTACAAAATAAAACCTACCTAGAAAAGACCTTCTAAAAACTAGGAAACATAATAAAATAAAATAACTAATAAATACATTCCTATTCTAACTTTGGGAAATCAAGGCTCCAAATTAGGTCCAAAACGGCTTGAATTAAAGTTTGAGATATGCCGAACATAATTGTAGAAGGCCTCGAACCCAAAAGATATCATAATGGACGCCAAAAAGCCCAAATAAGCCCAAAACGTCATTTTGATAGCATTGTGTATTGCTCCTTTATTTTATTGCTATAAAATAACCACTTGGTAGAAAAAAGCCAAAATTTTGACTGCTATAAAATAACCACTTGGTAGAAAAAAGCCAAAATTTTGACACGATCAAGCTAGTAGACTCATGAACATCCTCCAATTATATTCACTCCAAAATTCATCCGTTTGAATACTTTTTGCTCAAGAGGAATTCAAATATTCTACATTGAAAATATAATTTAAAGTATCAAAATTCACACAAAATAACCAATAAATTAATACTAAGATTAAAATAAAATATATAGTACAATATAACTCATCAGTTGTCATAAAAACTTAAAAAGTAAAAACATTTTCTTAAAAATGAAACATCTGCTATGTACTTTTAAAAAAAGGGCATCGAGAATAGAGAGATAGAAACATGACTTCTACTTTTCCAGCTTCAACAAAAAATCTTCGCTATAAGTGCGCTTCTTTTTACATGTTTATAACAGAACACTTCTAACACAAGCACTACAAAATTAGTAACCCTCGATCTCGACAATGATTAAACGACTAAATTGACCAATTGAAAACACAAGAACTAATTAGCCAAATGAGTTAATTAAATACAGGGGAAAAATTGTTATCTTATGACAAACTTTTTAAATGATAGATTTGTTATGTTATTTTGAAGTATCTTATACGGTTTGGATAATGTTTGCGTCCTTTTGGAGATCGTTTAGTTATTCATACGTTAAATCAATCAATGATTATGGTAATAAGTAGTATCCTCACAATAAATCATCAATTTGTTTTATGTATATGAATAACTAAGAGATCTTCAAATTCAAATTTTTGGCACATGCAATCTTTAAATGATGATAAAGAAAATAAGCAGTTCCGATTATAATGTTTAGTTCGTTAATTGTAAAGAGAGGCACAAGAGGTTTCAATGGTATAGGGGTATTTTATTGTAATTTCCTTACAATTTTATCTGTATTACCACCCGAAGGAAAAAAAGAGGGAATAGAATAAAAAATCACATCATCTCAACTGTATTACCGAACCGATGAATACGACCTTGAATCCTGCTCATCGTCTTCTCCTCTCAACCAAACCATTCCAATTCCTGAAAACCAATCACCCAAATCCACAAGCCAACACAAACCCACCTCCATTTCCCAGTACTCCACTCCCCCACCTCACTCTTCGACCTCCAACTCACTCAAACTCACTGTTCGGCCGAGTGAACTCGCACCTCCCGCGTTCCCACAGCTCGTCTTCGAGCCCCTCACAACCCCAATTCGTTCTCGAAATTCTTGTCCTATTTGCCTTCTCTCTTGCCCTTCTCTGCCTGCGCCTCTTCTCCGCCGTCCTATTGCCGGAGTTTCCTCGCCGATGGCAGGGCCTCGTGGCGTTTGCTCCCAAAGCTGAAGCCAGAACCAGTGCCTACCCTCCGCATGTGTGGCAAGCCGTTGTTGCTTACGAGGACAGGAGGTTCTTTAGGCATTTTGGGATCGACCCAGTTGGGATTGCTCGTGCAGTGGTGTCATTTTCGGCCTTAGGCGGCGGCAGCACGATTACCCAGCAGGTACAACTTTGTTGAACGTTTTACGCACAGCATGTGTTCGACGTTTTTACTCAAAGAAATATATTTTTTTAACTCCTTTTTTATTAGCTACAATAAGCATATTTTGATATTTGGTTTCAAAAATGATGTGTTTATTGTGTATCATCATTATGTTGTTATCATGTCACTGTTGTGTCTTCGATATATAATAATATGTCGTCGATATGTCATTGTTGTGTCATCTGATATATAAATAATGTATCGAAGTTACGGGAAATGATCGGCAAACCAAATGTATTGTTTATTGTAGCTATTTTCCCTTTAGAAAATGGTTCCTTTTGTTCTTCTTTATTAATTTGTTATGTATGTGTAGACAATATTTTATAAAGCATGATTGATGGTTGTGATTCGTGAATGCATGGTCTGAAAACGGAATAGTTATATAAAGAACAATCAAGTTAGAATAAAAATAATGGTTTTTTACCTTCTGGTGTCACATTGGCACGAACTCTTTATTACAGCTTGTAATGGCATGCGCGGTGTTTTATTTATTTTGAAGTAAGAAGAGTATAAAATATAGAAATTTGGAATGCTAATTGTGTGAAAATGGTAAGGATATAAAAATTATGTTAATGCACGACACGCCAATCTTCTTAGTTTAGATAAGGACCTGCTGAGGTTTGGCCGGCACTGAGATTTTAATATATTGCAAACCCAGCTGATCTTGGCACCGAATAAATGATTTTTATCTATTTTGTCTACCAGTTAGGAACAAGTGGGTGGAGAGAGACATGTTGAGAGAGAGAGAGAGAGAGAGAGAGAGAGAGGGAGAGTCAACGCCAGTGTAAAACCCAGAAGCAGAATTGGACAAAAGGCATGGAGATAGCCAGAATAGACCATTTCCAGCCTCAACAAAACAAACCTTTGTCAAACCCTCTATTTGTTTTCGCTCTTCATTCCGTCCAACCCCTGCATGGGGTCCTTCTTATTCATCCGTACCGTTTTCCTACCTTTTCTTCTCTTTATTCTCGTCTCCGGTGGTTCTTTCTCAGAGTTCATATACCCGGACTTCTCAGCTTCTTACTTCCACTTCATTGACAATGCCGGTGCCTTCTTGTCCTCTCGAAATGGAACATTTAAAGCTGCTATTGTCAATACGGATGCTAATCAACATAACTTCTATTTGTGCATCATCCATACGGCATCCAACACCTTCATCTGGACTGCTAATCGTGATGCTTCCATCTCGGCTTCTGCTGAGATGAATCTTACGGCTAAAGGTATTAGCATCTCAGATGACGATGGTAATCCTGTATGGTCAACTCCACAATTCAAGTCATCAGTTTCTGCATTATTGCTGAATGAAATGGGTAATCTTATCCTTCTTGATCAGTTCAATCATTCCCTTTGGGAAAGTTTTCAAAACCCAAGGGATACGATTGTGTATGGGCAACACTTACCAGTTGGGTCTTTTCTGTCCAGTACTCTATCGAATTTTTCAACTGGTGATTACAAGCTCGTACTAAGTGGTTCTGATGCAATACTGCAATGGCATGGACAGACATATTGGAAATTGTCAATGGATACAACTGCTTATACAAACTCAAACGCTATAGTGGAATACATGGCCATTAACGGAACAGGTCTTCAACTGCTTGGTCGTAATGGAACAGTGGTTGTGATTCATGTGCTCTTGTCACCCTCTGACTTTCGTATTGCCAAGTTGGATTCCTCTGGCAAATTCATTGTCCAAAGTTTTTCTGGTACAGACTGGAAGCAAGAATTTGTTGCGCCAACTGGTGATTGTCAAATTCCATCCGTTTGTGGCAGACTTGGTTTGTGTACTGCATCCACCACCCATAGTTGTTCATGCCCTGCAAACTTCCTTGTAGGTTCACAAGATACAGGTGGTTGTGTGCCAAGTGGTTCTTATTCATTGCCGGTTCCTTGCAACTCAACCGATAATGGTAGTCAATTAAATTCACCAGCCGTCTCATATTTCAGGCTTGACTACGGTACGGATTATTTTTCCAATATTTTCTTTGATCCTGTAAGATATGGTGTCAATTTGTCAACCTGTCAAGATCTCTGCTCAAAAGACTGCTCTTGCTTGGGAATTTTCTATGGAAATTCATCTGGTTCTTGCTATACACTTAAAGATGTTTTGGGTTCCATTTTTGTGAGTGAAAGTGCTCAAAATGACCGGTTGGGCTACATCAAAGCTCTTGTTGGATCTACTCCATCAAACTTCAGTGATAATAAGAATCCTAGTAGAAAAAAGTTTCCTGTAGTTGCTCTGGTGCTTTTGCCATTCAGTGGGTTCTTTCTGTTGGTAGCTCTAGGTTTCCTCTTGTGGGGAAGACGGGGACAGTCAAAGAAAAGAGACATAAAATTGGGGCATTTTGGGTCACTTTCCTCAGGAGATATGGATGCTTTCTACATCCCCGGTTTACCTAGGAGGTTTGATCTTGAAGAACTTGAAGTGGCTACAGATGGTTTCAAGACCCTGATCGGTTCAGGTGGGTTTGGTGCCGTGTATAAGGCTGTTCTACCTGATAAAACTGTTGTGGCTGTAAAGAAGATAATGAATTTAGGTGTTCAAGGGAAAAAGGATTTCTGCACCGAGATTGCAATAATTGGTAATATTCACCATGCCAATTTGGTCAAATTGAAAGGGTTTTGTGCCCAAGGGAGACAACGCCTTCTGGTTTATGAGTATATGAATCGTGGCTCACTTGACCGGAGTCTTTTTGGCACTGGACCAGTCTTAGAATGGCAAGAGAGGCTTGACATAGCACTAGGGACAGCACGTGGGCTTGCATACCTGCACAGTGGATGCGAACAGAAGATAATCCACTGTGATGTCAAGCCAGAGAACATTCTCTTGCATGACCAATTTCAGGCAAAGATCTCAGATTTTGGTCTTTCAAAGCTTTTAACTCCTGAACAGTCTAGTCTGTTTACAACTATGAGAGGCACGCGGGGTTATCTTGCACCAGAATGGCTAACTAATTCTGCAATCTCGGAAAAAGCTGATGTCTATAGTTTTGGAATGGTACTTCTTGAACTTGTGAGTGGAAGGAAAAATACATTACGACTGCAAAGCCATAGCCTGAATAACAGTGGGAGTGGTGGCGGTCAGTCATCATCATCATCTGTGTCATTACTTGTTTATTTTCCTCTATTTGCACTGGAGATGCATGAGCAGGGGAGGTACTTGGAGCTTGTTGACTTGAGATTGGAGGGACGGGTGACAAGTGAAGAAGTGGAGAAGTTTGTGCGTGTTGCATTGTGCTGTGTTCAGGAGGATCCAACACTCAGGCCGAGTATGAATACGGTTGTTGGCATGCTGGAAGGTGGGATCCCTTTAGGTCAGCCAAATTTGGAATCACTGAATTTCTTGCGCTTTATTGGGCGTGGGTTCACTGAGGCTTCTATGATAGATGAGGGAACTGATCAAAATGAGAGAGTGTTGTATCCAGAAGCGTATGCTTCAACAGCAACAATGGACTCGCGTACTTTCTTCTCTTACGTCTCTTCACAGCAGGTTTCAGGCCCAAGATAGTGTTTTAGTTAAGCAGCTTGTGTATAGTTGAATTGTGAACGGGAATCAAATGTTTGTTCTTACATTCCACAAGGTCCAAAGTCTGCGAATGACTGTTATTTGTGCGGTTTGTGTAAAGAGTTGTTTGAGTAAGTAATAAGAGTTAATTGTATGGAAATAAGATGTATCCTTTCTATTTAGTATGTTGCCATAAATGTTATTTATGATATGCTAATTTTCCCCACCTGTTTGCCTGAGTTTTCTTCTCACTTGGTTTGTTATGCAGTCAGAGATATGATTGTGCAATTTCACTCATGGTATTTATATTTTCTATTAACAAACCTCATCTTTCCTCTGCTCACTATTTGCCTGTTTGTGATTTACATTGTAAGAACTAGAAGGTTTCTTTTGATATTTGTTATGATTGAACACCCTTTATAACTAAGAAGAATTCATTTGGTTTTCGGTATTCATATGATTCGACTGTCGTTTACTTTCTCGACTAATGATTCTGTATATTCTTCTTGTTCTAATCTCACATGGCAGCTGGTGAAAAATACTTTCCTTAAAAATGAACGCACATTCTCAAGAAAATTGGTTGAGATGGTGTTGTCACTAGCATTGGAGAGGACAATGTCAAAGGGGGAAATATTGAGCTGCTATATGAGTAAGGTCAGACATACTTGTCATTTATCGGATCACTGAACATATATCTCTGACATGCCTATATATTAATTGTGTTTAATATTCTTTATCCGTAAGTATACAAGTTTATCTATCTATCAGGGATGGCATTTCTCTGTACTACTTTTGAACTCACTGCAAGTCCAGATGGTTGGTTATTAGGTGCAATTTTGGTGAGGTCCGTTTTTGGTTGGGTTGTCGTATGCTAGGTAGGAAAGAGATCTGTACATGTGAAGAGATTACTAGTGACGAATGTGCAAGGCACTTCATGAGAAATACATATGCATATAGAGTACGTTACACATAGATACATTGTACAGATATTACTGAATCCGGACCGCACATTATACATAACAGAGCCAGGGTGTATGACAGGTATACTGGGGACATGGAATTTATGGTGTTGAATCAGCATCTGCATTTTATTTTGGTAAGCATCCATCTTGTCTAAGTTTGGGGGAGTCCTCAATGCTTGCCGGATTAATACCTGCCCCAGAACTTCGATCGCCACTCAGAGATCCTTCCAGGTTTGTCATTTCTGTTATTGTTTTGGTTCTTAGCTTTGTTCTTTGTGCTACTACCCATGGTAGCTCCACAACTGCAAAGTATTGCAATTTGTTTTCCGGTCAGTAGTTTAATACAAGTTAAAGCAAACTTCTACTATGTCATAGAGGAAAAACTTTCCAAGCCAGAGTATTGAAGAGGATGGTGGACGTAGGCTATCTTGACATTGAAACAGCACTTTCGGTCATGAAACAATATCTTCCTCTGCAAGTTAATGAGTCAGAAGCCCCTGTTGTCCTTCCCCCGGGAGGTATGTACATGTTTCCGACGGCTACATATAAGATGTTCGTTGATGATGATGATGCATCCTATGCAGTTGTTCTAAATCTTGAGCTAAAAATTATTTCCTTTTACCAACGGTTTTTTTTTCTTTTTCGCTTCGTTACTTTCAAATGACCTTGTTGGTTTGGGATCTTACTGTTGCGGTAAATTAAATTTTATCTCAGGAGGTAGAAACTCCAAATTCAAGGACATATGGGACTGGGAAACAGAAAGTAAAATATTGGAAGCATGTGAGGATATGGACAGATGGGCTATCAATGTCCTACAAACTGCTTCACCAAATTGTTTGGTGCATCCAATTACTGGTTGTGACCTGTGACTGAGGAGTCCTCGACTCCTAGGACAAAGAACAATACATATCCTAAACAAGGACACTGGGTCCTATGGGGTTCCTTTTGCTGAACAATCATTGTACTGCATACATAAGCAATATCTTTCACTTGGTCGTATTCTTGGGAATATTAATTACTTCTTTTGTAATAGATATTTTTCATCATCAACGAACATCTTATGTGTCATGCAGAAGTTCTAAGACTTATTAGTTCATCTTACAGGAAATTTTCTATTATGAGTGAACCATTAAGGAAGTTTCCATTATTAACTAGTTCTTCTTACAAGAAACCTTGATTGTGACATATTGATTGATAATTGAACCATGTTTATGGGAATTGCGTGAAAGTAGGATGCTGGTGAATAAAATTGGTATTGACCTTACTATTTACGAGATTCAAACCCAAGATCATTCACTTACAAGTGGAGAGAATATCACTGCACCATAGCAAGTAGTAGAAATTCAATAGAGTTTTATATAACATTCTTGAATAAAATATCCCATTGACTTGATTTGGTTCATGAATACAAGAAATAGTGAGAATTCATGATCTCTGTCAATTCTAAAGTCCACCATTTGATCAATTGATGTCATTTCATTAAGCCTCCTAAATTACATTCATCCATCCTAAAGATTTCATTTAAGTTGGAATTTGGTTATTCACCATGTTAGTAAAGGAAATTGAGGTTCCACCATAAAACCATTTTGCAATAGTAGCCCAACTTACTTATAAGCTCATGCAAGGTCGCTCTTTCTATCAATGTGAGATTATTCTCAACACGCCCCCTCACATGTGGTGAATTTTCCAGCCTAACACGTGGACAACACAATGGGTGACGTGGAGCGCATGTGGCCGTTTGACTTCACATGTGGCGCATCTTAACCAAGCTATCCAACCAACTCCATTTAGGATCTAGGTAGGCATTAGGAACGGGTTCTCACACTTTCAAAAGTCTACCATGTAGATTTAACACTCAATTTAAAATTGAATTGAAATACCTACTTATGGTCTCCCGGACAGACAGAACCCACTCCCAATTGTGCGATTCTTTACATGATGTGCAAATATATGCAAAAACATGCAAACTCGTTCTTCCATTGTCACTACACCATCCAATTCGACTCTTACCGTGGTCACTAAGCATCTGATTTGGTTCACACAGTGAACATCATCATGTCCTATTATATTGTCTAAATAGGCTGACACTACCATTCTCTTGACAAATGTGTAATTTCTAAGTGCAAGTTTCCGATTCCGCCTTCTAGCAGAATTATGATTGATCATAAACCACATCATCAACCAAGTCACACTATTCAAGTACCACAACTTATCAATGAAGCAGCCACAATCTTTCTTTCATCCATGCCTAGTGAAAATATAAAATAACTTTATTAGATGTTGGCAAATAAATAAATCATTGGATATATGTAAGTAATGACACAAGAAGGATACAAGAAGACATGATTGTTAGCCAGTTAAAGCAAGGATGTAAACAAGATTAAACATTCGTAGGATACAAGAATACATGGTTATTGTCTAATTATCTTGCTGTCTGGCCATGAATATATGGTTATTGGCTAATTATCTTGCTGTCTAATTTTGATGTATTGAAGTATATTTTTCCCTTATAAAGATCACTAATGTGGATTTAAGAATTAGAATTTCCTAGTCTTCAGAATGGGCGACATAAAATGGTGAAATTAATGTGTTTTGTGTTCTGTGGACAACGTTGGAAGTTCAAACTTGAATTCAGAATCACAATCTGCTTTTAGCTGAAACAGAGGGATATTATACAATGCAACAAAACTATACAAACTTTGACATTCATGTTCGACATTCATAATCATTTGTTATTACTATGGATGATTCAGTTGGATGTTGTAACAAATGGTTCAGATCTTGACTTACAACAAACCCTAAATTTCAAACCCAACAATAAACCCTAAAATTCGAAAATTCTAATTAAGACACAAAATTATATAAATCAGTTGCAAATTTAGAAAGAAAACAATAACTAGATTCAATCAATTGAAAGAAAATTGCAGTAAAAATAGAAGGAGAAGGGAAGAATAGAAGGAGCGGGCGGAACCTGGGAAGAAGGAGGAGGAGGAGGAGTAGGAGAAGAAGAACCTGGGATTAAGACGAAGTAGAAGAAAGAGTAAGAGAAGACGAACCTGGGATTCTAATGAGAGAGCAAGCGCGAGAGGCAGGGAGAGCGAGACTCGACTAAATAAATTTAAAATCACGTTGTAGTCAATTAAAGAATTTTAAAGCATTTTAGAATCCATTCAAATCTAGGTGTAATCAATTAAAAGATTTTAAAATCCATTCAAATCTAAGTATAGTCAATTAAAAGATTTTAAAATCCATTCAAATCCAAGTGTAATCAATTAAAAGATTTTATAGTATTTTAAAATCCATCAAAATCTAAGTGTATTAAAAAAATTAAGATTTTGGAGGATTTCAATAAGTTGCGGATTTTGTGGGGACTTAAGAGTAAAAAGTATATATATCCAAGAGTAAAAAGAATCCAACCTCACCCTCTATGATTTCAAATCCTTCCACCACAATCCATTCAAATTCTTTAAAATCCATATGAATTTTGTAGGAGTCTTTAATTTTCTTAAATCCTATCAAATCTATCGCTTTTTATATCCTTTAAAATCTTAATTTGAGTACACCCCCTAAGTAATCGGGTGCTTACCGTATATAAAACAAGTGGGGTTGGAATATTTGATCGAGAGACTATTTAATATGGACACCAAAGACATGGCTTCATATTATTAGTCTTATCTGGTGAGTTCTACGACATATCAAACGATGCCTAAGTGTTTGGTTACCTCGTGACCTTACTTTGCAGGCGCCTAATTTGCAGATGATTGCCCCATCACCATTTTCTTCTTGGAAAAGCAAGTTTCGATGGTTATGAATTTCGTAATTATCATAGCACTGGTCTCATTGAGCATGCCAAAATGTTGACCCTAAAAATACGAAGCCAATGTAGCACGCATATCGAGTAACTAGATCTAACTATGTTCTTCTTGTGAATGTAGGTGCCAACTCGCAATCGAGCTTGGTCGGATGAGTAGAATAAATGTGATGGTGGTGACCTTTTTAGGCGAAAGAATTAGAAACTTTTTGCGCCATTGAGACATGGATAGATAACCAACCAACCTAGGAGAAATATTGTTTACTTGTCCAAACTGAAGTTGCTCCTATGATGCTTGATTTTACGACTTCAGTGCAATTTATGCATCCAAACTGAAGGTATCACTGGTTGTCAAGAAAGTGTTGTTTACTTATTCACACTAAAGATGTATTGACATGAGGGTGATGATAGTTAGTGTTTTTACTGGGGGTGTGAGAAGGTTTTCTTGTAGAGCGAGGTTTTCGCGTAGAACATTTATATTGTTTTTTAAGTTGAGGAGACTTTTCATATAGCAGAATCTCTTCTATTTATAATTTATAAGGATGATTTTCATGATAAATAAGCATGCCTAGGTGGAGTTCTGAAAGGACTGTGGTTGCTTTGCATTTACCTTAATACTCTCTCCCTTTATCTCTTTAATTCCTTTCTTAGACAAAACTTCATCATCATCCTGTCTCGACCTCTTTGATTCCAACTAGAATTCTAAACTTAATCGCTTTGTGCGATTAGTTCATTCTTATTTGATCAAGAATGAATTATGATCCGTAGAATAATTCGCATTCATTCTAATCATTGACAATTTTAGATTACTTAAGACTCAACCGAACCACATCTGAATGTAATCCTTTCATAGTTCCACTTTCGTGAAGACTCGGTCTTATCAACCCTTTCTTGGACTGAAAGCCCACAGGCCTGAGGGATCATTAGTGGGCAGAGGATTGTGTTTTTCCAACTCGGATTAGCCCATTCTCGGTCGAAACTATTGTATATTGATAAAGAATATGCAACAATCAATGTATACTCATTTTTATTAATACATTAATATATTCTGGTCAAAATGAGTATTTACATACCATATACAAAGAAAACTTTTCGACTACAAAGTATAAAATGAACATACATATCAGGATTTTCTATCGTTCATTAGAGATGTTTTAAATACTAAAAATGCCATTTAGCCAAATGGCTCTTAATATCATGTTAGCACTTTAGAGCCATATATATGGAACAAATTCACTGTTGCATGACAACCCTATTAATTAATACATGTCGTTTGGATGTGTTTTTAAAATGATTGAAAATACTTTTGGTGAAAATGATTTTGATACCAATTCTTAATAAAAATTCAATTGGATCTTGAAAAAGCACTTTAAGTGTTTTATGCAAGAAACACATATCTGGTGTTTTGGTACTCAAAATCAATTTAACTAAAAATACTTTTAGACATTTTAAAAACACATTCAAACAAGCTCTACACGTAAACAAAAATTTATATATCGGACAAATTATCATTTGACTGAGAAATCGTTTAATATGAGTCGTAACGAGGCCACGTTTAACACCCAAGTCTCAACCAATAAATCCGTGCCACGTACATAATACCTCAAAACTGACGTTCCTGCAGCCAATGAAAATTGAGATGACTTGTAAAATACTAAAATTGGTGAAGGCAAAAAATAATTGGGTTATATAAATTGCTGAATTTTCCAACCAAAAAGTAAACAAATATAAATTGCAGGATCCGTTCAAAGAAGAAGAGCTTCGACGACTCTAGATTTTGGATTCTGATCTCCATGGCGTACGTCGAGCGAGGTTCTCTCTCTGCGCCTTTATTGTAATTTCGTAAATTTATTTTGCAAATGTTGGGTAATTTTATCGATTTCGGAAGCTAGGGTTTGTTGCTAGATTTGAAATTGCGGTTTGATCAGCAAATATCGTTAAATTATGTGTTTCTTATGAATAGCTCTCCGGGTTCCAAGTTTGTCAATCTTTGTTTTTTAGCTTTAATTTTCTGAAATTATCAGGACGAAATCTGTTTTTTTTCTTTTAATTTATTTTGGTAATTCTTTTGTACTATTAATCTTGATACAGATGATCATTTGGGAGGTTTTGGAACATGGGTTTTTTGTTTAATTTGGGATCCTAATTTCTTGATTTTTCAATGTTGTAATTAGGGGTTCAATTTTGTTGTTTGTGTCTTCTTTTGAAGGGGATTTTTATTTTCTATAATTTGCGATACTTGCCTTGTTAACGAGTTTGTGTTTTGCGTAGCTAACAATGACAATTAGTCAATTAGATGTGCTCCAACTTGTTTGAAGGGCTAGCATAAAGAACATTTGTGTGATTTTTATGGCGTTTCTATTTGTTTCTTTGGCTATGCTTTTTTTGGTTCTACTATGAATATTATGGATGGCAAGTGAAGATGAGCTCGGCTTGAAAATGACCATTTTGTTTTTAAAATTCGATATGAAATGTTCTATTGCTTTTTGGAAAATTCCTATGCAGGACCTATCTATCTTTCATGTTATTTATGCCTATGTTGGATTTTGAGTAGGGGGTATTTTTTGCTTTCTATGTTGTCAAGTTTCTTTTGGGCCTTAATGCCGTATCTCTGCTTTGGGTAGTGTTTGGTTTATGAAATGAAATCAAGTTGTGAATGATGAAATTGAACTAAAATTGAAACTTGACGAGAGTTAACTGGTAAAGCATGAAAATTGAAAATCAATGAGGAATGTAATTGACATTATGCATTATTTTTGGGGACGGGACATTCCATGTATTCAAATAACCAGCATTCCATTCCAAGGTTCAATCCAATGAAACCAACATTATTTTACCACAAAAACAACAACAAACAAAGCCTCATTCCACTAAGTGGGGTCGGCTATAAGAATCTTAGTACGCCTTTCTGCCCAGTTTAAGTACTCCATGTCTCTTTTAGAGTCTCTTTTCAAAATTTCTCAGGTTTTCCTTTACCCCTTTTGCCGTAGCCTTTGTCTCATAGTCACATTTTCAAACCAGAGCATCTATAGCCCTTGTGCTTACATGTTCAAACCACCCTTAACTGCTTTTCTCTCATCTTATTTTTAATTGCGGTCACTCCTACCTTACCTCGAATATCCTGATTCTTAATCCTGTCATTTCTCATGTGGCCACACATCCAACAAAGCATTTTCATCTCCGCTACACTTTTTTTGCACGTGTTGATGCAATTTTGTATGTCTCCGTAGTCAACTATCCTGGCATGAACCCGAATTGATTGTCTATGCTCATTCTCTCTCCCAAAGCTTCATTGTATGTCTCATTAACTTAATACCCTTATGTTTCATGCATTTTATTTGTCTCCCTTATTCTTGTAGATTGGCACCAATGTGCTTTTCCGCCACTCATTTGGCATCTTTTTTGTTATCAAAATCTTATTGAAAAGGTTTGTGAGCCATGCTATACCCGACTCTCCAAGACTTTCCACACTTCGTATGTCGTCGGTTCCACCACTGCACTCTTCTGTGTTACTCAACTCACCCAAAGAAGTACTTATTTCAAGTCCTTCATTGAAAATATTATGAAACAAGCTCTCTGTCTGTCCTTAACCGCGTTACCGCGTTACAATATGACTTGTATTGTTGGAAGCACTGATCCTTAATGCTCCTTAATGAGCGTGACTTAGCTGGTTTACTGATCCATGTTTGCTTGGTTAGTTGCGAGCTCAGCTGCTTCTACTAATTTAGGGCTAAGTAGCACCTACACCTATTGTTCTAATATGTAGTGGCCACGAGAAACCACAGTCCAAGAGACAGCAATGATTTTTTAGCCCAGTCCGATAAAATTGAAATTATCATATGCATGATCTATTGTTGAGACTGGGTTACTAATTTTAGTCGGATAATGCAATTAGGTGGCATCGGGAATTAGGTGTTTTGTGTGTTTCCCAGTTTTTATATTTGATAATAACAAATATCCTATATCTAAACGATGTTGGGAAATGTTAGACGATTGATACTCTTGTGTCATGATTATGGAGCTGACCAGGTGGTAATTTGCATACTTGTTTGTTTAGGTGTTGTGAAATCCAAGCGATCCATTTGGCGACTCAAGACGATAACTGATTTCTTCTGGGCCATTGTCAACTTGATAGGCGTGTTTTTTGCTACAATGTTCTCGGTAAGAATAAGAGTCGTCCTGTTCTCTGCTCTGTAAAACAGTATCTTACTTTTGGAAGTATCAAATTAATTTTGTCTACTAGAAACTTATGCTCGTAATATTTAATTGTATAGATGGAAAAGTCCGATGCTTACAAAAAAGGATCTGCTTCTGGAAAGAAATGGGATGGCGGTGGCCCCGGAGGCCCTGGAGGGCCATATGGTGGCCGTCCACGCGGGCCACCTCGCGGACTAGACAATGTCCGTGGAATTGACCATAGTAAGTTAATTATCATCATCATCATCTCTCTCTCTCTCTCTTCATTGTTTGATTTTCTTTTCTTTTTAATTCTCGTTAATACTGCTTTCTGTTGAACTCTCAGGTGCTGTACCCGCCTGTGGTTCCTGCTGTGGTTAAATGGGGGAAGAGCATATCAACATGATGTCTTGTGCATCATTTTCATTGTGCCTCGAAACTTTTTAGGAATGATAATTGGTATGTTATTGTAGATAGATCATGAACAGGGAGAGAAACACTATGATATACGCAATAATCGACTGTATTTTGCGCTTTTTTGATGCCTGATCTTAAGAATTGATGTGCCTGTTTGATCTATGTAAAAGGATGTGAGTGAGTCCTGATGATAATTTCAAGCATGAGAATCTTCTCAGAATTATTGATATGGTGAGTTGTGTGTTTCTTTGGCAAAATATTGTTTAACTTGAGTGCATCGAAAGTTGGTGTCGTAGGTAATTTTTGGTAGTGTTTTTAGGACCTTTTTACCGCACTTCACATAACTCTGGTAAATACTACTCAGGTTACAGTGTTCTATACTCGTATGCTTCAATTGTTGCCATTACAGTCATCCTTTGCGCTTATGCTGTTCGTGACTTGTATGGCAGAGATGTGGGCCTTGCCAGTGTCATGGCATCGGCACCACGACTGGGGCTAGTGGTTTAAGGCATTGGTGCCTTGATTACACTCGAGGCTGCCACGGCCCGAAAGTGTCAGAAGTGTTGTAGGGAGGGCGTAACTGAACATAAGACATAGGATGCTAGAGTAAAATTTTCTTAATCAATTGAGCTATCCATTCTTTCAACGTAGACTAATGTATTGTTTAATCTGCCTTCTAAACGCTAAATCCAGGATGTGCGAGTTTTGTTGGATATGTTTGAGTTGGGTTACAACTTCATTGGAAAACCAATTAAGGTAATAACCTATAATCAAGTCATGTCACTCTGCATTTCAATAAATAATGACTGATTTGTAGTTTTAGTTTCATAAATAGTTCATGTTTGCACTTTTAGAAATAGTGCATTTCTAAGAATAGTGCATTTATAGGCGTTTCAATTTGCAATTACTGATTACAATTTCACAGGTAGCCAAAATAGAAACCCATCATGCTCACAATCTTGATGCATCACTCAAGCAGGATATGAGCTGACAGTTTGATGCCTCAAGACACACATCCTACCGTCAAATACAACCCAATTACCAGTCATACGCCGTCACGTTAGCTAAGCCCATCACTGCCTAATGAAAAACATGTCTCAACTAGCCCAATAAAGGAAAGTGTCTTGAGTGCAAATAGAAATAGTGTCAAACTGCTAATCCAGAAACCGTTCTAGTTTGCAGTGCTAGAAATAGTTCATGTTTATCAGTTTTTGACCCATTGTTTATCAACAAAAGATAATACCATTATTCTGTAAGTTTATTACTATAATGTGACTCTGTCCAGATTGATAGTGTCATTCCTTGTGCTCAACCACAAGAAGAGTCTTCCATGTAAGAACAAGGAAGAACAAGAACAAAGAAAAGGAATCCTTCACTAATGGTTGTGAATGATTGATTTTTCTCGATCTTTTTTACCGTGGTTCTGTAGTAGCAAGTCATAAAGATTGACAAATAGAGAAACATCCAATATTCTACTCTATTTTATATTTCATCGGGAGTAATTGAAAAAGAAAAATAGTAATAATAAATAGATTTATTATCCTTTTTTTTTTTTTTTAAAACGGAGCATTGAAACTTCATTTTATTGGCCTAGCCAAGAGAATCATAAATTATTCTAATTGATTATATTAATCCCTATACCTTCCCAAAAAAGTGGATCTAATTGAACTTCACGTTCCAAATTTTTGATAATTCAATCAATCTTTCTCTTCTAGAATATTAACTGATTGGTGAAGAAGGAAGGTTAGCTTAAAAGAAGTCATGCATAGCCATGAGTTGCTTAAATTATCTCAATCATCCCCGCTTTCAGTGGAAGAACAGATATTGACTATTTATATCGGAACGAAATGTTATCTTGATTCATTAGAAATTGGATTGCAGGAATGATCAATGACTTGAGTTTAGTTCTTGGGTTTGAGTGGGGGTAACATTCCGGTCTTAAGCAAAGTCGTCCTGCCTGTCCTGTTTAGTGATTTGCATATTGGTAAGTATGATTGTAGAAATACAAATAGGCAAAAGAGCTGTTTTCAACAAATTAATATATGGGTGCCCGGTGAATCCAGACGATCAGCCTCAGAATGCGCTTCGTGCCTAAAATTCAAGGGCTTTGAAAGGGAAATGTGCATACTTGTCGTTTGTAGAGAATACATATGAAGAAAATGTGAATAAAGGTGTGGAAGTTCCTGTTGGAGTTGGAGATGCAGAAGCAGTGAACATGATTCTTGCCGTGGCTCGTACAGAAGGAAGAAATGTGGTGAAAAGGAGTCCCAGTTTGGGAGAAGGGTAGTTACTCCGCATGCCCCTAACTACCTTGTGTAGGGGTGAGCATAAAAACCGTCAAACCGCAAAACCGCATCGAATTGTATGAAAAAAAACCAAAAAGTACCGTGTTGACCGGAAAAAGTCAACTTTGAGTCAAAAACCGAACCGAACCGTTCAAACCGGTTCCGTTTTCGAATGATCAAGAACCGGCCGGAACAGAACCGAACCGCTTTATTAATAATAAATAAATAAATTATACACACGCACATGTTGCAAAAGGCTGCAATTTAATATAAGCTAGAATAATTTTTTTTTTGTGCAACTACTTGTTCTATCTAATTATCTTATGACATTGTTCTAATTTTTCTGCAGTATATTGAAAAAATTGACCCCAGAGAAGTTTGACATTCTCAAGGCCCAACTGATTGATTCTGGAATTACCACTCCAGATATTTTAAAGGTTTGTATTAACTAAATGTCTTTCAAAACTTCTTACTCCATACTGAGCTATTACTTTCCTGCCGATGAGCTTGAGGGTTCAATTTGAATTGCAGGATGTTATCTTTCTGATATTTGATAAGGCGGTGTTGGAGCCAACCTTTTGTCCTATGTATGTGCTTTTATGCTCATATCTTAATGCAAAACTTCCTCTTTTCCCACTTGAGTAGGCTGGTGGGAAAGAAATCACTTTTAATTTATGTTCAGGATACTTGAAAGATCACATCATGTAACGTTACTAGTCCTCACTTTGAATATGTCTTTTTGCTTGTTGCTGTTGTGTTGTATGCAACTTTATATAATCAGTTTTAGAAGATTTTTTAGTTTTGGAAGATGTATTTAAATGTATGATGATTTGGTGTTCAAATAATTTAGTATTCGGAACTGTAAATCAGTAAGAACTGAATCCAAACCAGTGTAGACTGAACCGTAAGGTTCTAGTTTAAATTTAAGCAGAACCACACCAAACCGAACTGTTGATATTTTCCAGTTCTGGTTCCAATTTAGGGGTGGAACCGCACCGAACTGCACCGTGCCCACCCTTAACCTTGTATTTTATTGAACTTCTTTCTTAGACCATCTTCAATGGTGAGCTAAAACCTAAAAATATTTAGCCCAGAAACAGCTTTTCTGCTCCAACCCTTCTGGCCTAAAATTTTAGCCCGAGATTATCAAAGAATAAATTAAGGTTAATTTTTTTTAAATTAACTTTTTTTTTTAAAAAAAATAAATAAATTATGTAGACTATCCTAAATTAATTATATGAACATTTTAAGCTAAAAATATTTAAATTCTGATAAATTTTGAAAAATCACTAAATCAATACATGAAAATCATGATAAATCACATAAACTTAATACAAACTACATTTAATAAACCACATAAACTTAATACAATCGAAAACTCATAAATTACATAAACTTAATAATGATATCCACCATCTTGACTTGGTGATGGACCTGGGTGATAGTCTTGAGATGAATCATCATCTTGAAATATACTCCTTCGTAAAATGTCATTTTGCTTACCACGTAAGTATTTCTTCCTCTCTAGAGTGTATTTGTCGAGGTCCTCCATCATCAAATTAACTTCGAACCTTTCTTGCTCCCTATCCCCTTCTTCCTTCATGGCCAAACGCATTTGGGCCGATTCTTCTTGCCAAGAGATATGGTTTTCGTTCAATCTTACCATTTCGCTAGCAAATTGTGCACGTATTGGATCTTGGGACTTTCCTTTTTCTCTTTGCTTACTTTTACTTATCTCTACCCAGGGTCCTTGCAAAAGAAGAAGTTGGGGTCATTTGTTCGACACCTTCATTGTCGGCAAAATTCACACCTTCATTGACATCATTTAGGGGTGGGGCTTCACTATGAAATAATCATCCACATTGTTGGTTCGCATTGGTTCCCCACCTCGGGTAATCCTTGAGGATGTTCCAAGCATGATGCAACTTAAATGCTTGATTTTTTGGTGTAGTTCTTGTCTTGTAAATTGCCATTGCTTTGTTACCTTATGCAACAAATACATAAAAACAATTAGCTGCAAAATACTGTTATGTACATGTGTTGACTCTAAAAATTACAAAACCTACGTGGCGCGCAAGCCGAGTAACTAATAAGCTAACTACGTCATTCGGTCGAATGCGGGGCGTGCCAACTCGTCGGCCGAGCTTGGCCGAGGAGTAAAATTTGTTGATGTAGCTTTGAGCGCGTCGTTGACTTCTCTATCTTGCGATTGCGACCGAGGAAGGAACGTTCTCGGTCTCTGGGTTCTACAGCCTGAAGACAAGGCTGCTAATTCTGCGGAGTTCACAAATCGTCGGAGCCTGATTCGGTCACTGTGATTATATTCGTAAGAGTATAAGCACGTCGAATCGAGATCAAACTATATGGGCACAGGTACTCAAACGTGATGTATGTCTTGATGGTGAACGTAGTTCGGCCGTCGGAATGCCGAACCCTGAAACTCACTTGTGAGTATCCAATCATAAAACCGCTCGGCGTCCAGTACGCTGAGCAATGTAATTCGTAACACCTGACTATGCCGGGAGGGCTAGCAAGGTGACCTCTGCCAACAAAGGTTCGAAAACCCTTCTCGGCCGAGACTTAGATAGATAACCGGTCGACCTCGACGTAGTGCTGTTTATCCAAACTGAACGTACTTCTCGGTCAGCTGATTCTGCGGCAGCAGTGCTGTTTATCCAAACTGAAGGTGCTCGTCGGGTGCTTCCACAGTGCTGTTTATCCAAACTGAAGGTGTGTCGGCAGGAAAAGAAAAGGAAAAATCTCAAGGTGTTTGAGAGGTTTTGCACAGGGCAATTTGTATGCTGATTTGAAGGGGCCGCTCTGTTGCATGATTTCTTGTATTTATAGTGCCCCATTCCTTGAAACCAATTCTGATTTGGATTGGGAGTCCTTGTCCCATTTCGCCTCTAACTCGAACAAACCTACTCCTACTGGGATTCTGAATTTTCCTTCTTTTCGGGACTCCATTCCTTGCCGGCCGAGAATCCTGGTCGCACCAGGACTTCATCGACCTTTTCTATTCATATAGACTACTTAGGATAGGATTTGGCCGACCTTGCCAGCTGGCCCGGGATTTATTATTCGGCCCATAGTATCTATCATTACCTTGGGCCGAGCACATCTTGCTGTTCGGCCCAACAATAATATTTTGGGCCCAAACATTGCCCCCTCGCTTCTGAGGTCGCCGACTGTTAACTCTTGGTCGGGCCTCGGCCTTGAAGAAGTGAAAACATTTATTGCCTTTTTGGACTTTACTTCCTTAATGACCATTATTCCTGCGCATTTATGAGACATGATTGCACTTTCCTCGTTGCCCCCGACGCGTGGCCACGTGTCGATTCTCTGCCGTTCTCAAAAGCTTTCAATCATGGGCCTCGAAACCGTGCACTAACTGAAACGCTTTATCCTCATTAATGCATTAAAACTGACGCCGCACGCAATCGTGCGTCCTGGATTTTCGACTCCTCGATTCCATCTTCGCAGGTTCCCGAAATATCCGAAATGATTGGAGACTTTCCCGGTTAAATTTCCCCCCAATTTGAACCAGTGCTTTTCGAATTCCATTGCTTTTTTGAATTCCAGACGTTTGATCTTCACTCTGAAAAGCCTATAAATACCCACATTTCTGTCATTCGCACCTCACGCCTTCAGAAATTCCGAAATCTCAATTTGATCTTTTCTGTTCATTCAACCAATAATTTCCAGTTCCTCCTTCTGCAATATCTTCTTCTTCCAAACCATTTCCTCTCCTCTATACCAATGGCCTCCTTCATTTCGAAGCTTTCTGACGAGGTCAATAAGTGCAAAGATTTCATCGATCGGAGCGCAATCAAAACACTACGCTTCGAGAACGACATGGCCACTACTCATCAGATCATGGGCCCCCTCTTCAGAGATGCAGTGCCGTCGTGCATCCCCACTCTTCTCAAGGAGCAGTGCCTAACACCCCTGCTTCAAGGGTTTGACTGGTCGAAATGGTGTTTGGCTCGGCCTCAAGGAGCTTGGCCCTCAACCACCACAGCCTGGGCCGCCTGGGTGGACCGAATGAGGTCCTTCTTCGGCGAGGAGTGGAAAGCCCTTGGTATCTACGATGCCATCCTGCTCTCGACCATGGAGATTACCATGGACAAGGAGCTGCTTATGGCGGCCCTCACTCTATGGTGCTCGGCCACCAACACTATGGTCCTTCCATTCGGCCCCCTCGGCCCCACGGTCCTCGACATCACGGCTATCCTTGGGACCTCTCTATCCGGCCTCCCAATCGACGTTGCTATCTCTGGATGACCATCCCTTCTTGACCTGAAGGCGTTTTTCGACGAGCGGGCCGTCGAAACGCTCGGCCGAGGCGATTGGGAGCCTTCAAAAGAAGAAGTTCAGAAGCTTCATAAGAACTTCTTCAACTACAACACTCTCATCCTCCATTTTGCTGGCCGGGGCGAGGAGAGTCTCAGGAAGGGAGAACATGAAGCCTTCATTTTCTACTGGTACAACAAATTTATTTGTTGTACCAGGTCGAACAAGTGCTTGGTCGAGAATATGCCCGTGGCCCAGGCCTTGGCTAATGGTCACTCCCTGGCGCTCAGCCCGGCTATTCTTGCCAACCTCTTCCGTTGCTTAGCCGAGACGACCATCAACAAAATCGACCCGCACCAGAACGGACCCCTCTGGGTGTTTCAACTCTAGCTACAGGTCTATTTTTCCACTCTTCGGCCTAAAGTCCTTGCTCTCCAGCGCTCAGCCGCCCTTGGCCCCCAATTGGCCTCTCGACCGGCCCCTTCGCACCGGGTTGACGAGGTTCTTAAACATTTTTTCGGTCTCGACGTCCTTTTGGACGACGAGTTCCTGGTGTGCCGGCGCCAGGAGTACCCTACCTCAATCAGGCTCCTGACGGCAACTTGGGCCGAGGCCGAGGATGCAGGCCTCCGTCAGTCTTAGGGGTCATTTGTCCTGACTCGCCGAGCTAGTTGGGAGGTCTACCATCCCCACTTCGTTGCCCGGTAGCTTGGCTACCTCCAAGGCTGCCTCATACCCCTTCTCATCTCTCGTTCCCTCCTGAGCCGGGGACGTCTTTCTGGTTCCTTCGAGAGGGAGTGCCGGACGACGGAGCAAGAGTTTCAGGAACGGTGCAAGAAGTTCTGTCTTCGGCCAACCGTTCCGGAATCCTTGGGCATCGATACTTTCAGAGACTGGTGGGACGAGTACACCTGCGACTTCTTCGGCGCCTCGGCCGAAGACGTGGTGAGCAAAGTCTTTGGCGACCGGCCGAGACCAGCGCCCTCGACCCAACCTAAGGAGTCGGCCCAAGGTAGTCTTTCCGCTCTTTTCCCTTTTTTATTATTATTTTTTTATTTTTTTTTATTTTTTATTAATCACTTTGCTCTTCAGGGGGTCGTGGGTCGAGGAAGGTTGAAGTGGTCGCCGTGGTGGTGAGGGCGAAGAAGTTAGCGCCCACGAAGAGGACCCTCACCACCGAGCGGACGGTCCCAGCTAAACGCCCCCATCGAGAGGCCGAGCGGGAGGATGATGCCCCTCGCCCTTCTAAACGCGTCAAGAAATTGGCGAAGAAGGGCGACCGGGAGATTCATGTCGTTCCTTGTGACACTACTGGGACGCCTGCTCCTACCGGCTCTCCTCCTGAGACCACGACCGATCCCATCGCCGCACCAGCTCCAGCTCCAGCTGCAGTGGGGAAGTCGGCTACGCCGGTCAAAGCACCCTCGACTCCAACGGTCGTTTTGGAGGTATAATTCTGCTTCCACTTGTTTCTTTAGGTTTCTGGTCGTAATGCTAAATGTTTTCTCTTTTTGTTCAGGATGTTGAGAGCGAGAGTGACGAAGTCCCGCTGCAACGCCGCCGTCGACCAGTCAGTTCTCCTCCCGTCCATCCTCCTCCGGTCGTCGAGGTGATCGCTCGACCGTGTTCTCCTGCGGCGGATCGTGGCAAGAGGCCTATGGCTGATCCTGAGGCCACGGCCGAAACGCCGATCCATCCGCAGGATGAAGACCCTCCCATTCCTCCATAGGAAGTCTCTTCGGCCTTTGTAAGTCTCGTTTCTTTTGTATTGATTTTTTCGTGACACATGTTTTTTTTTAAAAAAAAAAAACTATTAAATGTCAGGTGCCCGAACATTCATTTCATCGGTAATTTTATGCGCCGAGGGGCGTTGTCTACATTTCCTGGCCGCCGTCGTGGCCATAAAATGTAGATGACCTCCATCGGCCGCGTGAATTGCGTAGCGGTCTAAGGCACTGGGCTCGGCCATTAAGTTCCCTGGGTTCGAGAAATGACCCAGAGGGCATGGCCGAAGTCTCCTCTCGGCAGGTCTAAAACAATCCCCTTTTTCTTTATGCATTATATCACGACGTCTTACTTTCCTTCACAAAGTTCTCCTTTCATGTGTAGCCATCGTGGAAAGTGGAGCTCGACACTCTTCTTCAGAGTACGACCGGGGAGGCCGGTTCTTCTGCTGCTCCTGCCGATCCAGCGGGCGCCGTGCCCGAGGCCGAAGTCTTCGTGAAGCTGCACGAAGTCTTGTCTCTGACTGCCTCCCAAGCTCTCCGATGCAAGGACCTTGACTCCGTTGGAGAGTGTCTCAATGACCTTGCCAGCAGTGGTCACCTGAGCACGGAGAATATCTCTTTTCTCACCGACCTCCTGGAGCGGACTCGGCAACACTTCTACATCTTCGAGCGAGCCCTTCAAGCCGAGGATGACTTGAAGGCTGCCAAGGTCGCGCAAGAGGCCGGTCGAGCTGAGATGGAGGCAATCAAAGCTAAGAAGGCGAAGCTAACCGAGTTTGATCGCTAGATTTCTGACCTCCAGCGTCAAATTTCTGACCTTCAACGGCAAAGGTCTGCTGCTGCTGCCGAGCTTAAGAAGGACTTCGAGGCCAACAAGGCTCGGCTGATGGCCTTCACTGCTGGTGCACGGCATGTCCAGCAGTTGCAGTTCAACAAGAAGACCAGGCAGGCTGAGATCATCCTGGGCGAAGCGAAGTGGCTGGAGCTAAAAGCTGCCCTTGAGACTTTCCTCCCCTCGACCCCTTAGGAATTTAATCATTGTATTTGTTCTCTTGTAATGATTCTTTTGTTATCAATACAATGGTTATTTTGCTATCAATACAATGGTCGTTTTGCTATCAATATAATGGTCTTACTCTTGCATTTCCCATGTAATTGGATAGTACTTCTTTAAAAACTTTCCATTAATCGGCAATTTGTGAACTGAACCCGTCCGATCTCTTAAATGATATGTCCCCTTGCCGAGGACTTTGTGAACGATGAATGGCCCTTCCCAATTCGGCGACCACTTACCAAATCTGGGGTATTTAATCCCAACAGGCAACACAGTTTGCCAAACCAATTCTCCTTCGCCAAACGTTTTTTGTCTTACACGCTGGTTATACGCTCGCTCGGCAATTTTCTTTTGCGCAATGAATAAGTTACCCGCGTCGATTTGACTTTCTTCTAAGTCTTCTAATCCTTGTCGCATTGCTTGACTATATTCAATACTGAACAGATTACTCTGCTCGATTACTCGTAACGAGCTTATACTCAACTCGATCGGTATCATAGCATCGTGTCCATAAGTTAACGCGTAAGGAGTAGTTCCAGTGGCCGACCAGGGTGAAGTTCGGTATGCCCATAATGCTTCATTTAACTTCAAATGCCACAACCCAGGTTTCTCTTTTACCATTTTTTCAAGGATGCCGATCAACACTTTATTGCTTGCCTCGGTCTGCCCGTTTGCCTGTGGGTAGTACGGCGTAGATTGCTCAAGTCGGATATTCAATCTTGCCGTGTATTCCTTAAACCTATCGGCCGTAAATATAGTGCCATTATCAATTATGATCGTTTCTGGCACGCCGAATCTGGTCACAATATTCTCCTCTACGAAGTTGCATACTTCTTTAGCAGTTAATTCGGCGTATGACCTTGCCTCGACCCACTTAGTGAAATAGTCAGTTGCTACAATTATCCACGCATGTTTCGTTGCCCCCGATGATGGCGTGATTTTGCCAATTACGTCTATTGCCCAACCCCTGAATGGCCATGGTTTAGTAACCAAGTGTAGTAATTCGGCCGGGGCTCTCTGCACGGGTCCATGAATTTGGCATGATACGCATCTCCGTGCATATTCGATGCAATCCTTTAAAATATTGGGCCAAAAATAACCGTGTCGTCGGAGTAACCAGCGCATCTTTCGTCCAGACTGGTGTGCCCCATAAATTCCTTAATGTATTTCGGCCATTGCTTGGGCAGCCTCGTGTGGGCCTAGGCATAATAGTAGTAACCCGTCCTCGCCCTTGCGGTATAGTTCATTTTGGTACGACACGTAATTCATGGCGAGCACCTTCGTTCTCCGGTCGCGTTTCCCATTGGGGTTATCGAGGTACCGTAACATCGTCTTTCTCCAATCATCTGGTTCTACTTCGACGGCACATACTTCTACGGGATCTCCTCGTTCTAGTAGGGATGGGAGTGGCATTACCCTTGTGCGTATTACTTGTGCGCGTTGGAGAATTTGCTGATTGATCAAGGCGGGGTACGAGCGTTAACCCGTGGTTGCAATTCCCACAATTCGACCTAGTTTGCCCCCTATGAGTTGTGCTCCGGAGGCGATCTGGGCGAGTTCATCGGCGTCTGTGTTGTGGACACGTGAAATGTGTTCAAATGTGATCCGTTCGAACGACTCGGCCAGGTAGGTGGCGACCATGTGATAGGGAGCTAAAGTACAACTCATGCAACGAAACATGTTGTTCAGCTGGTTAATCACAAGTTCGGAATCACCAAGGACGAGGACGCGGGGGGCCCGTAGATCATGTAAAACGTGGAGGCCGATAATGAGGGCTTCATATTCGGCCTGATTATTGGTGCAGCTGAAATCTAACTTGAGAGAAAAATACCATCGGCAGTGGTCAGGCGACTGAATAGCGATACCGACACCCGCTGAGGTCGAAGTACTGGAACTATCAAAATGCATAGTCCAATGGTTATCGCGTGTGGTGACTAAACCGATGTCGACGTCGCCTTCCTCAGAACCATAGGGGGAAGGATGTTGGGCCAAGAAATCGGCGAGAGCTTGCCCCTTAACGGCCTTTTGGGGTACATACTGAAGGCTGAACTCGGATAACGCGAGCGTCCACTTCCCGATTCGGCCTTTGACAATGGGCCGAGTGAGCATGTATCGAATTACATCCGTTTGGGCGATGACTTGCGTGACTGAAGGGAGCATATAATGCCGAAGCTTGGATGCGGCGAAAAACAAAGCTAAGCAAAGTTTTTCGATCGGTGAGTAATTGAGCTCTGGTGAATTCAAATTTCGGCTAAGATAAAAGATCGCTTGTTTACGTCCTACATTGTTATCTTGCGCGAGGAGACAACCAATGGATTCAGCGGCTGCTGAAATGTATAATTTAAGAGGTTTGTTGCAACGAGGTGGAACGAGCACAGGTGGAGTGGAAAGGGCTACCTTGATTTGCGTAAATGCAGTTTGATGCTCTTCGCGCCATTCAAATTTGTCGGTATCCTTAAGTTTCAAGAGCGTAGAGAATGCCTTCATTTTACCGGCCGAATTGGCGATGAAACGACGGAGGAAATTTATCTGCCCGAGTAACGACTGGAGCTGTTTCTTTGTCGTCGGAGGTGGGGCGCTAATGATGGCGCTGGCTTTATTTTCGTCGACCTCGATGCCGCGGTGGTGCACAAAAAATCCTAGGAAATTACCGGCTGAAACACCGAAAACACACTTGGCCGGGTTCATTTTGAGGTTGTTCTGGCGCATGCGAAGGAACGCTTGCCGCAGATCGTCCAGGTGTGTTTAACGGCGTTTAGATTTTACGACCACATCATCAATATAAACTTCGACGATTGTACCGATTAAGTCATGGAAGATCATATTCATGGCTCGTTGGTATGTGGCGCCAGCATTCTTGAGGCCGAATGGCATGACTACCCATTCGTAAGTACCAAGTGCCCCAGGATAACAGAAAGCCGTCTTGTGGACGTCGGCTTCGGCGATGAAAATCTGGTTGTAACCCGCATGGCCATCCATAAAAGACAACAATTCATGATTAGCTGCGGCATCAATCAATAGGAGTAGCCAGATTTAGATTATGGAAATTGATGCAAATGCGAAGTGCACCGTTTTTCTTTAATACTGGGATGATATTGGCCAACCATTCGACATACCGAGCGGTCCTAATAAACCCGGCTTTAGAAGCCGAACTAATTCGTCTTTAATGCCGAGCTGTACTTCGGTTGAAAATCGGCGAGGGGGTTGTCGAAAAGGCTTACATCCTTCCTTGATGCGTAGATCATGTTCCACAAGGTTTCGGTCAAGGCCTGGCATTTCATGATAGCTCCACGCGAAGCAATCTTTAAATTCGTGGAGTAACTTCCGGAGTTCGACCTTCATGGACGGTGGGAGTAACGCGCTAATGAACAATGTTCGAGGATCATCGGCCGTGCCTACGTTAACTTTTTCTAAAGGGTCCTTGACTTGAGGCCGATGGTCTTCGAGTTCGGCCGGCGCAGCCTGAACTTTATCGAAAGATAGAACAGGGCCGTTATCTGCTTCGGCCAGAAATTCGATTAAATTGATGCCAGAATGTGGTTGCTTGGTAATGGCGTACCAATGGGCCAGCAGACGTTCCATTGTGGATGAAACCGCGGCCTGACGCCGTTCTTGCGTGGTGTGCTCAATCATCGGCATTGGTGACTAAATCTGCCAAACCAAGTCTCGCCAAATCCTGTTGGACAGTCTCGGCGCCGACCCTAATCACTTTCTGTACCGAAATTCTCGTCGGCCACCCATCCTCGTTAAGGCCTTGGAGGGTGATGTAGCCGACGTGATCATCGTAATAGCGAGCCTGAATCATGTTGGTTTCAAATGGTTGGTTATCGGCTGGGTGGACTACGACCGATTTGCCATCCCAAAAGATGAGGACTTGGTAGAGTGATGACGGAATGCAACTGGTTTGGTGGATCCAGTCACGGCCAAGTAATGCGTTATAATCGGTCTTGGAATCAATGATAAAGAATGCCGTCATGTGTTGACGACCGGCAATGCTAACTTCCAACGGGAGCACTTCTTTGGTCTGAGACTTATCACCAACAAAGCTGCTCATTGTGATCCCTGACGGAATGAGTTCATTATCAGAACGGCGTAAAGCTTTCATGACGGATATTGGCATAATGTTGACTGTGGCTCCACAGTCGACAAACACTTTAGAAATGGGAAATCCTTCGATGTGAGCCGTGACATACAACGGCTTCAGGTGTTGGAGATTAACCGAGGGGGAGCGGGGAAATAGCTCGGCCAAAGCTGCCTTAAGGTTGTCCCCGCTTCGATTTTCTCTGTCGTCGTCGTTTGCGACGAAGTCTACTTGTGTTGCTTCCTCGGCAACTACGTCCCCGTCCAAGAAATTTGACTGGTGGGTACCTGGCTGGAATTCAGCTGGTAGGACGTGGACCATACTGATCTCTATATGTACGAGGACCGAGGGACCCATTGGATCGTGGTCGTCGTCTTCTGCAGAACTAACCTTAGGAGTAGTCAGCGGAACATCCTCGATTAAACTTTTGAGTTCCTTGGTAAGAACCGGTATCTGAGACGTGGGAACCAAATCGAGTGCGGGTGGGCTATTTCTCTCGACGATGTTGACTGTCGAAGATTTTGGTCCTTGGCTACACGGGCTCGTTCTTCATAGGCAATACGGGCGTTCCTCGTGTCTAGATATGTATCCAACCGTGCTATCCGTTGTTCCTTGTCGACCATGAGGCCGAAAAGCGATACAGCCGAGAAAACTTCGAAATGATAGCGTAAATGCTGGAGGTCTTCAAGAGAAAAGGGTAATTCGACGGTGTCGATGTCTGTATAGGGATCGACCTCAAAACCAAGGACCCGAGCCTCCCGTATATGTTGGAACCTAGCTTTAATTGCTGGGTCGGAAGTTTTCTGGATAATTTGCTCCGCATCAGGGCAAGTTAAAGCTAAGTCGAGGGCTTCCTGACACGCCTTGGGTAATCCGTACAAGTCATTGGCGGAGTATTTCTTATGAAACTTTCGCATGTATTCCAGGGATTCACCGAGGAATGGAGGGTGTAAGTTGCGTCGTATTTTAATAAACGGCTCGCGCGGTGGTAACGGAGAAAGTCTCTTTTCGGCCTCTTGTCTAAAGTACTCTAGACGAGCTCTCGTTTCCCAGGCCGGAGAAGGATCTTAATACGTTTCTCAGATTCCTCAATGGTGGTTTCGAAACCGGCAGCTGCTACTTTCTTCCCTTCAGCTAACTCGGTCATGATAATCGGGGTTGGCCGTTCTTTAATATCTTCCATGGCCTTCTTTGGTTGCCACTGGTTGGCCGGGCTGGCCTGCGCTTCTCGTCGCCGAGCCATGCAATCTATCCGTTGACGATGACGTTTTTGGGATTTGGATAGTGCCGTATATAAGCCAGTCGGAGAATTATAACTGTACCAGCGTTGATCTGATGTCCTGAGTGGTTTGAAAGTTTTGCGATCGGCTGGTGAGCCCGAACTATTGGTATTGCGCGAGTAATAATCCTCATTGTAGAAAGGTGCGTCGAAATCCAAACGCCGCCTGACCGAGGTCTGGTCTTTCGGCCGTACTTGTGGGCCGAGTCGATCAAACACTTGACGTCGTGGACCGTTACCAAGTCCCTTCGGTGATGTTACAGGGGCCGTGGGGGGTGTTGAAGATGTCTTCTTCCCAGGTTCAACTGGTGTTTGACAATGATCGCATAAAACCTTTGATCCATGAGTTTCGTCGGAACTTGACCTCGTCATAGGCCCATCGGCGGGTGGCCTCGATTGTTCCGTTGGTGGTGCATTTGAGAATATATCAAGCTTTAGTCTTGTGCGACCATTCCGTTGACAGACATGTTGCACCGGGACGTATTCAGCCTTCCCTTTGTTTTTAGGAAGGTGAGCATCCACCATACCAATCGTTGTTGAAGGGAAAGGATTAACGTCGACCGCCATCTGCTTTTCTGGAAATTTCAACTTTCCTTTTTCGATCCAACTTTGAATTGTGTCTCGGAACACAACACAATTATTGGTTGCATGCTTATTAAAATTATGATACTTGCAGTATATCTGTCCTTTTAATTCATCGGCCTTAGGGATAGTATGTCTCGGCTGAAGCTTGATGATTTTTGCTGCCAATAATTGATCAAAAATTGCATCAGCTTTGGTAATATCAAAAGTGTATACTTTTGATGACTTACTCATTTCCTCGGCGGCCAAACGGGTTTTGGTGTCTTTGGAATTTACTTGCGCCAAAGCCTTGCAAACATAGGGTTTGTCTATTACTATCTCGGCCGCATCCATACTAGCATACTGAGGGTCTTCACTTTCGGCCGATGCATAGCTAACCGTGGGATTCTTATACAACGTCCCCCGGGATGGTGACTTTGATATCTTTTCTTCTCGGAGCAGATAATCATATTGTTCAACGTGTTGAGCAAGTTCGTACATATCTCGGATATTTGCCCTCAGGAATTTCTTTTTGTACTCCACGTCTAATCCGTTGAGGGCGATCCTGACGAATTCCACTTCGGGGAATGGTACTCGGCACCAATTCCTGGCCGACTTAAACCTTGTTAGGTATTCCATTGGAGATTCGTCGGATGCTTGAGCCATCCTGGCCAACGACGATACGGACATCTCCATCCATGGCCGATAGAATTGTTCATGGAATTTTTCGACTAACTCTTCCCAACTCTGCACGGAGTTGGGTGGGAGATTAATGTACCAGGCGAAAGCTGAGCCTGTCAGTGAAAAATTAAACAGCCGTAACTTGTAGAAATAGCTATTGACGTCTCCACACTGCGCTGTGAACCGAGCCACATGTTCTAGTGAGGATAAAGATGATTCCCCGGCGAAGAGGCTGAAATCAGGAATCTTAAATCCTCGAGGGTATTCAAACCTTTCTACATAAGCCGGGTATGGATGGATGAATTTTGGAAACTTTGGCCCTTTCTTTAGGGCCGAATCAATCATTCTCTGGACTTCGGTCATGTTTACGGAAGCGGCTTCTTCTCCCTGACTTGGTCCCTCGGATCTATTTCCTAGTCCACCTCTTCTTTCTAAGGTGATTGGTTGCGGCCGGGCAGACCCTCTCTCGGATGGTATTGGCACATTCGTCGAAAGCTGTCGAGGTGGGCCGACCTGGCCATCTTCAAAGGCTTTACTAACCAATAGTTCAAGCATTCTGGTCTGTGTATCGTTATTACTTCGTAGTGCTTCTAGCAAATCATTCATCTTTTGACCAATCGACTGCTCGACCTGACGATATTGTTCATCCAGTCGTCTCCGAAGGAATGTCCTAGTTGGTGGATCGGAACCTTCCCCACCATCGTCGTCGCAATCTTCCACGATCCCTTCTACAAACATGCCCGCCGTTTGATTCGGGATCGCTGAGTTGTGAGGTTGTCCGCCAAGACAAATTTCATTTTCTCGGCGTGTCACACTTGTGGCCTCGGGCGGCGCAACAATGATCGGATTTTTTGTAAGGTGCAAATCCTGTCCAAGGCCTTGCACTGGTAAGTCAGTTGTTGACTTTCCCATGGTTGTTTTCTTCTTTGTAGATCGTGTTTCAAAGGTCATGAACTCCGAAGGTTTAGCACAAAGGTCCCACTGGGCGTGCCAAAATGTTGACTCTAAAAATTACAAAACCTACGTGGCGCGCAGGCCGAGTAACTAATAAGCTAACTACGTCCTTCGGTCGAATGCGGGGCGTGCCAACTCGTCGGCCGAGCTTGGCCGAGGAGTAAAATTTGTTGATGTAGCTTTGAGCGCGTCGTTGACTTCTCTATCTTGCGATTGCGACCGAGGAAGGAACGCTCTCAGTCTCTGGGTTCTACAGCCTGAAGACAAGGCTGCTAATTCTGCGGAGTTCACAAATCGTCGGAGCCCGATTCGGTCACTGTGATTATATTCGTAAGAGTATAAGCACGTCGAATCGAGACCAAACTATATGGGCACAGGTACTCAAACGTGATGTATGTCTTGATGGTGAACGTAGTTCGGCCGTCGGAATGCCGAACCCTGAAACTCACTTGTGAGTATCTAATCATAAAACCACTCGGCGTCCAGTACGCCGAGCAATGTAATTCGTAACACCTGACTATGCCGGGAGGGCTAGCAAGATGACCTCTGCCAACAAAGGTTCGAAAACCCTTCTCGGCCGAGACTTAGATAGATAACCGGTCGACCTCGACGCAGTGCTGTTTATCCAAACTGAACGTACTTCTCGGTCGGCTGATTCTGCGGCAGCAATGCTGTTTATCCAAACTGAAGGTGCTCGCCGGGTGCTTCCATAGTGCTGTTTATCCAAACTGAAGGTGTGTCGGCAGGAAAAGAAAAGGAAAAATCTCAAGGTGTTTGAGAGGTTTTGCGCATGGCAATTTGTATGCTGATTTGAAGGGGCCGCTCTGTTGCATGATTTCTTGTATTTATAGTGCCCCATTCCTTGAAACCAATTCTGATTTGGATTGGGAGTCCTTGTCCCATTTTGCCTCTAACTCGAACAAACCTACTCCTACTGGGATTCTGAATTTTCCTTCTTTTCGGGACTTCATTCCTTGCCGGCCGAGAATCCTGGTCGCACTAGGACTTCCTCGACCTTTTCTATTCATCTGGACTACTTAGGATAGGATTTGGCCGACCCTGCCAGCTGGCCCGGGATTTATTATTCGGCCCATAGTATTGATCATTACCTTGGGCCGAGCACATCTTGCTGCTCGGCCCAACAATAATATTTTGGGCCCAAACAACATGACAACTAAAATATCAATAAAGAAATTCACAATTTCTGAGGCGCCCCTTCCACTAGGCATGTCAACCGTGGCTCTCTCCAAGCTTCCCTTCCACAAAGTGCACGCTTTGTTGATAATCTTCCACCGATCATAAACACCACCAACTTCCCTTCGACCGGCGTTGGAGTTTTCATGGAACTTATCAACGATTTTACCCCACAAAACCTTTCTATTTTGATTCGTGCCAACGACACCATCTTCGCTAACAGAAATCCATGCCAAACATAAAGCAATATCTTCATCAAAGGTCCAATTATGACTTCTAACATGCTCTTTTGCCATCTTGAAAAATTTGGAAATGAGAAGAAATTGTAGAAAGAAAAATTGGAAGAATTGTAGAAGAAAAGTGAGTTTTGTGTGGATGTTTGAACAAATACATAGGTATTTATAGAGTTTTTGGTTGAATTTTAAGTTAAATAAATTTTTAAAATTATTTTAGCCTTTGGATTTAAATTTGGATTGTTAGATTTGATTATATTCAATCTAAGTTGTTATATTCAATAAATATATAAATATAAAACTAAAAAAAATAATAATTTGAACCTGGACCGTTAGATTAATCAACGGCCCATTTAATGAAGACCCTTGGATGATAAAAAGTAGCCGTTGGGCTACTTATTACTCTGACAACCAGGGGAACACCCCCACTTGGGGTTGTCACGCTTTCAGCAAAGCCTAGTGCGTAGGTGAGTTGGATTTGGGAAGTGGACTTCACAGCCCTGGTTTCAGTCTGAGTTGGTGGGGCCCATTTTGCTTTGTGGCCTAGAATTGGGTTGGAATTTGACCCCCGTTTGGGTTTTAGGTTTATTTTAGGTCATGGGTTGGAGTGGATTTGGGCGCCTGGGGGGGGTGGGAAGGGAAATTTTAGGTTTTAGTCCACCATTGGAGATGATCTTAGTGTGACATCATTTAATTCAAGTGATATTTTTAGAGAAGTGTTATTGGCACTTCAAAATTCTCATTCTATGCTTTTCACAAGTATATTTTTCTTTCCTAATATAGAAAATTTAGAGTGTAGAATGAGATTTTTAGAGTGCTAATAACAATTCCATATTTTTATATATAAATGTAGATAGAGAAAAAACCGCGGATCGTAAACAACATTGGCATGTATGCTTCAACAAGGTAGTTTGTGTTTTGTGACTTAAAATTTAAATTTGATAAGTATATTATAACTAATTCATTGATTAAATTTAATAAATAAAAAATTTATGTTGTTAATGATTTTTATCAAATGAATTTATATTTTGAATAATAATCATATTTTGTGAGCGTATTGATGTGCACATAATAAATGTTACCTGTGAGAAAAAAAAAAAAAAAAGAACCTAACGCACCCATCTATATCATATAATTGATAAGTGACAACCCAACATTAACGTGCGTAAGTGATATAGTTGATCTGTGAGAAAAAAAAAAAAAAAGAACCTAACGCACCCATCTATATCATATAATTGATAAGTGACAACCCAACATTAACGTGCGTAAGTGATATAGTTGATCTATGAAAAATGAATCCAAACAAACGTACCTATTTACAAAGCTATAGTTTTGAAGACTCACAAATATATTTTAGTCTCCTCTGGATACTATCGTGCGACTCACTAACAACAAAAATCAAATCTAATATGTGCCGTGTGGAATACGGATCTGAAATTTATTCTAACTACTGGACCACCTCGTCGTGGTTGGTTTTGGAAGTTGATATTATGAGCCCAATGCAAGCCTAAATTTGTAAATAAAATGATGTGTAACTAATAGAAAATAACCAATCAATCCAATTATCAACAACAACATTATATAGTTTATCAAATTTGGCCTAAATAGTTGGTCTCCTTTGCATTAACCATTTTAGATATGAAAAATACAATGGTTGGTAGAAATTTTTTTTCATTGTGCCGAGAACATGGCTTCTCTCATCTTCTCTTGTTTGGCATGCTGATCCTCCTCTTCAGATTCTTCATTTTCTACAATCAGATTTCTTAGGCATACCGGCCTACAGATTTATCTCTATGAAGTGTCATTTTCTTTTTTACCTAATCCTTTTGGATATATATTTTTTTTATTTTGCAGTTTTTCTTGTAGGTCCTTACCTTTTAGGTTTTATTTTGGAAGGGTTTGGTTCTATGCCTCCCTTCTTTTTCTTATATTTTCTTTTCCAAGAGGGATAAGATTTATGTCTCCTCTCTTTTTCTTGTATTTTCCTTTTCAAGAAGAATAAGATTTATGTCCCATCTCTTTATAAGGGAAAAGGGTTATGTCCTCCTTAACTAGGTATAACTTCTTTTTTTCATATCAATAAAATTCTCTTGTACTATCGAGGTCTCCCAAAAAAAAAAAAAAAGAATCATGATCCAGTACATTAAGTGTCATAATAGAAGTGGAATTTTTTTCAAGCTACCAATTACTTGTATTACGATAATTGGTATTCCAATAAATGTTTCTGGCACACTGAAAAGTTTCTGGTTGTGGTGATATGCAAAAGTGTGCAATGAAGTGTCTTGAAGCCCTTGTGATAAACACGAGATAATTAAAGTGCATTGAGTTGAATGGATAAAAGTTTTTTCTTTTGATAATGTAGGGAGACCAAACTAAATGATGTGGTTGTGTTGATGATTGGATTATTACTTAAGCGTTCATTAATGTGCATATGTGACACATAATTTGGTTTGCAAATTTGATTTAAAATTCTGGTCTCCCTTGTTTTACCCTTTTTCTTGGGTAATGCTAGAGAGACTTAATTTGCAGACTAAATTTTGGAAACTAAAGGACATGAAAGTTGATGATTGATTTCTTACTTAAGCGTTAATAAACTTACTCATTTGTATTGATGACACATTATTTAGTTTCAAATTTTGTCTAAAAATTTAATCTCCCTAATATTATCCTTTTTCTTTTCTTTGATTGCAGAAAGTGAAAGGAATGGGTTAGTGCAATATATATTGTACTTGTAAATGATTGGTACTTGCATAACAACTGTCTTTAAAGAATTTTGAGTGTTAAAATTAAAGATACATTGTGGAGCAAAAAATAATCCTAAAAATCATGGAGCTAACATGTGGATTATTTTCCAAGAAAGACAAAATTGCCCCCATTAAATGAGCAGGGAGTAGCCATATTCACCACGCGCACCTAAGGTAGAGCAATCAGAGATCAATGACTGCTCAAGGCACCCCTGCCCGTAGGAAAAGTCAAAGGTATTTATGATAGAATAATCCCTTATTCTTATCATAAATACATTCTAATCAGAGAAGACATTTTAAAGTAAGTTATCCTAATTCCATTTATTTAGGATATTTAACTATAATTACTCCAAGTTATTTATTTATACAAATATCTTGGAATATTCACACCTAAAATACCACATAAGGCCGACCACCCGTAAACCCTAGAGGGCTGACCCATCTCCTTTTTTTCTTTTACAAATACTCCATTTATCTCCAAAATTCAGTAAGATTTAGCCACCCATAAAGAGGCTTTTTGCTTCCCACAAACACTCAAACATATTCTTTATAGAATTCTAACTTTGACATCGGAGATTTTTTGGCCAAAGCCCTCTCCATTCATCATGGGCGTGTGAGGCTTTTGGCCATAATCTTAGGTGTTATTATTTTGCAGGTGCAAATTCGTTAATCAAGGAAATGCAGAAATTTGCATTCACAAATTGGTAGTTTCATTGAGAGCTTTGATTCGAAGACTCGAAGAAGACTTTTGCTTTCAACTTCATTAGTTCGTAGATCCACGACTACGATGGCAGGAAATTTAGAAACTACAACTAATGGGACCTTCTACATGGAAGGATATAGACCAAACGATGGAAATCATGACGTGGCTCCACGCCGTCACTCATTGTGGCTCACCACAACAAAGATCGCACCCTTGCCACCACGAGGTATCGTGGGCATGCCAACAGCGGCAACTGCCACTGTAGTAGCCCACGGGGCAGCCTCCATTTAAGGAAAGGAAATCCTAGGGCAGGAGGCCCACGACGCAAGCAGCCAGCAGGCGCAAACCTAAGTGGCTACTCGCCATCGGTAGCAGCTTTTGGCACCTGCCACCTTTACTTGGACACAAGTTGCCTAGACCAAGGGAGCCCAAGCTATGCCAACCTAGGTGGCCTAATGCCCATGCGCCCAACCTGCTCCCGTAACTTTCCAGAATGTCCAGCATGTCCCAGAACAGTTCAACTAGACCAGATCCAGATCCCAAGGCTGACAGTTAAACCAAAGATATTTTCATCCTACCTTACTGAAGATTTGACCCATCATGGCTCAAGCTTTGTACCCGGAGTCCATTACACTTCCACAACTCAAGTAAACGTTTACTGTCCTAACTCTTTCACTCTAAATGGTGAACAATACCTATCCCAATAGGTTGTTGAATTGACAAGCACCTTCGCGCAGCAAACTACCTTGGTGAGTCAGCTCCTACAGTGCACCAAGATGCAGCGTGCCCAGGACGAGGTGTTTAGAAGTAAGATAAGGGAAAGTGATGACATTTCTCTCTAATGATGTCCCAGCAAGCAGCCACTCAACCAACCACGAACTGAGTGTTCTAGCAGTGTACACTACACTTCCACCTAGGCCCTCGAGATAGTGTAGAATATTGTCTTAGCACGTAGAGGAGTGTGCACTCTTGGTTAGGCTACCGGACGAACATACATTCACGGTTGGGACCACACTCCAATAATCAACATGGACAACCTTTCAGGCGAAGTGTTCATACGTTGCTAGGCTCGCAAGGAGTATCATCCACCTTACATCGGAGTAGACAGCACGGCGGACGAGGAGAAGCAGTCGGACAATCTGACTTAAGTTCAACCGGCAACCTACGAGTAATTTACTCGCCTGCCAGAAACGTACTACATGCACAACAGTTGCGATATAGACGAGACGAGCCGAGCATAGGGAAGAGTAGTTGAGACTAGTAGGTCATGATCGAGGGCAACTAGAAGCCTCACTGCCCTGACAGAGGTAAATTCAAGAAGAAGTAGAGAGACTCATAACTTAGCGATTGCGTAGATTCCAGCGTATTAAGACCATAGATGAAGCCTTTCACAGAGACGTGGCACACAAAAGCAAATCACCTTTCACGGATGAAATCAAGTAGACGGAACCCCACATAAGTTCAATACACCACATTTCACCTATTCAAGAGAGATAGAGACTCAGAAAGGCACTTGAAGCACTACTGTAGTGCGATGATCCTCTACAGGGTCAACGACACCTTAATGTGCAAGATATTCACCACTACTTTGCAGGGTAAGGGGCATGATTGGTTCCATACCCTGCCTCGACAGTATATCCAAAGTTTCCATGAGTTTTCCCTACCTCAAAAGTGAGCCTTAGTTCAAGCTGCCAAGACTATCCAAAGGAGATATCTCCAAGTTGGATCACACCAAGTACTGCGCGTTTCACAGAGGTCCTATTCATATGACTGACACTTGTTATACCTGGAGGGACTACCTTGAGAAGCTGGTGAAAGAGGGTAAATGCGACAGATACCTGGACAAGCCAGATGCGCAGCCTAGGAAGAATAAGGACACAGACGAGGAGCCATCTGCCAAGACTATCAGAATTAACGACATCTTCACCGAGTCCGAATACTTGGGGGCCACAAACAACTCTAAGAAGAGGAAGATCCAGCAAGCTATAGTGATTTCCCAGGTTTAGGCAGCCGATGTTAAACCTGGACCCATTATTGGTTTCACCGAGTAGGATGTTGAGGGAGTTGACTTCCCACATGATAATGCTTTGGTAGTGTCCTTTCAATTGGCACACATTATAGTTGATAGATGGATGGTGGACAACATCAACATAGTAAATGTATTTTAGCTATCTGTCATTCAAAAGATGGGCTTGGAAAACAAGATAATACGCTAAGCAGATGTACTTACTAGATTCAATGGATACACCTTATCTCCTATTGGCAATATAACAATTGATGCGAGAACACCACCAGTAGTCTCAAAGCAGACGTTCATCATAATCAGCGACCTGTCTCTTTATAACGAGATTTTATGAAGGCCCTGGCTAGTGAAACTGGGCGTTGTAACCTTCATCAAGTACCAGAAAATTCGATTCTGCATCCCAGGGGGAACAGTCGGAGAGATTAAGTCTAACCAAGCCACATCTCGACGATGCATGGTGCAAATGCTGAAGAAGTCAAAGAAGAAATCTTTTCCCCTCGTAGGAGCTACTGAGGTTAAGAAGGACAAGCAAACAGGTGGATTAAGATGATGGCGTTCAGAAGGACACGCCGAGAAAAGAAAAAGGATGGAAGTCATAAGAGGATGCTGAATACATCATTCTTGATCTCGAGAATCCGACGAAGACGGCTAGAATCAGCTCACGACTGAGCCTAACTGCACTTAACCATTTCCTCTCGCGCTCAACTGATTGATACAAGCCCTTTTTCAAGGCCATTAAGAAGGTGCAAAGAGACAAGTGGGATGACGAGTACGAGAAAGCATTTTAAGACTTGAAGAGATATTTGACATCATTTCCGCTACTATCCAAGCTAGAAAAACAGAGGAATTATACATCTACTTAGCAGTCTTAGACGTAGCAGTAAGCTTTACCCTCATACGAGAAAAGCTTGGGGCCCAACTACCAGTATTCTACACTTCTAAAGATCTCATTTATCCATATTCTCCCATTCTCCCTTGCCGTGCTTCCCCCTTCATTCCAGCAATTCCACATGCATTTCCAACCTAGCAGCACCCCTTTAAATCATTCAACCTAGCTGTCATTGCACATGCACTTCCCCTTTAATCCACATGCATCTTCAAATAAATCAGCCACATGCACATTCACCATTCCTACCACTATGCCGTGCACTCCCATCCCATTTCCAGCTTTCCACCAACCTCCTAGCTGTCATTCACATGCTCTCCCATCCATTCTCTCCCTATAAAAACCATACACACAACACACCATTCCAATCACTTTGTGCCGTGCCTTACTCCCCATCCACCATTCCAGAAATTCAACCATTCCATCCATTCATATACATTTCATACCATCACACATCCATTCCTCCATACAAATACCAATCCAAAACCTTTCCTTAGACCTTGTGCCATAACAAAGAGGAAGAGAAGAGGGCCTAAACGTTCATACAATTCAAGTTTGAGTTGTTGGAATGTTTAGGTGTTTCTTTTCCTTTGATTGCAATGTTTAATTTCAATTCTCTTTGTCTTGTATGATGCGAGATTTATACGACACACAAATTAAACCCTATTTGTGACAATTGTAGTAATGATGTAAGTAGGGATCGTTCTAACCGGGGATTAACTAGGGGTGCTAATCTACTTTGAATTGACTCAAAAACATAAAAACTAAACGTAAAGACTTTTAACAAGACTACTATGACTCAGAACAGCTTTGAAACACTCAAACTGCCTAAAACAATCAAATTGACTCAAAGAGAAACTAGAACTTGATTTGGACGAATTTAAAAGTGTTTATGACTCCAAATGCTTAAAGACACAAAAATAAAAACAAATACGAATTATTACGACTCAACAGAATATGGGGGGAATGTGTTTGGACGAGATTAAATTAAATGGACATATTATAATTAAAACAGATTGTAAAACAAATTGTGATGAATTAATGGATAATGGAATAGCCAAGGGGTTCTTCTCCACACATGTTACACTTGCATACAAGATGATTTTCAGTTGGTCTTTCGATAAATTATGAAACTCAACACCCCGGGTTAATTAGGTCCGCTTAAATTAACCCTCAAGTTTTCCTTAAGTTAATGAATTGGATGGGTTTGCGCAACGCAATTCACAACATTCTCCAAAAGTCCTTTACGTGAAAAGCACAATAAAGATACAATCAAAGATCATTAAGCATTATGAAAACTATAAGTGTTGACGAGGCCTTCGTTACTATGATGAGCATGAAACTAGTGCCAAGAATTCATTTAACGCGATTGTTTATAAGCAACCTCCACTACTTGTGAATATAAGTTCATAACTATTAGGTGAAACTTACTTATATTCTAGCGTCATATTCATGCATGAAAATTAAGCGTGCACTCTCAATAAACATACATAAATAAGTTATCAATCAAACGGTTAAACAAATTGAATCCACAACTTATGAAATTCAAACCAAAGGTAATCAATTCATATTGCAAGCATAAACATGGTTTCGAATCACCCCCTAGCTAAAGGGGGTTTAGTTCCTCATACGTACAAGACAAAGAGAATTGAAATTAAACATTGAAATCAAAGAAACACCTAAACATTCCAACAACTCAAACTTGAATTGTATGAACGTTTAGGCCCTCTTCTCTTCCTCTTCGTTGCGGGACAAGGTCTAAGGATAGGTTTTGGGGGGATGAGGAGTGGTTGGAGTGGTTGCAATGAAGAGAAAATATGCAGAAAATGGAAGGGATATGCACGGCAAGAATAGGGGATTTTGTGTTGGTGTGTTGTGTGATTGTTTTGTGGTGAATGGAATGGTTTGTATGAATGCATTGCATGGTTTTATAGGGAGAGAATGGATGGGAGAGCATGTGAATGGCAGCTAGGAATGATTAAAGAAGGGAATGCATGTGGAATGACAACTAGGTTGGTTGGTGGAAAGCTGAAAATGCAAATGGGAATGCTGGAAATGCAAGGGATGCACGGCAATGTGTGTTTGTGATGCATGTGGCTGAATTGTTTGTTGGGAAAACTTGTGAGTGAATGATTAAAGATGCATGTGGATGAATTATAGAATGGGAAAACATGTGATTGACAACTAGGGTGAATGGTGGCTGCAATGATGAAGTGGGATGGCTGAAATTAGATGGAAAGCCACGGCAATGGGATGTGTTTTGTGGAATTGCAAGGTAGGGTGAATGATGATGAATGCATGTGGATTAAAGAAGAATATGGAAGTGAATAAATTAGAATAGGGCTGCAAGGTTAAAGGGCTAGGGTTTAAGTACATAGAATGGGCCTAAAATAGGGTGGTTTGCATGGCAAGGGAAGGGAAATATGGTTTAAGCCCATGGCAAGGTTGTGTAATTGGGTTAGGGCCATTGTTTTGTGTCCTCAAGTGCATACAAGGCCTTCAATTTCATCCAACACTTTGGCTCCAAGCATAAGTTATCCATCCTTAGCCCAATAGTGCTCCAAAAGACCCAAAATGCACTTCTTTGCTCCTTTAGCCCTTAGAACCTGAAAACATACGAAAATAACTTAAAAGACTTAAAGAACTAAGAAATAACAACGTAAATGCACAAGAACAAGCCAACTAAGTTGCCTAAATATGCTCCTATCATTGTACGTATGAGGAACTAAACCCCCCCTTGGCTAGGGGGGATTCGAAATACATGTTTATGCTTGCAATATGATTTGATTACTTCTAATTGCGTTTCATAAGTTGTGAATTCAATTTACTTATCTATGTGAATTAAACTGATTTGTGTGTGTTGGTTGAGAGTGCACGCTTAATTATCATGCGTAAATCTAATGCTAGGATATAAGGAAGTTTCACCTAATCGTTACAAACTTATATTCACAAGTAGTAAAAGTTGATGATCTTAATTGCGTTAAGTAAATTCTTGGCATAAGTTTCATGCAGTTCATAGTAACGAGTGCTTCGTCAATGCTTATGGTTTTCAAAGAACTTAATGATTCTTGCTTGTATCTCTATTATACAGTTCATATAGGGAACTTGTGGGGAATGCTTTGGGTTGTCGTATGCAATCATCCAATTCAATAACGTTAGGAAAATCTGAGGGTTAATTAGTGCAATTCACAATTAATCTGGGGCGTTGAGAATTCATGGTTTATTGAAAAGCAATTGGAAATCGTTTTATATGCAAGTATAACATGTATGGAGATGAACCCCTTAGCTAGCTTCCCATCCATTCAATTCCATCAAATTCATATTTACATTCTGTTTTAAATTGCAATCTGTGCATTTAGTTTAATTTCGTCCAAAACTCAATCCCCCTTTACTTATTGTCCAATTTAGTTAGAAAGTGTCTTAGTTTGTGTTTATAAGTGTTTTGAATCAATTTATTTCCCAAATTCGTCCAAAGTAGTCAAAGTGCTCAAAACTGCCCAGAAAGTGTTTTTAAGGCAGTTTTGAGTGTTTTGGGTGCTGTTTGAGTCTTTTGGTTTGTTTTAGTGTTTTAAGTGTTTAGTTTTGCATTCTTTGAGTCTAGTTTAGTGTTTTAAACTTTATTTTACGTTTTTGAGTCAGTTTCCTAGTGATTTTGCAATCCCTCCTAATCCCCGGTTAAGAACGATCCCTACTTATATCTATACTACAACTTGACAAAAAGAGGGTTTAATTTATGTGCGTATAATTCCCGCATTAAATTTTGGCGCCGTTGCTAATCCCTTGGATTGTTCGTTTCTGTTATGTATTTTAGTTTTAGTTTTTGATTTGTGTTTTGTTTGTTGAATTGAAGTACTAGAGAAGCACAACATGGCACTTGATAATGCTTCTCTTTTGTCACAGCTCATGGAAATGTCCCAAATGCAAAGCGTTGGTACATTTGATCTTCAATCAAGGAATAACGTGTTTTCCAATACTTACAATTCAGATTGGAGTGATCATTCAAACTCTATGTGGTGGGAACCTCAACATGTTCAAGAAGAAGGATATTGGCAGCCATATGAGGAGTTCTATTCAACGCCTATGCAGCCACCACAACCTGCCCAAAGCAATGTAGGTAATTCAAGTGATAATGATAAGATTTTTCAATTACTTACTACTTTGACGCAGGGAGTCCAAACTCAAAACAAAGAGAGGAAAAATCAAGACAAAAGGTTGGACCACTTGGAAAAGCAAATTGGGCAGATAGCGGAGTTTGTAGGACAATTTTGCGACCAAGGCAAACTCCCTAGTTCAACCATTGCAAATCTGAAGGGAGGATTTGAAGCCACCAATGCTATCATGTTAAGAAGTGGCAAGGAGGTTGGAACGGACCCTCAACCATCAAAATCAAATCACAAGGAAGATGAAATATTGCAATTTGAGGAAGAGGAATACACCCAACCCACGGCAAGGGTGGAAACACCTTTGCCGGAGGCACCTATTGCTCCTACGCCATCTAATTCAAGTAGGGTTGTTCCAAATTTAATTAGTTCTAACCCCATTCCACCTAATATCCCTATTCCTTGCAGGTTCATGATTTCCAAGGAAGAAGAAAGTGAAAAAGACACCTTGGAAGCCCTTCCAAAGGTGAAAAGTAGGGAATATCATGAATTCATCAAAGAGGACGTTCTTGAGATAAACAACCCCAAAGAAGTTGAATTTTATGACACAGGACAACGAACAATCCTCACACATAATCTGTCCAAGGGCAAAGTTCCTGAAATGTTCAAAGAAGATGTGTTTATCCTTGAGTTCATGTCAGAGCACACAGGTAAGCCGCCTCCCCGAATTTCAATTTTCTTTTATACTAATATGTTGTTAATGATTCAGGCATCCACTCTAGAACTTAAACCATTAACGGATCATCTCAAGTATCACCTCCCATTCAAAGATCAATTTCATTCCGTGGGCTAAAAAAAAAAAAAAAAAAAAAAAAAAAAAAAAAAAAAAAAAAAAACATAAACAAAACATGGCAGAATGATGGAGCCTTCACAAAGGATGTTTACGTGAAGCCCCACTACGAGGCATCGGAGCGGGAGGCATCGAAGATAGATCATTCGAGGCCTCAATACTTGGTGGAACGCTAGATGACCCACGAAAAAGGTGCCTCTGGAGGAAAGTCGAAAGCCTTTGACGGTCACTTTGAATTCGGCCTTCAGATTCTTGCAGCTCATCAAGCTTCCTCTTCATGCCCGTCGAATAATTATTTGCAAGCATGTGCAAACTTCTATTCTCGTGCTTAAGCTGCTTGATCTCTTGCTTAAGATTTTCCACCTCCGCCATCAATGATTCAACTTGACGGGATCGAGCAAGTAGGCGTTGGCCCATGTTGGACACAGAGCCCGCACACTGAACACTGAGAGCTAGGGACTCTTGAACGGCCAACTCATCGGACCGTCCTGAAAGCAGCCTACTATCTTTAGGAGTGAGGAGGTTCCTAGCTACTATCGTAGCTGTTGTTGCATCCGTCATCATGGAGTCTTCACCTGTAAGAGGGCCATTAGAAGATAAGAAAGACGGGCACCATACCTTAGCCTGACATGGCGCACCCGGATCACTGCTGAGACTCAAATCTAAGCAAAGGTTAGATGGGTTAGCCATTTTCAAAGGGTTAAAAGAGAAGGGTGGATGGAGTAAAATCTCAAAGGGCCGGAGACGATTTTCAAAAATGGGCAATCTTCAAAGTGTGCATGTTGGAGGTGATCGATACCTCTATAAAAAGGAAAGGCGACACGGCCATCGATTCAAAAGTTGAAGAGACATCACTCTTCAAATCTTAAAAGCCGGATTTTCCTGCGTAAAGCTCGGCGACGCTCTTCAGACACAATCTCGGCTTTTCAGATAACGCGTGCAACTTTGTCAAAAGATCTCTGACACAGTTGAAAACGCATGGAGGTCATTATCCCAACTACACACTTTTGCCGACAAGCGTGGGTGACAGAGCCGCATCCGCACTACTACTTGCCGTTCAGAAATCGAAGAGACGCTTGCTCAGAAATCGAAGAGGCACTTGCTCAGAAATCAAAGAGGCGTTTGTTCAGAAATCGAAGGGCCGCTTATTCAAAGATTGAAGAGTCATCATTATTTAAATTTCAAAAAGCCGGATTTGCTGGATCAAAACTTTTGTCGACAATGGTAAAAGAACAATACCACCACTTGCTATTGGGAAATCCCTATAAATGTCGACCTTCATCTTTTATGGTAAGGCAGACCTGCAGAAAATGCCCAACTCTTCCTCACCTCTGAGGGCGCACTCCCAGCAAAGCCTCTCAACATGCTCAGTTTTCTTCTTCCCTTGAGAACACCTATTCAACCATTGATGTACCCCCAAAGAAGATACCAAATGCCTGGAGAACAAATGAGGCAGGAGGAACTTCTTCAAAAGCAAAAGTATCTTATATCATCAAGGGCGAAAGCAAAGGTATCTCATATCATGCTCTTTCCCTGTCTTTTCCTTTGTCCTTGTTCTTACTCGCATGGCAAAGTGAAAGAAGCAATCAGCCGGCACTTGGAGTCAGTCTTCCGATCTGGAACCGACTACCTGGAATCTATTCCCTGGTTGCTTACCTAGTGTTGGTCTCGAGTAGTCATCTTCAACGGTTGATACACTTCCAGAGAAGGGACCACTTCTGCAAGGGGAGCAAGTAAGGCAAGTGAAAATGATACATTGAAGCATGTGGAGACAAGCAACAACTGCATATGCTGAGTTATCCTCTAACCCTCTTCAATACGAATTGGAGAGATTGAACAAAGAAACAGATAAAAGGAGTAAGCTCAGACCTTCGGGGGAGACCAAAAGAATCCTCCAGCCCAGTTCAAGATTAAGCCTGAGGAAAATCAACGATTGGAGGAAACCAAAAGAATCCTCCAGCCCAGTTCAAGAGTAAGCCTGTGGAATCACCAAGATCAAAGCCTCAATGCAATCACTAAGGAGAAGATGGAATTTACACTCCATAACCAGATTTGCATCCCTAAACTCTTCTCTTTGTTAGTTACATTCTGCCATGTTTAGTATGTTTAAGTGCTGTTTGTGTGTTTACTTATGTTTTGTGTGAATCTATGCTTAAAACATTGAGGACAATGTTTGATTTAAGTGTGGGGGGGGGGGGGGGGTGTAACTAAGTATATTTGATGCAAATTCGTGGGATTTTATCACCCATAACTTCAAATGTTGTTCCTTGCTGTTTTAAGGTGTTTTTAAGTTGTTTTAGAGTGTTTTAGTATGTTTTGTTTTTATAACTCCGAAAATCACATAAAAATTTGAAAAACATGTTTTGAAAAGCCTAAAAAGAGTGTTTTGAGTCGTTTTTGTGTGTTTGTGTCTTAGGGTACCTTCCAACACAATGATAAGGATTTGGTTTGTAATTGCATGACTGTTAAAAAGAGTTATAAACATAGAGAAAATTTTGATTTACTCTTGGTATATGCTTGGTTATGGTTATAATGTATGACTTCACATGCAATCATAAAAGAAAAATTCGTTTTTGTAACTTGCTTGAAGGAATGAACTCAAACAAACGCTACAACCCTGTGAGACTCGAGCCATTACCTTCTTTGGAGAGTTATAATATGTGATTCTTTGTTTTCTAAAGTTGTTGCATGATCTCATTATTCCTTGCTTGGTTGCTACTTAGAATGCAATTGTATCATGATAGAACTAAATGCTAGAACTTATATCCGTTTCATTCAAAGCATGACATTGAATTGCATAACATATATCAAGATGAAGTTGTGTAGTTGCCACCATAGCCAAATAGCCTTACTTCCCATATTTCGTATATGTTGTAAGTTTTAACCCCGTTGAGCTTTGTTTAGCCTTTATTCTTTGTTAACCCACATTATCCTCACCTAGCCTAGTTTAGGACAGTCCACACCTTTGTTCTTAAAAGATAGTGAGCATGACTTAAATGAATTCCTTTTGAGTTACATTATGCAAGAAAATGAGTGTGGGGGAAGGAATGTTTGTTCTTAAGTTTATATGTATGTTTTGAGATTCAAAAGAAAAAAAAAGTGGGAAAAACATATGAAAAAGAAAAACAGAAAAGAAAAGAAAGAAAGAAAAGAAAAAGAGCTTGAAAAGATGAAAGAATGAGTGATTAAGTGTTGAATGTTGAAGAAAGGGTCCAAAACACCAAATCTGGCCCTAAATTGTCTAAATTCTCCCTTTTTGTTCAAAAGTTGAGTTTGCATTCAAAAGTGAATTCTAAGTTGATTCAAATGCTTTGCTCACTATTTCTTTAAGAACCTTTGTTTTCCATATCACTTCTTTGTTAGCCAAACACCCCAAGCCCATTACAACCAGTGACTTCAATCTTGAGTGTTATGTGTTTCAATTTGTGGAGTTTGAACTTGGTATGAGCATATGGTGTCACTGGTTCTCGCATCTAAGTAGTAGCATTCCATTCATGAGATCATATCTAAACATGCTTATTAACTCCAGAAATTGCTTTCTTTGTGATACATATATGTGAGTGTTCATTTTCATGTTTACATCAATCTTCTCACATATAACTAGATTAAGGTGTGTAGTCAGAAAATCGGAGTGAAAATTGAGTGCATATGTTGTAAGGAATTGAGCAAATTCTCTAAGGCATGTTACTACATTCAAAACATGGTTTTAAATGCTTAATTGTGAACTAGTATGTGGTGACTATGATTAAGAATGTACTTAAGTGTAAAGATGACTAAAATCTGTGGGAATGATGATTTTTAACATGTCATTGATGCGAGAATTTATACGCACACAAATTAAACCCTCTTTTTGTCAATTGTAGTATATGTATAAGTAGGGATCGTTCTGGACCGGGGATTAGGAGGGATTGCAAATCACTTGGAAACTGACTCAAAAACGTAAAAACACAAAATAAAATACTATACTAGACTCAAATATTGCAAAACTAAACTTTAAAACACTAAAACAAACCAAAAGACTCAAACAGTACCCAAAGCACTCAAAACTGCCTTAAAAACACTTTCTGGGCAGTTTTGAGCACATTGAGTACTTTGGACGAATTTGGGAAACAAAATGAATCAAAACACTTATAAACACAAACTAAATGTATTTCTAACTAATCTAACACTTTAAAATAAATGGGGGATTGGTTTTGGATGAATTTAAACTAAATGCACAGATTCTAATTAAAACAAATTATAAAAACGAAATTGATAAAATAGAATGATGAAAAACTAGTTAGAGGGTTCCTTATCCACACATGAACATATGCATATAATTTGATTCCCAGTTATGACTTCAACAAACGATGAATGACAATGTTCCAAGTTAATTAGGTTCGCTTAAACTAACTTTCAGATTTCCCTAGATTCATTGGATTGAATGGGATACGCATTACAACCAAATTATTCCTAATCAAAGTCCCTAACCATGGAATACGCATGATAGAGACATTCAACAAAGATCATTAAGTTCAACGGAAATCATAAACATCGACTAGGCATTCATAACTATGGAATACGCATGTTAATCCAGCCTAGGGTTTACTAAACACAATCGTGACTAGCGATCTTTACTACTAATGAATATAAGTTCATAACGATTAGGTGAAATTTCCTTATATCCTAGCATCAAGTTTAGGCATGCAAATTAAGTGTCGACCCTCAACCCACATACATAAACAAGTTCTTAATCAAAACAGAAAAGTAAACCACATCTAAAGTTCATGAATTCATAACTGGAGTAAATCAAATCATAACCAACATATGTCCATGGCTTCAAATTCGCCTCTAACTAAAAAGAAATTAGTTCCACATGTTTAACATAATTGAACAACAAGTTAAATTAAACATGAAAACAGAAACAAAAGAAGAAAGAATAAATTGATGGAATTGAATGGATGGAAAGTTAGCTACGGGGTTCATCTCCACATATGTTATACTTGCATAATAAAACGATTTCCAATTGCGTTTCAATAAACCATTAATTCTCAATACTCCAAGTTAATTAGATCCGCTTAAATTAACTTTCAAATCTTCCTAACGTTATTGAATTGGATGATTGCATACGACAACCCAAAACATTCCCCACAAGTCCCCTACATGATTGCATAATAGAGATACAAGCAAGAATCATTACGCTCTATTAAAATTATAAGTGTTGACGAGGCATTCGTTACTATGGAATACGCATGAAACTTATGCCAAGAATTCATTTAATGCGATTGTTTATAAGCAACCTCCACTACTTGTAAATATAAGTTCGTAACTATTAGGTGAAACTCACTTATATTCTAGCGTCATATTCATGCATGAAAATTAAGTGTGCACTCTCAATAAACATACATAAATAAGTTATCAATCAAACAGTTAAACGAATTGAATCCACAACTTATGAAACGCAATTAGAAGTAATCAAATCAAAATGCAAGCATAAACATATATTTCGAATTCCCTCATAACTTTGAAATCAAAGAAACACCTAAACATTCCAACAACTCAAACTTGAATTGTATGAACGTTTAGGCACTCTTCTCTTCCATTCCTTATACGTACAAAACAAAGAGAATTGAATTTAAACATTGAAATCAAAGAAACACCTAAACATTCCAACAACTCAAACTTGAATTGTATGAACGTTTAGGCCCTCTTATCTTTCTCTTCGTTGTAGCACAAGGTCTAAGGATAGTTTGATGGTGTGAATGGTTTGGGGAGTGGTGAAAATGGAAGGATGGTGTTTGGATTGTAAGGGAGAGCACGGCAATGGTGGTTTGATGTCTACATTCTGAAAATGGAAGAGTGAATGAATGAATTGAGGTGTGTATGGTTTTTATAGGGAGATGAATGGATGGGAGAGGGAACATGACAGCTAGGTTAAGTGAATGCATATGCAAAACAGCTAGGATGAATGCATGTGGATGTTTGGTGGCTGAAATGATGAAGTGGGAAGTGCATGTGCTGAAATGATAAAGGGGGAAGTGCATGTGGGTTGGAAATCTGATGGGTGAAGTGTATGGTTATGGGTGAATGTTTTAAAGAATAGGAATGCATGTGATTAAAGAAATGCATGTGCAATGACAGCTAGGTTAAATTAATTAAAGGGACATGTGGGTTGGAAATGGAATGACAATGAGTGCATGTGGAATGGCTGAAATGTGTTGATATGCATGTGAAAAACAGCTAGGGTGAATGATTGAGGTGGGAATGGAAGAATGTGGCTGCAATGAGGAATACATGTGGCTGAAATGAAAGTGAAATGCAATTGCAACACACGACAAGGGATGTGTTGGTGTGTGTATGGGAATTTCTGGTTCTAAGGCTTTGTTTGATTGGGCTAGGCCCTTTGTTTTATGTCCTAAAGTGCATACAAGGCTTCAATTTCGTCCAACACTTTGGCTCCAAGCATAAGCTATCCATTCTAAGCCCAATTTTGCTCCAAAATGCTCCAAATTGCACCTTTTTGCTTCCTTAGCCATATGAACCTAGAAACACACGAAAATGGCATAAAGGACTAAAATAACTAAAGAAACACAACGTAAATGCATGAGAACAAGCCAATTAAGTCGCATAAATATGCTCCTATCAGTCATGTGCATTGGAAATCCCTGAGGCAATTGTTGGAAGGTTTAGGTTTTGTTTTGTTTTTCTGTTTTGCTCGAGGACTAGCAAAAGCTAAGTGTGGGGGAATTTGATAGGAGCATATTTAGGCAACTTAGTTGGCTTGTTCTTGTGCATTTACGTTGTTATTTCTTAGTTCTTTAAGTCTTTTAAGTTATTTTCGTATGTTTTCAGGTTCTAAGGGCTAAAGGAGCAAAGAAGTGCATTTTGGAGCCTTTTTTAGCACTTTTGGGCTAAGGATGGATAGCTTATGCTTGGTGCCAAAGTGTTGGACGAAATTGAAGGCCTTGTATGCACTTTAGGACATAAAACAAATGGCCTAGCCCATTCTAACACCTTGTCGTGCATCCAACACACATTCTCTCCCAAAAACCGTACACACCATTCACCCTAGATTCTAATCAGCCAATCACTCATAAACCCTAAACTACAACCTCGCAGCCTCTCCACCATTCCTCACTCCCATTCCCCATCCACTCATTCATCAAACCATCTCAGCCACAAAAATCCCTTTAATCCGTAGCCTCCCATTGATCTATGAAACCATCTCAGCCGCACCTATTTTCTAACCCAAGGGCCTTTTCATTGTTTCATTTTTCATTTACATATTCATTCAGCCACTTTCACACACATATCAACCCTACATGCATTCACTCTTCATAAATCAGCCACATGCACACTCAATCATTCACTCCCCTTGCCGTGCACATTCACCTTGCATTTCCAGGTTGTCGACTTCATCATTGCAGCCACATATTCACCCACATGCACTCTTAATCATTCATCCATAATCTCCCATTCTCCCTTGTCGTGCTTCCCCCTTCATTCCAGCAATTCCACATGCATTTCCAACCTAGCAGCACCCCTTTAAATCATTCAACCTAGCTGTCATTGCACATGCACTTCCCCTTTAATCCACATGCATCTTCAAATAAATCAGCCACATGCACATTCACCCATTCCTATCACTATGCCGTGCACTCCCATCCCATTTCCAGCTTTCCACCAACCTCTTAGCTGTCATTCACATGCTCTCCCATCCATTCTCTCCCTATAAAAACCATACACACAACACACCATTCCAATCACTTTGTGCCGTGCCTTACTCCCCATCCACCATTCCAGAAATTCAACCATTCCATCCATTCATATACATTTCATACCATCACACATCCATTCCTCCATACAAATACCAATCCAAAACCTTTCCTTAGACCTTGTGCCACAACAAAGAGGAAGAGAAGAGGACCTAAACGTTCATACAATTCAAGTTTGAGTTGTTGGAATGTTTAGGTGTTTCTTTTCCTTTGATTGCAATGTTTAATTTCAATTCTCTTTGTCTTGTACGTATGAGGAACTAAACCCCCCCTTGGCTAGGGGGGATTCGAAATACATGTTTATGCTTGCAATATGATTTGATTACTTCTAATTGCGTTTCATAAGTTGTGAATTCAATTTACTTATCTATGTGAATTAAACTGATTTGTGTGTGTTGGTTGAGAGTGCACGCTTAATTATCATGCGTAAATCTAATGCTAGGATATAAGAAAGTTTCACCTAATCGTTACAAACTTATATTCACAAGTAGTAAAAGTTGATGATCTCAATTGCGTTAAGTAAATTCTTGGCATAAGTTTCTGATGCGAGTTTTATACGCGCACAAATTAAACCCTCTTTTTGTCAAATTGTAGTATAGGTGCAAGTAGGGATCGTTCTGGACCGGGGATTAGGAGGGATTGCAAATCTCTTGGAAACTGACTCAAAAACGTAAAATAAAGTTTAAAACACTAAACTAGACTCAAAGAATGCAAAATTAAAGTTTAAAACACTAAGACAAATCAAAAACTCAAAATGCTTTAAAAACACAAACTAAATTGAATTCTAACTAAAATGAACATTAAAGCAAAAGGGGGATTGAGGTTTTTAAGAAAATTGAAATAACGAAACAAGTTAAAAAACTAGACAGAATGTAAATATGAAATTTATGGATGAATGCTAGCTAAGGGGTTCATCTCCATACATGTTACACTTGCATACAAGATTGATTCTCAGTTGGTCTTTCGATAAATTATGAAACTCAACGCCCCGGGTTAATTAGGTCCGCTTAAATTAACCGTCAAGTTCTCCTTAAGTTAATGAATTGGATGGGTTAGCGCAACGCAATTCACCACATTCTCCAAAAGTCCTTTACATGAAAAGCACAATAAAGATACAATCAAAGATCATTAAGCATTATGAAAACTATAAGTGTTGACGAGGCATTCGTTACTATGGAATACGCATGAAACTTATGCCAAGAATTCGTTTAACGCGATTGTTTATAAGCAACCTCCACTACTTGTGAATATAAGTTCATAACGATTAGGTGAAATTCACTTATATTCTAGCGTCATATTTATGCATGAAAATTAAGCACGCATTCTTAATAAACATTCATAAATAAGTTATCAATCAAACGGTTAAACAAATTGAATCCACAACTTATGAAATTCCAACGAAAGTTAATCAATTCATATTGCAAATATAAACATAGTTTCGAATCACCCCCTAGCTAAAGGGGGTTTAGTTCCTCATATCTTTGAAATCAAAGAAACGCCTAAACATTCCAACAACTCAAACTTGAATTGTATGAACGTTTAGGCACTCTTCTCTTCCATTCCTCATACGTACAAAACAAAGAGAATTAAAATGAAACATTGAAATCAAAGAATCACCTAAACATTCCAACAACTCAAACTTGAATTGTATGAACGTTTAGGTCCTCTTCTCTTCCTCGTTGTTGTAGCACAAGGTCTAAGGTGAGGTTTGGGGGATTATGGAAATGGATGAGGAGTGGTGGAATGGGGACTCACGGTTTTGGATTCTAAGGGGAAGTGTTTGTGTTAGTTGTGGTGTGAGAAATGGAGAGATGGAATGGGGAGTGAATGAATGCAAGGGTATTTATAGGAGTAGTGGAGGGAACATATGGCTATGTCATTTGTAGGTGAAGTAAGTGTGTGAGGTTGGTGAAGTAAGTGGAGGTTGTAGGTGAAGTAGGTGGATGTTGTAGGTGAAGTAGGTGGATGTTGTAGGTGAAGTACATGTGTTTAAATGGTTGAAATGTGTAGATGATTATGAGTGATAAGTGATAAGTGTATGATATGTTAAGTGATAAGTGAATGATTATGATAAGTGATAAATGAATGTATGATATGATAAGTGGTGAATGATATGTGGTTATGATAAGTGATAAGTGGTGATGATATGTGATAAGTAATGAGTGGTGATGATAAGTATGGAGCATGTGAATTAACTAATGAAGGAAATGCATGTGCAATGACAATGTGTTAGAATGGATGTGTGTTATGCATGGCATGATTGGGATTAGGAAAGGTTTTAAATGTCCTAAAACTAAAGAGAACAAGGTTCCAACACTTTGGTCTTCAATTAGGTCTTCAATTTCGTCCAACACTTTGGCGCCAAGCATAAGCTATCCATCCTTAGCCCAAAAGTGCTCCAAAAGTCTCCAAAATGCATCTTTTTGCTCCTTTAGCCCTTTGGACCTATAAACACACGAAAATAGCTTAAAGTACTAAAATAACTAAAGAAACATAACGTAAATGCACGAGAACAAGCCATTTAAGTCGCATGAATATGCTCCTATCAGTTTCATGCAGTTCATAGTAACGAGTGTTTCGTCAATGCTTATGGTTTTCAAAGAACTTAATGATTCTTGCTTGTATCTCTATTATGCAGTTCATATAGGGAACTTGTGGGGAATGCTTTGGGTTGTCGTATGCAATCATCCAATTCAATAACGTTAGGAAAATCTGAGGGTTAATTAGTGCAATTCACGGTTAATCTGGGGCGTTGAGAATTCATGGTTTATTGAAAAGCAATTGGAAATCGTTTTATATGCAAGTATAACATGTATGGAGATGAACCCCTTAGCTAGCTTCCCATCCATTCAATTCCATCAAATTCATATTTACATTCTGTTTTAAATTGCAATCTGTGCATTTAGTTTAATTTCGTCCAAAACTCAATCCCCCTTTACTTTATTGTCCAATTTAGTTAGAAAGTGTCTTAGTTTGTGTTTATAAGTGTTTTGAATCAATTTATTTCCCAAATTCGTCCAAAGTAGTCAAAGTGCTCAAAACTGCCCAGAAAGTGTTTTTAAGGCAGTTTTGAGTGTTTTGGGTGCTGTTTGAGTCTTTTGGTTTGTTTTAGTGTTTTAAGTGTTTAGTTTTGCATTCTTTGAGTCTAGTTTAGTGTTTTAAACTTTATTTTACGTTTTTGAGTCAGTTTCCTAGTGATTTTGCAATCCCTCCTAATCCCCGGTTAAGAATGATCCCTACTTATATCTATACTACAACTTGACAAAAAGAGGGTTTAATTTGTGTGCGTATAATTCCCGCATTACACATCTCCGCTGACTAGCGTTTCCTGACGATTTAAAAGTTTTGAGCCTGATCCACGAAGGAGTTTGTGGAAATCACTCAAGAGGCCTATCTTTAGCATAGAAGGTCTTCAATATCGGCTACTATTGGCCCACTGTGCATCAAGACGCTAAGGAATTTGTTCAAAAGTGTGACAGCTGGCAACACTTCAAGCCTTTACCTGCATTGCCTGCCAGTGAGCTCCACTTGCAGACAAACCCATAGCCATTAATGCAGTAGGCAATTTACCTGGTATGGCCCATGCTACCTGTTACTGAGGGCAAGGGCATGATGATCGTGGCTACTGACTACTTCACTAAGTAGGTAGAAGCCGAGCCCATGACCACCACTACTCAGTCAGACATAGAGCAGTTTATATGAAAGAGCATTATCTGTCGATTTGGCATCCAATAATCTATCATCATTGATAATGGCCTGCAATTCGTGGGAAAATACTTAGTGAGTTCTTCCAGAAATATGACATCAAGCAGCATATGTGTACGCCTAGATATCCCCAAGGCAACGGGCATCCAGATGCATCAAATAAGGCAATCCTGGACTATTTAAGAAATCCTTCACAAACAAGCAGGGAAAGTGGCCAAACGAACTTCTCGGTGTCCTATGGGCATATTGCACAAGTCATTGTGTTGAGCATCAGCAACATATTGCCAACTTTAGAGTATAACAGAAAAGAGATGGCCACAAATCTAGATCTGGTAGAGAAAGAATGTGAAAAGGTTATCACTCACATTACAGCCTACTGGCAGCAGCTCTTTTCCAGCTACAACAAAAAAGGAAAGATTCGGCAATTTCAGCTGAGAGATCTAGTCCTAAGAAAAACATTCATTGCTACCCGAAGAGAATGCTCCAAAAAGATAAATCCTAGCTGGGAAGGTCCATACAAAGCCAGTAGAGCAGACGGTAAGGGTAGCTAAACCTTCACCACCATGAACGACAAAGACAAGGAAGTACTATGCATGATGAGCTCTACCTTGCAAGCCAAGGATTATCTAGTTATTATGCAGTTTCTACCTTTCAGCTAAGTTCGATATCCTTCCTCTTATTTTTCAATAAAGATTCTCGAAGTTATTCATCATTTGGCTCGATCGCGAATCTGCAACAACTGTCTATTCCTGCTCTTATTGAAGATCGCACCCAATCAAGGACTTATTTAGAAATTGCGCCCCTCTGGGACCAACCTTGCTCTCCCTTTGGGAAAGGGTAAACTACGCACTCCGAATATCCAAACGTGGATGGGCCAGGCTGCCCTGGTGTAACTAAAGCACGGTGGCCTACGCCGGCATCCCTGGAAGTAGCCAAAATGGTTTTTTTCAAGGCTTAGCTAGATTTGAAGGATTTTAGGCCTTTGGCTTGATACACGGGGACCTAGGCCTTAGAGACAGAGGAGGCACGTTGCGTACCTCGACCTTTGGACGGCTACCCACGAAGATGGACTGCAATTGAGCATCCTTGATATGACCAACTGCTGGCAACCCCGGCTGAGCAATTTGTATGTAACCAACTAGTGATCTTCGTGTTATGGAATAATATTCCTTATACCCATTGGAGGAACATCCTTTTTTAGCATCCACAATGTGGCCAGCTAGCATTCGCAGCTAAGCATCCCCAATGCAATACTTAGGTGATCTCTGCGAGGATACAGAATTCTAACTCCGACTACACGTATGGGGTGTAAAAGGTTAAGAATCCTTGATGTGACTAGTTAGCGTAAAGAGCTGAGCATCTTGTATGTGACCAACAAGCCATCTCTACATATCCTTAGAAACGTAAAGCTACTGCCAATTCAATGAGTAGCCTATGGTCTCTAGAAGATCCTTGGGAACTTAAAGCCGTTTCCTGTTCAACTAGCAGCCTACGATTTTTGGAAGGTACTCGGAAACCTAAAGCCGATGCCAATTCAATGATCGGCTTACGGATTTTCAAAGATCCCTAGGAACCTAAAGTTGCTGCCAACCCAACGAGCGGCCTACGATTTCTGAAAGACTGCTTACGGTACGCCCTTTGAGCAGTTAATTGCCTAAGGTACATCATTCGAGTAGTTAACGGCATAGACCTATACAACCGCACAATCTTGTGAAAGGTTAATAGGTTAACGCGCACATACACTGCCTACCGCAGAACAACTTTTTGGGTTTACGTTGATTCCTAAAGTGCTATGCTACTTGCTACGCAACCTACGAAATTGGTTACATAAAGTGCAAAGACTTCTTTCAAACCACTGCCCACGAAATTCAATAAAACCATGCACTTTTGATGCGAAAGGTTAGCAAATTTCGTGTCCCAACAATCTTTATTATTTATGATGTAGGCCATGCAACTCAAAGGATTGGACAAATGACGACCAGCTAAGTAACCTATAGTCAGAGGGCAACAATGCGAGATAAAGCTTAGCAGTTGAATGCCCTAGATGATCAAAGTTAACAACTGAGCAATCATGCAGACTCGTCTGCTTCTGTAAGTAAGGCGCTAGGCTACTGACTATTTGGTTAATAGCTTTGCAGAGGTCCTAAGCCTAGATCAGCAGTCACATAGGTTATGCAAGTCCGTCTGCTTATTAAAAACAGCGCGCTTTGCTAACGTCCTTATGATTAAAGATCTAGTGGACCACCAATACAAAACATGCAACTACAGAGGTCACTCGGCCCTGCAAGTTAGAAGTTTCAAAAGACGCCTCAAGCAAATGAAGATTCGCGCCCGATAACCCGAAGTTAACACCTAAAGTAATGAAGATGGGCTTGACTACTTTGTTCAAAGCAGCCTGCTCGATTGTTCATTCTATGACAAAAGCTTAAAGCAAGGTAAAAAGACAAGGATGAAGTAAAGTGAAGACAAACAGTTTATTAATTTCTAGGAAATTGGTAAACTAACACAAAGCCCAACAGAGTTCAAGCAAAGGAAAAAACAAAACAAGAAAGTAAATCGTAAAGTCTATCTAAAATGACTACTCCTTAAGAGCTTGGACTTCTTCAGTAGCAGCATCGCTTCCAGCAGTATCAACTTTTTCCGCTTCACTTATAGCTGCCCTATCTCGGGCAACACTGTCATTACCGCCCCTACCTAGGCAACACCACATTCAGCCTCACCTACTTGGGTAACCTGATCCTCAGCTGTTCCACCAACGGCGCTCAAAGGAAAACTCAAGCAGATCCTCAAAAGAAATAGCAAAATGCTTGAGGTCCTCATTAGAGAAGGCGTATTCAGACGACATGCCAATGAAATGATTAATAAAGCCAAACGTGTAGAAGTCATCTTGACCTTGGGTAAGGACAACCTCAAAACTAGACTTCTCGATTCTCAGTTGCTTATTCTCCTTAATCAGGTCAGTATGAGCATTCTACAACTTATCTAGTTCCTTCTTCATGTTCTCGCTGACAGACAACGCTAATTGCAGTTCCACTTCCTTAGACTTAAGTCTATTGACGACTTTCTTAAGTCAAACAACGTCATTATGCATTGTGAGCAGCTTTATATCCTTAGCATCATGGGCAGACTGGAATTCTGAAATGGCATGCTCAAGGTCCTGCACTAACAACGTTTGGACTTCAATCTTCTTCTCTGTAACACCATACTTTCCTCGACTCACGTCAAGCTTAATCTTCAAGTCACTGATTTATTGGCGAGCGTCCTTAAGCTATTAAGCAGTGGGGGTAGAGACATTAGATCCCTTCAAAAAGGCAAATTCAGACTCCAACTCTTTAATTTTGTCAACAGTCGAGCAAGCTTCTTCTACCTTGGCTGCACTTATCTCCCTAGCAGCTGTGGTGTCATCCTGCTCCATACGAGTGTACTCGGATACCAAGATCATAGATTTCTACATCATAGCAAGTATGGAACCCTTTCGCGACTGAGCTTCACACCTCGCAAAGAAACTGGAGTCGACAACTATGCTCACGCCATCAACAAACTTGGTGCATGCTTTCGTGTCCCTAAGCATATCGAGGTTCAATAGTGCAAGGATCTCGACAAACTCTCATAAGGCTAGTTTAGCAGGTTGATTATGGCTGTTCATGCAGGTATACACTTCATTCTCAACAAGAGGGCGGGCCTTGGAACCGCCTTGGCATTGGAATCATTATCCTCGCTCTTCATCGCTACACGTACCTCCAGAATCAGATCAGACTTGGGCACGGAAGGATGTCTTAGAATAAAACTATGCACATGGGGCATGACAGAATTTCTCCATTGCGCAATCTTATCAGCAACTGTTCTAGCAACCCTTAGAGTAGCTAGCTTCACAGGTTCATATCTAGTAACGTCTTTCTTCCCTTTTAAAGAAGTCAAGTCAATCACGAGCCTCCTAGCAATGGATGAACCTTCACAAGCAGCAGAGGAAGTCTTCGACTTTTTCTCCACCGACGGTTCTTGAGTAGGCGACGACGATATCTTTCTCTCGCCTTCGCTTACAACAGGCTCCATAGTGGTAATCAGATGATTAAACGCCTTACCCTTGATCCTCTTAATCTTTTCTAATAGGGGCATCCCACCTTTCTCCTTACGAAGAAGACTGAGTAGCCAACACCACTCGCGGTATTCAGCAGGGATCCCTAAGGTGATGTTCACCTTCTTTATGTTTGGAGAAGTCTAGAGAGTTAAATCGAATTCCAAATCTACATAAACAAAAGATGATAATTCAGAAGGTAGTTTAACAAAAGCATAAAGCAGCTTAGAGACTAAGCAACCTACTTACCATCGATGAAAGCAGTCAAAATGTGCAACCCAGGCGAGGAATCAGATTCCCACTCTTTGCTGATCTCTAAGGTCTCTCTAGACCAGTTATGATCCTTTTTGTTCGAGTGATCAAAGAGCCTATGACGGGTCCTTGGCTGCCTAATGCCATCGATGTGGCCTATGTCAAAGAAGTACCAAAACTCGTTAGCAGTCATGTTAAAGTCAAAGAACCTGCTTAAGTTATGGAACCCCACCATCATGCGAATAGCGTTCAAAGAGCACTGAGCAGTAGCACACTTCATGGAGCAGATCACCTCTTGGAAGAATCAAGGCATAGGAAAGGTGAATCTTAACACGAAGTAGTAGAGGTGAAACTTGATAGCTTTCCTAGAGCCACATGGTTCATTACTGCTACCATCCTTGACCCGCTTTATGTGAACCCTAGACGGAATTGCGTGCTTAAACATCTTAAGGAAGTCTTTGAATTGCTCATCGGAACCTACCTTGATATTAGCAGCCCTGAAGTAGCCTAGCTTACTTGCAGATCCGCCTTGATGATACAATGGCGGAAGAAATTCATCATTCTTGTGGCTCAAGGAAGACATGTTCAAAAATCCTACAACCCCGCAAGGAAAAATTAGTAGAAGGCTGCTAAAAAAAAAAATAGAAAAAAGGGCCGCAGAACCCAGTGCCTTGCATCAGACCCTATTGTTTAACCCTCACGGTGCAGCAGTAGGGAGCCTAGCTTGCGCTGGCTCCCCTATTTTTTTCTCAGCCTAGCAGGCCCTTACGGCACAAACCAACCGGGGGTAGGCGCTTCACGCCTCCCTTTCTATCTCTTACATCTCTCCAATGTTGCACAAGCCCGAGCTTAAGACCCAAGTCCACACAACCTTACGCTGACCTCCTCGGCCCAACCAAGCTGCACCTGGCCTAGCTATCCGAGCAGCACCACACAGTAGCCAAGCTACCACACGACAATCATTCTACCATGCATCAGCCTAGCTGCCACCGTAGCCGCACAATAGCCTCTCAGATGACACTTTTCACTACTCCTTGACCCCTGTCGAGCCAAAAATTCAAGCCCCAAGGCTCCAAAAAATTCAGAAGAACGAGAAAATTAATTTTTTCTTACCTTGGAAAAGAAGAAAAACAATGAAACACAATTCTTTACACGGGTTAGCAAAGAAGATTGCTAGAAGAAGTGGAACAAATATCTTCTGGCTTTCCTTATTTCTTGTGGGGTTTTAATTTCACTTCAAATTTATTTAACCCCCTACTTGACACAGACTTAAATTGGTTTTTGTGGCAATTGCATTCCCTTTCCTAGAAGAATTTAAATTCCAAGTCAAAGAGGGAATCTACATCAAATTAGGACACAAACTTCATTGCAGCTTTGGATTCCTACACCTCATGCCCTTTCCTACGAGTAGCCCAGCAAGTGTGGGGGCATTTATGGAGTGTTAAACATAAAGACTCGTAGAAGAAGGTTAAACTTGAATTCCCCAAAAGTAACTTAATGGACCCAAATCCTTTAAGTAAAAAATTTATCACAAGGAACGAATGAATTCCTGCAAGATCGTGGGGTGGTTGCTAGTGAGGAATATATCGTCAACATATAAGAGCAACAAGATGGTGTAAGATCCTCGGTGGAAAATGAAGACATAGTTGTCCGCTCAGTTTTGGATGAATCCATAATGAAATAAAAACGAATTGAAATGATGGAACTATGCCCTTGGAGTTTGTTTAAGGCTATACAGTTCCTTAACAAGACGGTATACATGGCAAAGGTGTTGTGGATCAATGAAACATGGCAGTTGTGACAATTAGACCTCTTCCTATAAATGACTGTGCAAGAATGCGTTTTTAACATTGAGTTGACAAATATGCCAGTACTTGGTCAGTGCAAGGCCTTAGGACAATTTGGATTGTTGCACATTTCACAACAGGGCTGAAAGTTTCATCATAATCGACCCCAGGCTATTGATGAATGCCATTCGCGATCAATCGCGCTTTATAACACTCTATACTTCCATTAGCATTTTGTTTAATCCAATATACCCATTTTCATTAAACCTTATTTTGAATGTGAGAATGAAGTACAAGGATCCAAGTCTAATTTTTAAATAGTGGTTTATTTCCTTTACCATGACATCCCGCGTTTGCAAATTGGTTGAGAAAAGCAGATTAGTTCGTTAGTAGAAAGGGAAATATTGAGTGTGAGAGAGACGATACCTTAGAGAGCCATATATCCATGATTTTGGTTTGCATGTGCCAACTTTAGAACGGGTCACCATTGGATAGGAGGGGACATGGACAAATGGCTATGCAACAATAAGGACCAGTGGCTGTTGTGATGCACTAAAGGATGAGGCAGGGCATGGATGTGAAGCAGGAGGCCAGAAGTTTGAAGTATCAATTGGATGTTCGGTTGACAGGTCTTGAACTGGTTACTGCCTAGTGGGCTGATGAAGTGGTTCAAGCTTGTTGATTGCTAAAAGGGCAGTAGGCAGTACCATAGTATACACAATGTGCTGGACAGTGGGCTGGGAAGTTGAGGTAACCAGCATTATATGATGAGCTCAACATGGGAGGATGAAGCCTTGTAATTGGTACTAGATGGAATAACCTGCAATTTAAAATCTATATATGTGCTTGCCTGACTAGTTAGCAACACTCAACAACTAAGCTCAGATATGTTAATTTCTCACAGCGAAAAAAGTCAAATTAAAGTTCAGGTTACTAAAATGTTCTTAGTTAACTAAGATCCAATTTAGTGCACATTTTATCTCTGACAAGCTTAGTTGCAAAGACTTATCTATTTGTGGATTATAATAAGCATATATCACAAGCAAAACGAAGATAAGTAAACTAAAAAAGCAACAAATTGCATGGAATGTTTTTGACCGGAAAAACCCACCTTTGGGTTAAAAAACCGGGGACTCTCCCCTGAGTCCAATCCACTAGTGAAAAACAAGGTTCTTACAAAGATCACATAAGCCCAATTCCTAGATCTTTATCTACAGAGCAGCTTTACCTTTGTGCAACCTTGCTTTGCACAAGATGAACTCCTTCGGTCTTCATGAAGTGGCAACTTCTCTTGAGCTCTTCACCTTGTGGCATAAAAAATCCAATCAACTTATGCAAATGATGTTATGATGAAGTTGATGCAAATCTGGATTCAATTGTCTAGTCAGTTTCACCAGTCAAACTCTTGAAAGATGAAATTGACACAAATCCGAAAAGATGTCAGCTCAAAGATTTGAAAATGGAGAAGTTGACCTAAAAACAAACAACAAAATCACAAAAACAATGTAGCCCTAGTATGCAATAATCTGGGTATTTAATGCACGAATTTGATTTTGTGGCTAGGGTTTTCAAGTAAAACAAGAGGGCAACTCCCAACTAAAAACAACCCTTTTAAAAAAGATACAAAACTCCTAGCCAAGTGAAAATGAAACCCTGTATGAGGCTTTTATAAAGGGCTTGTTTCAAACATGAAAAAGGGATAAGAAAAGGCACATGTCATATGCAAACACAATTTGAAACGATCTAGGGTTGAAAAACATTCTTGGGAAAAAGGTTTTTAGAAAGTCTATGTGGGTTGTCTTAAAGTGTGTGCCCAACTCCTGTAAAAGCAGCGAGAAGTTTTGATTGGACAAAATCACTAGACAAAATGGACTGGAAATAATGGCATGAAATGGATATGTATGAACAAACCATTGATGAGAGAAATTAAGCTCTTGAGATGAATATTTCCAACAACATGATCCTAGAGAAGCAACTAAACCCTAAAACTAACTAGAGTATGTGTGGTACAATTTACTACACTTGACAAGGGAAGTCAAACAATAAACTAGACTTCACAAGCCCGAGAATGGGCCTTGGCATATGGAAATTTCGCCTTATGAAACACAACATAGCGAGATATGTATACACGACTCGAGCTTGGATTTAGGCATCTGTATCCTTTATGAAAAGCACTATAACCCATAAAAACACATTCAATATATCGATGCATCAATTTATTTTTAACATAATTGCCCAAATGAGGAAAACATAAACAACCAAAGGTACGTAAGTGAGTGTCTGAAAGAGGGCAACCAAACAAAAGTGTATGTGGGGTGGACTAATGCAGAGTAAGGGTAGGGAGTAAATTGATGATGTGGACAAAAATGAGCACAACCTTAACCAGTAATGTTAAGGGAGCATGGACCGCGACAAGCAATGTCCTACTCATGTTAGCGATATGATGATGCTTATGCTTAATAAGTCCATTTTGTTGTGGCGTGTGTGGACAAGAAAGATGTTGAATTGATAAAACTTAGAAAGAGAGTGATTTGCATATTCGGTGCCACCATCACTTTGTAATAAGAGGCATTAAATAAAGTTTACCATAGCCACAAAGGTTTGAAAATGAATAAACAAATTTCAGATTTCTTCTTCATTGGATAAATCGAGAATAGCTAGAGAAATCATCTATGAAAAGTACATAATAACAATAACTAGAAATGGTATCAACTATTGACATCCACACATCAAAATGAACAATGAAAAAAGGAACATTTTTACATTTATTATTAAATTGAAAAGGAAGCTATGTGGATTTCCCTAAGCACAACTTTTAAAAAAATAATGTGAACGTGAGAATTTGAAACTAAACTAGAACTTAGATGAGACAACACATATGCAGACGAATGAACAAGGCGTTGATGCCAATCAACAGATGATGCAGCAAGACCTTTAGGAGATGAAAATGACAACAAATATAGTCTATCTTTACATGGACCTAAAAGAGTAATGTACCGTTACGTAAACCATAAATACGATAAAAAGAAGGAAATAAACAAATGGCAGCGTTATTATCATAAGTAAACCTAGCTGCAGAAAGGAGATTTTTGAGGAAAGAGGAACAACAAAGATGTTATGAAGAAAAATGGATAAGAATTGAGAGGTATTGGAATTGTACAAGTGGAAGTTATGTTAAGAGAGTCGAGCCAAAAATAACAAGAAAATTATGGAGGTGACACGTGAATTTTTGGACAAGAAGGACAAAACTACCCTCAAGGCACACGAGGATTCCCATGTGCATGCAACGGACAATAACGGCTCAAACAAGGAAGAGTCAAAGGTGATCAATATGGTATTTATTCAAATCCCTCTCATCACTCCTCATCAATCCCTTATTGATTTTGTTCAAAATGTAACTTCCAAAACTTCCTATTTAATTCAGGAATAATTGTGATGTTAATTGCAAGATATTATTTCACAAAATATCTTGCAATTATTCTTCAATTACCACCATATATGGCCGGCCACTCCTCTATAAATAACCCTACTATCCCACTAAAAATCTAAACCATTTGCTACCCACAAACTCCTAAACACATTATTTTCAGAATTATAACTTTGTCATCGGAGATTCTTTAACCAAAGCACCCCCCCATTCATCGTGGACGCGTGAGGCTTTTGGCCTTAATCTTAGGTGTTATTATTTTGTGGGTGCATTTTCGTCAAAGGAGAAGATGGTGGAAATTTGCATCCACAAATTGGTGTTTTCTTTGAGAGTTTGATTCACATGCTTGAAGAAGACTCTTGCATTCGAAGTTTCTCATTTCTCATTCATTTGTAAATTTTTCATACTTTCTTATTCCTAGAATTTTTTTAATTCTTCGAATAGAGGTAAGAGAAAATACAATGATGGGAAATTCACAAATCACGACGAACGAAACTTCTGATGTTCAAGGATCCGGATCAAGTGATGGAGGACGAGACGTAACCCCACCACGACGATCCACGAAGATCAACACGATGGCAAGAGGAGCAACTTTGCCACTATAGAGCACCACTATCATGGCAGCCACGAGGACCACTTTGGCAATAAGAAGTGGGCCAGCTCCATGGCAACAAACCCATGGAGAGCAGGGAGCCAGAAAGCGGCCCAAGTAGCCCACACCACAAGGCAGCCGAGCTAGGCCTTTCACGAGCTGGCCCATGCCATTGCCCTAGCAACGTAGGCCCACGCTGCGCCATAATCCCCTCAGGTAAGATCTAACGCGCTCTCAGTGTCAAACTGCACCCACGGGCCTTGCAAATGACATGACCCACTTTTGCAGCCCAAACCGCTTCCGCAACCCATTTGGCGATCCAAGCATATCCAAGACCAGTCCAACCGTCCCGGCTTCAGGTTTCTGGACCGACGATTGAACTAGAGGTATTTTCACCATTTTTTCTGTAGATTTGACATACCCCAACTCAAATCTCACGTCTAAAGTCCCTTACACTTCCACTACTCAAGAAGAAGCATAAGGTCTAAGCTCTTCCGATCCATATGGTGAACAACATTTGTCTTGACAAGTCATAAAGTTGACTAGTGCCCTCGCGTGGCAGGCGACCATGGTGAGTCAGCTTTTGCAGGATATCAAGATATAGCGTGCCCTAGACAAGGTGTCCCGAAGTAAGAGAAAGGTAGACAATGAACCTCTCCAGTAGCTTCTCAGCAAGTAGTCCCTTGACCAATCACGAACTAAGCGCTCTAGCAGTGTACACTCCTGACTGGGTGATAGGTTAAATAGGTAAAGGGTGAATATGGGTAATGAAAGAAAAGGCTAAGTGTTTGTCTTCAAAAAGGTAACTAGGGTAATATAACATAAAAGGTTTGTTAGAAAGGCTCAAATGATCCAAACATAGCCAAAATCATCTCCCTAATGTTGCATGACTTAGGATTTCGCCTCAAGAGATATTGAAGCAAGTTCTAGTGAATGATAATGCAATCATTAAACTCACAAGAAAGAATATGCAAGAGGCTCAAAATTTCACAAGGGGTTAATAAGTTTTCACTTAAAATCCACATATAATTCTCTAAGTTAAGAGCTAGTCATACTAACATTGGTTATTTGTATAAAATAAGCTTAAGAATGATCATGTAAGAATCTAATTAACCATATAAAACAATTAAAATTTCACATAAAAAAAACCAATTTAAATAATTTTGTGACCTAGAAGAAAGCAAATTACTATCATTAACTTATGGAAGATCTAACTAAAATAAAACGACTTAAGAAAAAGAAAATCTTTTTGAAATTTTGACTTTTTTTTTTTGTTTTTATGAATTTTTATGACATTAAATTGTAAATAAATGAGACATTAAAAACTAAAAACACAAAGTAAGACCTAAAAAGTATGGAAACGACCAAATCAAAATAACTAACTTTCAGCAAAATCAACTCCTAGCACACTATAATCGAACAATGCTTTTGAAAACCATATAAAACTTAAATCCCATCCCTACCCCAAAACTTAAATTAAAGAGTGTCCTCAATGTTTAAAACAAAGAAAAACATAACAAATAACACATGTAAAATGAGGGTTTTGAAAACTTCCCTGGATTTTGCATTGGAGCATGAATGAACGCTAAAGAGTGATGCGAATCGCCATATAATGAATTCACCCAAACTTGAATCTTGGATAACCCATGTTCCTGCAATACAAGAAAGAAATTAAAAGCTTACTAAAAAAAAAAAAACATAATGAAAACTACAAAAATAAAGGAAAGATTTAGAAAACTTCGGTTGCCTCCTAAGAAGCGCTTCTTTATAGTCGTGAGCTAGACTATGCCTAAATTAAGTGGACGATGGTGGATCATTCAAATGAGGAACCACTCCGTGAATCTTCTTCTTTATCCCTTTCTTCCACCTTGTTGCTTTGAAATTTGCTGTTGATACAAGGCAATGAGGCACTGCATATTTTTGCTTCTTCAATTTCAAAGCTCGAGACTTCTTTTTCTTCTTCATTTTTTTTCGTTGTCTCTTCCACCATATCTTGGCCATTCGAATGGAATTGAGTTGAGCATGCATAACTTCAAATTTTGGTTCAATTCCAAACTCTTTTCCATAATTCGAGCAGTGGACTTCAAAAGGATCTTTGAATTCATGTAGAATCAATGAATTTAGAACTTTAAGATCAATGGATTCAAAGATGTAAGCAAGGTTCTTAAAGACACTAGGCGCTAGTCGGGTGGTGGGTAAGGCCTAGTGCCTAGGCGGCTAGGCGGGGTCTAGGTAGGCGCCTAGGTAGACTAGGTAGATTTAATTAAATCTATTATATTTCGTTTAAATAAGTGTCTATTTATACTTAAAATATATATAATTTCATCATAAATTACAAAATAGAATGACATATATATTATGAGCTATTGGAACATAATGAAAACATGGGAAACAAGCATATAATGTGTGTTCATTTAAGTATTCAACAAGTCTCTTACAATTTATTTAAAAAAATCAAATGCAAAATGAAAGTTATCTATTTTTTGTCTAAATGAGTTGCAACCTAGGCGGGTGCCTAGGCGGGTCTTGGCAGGCTAGGCGGACGCCTTAGTAGGTCTAGGTGCCTTTTCTTAATTTTCAAACGCCTAGGCATTAATCGGGGTAGTGACCAACCGCCTAGCGCCCAGCTGCCTAGCGCCTAGGTGGGGATTTTTAGAACAGTGGATGTAAGACTCGAAATTTTTTTGGTGGAGATGGATTTTCTTCAAACACTTTAAAATTCGGCATTCTGTCAATAATTTGAATTTCTTCAGAAAGTTACTTCTTGTTGGTAGTGATTTGACTAGTCAGATCTTGTAGATGGTCTTCCAACATTGAATACTCTTTCTTTTCTTCATCTACATCTAGTTCACTCAATTCGTTGTCGAAGTCCTCCTACAGGAAAACAAGTCAAAAAGTTAAAAGACTAACAACTTAAAAAGAAAAAAAAAAAAAAAAAAACTGCAGTAAAAAAAAAAAAAAAATTAAAGAGGAATTGAAAGTAAACCTAATGACTAACAGGAAACTATGAAGAAAGGAATCCCACAAACATAAGGAATTTCAAAACTAAACACTTCCAACAATTTTTTTCCTATTATTTTCTTATTTTTATTTTTTTTCTGAAACAAAACAGAAAAATAAGAAAGAAAAATAAAATCACTACACAAATAAAAATAGAAAACGAAAATAAAATTTAGTAAAGCGCAATCAACAAGCTAAATTGGGATTAAGGGGGCAATCCTTGGCAACGGCACCAAAAATTTGATGTATATTTAAACTAACCTAAATAATAGATTAATTTAAACCAAATTAAACTCGCAAGCACACGAATAATTGTAGTAATATATGCAAATACGAGGTCGATCCAACAGGGATTGCTTTAACACTAATTTAACCAATTAATCACCCTAAACTTAATTAAACAAACAAAGGATAGATTGAGTTGAATAATTGAGTAATTGATTAAGACTAAAATTAACAAGAAAAATAAAAGACAATTAATTAAAATAAACACATGACATAAGAAAACCTAAGGTTATGAATTCACCAATAACAATCCTATTTACTTTTCCTAGAGCTAACTACTATCCAATTACTATGCCAATGTTAAAGGTTGTTCTTTCTAAGGTATGAATTAATTTGTGGTCAGGCATCAACTATTGTATCTCTATATGTGAGTTATATCCTATTGGTTAGACATACAATTAAACACATAAAAACCCATTAAGTGTGGAAGAATCATGTTAAACAAGTACAACTAGCTTGATATTGGTCATCCTCATAGATTTATCTAACCATCTAGATGTAAAATTCCTCAAGGTGATCAATCATTAGAAATCCAAATCTAGAATAAAATACCCACAAAGATTAAGAATATAACATGGCATATAATAAAAAAATAATTAACAAAGTACTCCGTAAATATTCATGTCATGGCTTCATCATAAACCTTAGAAAAAACTTAATTACACAAAGAAATAAAAATAAAAGAAAGATAGAACCCATAATCCATGGCAAAGCACGTCCCTAAGCTTTTCTTCACAAATTGCAGAGATGGTGAATGGTAGTATGATGTCGGGTGGTATGGGTTATTTAGAGAGAGCTTGGGGCACCTTATTTATACTATAAAACCCTAAAAGGTCTGAGAGAAACTCTCCTACATAAAACAAACTCCTAAACAATTAATGACACAAACTAGGAAAGAATCATTCTTGGCTTAGGAAACACGTCATTTGTTTTGCACGCCAAGTTTGAGGTCGATTTCTCTTCTGGAAAATTCTCTAGAAATATGAAAAATGTAGCTTTATCTTTTGTCTTTCCAAGCATATATCGCACACCACTAGGAAAATTCGGGAAAGCCTTCAAATCATCATTCTCCCACAGTTGCGCAATTCTAACGGGAAAATAACTTTTGCGGGATTGATTTTGAAAGCTAGAAAGTTTGGCTTCATGGAAAATTATGAAATTTGGATACAATGATTTTAAACCCCCTAGCTTTCTTCTCCAATTGACCAAAACTCCTCCAGAAAGTCAAATTATCACCAAAAATGTTCTCAGTGTGCAGAATAGCTGAAATTGAGGAAAGGAAAGTAATAAGGCTCTTTTATAATCAATTCCTTAACAAAACCTAGGGATAATTAATATGAGAATATGATAAAAAAATGCACCTATCACTGGGCCCCCGAGATAGCATATACTCTCGTCTTCGCGCAGAAGAGAGTGCACTCTCGGTTAGGCCTACAAATGAGCAGACATTCATAGTTGGGGCCACACTCCGATAATCAACATGGACAACCTTCCAGGCAAAGTGTTCATTCGCGGTTAGGCTGCAAGGAGCATCCTCCACCCATATCAGAATAGGCAGCATGACAAACGGAGAGAAGTAGTCACTTAATCCAGCATAAGTTCAATCGACAACTTGCAAGTAACCCGTTTGCCTGCCAGGAATGTACCATATGCATCGCAGTCGTAGCATAGATGAGTCGAGCACAGGGAAGAGCAGCCTAGACCAACAGGTCACAATCGAGGGCAACTGAAAGCTCCGTTACTCCAGCAGAGGCAAACTCAGGAAGAAGTTGAGAGGCTCCTGACCGAACGATTGGATTTCTAATGCAATGAAGCTACTGACGAGGTTTTTCGACGAGACATGACCAACATAAGCAGGTCACCTTGCATTGACAAGATCGAGTAGACGGAACCATCCCACATACATTGGCGGATACAATGACTACTTTTGTTCCGACAAACACAACAACCTAACCTAACAACGCAATAAAGGCAGACGAGTACTTGAAAGACACATCAGCCCAAACTAGTGGCATGTCTTATTCTCATCACTCAAGACGATTCAATACTGAAGCAGGACATCCCCAATAACCGAGCATCCAGGACCTAGTGGTCCAATTCATCCTGTTGTGCATAACCTGGCCCAAGCCGGCCCTAGCTCCGAGGTCACAGTCGTGCCTACCTACTCTACAACTCCTGGTAGCCCTTGATCTATCACCATAGCTCTTAACTATGCCAATCTTGCACCAAGGCTCGTAGCCCTACTGATCTTGCCATGTGCCTCATAATCGTGTTGACCAAGCCCATGGTACTTTAAGCTTTAAAGCATCCAACGGCAGAGCAGAAGACAAGACTTTATTAGTAGCCCCTGCTAATGAAAGACTTAATAGTGAAAAAGCTTGCAATCTATTCAGATTTTTAGCTAATCACAAACTAAGCCTTAGAAGGGCACATGACAAAACATTTAACGATGACATAATACTTGAAGAAAGTTCGGGAGCAGATCGTTGCGCTTCGCACTTACACCCTTACCCGGGTTCCACAAGTAGTTCGAATTCTCAAGTAAATTGCTGAACAAGACCTCACAACTGAGGATTATTTCATTTGTCTAACAGTCTAGTTTTCCTCAGATGCACTCATAACAACGACTTCCATGCTCTCCAATGTGAATGGGTAAACCAATCCCCCGACACCTATATGGGTTTGCTTTCCAATGCGAGAGGATAAATTAATTGCTTTCTAGGGCAAAAGGGTAATCTAATTCCCAGACACCAATTCAGGTCTGGTATTCATTGCGAGAGGGTAAACTAATTCCCCAACACCCATCTAGGTTTGCTCTCCAGTGTGAGAGGATAAACCTAATTCCTCGATACCCATATGAGTATGCTCTCTAACGTGAGAGGATAAACTAATTGGTCTCCAGTGTGAAAAGTCAACTAATTCCCCGACACCCATTTAGGTATGCTCTCCAGTGTGAGAGGATAAACTAAGTGCTCTCCACTGCGAGATGCTAAACTAATTACGCGACACCCAGTCTACTCTTTAGTGCGAAATGACTAATCCCTCGACACTCATTTGGGTCTGCACTCTAGTGTGAAAGGATAAACTAATTTCTCTCCAGTGTAAGAGGGTAAACTAATTACCTCAAGAAATCCCTCTTCGACAAGAAGGGAAAATGGCCAGACGAACTTCCCAGATGTCTATGGGCGTATCGCACAACCAAACCTCAAGCGACCGGTGAGACTCATTTCTCTTTGGCATTTGGTTAAGAAGCAATCATTCCTCCCAATGTCATCGTGCCAAGTATTAGCACTCTGCTGCCAAGCATTGAGTAGAACGAAAAAGAGATGGCCACAAACTTAGATTTGGCAGAGGAGAAATGCAAAAAAGTTATCACCCGCATTGCAGCTTACTAGCAGCAGCTCCTCTTTAACTACAACAAAAGGGCCAAGATCCGGCATTTCCAGCTTGGAGATCTAGTCCTAAGAAAAGCCTTCTTCATTGCCCACAAAGAATGCTCCAAAGGATGGATCCTATCTGGAAATGTCTATACAAGATCAGTAGAGTAGGCGGCAAGGGTATTTACACCCTCACCACCATGAATGACAAAGAGATAGAAAAGCACTAGAACGCCTACAATCTGAGGAAGTACCATACGTGACCTCCCGCTACATCAAAGCTCGAATACTCAAGTAGCTCAGTAGGCACCACCTGGCAAAGCGATGACTATCCAATTGTTATGCAGTTCCTACCTTACAGCTAAGTTTTCGTTCGTTTTTCAATGAGGAATTTAGAAGTAATTTATAACTTAACTCGGCTGCATGCTTACAACAACTGATCACTCCTGCACTTCAAAAGAAGACCGCGCCCTTCTTAGGGACTTATCATAGGAAATACGCCCCCTCAGGGACCAACCATGCTCTTCAGTGCAAGACGGTAAACCAATTCCCCGACACCCACATAGGTTTTCTCTCCAATGCGAGAGGATAAACTATACACTCCGAATATCCATACGTGGATGAGTCAGGCTGCCTTGGTATAACTAGGTGCACGATGGCTTGCGCTGAGATTCCTCGAGTGCACTAAGGTAGCCTACAGTTTCCAGAAAACTGCCTACGGCTTGCCATTTGAGCAGTAAGCCACACTAAACTTATACAACTGCACATTTTTTGTGAAAGGTTAAACAAGTTAGCATGCATATACAAATCCATTGCCGACATGCTACGCAGTCGATAAACTTCACCTCTACTAAGCGCGGAATGATCCTTTAGATCTACACTAAGTCCTAAAGTGTTGTGTTACTTGCTACGTAACCCATAGAATTGGTTACATAAAAAGCAAAGAGTTCTCTCGAACCTTTGCTTACGAAATTCCATACAACCGCGTATTTTTTATAGGAAAGGTTAACGAATTTCACGACCAAAAAATCTTTAGTATGTTGTGATACAGGCCATGCAACTCAAAGGATTAAAGAAAGCCAAAGTTAACAGCCAAGTGGTCGTGTAGACTCGTCTGCTTCTGTAAGTAAGGCATCCAGCTGTCGACCCTATGGCTAATAACTTTGCAAAAATTCTACACCAACATCTATGGCTTCATAGGCTACGTGGGCCTATCTGCTTATAGAAAAGCAGCACGCATGCCGCTAGTCTAAAGGTCAGAGGTTGGGCGTAAACAAAAGAAGCGAAGACGAAGAAAAACGAAGGAAGCAAGTTTATTAAATTTTCTAGCAAAATTGATAAAAAAAATAACAAAGGCCAAAGGAATCCAAGCAAAGAAAAAAACAACAAGGAAAACAAAGAAAATCCTAAAGGCTACCTAGAAGACTACTCTTCAGCAGCTTGGACATCCCACAACCACTCGATCGCTATACCTTTTGCAGCTGCGACATTCTTAGCAGCGGCATCATCCAGCACTTCATCCCCAGTTACCCTAGCCTGGGCACCAACTTCTCTGACTGCTTCTTCAATGGAAGCTTCAAAAGTAAAGGCAAGCAAGTTTTCCAGAGAAATAGAGAAGGTCTCGACGTCTTTCCCAGCAAACTCAAAGTCAGACGGCCTACCAAAAAGAATATCTACATAACTCAGCTTATAGAAATCGGCCTACCTCTGAAAAAATGAAGCCTCGAGCCCCGTCTTCTCACCCTTCAGTTGTTCGTTCTCCTCAAGCAGGCCATCATGGATGGACTGCAACTTATCCACTTCATTCTTCAGACTTTCATTGATCTTCAGTGCACCTTAGTGTTCCAACACTTGGGGTTCAAGCCTATTGGTGATCTTCTTGAAGTGGATCACTTGATTATAAGCAGTAATCAACTATTCATCCTTTGCATAAGTAGCGGAACGAATCTCAGAAACTACACGCTCAAGATCTTGAATATAAGGTATGTAACATCCAATCTCATTCTCTGCACTTGCATACTTAACTTGGATCGTGTCAAACTTAGTCTTCAAGTTAATGATCTCTTGGCGAGCGATCTCAAGCTGCAGAGAAGTGGGGGCAGATATGTTAGACCCCTTTAAAGCGATGAGCTTAGACTCCAACCTTTTGATATTCTCGGCAGAAGAATAATCTTCAGCCACCATGGTCTTTGTCACCTCCTTGGCAGCCTTGGTATTTCAATGGTCAAGGAGCATAGACTCGGCTGTCAAAATCGTTGTTTTTTTGCATCATAACAAGCAAAGCAGTCATTCTATATTCGATTATATGCTTCGTAAAGGAACTTGGGCAAACAACCCCTTTAACGCCATCGACAAACTTGGCACATGTGTCCATGTCTACAACTAGATCTGGTTTCAGGAGCGCACAAATCTTAGTAGCCTCCCCAGAAACAAGCTTGGTGGATTTTTCACAACTGTTCATGCAAGCAGTCTTCTTTTTCTCAGCAGGCGAATCAATCTTAGCAGCAAGGGGAGTAGGCTTTGGCACCACTTTAGCAGTAGAGTCTACCTTATCATTCTTCATAGTGGCAAACATCTCTAAAGGTGAACTAGACTTAGCTCCCGACGAATGTCTTGGCACAAATTTCGGCACTGGGGGAATGACGGAACCTCTGTGCTGAGAAATCCTATTAGCAATCATACTAGCCACCTTTGGCTGGCAAGCATCGCTGGCTCAGATCTAGCAACCCCATCTTTCTTCCCCTTGGAAGAAATCAAATCAATCACAAGCTTATCGACAGCAGGCGGACCCTTATGAGTAGAGAAGGAAATCTTCAGATTTTTCTTAGCTGGCATTTCTTGAGGAGGTGAGGAAGATCTATTCTTTCTACTATCATTCACGGCAAGCTCCACTACAATGATCGAACGAGCCAATGCCTCAGCCTTGATCTACATTATTTCTTCTCTCAAGGGTAGCCCATCTTTTCCCAGTGAAGAAGACTAAGCAGCCGACGCCATTCATAGTACTCAAAAGGGATACTTAGAGCAACATGCACCTTCTTCATATCTAGAGAAGAAGAAGAGGAAATATGTGAACAAGATGCATGTTGCTCTAGGTATGAAGCAGCCTAGAGACTAAGCAGTCTACTTATCTGTAATGAAAATCGTTAGTACATGCTGCTAAGGGGAAGAATCAGACTTCCACTCTCCACTTATCTCTAAAATCTCCTTGGCCTAGTCATGATCTCCCTTGCTCAAATGATCGAAGAGCCTATGGCGGGATCGCAGCAGCCCAACTCCTTCAATGTGGCCTATGTTAAAGAAGTACCAAAATTCGTTGATGGTCAAATCCAAGTCGAATAATAGGCTTAGATTGAGGAATCCCACCACCACATATATCGCATTTGGAGAACATTGAGCAGAGGCACACTTCATGGAGCAAGGCACTTCTTGGAAGAAACGCAGTATGGGAAAAATAAATCCCAACATGAAGTAGTAGGGGTGAAACTTGATGGCTCTTCGAGCCCTACTACATGGCTCACAACTGTTACCATCCTTGACACACTTCACACACACCCCAGATGGAATTGCATGCCTATATGCTTCAAGAAAATCTTTGAACGAGTCATCAAAGCTAGTTTTGAAGTGAGCATCCTTGAAGTAGCCCACCTTACTCAAAGACCCGTCTTGATGATATAACGGCAATACACCATCATTAGCCTTGTAGCTTGAAGAAGACATGCTTGAGAAAATTCTACAAAGATGTAAAGAAAATTAGTTAGACGGCTAAAAAAAAAAAAAGAAGCAATCAGGGCATCAAGCCCCATGGACAAAAGAACAAGTCACGGCCCAGACCGCAGGATCCTAGCAGCCACACTAGGCCCCATGGCTTAGTCCATTTTTCCTAGGCTCAAAGGCCTCGAGGCCCAATCCAAACCGTCGGGGGGGGGGGGGGGGGGGCTGTGCCCCCATGCCTCCCTCTCTCTCATCTCTCGTCTCACCAACACTGGCCCAAGCCCAGTGGTCCAAAATCCAGTGCCTCTCAATCTTGGCCCAAGCTGAGAGGTTCTTGACCCAAGCCAAGCCCTAGCTTACCTTCGTGGCCCATGCCGCTGCACCCAGATGTCGGCCCGTATCGAGACACTGCCGCAATAAGCAACCCCATGACAACAGCCATGCCATGGCTCCTTAACTCTTTTTTGACACATTCTCGACCCCTCGTTAAGCCAAATTTCAAGCCCCAAGGCTCCCAAAAATTAAGAAGACAAGGAAAATTAAATTTTTCTTACCTTGGTGCAGCATGAAGATGAAGAAAGCAACGAAAGACGGTCCTTTGCATGGGAAAGTGTAGAAGATTGCTAGGGGAGGGGGAACAAATATCATCTAGCTTTCTCTCTCTTGTAGGGTAGAATAAATTGCTCTCTGAAGTTGATTTGATCATCTATTTAAGGTAGACTTAAATAGACTTTAGAAGTAATTTATTTCCCTTTCCTAGAAGGATCTAATTTTCAATTAATAAGGAAATCTTCATCAAAATAGGAAACAATATTATGTTTCCTAAACCAAGGGAAGATCTTTACACCTACTGCCCTTTCCTGCCAGCAACCCAGCAGGTGTGGGGGAATTTGTGGAGTACAAAATAATCAAGAAAATTACGGAGGTGGCACGTGGACTTTTGGATAAAAAGTACAAAATTATCCTCAAGGCACGCCGGGATTCCCACGCGCATGCAATGGACAATAATGACTGAATCAAGGAAGAGTCAAAGGTGATCAAAATGGTATTTATTCAAATCCCTCTAATCACTCCTCATCAAATCCCCACTCAAAAGGTAACTGCCAATTATCCTAGTTAAATTAGGATTGATTGCCAAGTTAATTGCAAGATATTATTTCACATAATATCTTGCAATTAAACTCATAATTCTACCAATAATCGCCAATCCCTATTTCTCCAAAGTGGGCCAGCCACACCCTTATATATAGCCTTATTCTCCCACTAAAATGCTAATTCATTCTATCCCCAAAAATTCCTAATCACTTTCTCCCTCAAATTCTAAATAAGAAGCCGGAGGAAATTTGCATCCACAATCTAGCTTTAGAGTTTTAGGTTATATTAGGAATGTTGATTAAGATAGTTTTGATTTTCTTTCCTTTTAAAGAGAAGGCACCTATATTTGACCTCTAAATAAAATAAAATAAAATAAAAAAGAAAAGAAAAGAAGGAGGCAGCACCCATAAAAATAAGGGGCTTTTAGATCCAGGTCAAAAAACATAGATGGTTTTTAGGAGTGAGTCCAATTACCTAATTATATGTATTTATTTTTTTAATGCTCATTTTATATTTTCTAAAAATATTAAAAATCAATTAAAATCTTCTAATATTATGAGTTTTCAACCCCAAAAAATATAATTAATATCTTATAACAAAAAAAAAAAAATATTGATATAAATCTATCTGCAAATCATTCTACCCTAACTCAAGTAACCAATATATGAATGTATATCATACCTATAACTAAGATATGAAACTTAACTAAAAGGTATAAAAAACATAATATATCTACAAGCAAGACACATGAATCTTACTTGATTATAAAAAAGAATCTGTAATATAGGTAGATAAATATAATTAACCTGTGATATAGGTTGATTATAAAAATAGAAAATAAAATCTGTAAATGGGACTTAAAATAGGATAAAGAACAAGAAAGAACAAAAATAAATAAATAATCAAAGAGATAATTAGGAAGAAATTTGATTCTTATAAGAAATCTTATCATTTAAGAGATAATTATTGATAATAAAATAATAAGATTTAAGGAATTGGACTTATTTTAATAAATTGGACTATTCCTACTATTGGCTCAAAAAATTGGATCTATATCAAGCTTCCCCTAAAAATAACATCATTTATATTTTTATTTGACCGTGTGAAAGGGGGTAGTGTCTAATTATGCTAGTGAAAGGCAATGAGCCACGTCCCCCACCCGCCCCGCCCGAATCATGCATTTACCACCTTTCTGAAATTCTGCTTGAGAGGTTTGTTGCCATAATTCGCGCTTCGTGGCAAGCTTATGACTTTGTGATCCTGAGAAAAAAAACACCAAAAAAAAAAAAAAAAAAAAAAAAAAAAAAAAAAAAAAAAAAAAACAACAACGGCTTTCAAATTTGTAATTTGTTCAGGCAATCCATCGAAATATATACAAAAATGCATCCGCAGGTTGAGAGAGTGCAAGACATTGCTTCAATATCCAAGGACGAAATCCCGGAGGAGTTCATTAGGTCAGAGAACGGGCAACCAGGAATCACGACTGTTCATGGGAAAACATTGGAGTGCCCTACCATTGATTTTAGCATCCAGGACGAGAAAAGAACCTCAACCAAATCATCGAGGCGAGCCGTGAGTGGGGCATGTACCAGATTGTGAACCATGACATTCCCAATGAGGCCGTAAAAAAGTTGCAAGAAGTGGGGAGGACATTTTTTGAGCTTCCACAAGAGGAAAAAGAGGTTTATGCTAAGCCTCCAGATTCCAAGTCCGTGGAAGGTAACGGGACACAGCTTCAGAAGGAATTGGAAGGTAACAAAGGGTGAGTGGACCATTTGTTTCATAGGGTTTGGCGTCCTTCTGCCATTAACTACCAGTTCTGGCCTAAATTTAAGCAATATTTTAAGCAATGATATTGCATGCTAGGTTTTCTATTTTTATTAAGAAAACGGACGGCATTCAGTTGATGAGTTAAATGAATAAGTATAAAGAAGAATAGGGTGACATGCTACAATGATCTATTTTTAACAAAGGATAATATCTACACTAAGGGGGTGGGGGAGTGGGTTAAGCCTTAAAATGGGCTTGTCACAATAATGTGATTCAGATTTTCCTTTAGCGAGAATCGAATTTAAGACCGCTCACTTACAAATGAAGAGGAATACCACTACCATAGTATTAAGTGGCATTACAATGATCTATTACGTCAAAGTATTAACTATAATTTTTATTTTTATTATAATATAATACACAACGATATTAAATTTTGAGTGATAAATTACAATGTAGGGTTTAGGATACCTACACATGGTCGCATTTATAAATCACATAATTAATTGACTCAGCCAAAACATAAATTTCTCCGTCATATGGACCACAAATAAGGCCCCACTCTAACATTACTGCCATTAAAATATGATAGTACGCAGCCAATCACTCCTCTTTGACATTCTATATATTTCTCATACCACCAATTTTATCATAATTTTAGTCTCTTTATTAACGTTTATCCCATAAATTTAAGCAATATGGCTCCATAGCTTGTATGACTAATTTAAAAGATTAGTTTTACAAAAGGGCACTAATGTGAATTAGAAATAGCTGTCTTAATCAATTTTGATGGGTGTAGGGAGGCCAATAAGGAGTATGCAAATCATCTCCACAAGGTGGTGGACAAGTTGTTCCAGATGCTATCTTTAGGGTTGCGCCTTGAAGAACACGAGTTAAAGAAGGCTGCTGGTGGCGATGACTTGGTTTACCTTCTGAAAATTAATTATTACCCACATGTCCCCGCCATGACCTTGCTCTTTGGGTGGTGGCTCACACTAACATGTCAGCACTCACCATTCTTGTTCCCAATGATGTTCAAGGCCTCCAAGCATGCAGAGATGGGGATTGGTAGGATGTTACGTACATCCCTAATGCCCTTGTTATCCACATTGGTGATCAGATGGAGGTATACATTTCTAGCTTGCCCATCTCTCTCTGATTAAATATTTACCGAAGAAAATTCATCCTGCTTGAGATTTTTATGTGTTATGTTTCCCAACATTCTATAAATGATGATGCATACTTGTGCAAACAATCTACTTAGGTAATGTATTTGTTAAACCTACTTGTCATCAACATTACTGCAAAGTACCACGTGTTATGTCGCTGGACAACAACAGAACCAAATTGAAGGGTTAGATTCGTGTTACTTAATTACTGTTATTTTACACTTATTCCCATTTTACAAAACAATTTGTCAAACTTAGTAAGAAACTGATTAGTGTTACTCTACCAACATGTCCCAGAATTTACGAAACGGAGGGGCTTTTTGGTACTTTTACTTGGGTTTGGACAAGATATTTGTGAAATGTGCTTTAAACCTTAATTGGTGTGCCGAAGGGGCCCACCTTCTGTTTTTGTCTCCCTCGGTTCCCTTCTTCCCCCTGCCACATGGCAGTTTCCCTTCCCCTAAATCTTTCGGATCCCTCTTCTCTCTTCACTCTCTCAGCTCACTCTCATCCCTCTTTCTGCAAACACAAAGAAGCCGTGAACCCTCCCCTCTCTCACTGTCCCGGCAAGCTCCTTCGCCATCATCGTCACAGTCTCACCACTTCCACTGGTTTTACCAACCCAGAAATAAGGAAGGTCCCAACTCCATTCACCCACCTTATTGCACCGAGACCACCCAGCAAACCCTTACGCTGAGTTTGACTTCGAGATTGACATTTCGAGGTAAACTCTTCCTAAATTGGACCTATTTCAGTCTCTCGTTATCTTCCTTAGCTTTTTGGGTTATTTTCGAACCAAGAATCAACAAACTTAACCTTGTCGTTCAATCTTTAGTTTTTCCGGCGAGAACCGTGTTTTTCAAGTCACTTTCCGACCAGCTCCAGCCACGACAAGGGACCACGAAGGTATGATCTTATTCTTTACCTCTCTACCTTCTTTTTGGTGTTTCAAGCTTGGAAAATGGTTGAGGTTTCGAAGTTGACTGGAGCTTGGGAAGCTCTGGCTTTCCTCTCCTTGAAGCTTGGTAGGCGTCCGTCTCCCAGGATTCAATAATCTATAATCCAGAGTTGAAGCACTTCAATCTTCAAACTCTAGTAAACTTTATACATTCCGTACTCTTAAGACACGACTCAGAATTTGACAAACAGAGAACAAGAGAAATAGTACGGAATGTATAAAGTTCCGAGTCCGTCTCCTCTATTTCTCTTGTTCTTCATTTGTCAAATTCCGAGTCGTGTCTTGATAGTACGGAATGTATAAAATTCGCTAGAGTTCGAAGATTGAAGTACTTCAACTCCGGATTATAGATTGTTAAATCTTGTGAGACGGACGCCTACCGAACTACAAGCACAAGAGTCGGAGCGAAATTCTGTTTTTAGGACATTGCATTTATGCAAACCTCAATCTCCAAGTTTGTCAGTCTTTCTTACTTTATCTCTAGTTGTTTATATTAATCTTGCATACTATTGATGTTGTGATTTTCTTTATGATTATTATCATTGAAATTCTTTTATTATTTTCATATTTTCTAATATTGCTCCAACATTCTAAAGATAGAAAATTATTATTTGGAACAATCAGAAATATGAATGTATGCAATTTAATAGGGTAGAGATGCAGCGTTAACCCTATAGAGAGATTCTCTTAAAACTGCGGTAATGATATTTACCTCTCGCTCTTGTCTGGATAGACATGAAGCGGTGCATAGGGTTTGCTTGACTGTGATTTCCTAATGTTATTTGTTTTGTGTTTGATACAAAGAACAAGAGAAACAGAGTGGGAAAACCCTATTTCTCAAGAGTAAGAATTAACTCTAATTTTCTATCATCTAATACCAATGGTTTCATGAGTTTATATAGAACCAAAGTGCTTCTTTCTAAAGAGATGTAACTTTTCATCTATAAGTATACATCATTTATCAAGGGACCACACCTAAACAATATGACCTTTCTACGAAATATAGTTAACATTATTTTTTATTCAATTATTATAATTATATTTTACAATAATTTATATTATAATATATAATTTCCAACAAATATATTGAGCGCAAGGACAAGTTTTAAAGAAACTCAACTTATTGTGTAGAGAGATGATAGCGGTGGAAATGGAGACAACGTCACTCCCCTTTTATGGGTATTGTGAGGGAGGACGGTTGAACTATCTAGCGAAAAGGAATGAGCCACGTCCTCTTCATGAATGCATCTTACCTTCTTCTGCCACATATGTAAGTTTATATATACAACACTTCACGTAAAGGGAGTGTGACCATAATATCAGATACACAGAAGTCCAAAGCCCTTCATATAGATTGTTCACCACCTTTCTTTTTCTGTTTGTTTTTGGAGTTTCAGAAAATGGGAGTGGAGTCTGTGGAGAGAGAACGCGAAAGCAATCAGGGTACAATCCCAGCTGAGTTCATTAGGTCGGAGAACGAGCAACCGGGAATCACAACCGTTCATGGGAAAGTCTTGGAAGTACCAACAATTGATTTCAGTGACCCTGATGAGGAAAAGCTCATCGTCCAAATTACTGAGGCCAGCTCCAACTGGGGCATGTACCAGATAGTGAACCACGACATTCCCAGCGAGGTCATAAGCAAATTGCAGGTTGTTGGGAAGGAGTTTTTTGAGCTTCCACAGGAGGAAAAGGAGGCTTATGCTAAGCCTCCGGACTCCGGCTCAATAGAAGGCTATGGGACAAAGCTCTTCAAGGAAATTTCTGAAGGTGACATTACGAAGAAAGGGTGGGTGGACAATCTGTTCAATAAGATTTGGCCTCCATCTGTTATTAATTACCAGTTCTGGCCTAAGAACCCACCTTCTTACAGGTTAGTCACACTTTGTTTTGAGTGCCAATTACCTCTCCTGAGTTTAGGAGGCTAAATCTCCTAAGCAAATCACATAGGCCGTTGAATTAAAATCCAACGGCTACAAACAAGAATCTTCTCTAAAAATTATAATAATTGTAACATCCAACGTATCCGTGTGATTTGCTCAGAAGACTCTCCTAATTTCAGAAGAGGATCCTGATCCCTATTTAAATGAGGTTTACATATATTTTATTCTTTTAGTTTGGGTTTTATATATTTTTTCTGTGATAATTTTTTCCTCGATGTTCCTTTTTCCAACGTTATTTTTTTTTTTTTTTTTTGACAAATTTTCCAAGGTTATTATATATGAAAACTTATACATATAATTAAAAATAATATTACAAGTGGCCCACTATTATAGTGATGAAAAGTATTGTTTGCTCTTACATTACAGTGCTTGTTCGAATCCTATCAGTTTCTTAATCTAACATTAATCTAATAAATATATCGTTTGACAAAAAAAATAAAGAATAAAATCTTGGTGTCAAATATGTAATATTAGTGTCACTTAGTTCTCCAGTTTAATGATATTTTTCTACACTTGTAAATGAGAGGTCTTACAATTAGCACTCTAAATTCTCATTTGACATTCCAAACATTTTATAATTAAAAAGAAAAATATATTTGTCAGAAGTGTATAATGAGACATTTTTTCCTTTTTTTTCTTTTTTTTTTTTTTTTTGTCAAAGTAGAATGAGATTTTTTATATTCTAATAACAATTCTAATATATATATATATATATATATATATAATATATATATATAATATATATATATAATATAATTTAGGACTCGTTTGAAAATGCTTTTAAAATGATTTAAGCGTTTTCCTTGAAATTGATTTTGGGTTATAAGTGCTTTTTGATAGTATCATCAGATATGTGCTTCTTTCAAGAAGTGCATAAAATTGTTTTTTGGAGATCCACTTGGATTTTTATTAAGGATTGATTTCAAAAATTATTTTCACAAAAAATACTTTAATTATTTTAAAAACACTTTCATACAAACCCTTATTACTATATTTGAATTGTGATTATATAAATTAAGCAACAAGAAACTTTCAATTAAGCAAGAGGTCATTGTTCACTGAAATACACCGTGGTCGTCGTCAAAATAATGTATGTATTGTTAATTGTTAGGATAAATTACATTTTATCCCCTTAAGTTCAAAATTATAATTTCGTACAATATCTTTAAAACATTTCAATTTCATATAATAAAAATTATTTTATTTCAATTTCATATGTCTGTCATAATTTCTGCTAAGTTCTCAGTTATCTGCCCATAGAATTTATCACAAGCATAAAAGTTAAGAAAAAAAAAAAAAAGAAGAAGAAAATAATATGGTAAAAATATTTTTTTAAACTTAAAAAAACGAAAAAAAGCAAAATTTCATCTTCTTGAGCAAGTTTCCGGCGCTCATCCTCACCCTCCTTCTCTCTCCTCTCCCCACTCCCTCCGTCTGTCCCCCTCCCTTCACCTTCACCACCAAAACCACAATTGAGAACCCAACTTGAGTCCAAAAACCCCAATCGAAAAGCTTGCCCGAGGTCGACGAAATTACACAGCCTGCAAATCCAGAGCTCCTCCAAAACCTTGAAACCCACCCCACACAAATCAAAATTCCAAATTTCCAATGGAAATTACGAAATTAAGAAAGAAATATGGTGATTCTGATTTCTGAATTTCTGATTAATGAGTTGATGGCGATTTCTAAGCCGACAAGCGAGTCAACTCAGTGAGCAAAGCGAAGACGCGAGCAAGCCAACTGTGAACGAGTCGACCATCAAAGGCTACGTGCACGTCATGATTAGCAGTAGTAGTAGATCCATCTGTGGCGTCTTCAATTTTTTTTTTCCTTCGAACTCCTGCCTGCCCACATCCCGCTCCAGATCCGTCGATCTCCATCCCAGAAGCCAAAAACTGAAAAATTCCCAAAATTTCCCACACTCAAAACAAAAACAGAGAATCCCACATTTTCTCTCATTTTTCCTCCAACCAAACACGTCATATTATCTTTCCCAAACAATATCTAGAGCCTAATCCACCCATTCCACTTCAAATATAATGTGCATATAGCATCAAAATTATGATATAAAAAAATTTAATCAAATCACTAAAAGGTATAGATGTTTGATCTAAAAAATTCAAAACTGAAGTGCCTACGTCAAAAGATTCCTTAAATATTTTTGTAGTTGTTTGGCCATCTGGTTTAAGTTTGGTAGTCACATCAACACAAATGTGAAATTTATTTTTACTATGTTATCACCTAATGGTTAACTTACTTAACAAAGTTTTTAACAATTGTATGAAATTAAAATGAAATAATAGTATATGTATGATGTTGAAAAATTATAAAGATGTTGTATGAGATTACAATTGCATCCAAACCCGAGATGTCCTTCAATAATTCTAACAAATATTCTTTCAACAGTAATAGAGCAAATGGAAATAATTAATAATTAACTATTTAAAATTTGATGGGGTGCAGGGAAGCTAATGAGGAGTATGCTAAGCATATGCACAAGGTGGTGGAAAAGCTATTTAGGCTGCTATCTTTAGGGTTAGGACTTGAAGGACAAGAGTTAAAGAAGGCTGCCGGTGGTGATAACTTGGAGTACCTTCTCAAAATTAACTACTACCCACCATGTCCTCGCCCTGATCTTGCCCTTGGAGTGGTGGCTCACACCGACATGTCCACCGTCACCATTCTCGTCCCCAACGATGTTCAGGGCCTCCAGGCTTGCAAAGATGGCCGTTGGTACGACGTTAAGTACATCCCTAATGCCCTTGTCATCCACATTGGTGATCAGATGGAGGTACGTATTTATAAACTACTTACGGTAACCCACCTAATCATAATATGCATGTTGCTCATTAATACAAAATAAAAAAAAATAAAAAAAAAGAACCAAACCTTTAATTAACACTTTTAGCGCGTCATTTAATACTACACTTTAGGATTATTCATTCACTTATAAGTAAGATGTTTTAAATTTAAAAGTCGTAAATGACGAGTTTAGTACCGATTTATTCCTCCACTTTTAATGTATAAATATACCTTGTCATCCACATTGGTGATCAGATGGAGGTACGTATTTATAAACTACTTACAGTGACCCACCTAATCATAATATGCACGTTGCTCCTTAATACAAAAAAAAATAAAAATAAAAAAAAAACCAAACCTCTAATGAACACTTTTAGCCCGTCATTTAATACTACACTTTAGGATTATTCATTAACTTATAAGTAAGAGGTCTTAAATTTAAATATCGTAAATAACGAATTTAATACCAATTTATTCCTCCACTTTTAATGTATAAATATATCATTGTATAAAAAATACACCTTCAATCCATAATCTAAAGAAGTTTTAGGCTGTTTCCCCCCCCCCCCCAAAAAAAAAAAAAAAAAAGGTAAGTTTTAGGCTTCTAATTTTAAAACCCAAATAAAATTCATATGCAGAAAACTGCAAGATAAAATATTTAGAGTTCCGCAACACCTTTTATAAATACAAGTTAGAAGACCATCACGTGTTACGGTGCGCCTACATTATTGTAGTTAATGGTCTCAAATTTTTGTCATATCCATACATTTACGAATGACTCATCAAACTTGAGAAATTTTTCTGTGTGTTCAGAAGACGATTTGGTATACCAAATATTATAATATAAATGGTTAGAATTTTTTTTCTTCTAAGTATCGAACCACTTATTTCTTGATATTTTGTATACTGAGCCTTGTTTTCGGTACAATGAATACTCTCCATCTAACCTCCTTTTCTAATCATTAAGTCAATTAATTGTGGTGACGTAGATAATGAGCAATGGAAAGTACAAGAGTGTCCTGCACAGGACCACTGTGAACAAGGATAAGACAAGAATCTCATGGCCTGTGTTCTTTGAGCCGCCGGCAGACCACGTCGTCGGTCCTCATCCACAGCTTGTGAACGCCGTTAATCAACCAAAGTACAAGACCAAGAAGTACGGCGACTATGTTTACTGTAAGATTAATAAGCTTCCCCAATAAACAAACACTTAGCACCAGAATAAATAAATATTATGAAGTGGGTGGTTTTGTTTATTTTTCTTTTCCTTTTTTTTTTTGTTAGTGAAGTTGTGAGTGGTGTGTACCTTTTTAATATGAAATAATTGTTTGAATTTGTGTTCGGGTTCAAATTATTTCTTGACCTTTTAGTGTTAATCAATGTAAGATTTCATTTGTGCTAAAAAAAAAATTATTCGAATCTTGATGAGCGAAATCGTACGTAGTTGTATTTGATTGAGGAAGATGAGATTCGGTTTCAACATTCTTATTCCTCTAATTCAAAATATGTTTTTTTTTATTAAAACCTCATTTGGTGTCTATGATTAGATTAGAATGAATAACCACTATATTGAATAAATGTTTATCAAACAATGAAAAATTTGTATCCAACTTAAAACTAGAAGATGAATTAATTCATTTAGGAAACTTATCCATTCCAATTTCCTCTCAAATGGTTAGATTAGAAGGATAAGTTTCATTAATATCTAATCCCGTTTTAATGTACTCTAAATGAAAAATCATTTACCTCTACCTCTAGTATTTCCTAGGATTATATGAATTCTCCAATCTATTACAGTTCTAGACACAACGAAGGTTACTGACTTTCGATGGACGCGGAGCCAACAAGTTCAATCGAACAGTATAACGAGTTTAACGTTACAAAAACGTTCGCTAACTTTGTCAAACAAGACCTAAGAAATAAAGAACATAAAAAGATTTAAACTCAAAACTTCAAATACAAAAATATATATTTTAATTAATTGAATTACAAGTTGTTTGTAAAATATTTATAGTTTAGAATGCGTAATCTATTAAAAAAAGTTATACTTACAAAAGAAAAGAAAGAAAATGAGGAGACGAGTTTGATTGTACTAGACAATATTGTAGTGGAAGTCATATCCCAGAACCACATTTGGAGGAGGTAATCACGTGGTGGTTGGTTGGGGGAAAAGACTAAATATTTCGACAACCAAACTACTTTTAAGGAAATGGTGTAATTATAAATTTCCGGGTTGATGTGTGGGGCTTTTTTTCTTTTCATTTTTGATACAGACGTTTGAGGGTTATCAAAAAGAGTATTTATCAAATATAACTAAAAATTAACTTTTAATTGAAAAAATGTTACTTTTTATAAAAATTTTCAAATATATCTAAAATTTCACTTAAATAGACACAAATACCCTTAAATTTAGCAATTAAATAAATTAAAGATTTTTTAGCTATTGTTGCCTGAAGCTCCGGTCCAACTTCACCTTCGCTTCTACACTCCACCACCACAACCCTATCCCCTTCGACCCCCTCATCATCGACATTGAGCGCTGTCGCAGTTACTGATGCGTGATTTATACGCACACAAATTAAACCCTCTTTTTGACAATTGTAGTATAAGTATAAGTAGGGATCGTTCTGGACCGGGGATTAGGAGGGATTGTTAATCACTTGGATTTGACTCAAAAACATAAAAACAAAGTTAAAAACGTTCACAAAGACTCAAATGACTCAAAACAAGTTCAACAGACTCAAAACTGCCTAAAAACACTAACTAGGCAGTTTCTGACCTTAAACCCAATGTTGGACGAATTTAAGATTATGGCTTGATTCAAACGTAAAATAACAATATAAAACACTATACTAGACTCAAAGAATGCAAAACTAAACTTTAAAACACTAAAACAAACCAAAAGACTCAAAACAACACAAACACACTCAAATCTGCCTAAAAACCACTTTCTGGGCAGATTTGAGCAGAAACACAAATTTGGACGAATTTGTGTAACAAAATGACTCAAAACTCTTATAAACACAAACTAAGACACTTTCTAACTAAATTGGACATTAAAGTAAAGGGGGATTGAGGTTTATACGAAATTAAATTAAATGAACAAATTAAACTTAAAACAGAATGTAACTATGAAATTGATGAAATGGAATGAATGGATGATAGAATAGCTAAGGGGTTCATCTCCACATATGTTATACTTGCATAATAAAATGATTTCCAATTGCATTTCAATAAATCATTAATTCTCAACACCCCAAGTTAACCGTGATGCACTAATTAACCTTCAAATCTTCCTAACGTTATTGAATTGGATGATTGCATACGACAACCCAAAACATTCCCCACAAGTCCCCTACATGATTGCATAATAGAGATACAAGCAAGAATCATTACGCTCTATGAAAATTATAAGTGTTGACGGGGCATTCGTTACTATGATTGCATGAAACTTATGCCAAGAATTCGTTTAACGCGATTGTTTATAAGCAACCTCCACTACTTGTGAATATAAGTTTGTAACTATTAGGTGAAACTCACTTATATTCTAGCGTCAAATTCATGCATGAAAATTAAGTGTGCACTCTCAATAAACATACATAAATAAGTTATCAATCAAATAGTTAAACAAATTGAATCCACAACTTATGAAACGCAATTAGAAGTAATCAAATCAAAATGCAAGCATAAACATTTATTTCGAATCCCCCCCTAGCCAAGGGGGGTTTAGTTCCTCATAACTTTAAAATCAAAGAAACACCTAAACATTCCAACAACTCAAACTTGAATTGTATGAACGTTTAGGCACTCTTCTCTTCCATTCCTCATACGTACAAAACAAAGAGAATTGAATTTAAACATTGAAATCAAAGAAACACCTAAACATTCCAACAACTCAAACTTGAATTGTATGAACGTTTAGGCACTCTTCTCTTCCTCGTTGTTGTATCACAAGGTCTAAGGTGAGTTTTGGGATAGTGTGAAGTGTTTTGGAGGGATGGGGAGTGGTTGGAGTGGTGTTTGGATTAGTAGGGAAACTCACGGATGATTTCTGGTGGTGTTTTGGATGATTTTCTGAATATGGACGAATTTATGGAAGAGTGTTTGGAATGGGTGAATTTCTGGCACAAAGGCCTTATTTCTGTGGTGAATGGATTGTGTATGAATGAGAATGAATGAATGAGTATTTATAGGTGAAATGGGGGGAACATGACAGCTAGGAACTTGGTGGAAATCTGAAATGGTGATGGGAGATGCATGTGGCTGTTTGTGCATGTGATTAAAGGGTGGAAATGCATGTGTTTTGACAGAAATGAAAGGGAATGCACGGTTTTGGTTGATTTCTGGTGGTTGTGAGGTGGAAATCTAGGTGGAAATGCATGTGGATTAAAGCTATGTGAATGATTAAGGTGAATGTGCATGAGTGCATGTGAAATCTGCCAAGATGCATGTGTTATGAAGTGGATTTTCTGCAAATGCAAGGTGAATATGCATGTGATTAAATTAAAAGATGGAATGCATGTGAATGACAGCTAGATATGTTGATGAATGCATGTGACTTGTTTGTGGTGAGTGAATGCATGTGCAAAGCTTTTTGGGAGAAAGGTGGATGAATGTACATGTGACTTAGGTTGTGAAATCTGATGGAATGATGAAGTGGCTGAAATGATGAAAGAATGAGGGTATGCACGGCACAAGGGAAGTGTTGGGTGATGGATGCATGTGGGTTAATTAATTAAGTGTATGATATGATAAGTGATTGATAAGATAAGTGAATGATATGATAAGTGGTTGATAAGATAAGTGGTGAATGATATGTGGTGAATGATAAGTGATAAGTGATAAGTGATAAGTGATAAGTGATGATGATAAGTGGTTATGATAAGTGATAAGTGGTGATGATAAGTAATGGAAGCATGTGAGGGAATGAATAATGAATGCATTTGATAAGGGAATTGGAAAGGTTTAAATGTCCTAAAACTAAAGGGAACAAGGTTCCAACACTTTGGTCTTCAATTTCGTCCAACATTTTGGCGCCAAGCATAAGCTATCCATCCTTAGCCCAAAAGTGCTCCAAAAGTCTCCAAAATGCATCTTTTTGCTCCTTTAGCCCTTTGGACCTACAAACACACGAAAATAGCTTAAAGGACTAAAATAACTAAAGAAACATAACGTAAATGCACGAGAACAAGCCATTTAAGTCGCATGAATATGCTCCTATCAAATACCCCCACACTTATCTTTTGCTAGTCCTCGAGGAAAACAAAACAACAAAAGAACACGAAACTAGACAAAACGAACAAAACACAACCTACACCTTCCAACAATCGTCTCACGGATTTCCAATGCACATGACAAGTTAAAAATCATTAGTCCCATAGATTTTTGTCATCTTCACACTTAAGTACATTCTTACTCATAGTCACCACATATTATTTCACAATTAAGCATTTAAAACTATGTTTTGAATGTAGTAACATGCTTTAGAGAATTTGCTCAAACCCTTACAAGATATGCACTCGTTTTTCACACAGATTTTCTGACTACACACCCTACACTAGGTATATGTGAGAAGATTGATGTAAACATGTAGACGAACACTCACATATGTTATAACAAGGAAAGCATTTTCTGGAATTATTAACATGTATATATATGATCTCATGAATGGAATGCTACTACTTAGAACGAGAACCAGTGATTCCATAAGCTCATATCAATTCCAAACTCCACATTATTGAACACATAACGATCAAGGTAGAAGTCAAAGGTTGTAACGGGGCTTGGGGAGTTGGCTAACAATGAAAGGATAGGGAAAACAAACGTTCTTTAAGCAATAGTGAGCAAAGTATTGAATCAGGCACTTAGAATTCCCTTTAGAACACAGAAGTCAACTTTGAACACCCAAGGGGAAGTCACACAAAACTTAGGGCCATATTCAAACTTTTTGGGCCCTTTCTTCAACAATCACACTTGTGAGTCCATTCTCACTTATTTTCACTCTTTTTCTTTCTTTTCTTCTTTTTTTTTCTCACATTTTTTTTTCTTTTTCCCGTGCCTCCTTTAAGACTTAGGCACATACATACACACAAAAATCCCTTCCCCCACACTTATTTTCTGCAACAAATTAATCAAAAGGAATTCATTTAAGTCATGCTCACTATACTTCAAGAACAAGGGTATAGGAAAGTCCTACTCTAGGTTAGGTAAGGGGTGATGTGGTTAGCAAAGAAAATAGGCTAAACGAGGCTCAACGGGGTTAAAACTAATATATACGAAATATGGGAAGTAAGGCTATTTGGCTATGGTGGCAACAACTTCATCTTGATATATATTATGCAATTCAATGTCATGCTTTGAATGAAACGGATATAAGTTCTAGCATTTAGTTCTATCATGATACAATTGCATTCTAAGTAGTAATCAAGCAAGGAATAATGAGATCATGCAACAACTTTAGAAAACAAAGAATCACAGAAAATAACTCTCCAAAGAAAGTAATGGCTCGAGTCTCACAGGGATGTAGCGTTATTATGAGTTTCTTCCTTCAAGCATGTTACAAAAACGAATTTTTCTTTTATGATTGCATGTGAAGTCATATATTATAACCATAACCAAGCATATACCAAGAGTAAATCAAACTTTTCTCCATGTTTATAACTCTTTTTAACAGTCATGCAATTACAAACCAAATCCTTATCATTGTGTTGGAAGGTACCCTAAGACACAAACACACAAAAACGACTCAAAACACTCTTTTTAGGCTTTTCAAAACATGTTTTTTCAAATTTTTATGTGATTTTCGGAGTTATAAAACAAAACACACTAAAAACACTCTAAAACAACTTAAAAACATCTTAAAACAGCAAGGAACAACATTTGAAGTAATGGGTGATAAAATCCCACGAATTTGCATTAACAACATTAGTTACCCCCCCCACACTTAAATCAAACATTGTCCTCAATGTTTTAAGCATAGATTTAAACAAAGCATAAGTAAACACACAAAAAGCATTTAAACATACTAAACATGGCAGAATGTAATTAACAAAGAGAAGAGTTTAGGGACGCAAATCTGGTTATGGAGTGTAATTCCCTCTTCTCCTTGGTAATTGCATTGAGGCTTTGATCATAGTGACTCCACAGGCTTACTCTTGAACTGGTTTCCGCCCATCATTGATTTTCCTTTGTGCTACTGTTGAACTGGGCAACAGGATTCTTTTGGTCTCCTCCACTTGTTGATTTTCCTTTGTGCTACTGGGTTGGAGGATTCTTTTGGTCTTTCCCGAAGGTCTGAGCTTACCCCTTTGGTCTGTTTCTTTGTTCAATCTTTCCAATTCGTATTGAAAAGGGTTGGAGGATAACTCAGCCTAAGTTTGTCTCCACATGCTTCAATGTATCATTTTCACTTGCCTTACTCGCTCCCCTTTGCAGAAGTGGTCCCTTCTCTGGAAGTGTATCAACCGTTGAAGATGACTACTCGAGAGCAACGCTAGGTAAGCAATCAGGAATAGATTCCAGGCAGTTGGCTCCAGATCGGAAGACTGACTCCAACTGCCGGCTGATTGCTTCTTTTACTTTGCCATGCGAGTAAGAACAAGGACAAAGAAAAAGACAGGGAAAGAGCATGATATGAGATACTTTTGCTTTTGACCTTGATGATATGAGATACCTTTGTTTTTGAAGAAGCGGTGAATGAATCAGCATACTTCAATCCGCCGTTTCCTCCTGGGTCATCTGTACTCCAGGCATCTGGTATCATCTTTGGGGAAGAAGAAAGAATTGAGTATTTCGAAAGGCTTTGCTGGTAGTGCGCCCTCAGAGGTGAGAGAGAGTTGGGCATGGTTCTTCAGGTTTGCCTTGCCATAAAAGACGAAGGTCGACATATATAGAGATAATATCAAATGGTGGTACTATTCTTTTACCCTTGTCGACAAATGTCTCTTCGATATCAGAACGACGCCTCTTCGATTTCTGAGCAGGCGCCCCTTCGATTTCTGAACGACGCCCCTTTGCTTTCTGAACGACACGTGGTAGTGCGGATGCGGCTCCTTTTAACAAAGCTGCACGCGTTTTCTGAAAAGCAGAGAAAGCGTCGCCGAACTTTGCGCTTGTCGGCTAAAGACGTGTAGTTGCGATGATGGCCTCCACGTGTTTTCAGCTTTGTCAGAAATCTTTTGACAAAGTTGAACGCGTTTTCTGAAAAGCCGAGAAAGCGTCGCCTAAATTACGCCGGAAATTCCGGCTTTTTGAATTGGTGGACGCGTCGCCTTGGCTTTTTTATTGAGCTATCGATCACCACAACAAAAACACTCTGAAGATTTCCCATTCTTAAAAATCGACTCCGGCCCTTTGAAATTTAACTCCATCCCTTCTCTTTGAACACTTTTGAAAAATGGCAAACTCATCGAACCTTAGCTTGGAATTGAGCCTTAGCAGTGATACGGGCGCGCCGCGTCAAGGTAACGTATGGCGCCCTTCTTTCTTATCTTCTAACGGTCCTCTCACAGGTGAAGACTCCGTGATGCAGGACGCCACAACAGCTACAATAGTAGCTAGGAACCTCCTCACTCCAAAAGATAGTAGGCTGCTGTCAGGACGGTCCGATGAGTTGGCCGTTCAAGAGTCCCTCGCACTTAGTGTTCAGTGTGCGAGCTCTGTGTCCAACATGGGCCAACGCCTGCTTGCCCGCTCCCGTCAGGTGGAATCATTGATGGCAGAAGTGGAAAGTCTTAAGCAAGAGATCCAGCAGCTTAAGTACGAGAATAGAAGTTTGCATGTGCTTGCAAATAACTATTCGACGGGCATGAAGAGGAAGCTTAATGAGCTGCAAGAGTCTGAAGGTCGGATTCACAGTGACCGTCAAAGGTTTTCGTCTTTCCTCCAGAGGCACCTTTTTCCTGGCTCATCCAGCGCTTGGCCAAGTATTGAGGCCTGGAATGCTCTAGCTCCGATGCCTCCCGCTCCGATGCCTTCCGCTCCGATGCCTTCCGCTTCGATGCCTTCCGCTTCGATGCCTTCCGCTTCGATGCCTTCCGCTTCGACGCCTTCCGCTTCGACGCCTCGTAGTGGGGCTTCACGTAAACAACCTTTGTGAAGCTCCACCTTTCTCCATGTTTAGTATCCTTTTTTTTTTTTTTTTTTTTTTTATTTATTTATTTTTTTTTTATGAACATGCTTTGTTTTATTCAGCGCATTGGGTTGCCTCCCAAGTAGCGCTTTCTTTTACGTCTTGCAGCCGGACGAAGAACCCAATCACTCCAGGATATGTTCACAAATCGGATGAGAACTCCGAGTCATGAACTAGTACCTAAAACAAGAAACAAAACAAAATTAAGAATCTGGAAAAATAAAAACAAACAAAAATAAAACAATCCAAGGGATTAGCAAATTTTCTAATCCCCGGCAACGGCGCCAAAATTTGATGCGTGATTTATACGCACACAAATTAAACCCTCTTTTTGACAATTGTAGTATAAGTATAAGTAGGGATCGTTCTGGACCGGGGATTAGGAGGGATTGTTAATCACTTGGATTTGACTCAAAAACATAAAAACAAGGTTAAAAACGTTCACAAAGACTCAAATGACTCAAAACAAGTTCAACAGACTCAAAACTGCCTAAAAACACTAACTAGGCAGTTTCTGACCTTAAACCCAATGTTGGACGAATTTAAGATTATGGCTTGATTCAAACGTAAAATAACAATATAAAACACTATACTAGACTCAAAGAATGCAAAACTAAACTTTAAAACACTAAAACAAACCAAAAGACTCAAAACAACACAAACACACTCAAATCTGCCTAAAAACCACTTTCTGGGCAGATTTGAGCAGAAACACAAATTTGGACGAATTTGTGTAACAAAATGACTCAAAACTCTTATAAACACAAACTAAGACACTTTCTAACTAAATTGGACATTAAAGTAAAGGGGGATTGAGGTTTATACGAAATTAAATTAAATGAACAAATTAAACTTAAAACAGAATGTAACTATGAAATTGATGAAATGGAATGAATGGATGATAGAATAGCTAAGGGGTTCATCTCCACATATGTTATACTTGCATAATAAAATGATTTCCAATTGCATTTCAATAAATCATTAATTCTCAACACCCCAAGTTAACCGTGATGCACTAATTAACCTTCAAATCTTCCTAACGTTATTGAATTGGATGATTGCATACGACAACCCAAAACATTCCCCACAAGTCCCCTACATGATTGCATAATAGAGATACAAGCAAGAATCATTACGCTCTATGAAAATTATAAGTGTTGACGGGGCATTCGTTACTATGATTGCATGAAACTTATGCCAAGAATTCGTTTAACGCGATTGTTTATAAGCAACCTCCACTACTTGTGAATATAAGTTTGTAACTATTAGGTGAAACTCACTTATATTCTAGCGTCAAATTCATGCATGAAAATTAAGTGTGCACTCTCAATAAACATACATAAATAAGTTATCAATCAAATAGTTAAACAAATTGAATCCACAACTTATGAAACGCAATTAGAAGTAATCAAATCAAAATGCAAGCATAAACATTTATTTCGAATCCCCCCCTAGCCAAGGGGGGTTTAGTTCCTCATAACTTTAAAATCAAAGAAACACCTAAACATTCCAACAACTCAAACTTGAATTGTATGAACGTTTAGGCACTCTTCTCTTCCATTCCTCATACGTACAAAACAAAGAGAATTGAATTTAAACATTGAAATCAAAGAAACACCTAAACATTCCAACAACTCAAACTTGAATTGTATGAACGTTTAGGCACTCTTCTCTTCCTCGTTGTTGTATCACAAGGTCTAAGGTGAGTTTTGGGATAGTGTGAAGTGTTTTGGAGGGATGGGGAGTGGTTGGAGTGGTGTTTGGATTAGTAGGGAAACTCACGGATGATTTCTGGTGGTGTTTTGGATGATTTTCTGAATATGGACGAATTTATGGAAGAGTGTTTGGAATGGGTGAATTTCTGGCACAAAGGCCTTATTTCTGTGGTGAATGGATTGTGTATGAATGAGAATGAATGAATGAGTATTTATAGGTGAAATGGGGGGAACATGACAGCTAGGAACTTGGTGGAAATCTGAAATGGTGATGGGAGATGCATGTGGCTGTTTGTGCATGTGATTAAAGGGTGGAAATGCATGTGTTTTGACAGAAATGAAAGGGAATGCACGGTTTTGGTTGATTTCTGGTGGTTGTGAGGTGGAAATCTAGGTGGAAATGCATGTGGATTAAAGCTATGTGAATGATTAAGGTGAATGTGCATGAGTGCATGTGAAATCTGCCAAGATGCATGTGTTATGAAGTGGATTTTCTGCAAATGCAAGGTGAATGTGCATGTGATTAAATTAAAAGATGGAATGCATGTGAATGACAGCTAGATATGTTGATGAATGCATGTGACTTGTTTGTGGTGAGTGAATGCATGTGCAAAGCTTTTTGGGAGAAAGGTGGATGAATGTACATGTGACTTAGGTTGTGAAATCTGATGGAATGATGAAGTGGCTGAAATGATGAAAGAATGAGGGTATGCACGGCACAAGGGAAGTGTTGGGTGATGGATGCATGTGGGTTAATTAATTAAGTGTATGATATGATAAGTGATTGATAAGATAAGTGAATGATATGATAAGTGGTTGATAAGATAAGTGGTGAATGATATGTGGTGAATGATAAGTGATAAGTGATAAGTGATAAGTGATAAGTGATGATGATAAGTGGTTATGATAAGTGATAAGTGGTGATGATAAGTAATGGAAGCATGTGAGGGAATGAATAATGAATGCATTTGATAAGGGAATTGGAAAGGTTTAAATGTCCTAAAACTAAAGGGAACAAGGTTCCAACACTTTGGTCTTCAATTTCGTCCAACATTTTGGCGCCAAGCATAAGCTATCCATCCTTAGCCCAAAAGTGCTCCAAAAGTCTCCAAAATGCATCTTTTTGCTCCTTTAGCCCTTTGGACCTACAAACACACGAAAATAGCTTAAAGGACTAAAATAACTAAAGAAACATAACGTAAATGCACGAGAACAAGCCATTTAAGTCGCATGAATATGCTCCTATCAGTTACCGCAAGTGAGAGCAGCAGAATTTCAATCATGCCTTCAACGCTTTTTTTTCTTACTAATATCATTTTTAGTTTTAAATATAAAAATAGTTTTTAAAGTTAATCCACATGTCCTTATATGATTGTATTTGTGAGACCCACGTGGCACCACATCATCACACTAACAGAGCAATTGACATATTTTTCACGAAAAAACTAAAATGATCAAGATGAACAATGACACACCCCGATCGAGATCAGGGCATGCTGGCCGTCATGTGGAAGTGACGTAACCATGTGCACAGTGCGGAAGCTAATAAAATAATAATGTAAATAGTACGAATAAATAAAAACTAGTCTTACATAAAGTAATAACAACAAGTGCAAACGTAAGTGCGACGCTAAGTTCAGAGCATAAAAGCCTAATGCAGCCCAGGAGAAAACAACGCAACAAAAGTACACCCGAAGGTGGTCTTACACTGGTGATCGTTTGTCAAATATGTCGGGGAAATCCTCAGGGAAACCACCAAACGTGCTAGCCAACTAGAACCTGGAGGGGTGCAAAACAAAAGCGTGAGTGGGCAAAAACAAAGCTTTTCGAAAACCATTTAATAAATAAGTTCTAACCCCTCGCTGTAAAACCTGTATACTTCCCAGAAAATAGAGTATATATATATATCATGCTCAAGAATATGCTATGCCAAAACCTCAAAGTAAAATGCAAGTGCTCAGGTAATCACACATCAATAACATATAATCTGTCAGCCGGAGTCACCTAACGTGACCTGTACGGCTGAATCTAGAGCTCAAATCTCCATCTCACTAACTAGACCTGCACACGAGTCGGAACCACCTAAAGTGGTATGTACGACAGGCCTGGGTGTAACATATATATACGCTCAAGTGCTACAATCACGTGATACAATCACGTGAAGGCTGTGCGAATAATCGCGGGTCACCTACGAGTCGGAACCACCTAAAGTGGTCTGTACGACAAGACTGTGCACCTAACTTGGATCCAAACTGAGCGTGTGGTGCGGGGGGTGAACATCACGTGAGGACTGTGCCCAACTCTGGGCGGGAGCACTAACACCGGGGGTACAGGTTATGAGCTCTCTATGCATCTAAAATCACTACTGGATGTAAACATAAATCACAACTCACCTGGCACTTACCAGTGCGTCTGCAGCACCAAACATACATATATATAAACAATTAACAATGCATAAATAACGGCAAAACTATAGGCATGGCATATAACGAATAAACGTTCTAATTAAATTTCTCGGAAAATATAAGTATATAGGTATATACGAAAAACCAAAAGCCCACTCACTGGTAAGTGGAAGGGTCGTAACCCCCCTGCCTCGAGTGACCACGCTCGTCCTCGGGATAGGATTCACCTATATGCGAAACAACTATAACATCGTTAATTTTAAAGCACATAACCAAACTTAAGAAATAACTTCTCATACAATGCTCAAATGGGGTGTATGAATACACCAACGTGATCTACTCAACCTCAGGAACATCCCCATATTTTTAAAATAATTTTTCACCGTCGCACGCGCCCCCACGCGCCGGCCACGCGTAAGCATGTGCCTGGCACGCTGACGGCGTCAGTTAACACCGTCAGGAATATTCCGTTAACTTTAATGGATTCTGTCAACGGCGTTAGGAGTATTCCGTCCAAATTGACGGAATATTCCGTCGTCTTCTCCAGCGAGGCTCCGGCACCGGAAAATCGGGAAAAATTCAAATCGTCCTATCTTCTTTGTTTTTTTACCAAATTTCACAAAATTGGTACCAAAATGAAGCTTACAACGAGAGGAACAAGATCATACCACTTCCAAGTGCTAAAATCCACAAAATCTCGCCTGGAAAATACCCCCAACTCCGGCCAACCTTGAAACTCATGATCCCGACGTCCAAAACCTTCAAACGAACTACCCCGAGCCTCCTAAGGACCTCACCAAGCTTCCTACAAGCTTGAAATTCCCAAAAACATAAGAATTTACATGTGCATGAACAATACCAAAAATCGGGTATCCCGAGTTTGACGTGAAAACGAAGGTATCCTTACCTGAAATGGGTATGGTTAGACTCCAATGGACCTCACGAGCATGGATATGTACTTTGTTTCTTCGATCTGTGAAGATTTGGGTGGTTTTGGAGTGTGTCCGTACGAAATGGATGGAAATGAGAGGGAAAGGGAGCTCGGGACAGGGTGCAGGGTAGGGGAGAAGGGTGTGGGGTGTGGGAGAGTGTGTGTGTGGCCCAAAATATGCCAACAAAAACCCAAAAACAACCACACAACGTAAAAATCACACTAGGGGCAAAATTGTCTTTTCACGCGTACGTTTTAAAATTTTCGGAACGGGCTGTCACAAACAAATTCAAATAATGACAAAAATGATTCATGATAGATAAATTCAAGAACATTACTATTGATTATCGTTAATTGTTAAGGACCAGATTAAGGAGTTATGTTAATGTCACAAATCATTTTGGCTAAAAAACCTTTAATTTATTTGATTGTTAAAATTGAGGGTATTTTTGTCTATTTAGGTTGAATTTTGGATATATTTGAAAGATTTTATAAAAAAATGACATTTTTGAAATTAAGGGTTCATTTTCTGTTATATTTGATAAATACTCGATTAAAGAGTCTAACTTTTTTTTACTATTTAATATTACAGTCTAGTTATATTTTTATATATTTATTATTGAGGGTTCTAATCTCGCAAATGAATAGTTCAAACTAAATAACTACGGTTGTATTTCTTTTCACTTGTAAAAGAAGTCATATGCCTAAATCTCATGAATGAATATTTTAAACTAATTATTACCATTGACTTATTATATGACTTAACTTTATCTTCATCCTCTTTATTGAAAATATATCATTGTAATTTTTTCTTTGAAAAAACTCATGTTTCTTTATTTACAAATCACAATTTGAATATAATATGGCAGCAAGTGCAACTATTGTCATAATTTATCTTTGCTTATAATGGATGAATTCTTATCTCAATTCGTTGAAAGATTACAAAAAATTATGAAGCTTTCAAGAAATGTAAAATATAGTAGAGTACAATAAGAACCCGGCCGGTGTTCAACCTAGCATTAGTCGCAGCCCGGTCTGGAGATACTTCTGCGAGACGACAGAAACTTACATGAAACTGGGTGCATACCCCATGTATCTGTCTCATCGCTTAAGGGCAAAGACAGATACATGAAAAATATTTTGTGTAAGTATCTCTTGCATGTCCTGTGACACACCCCAACCTAAATCAAGGCATGCTAGCCATCACGTGAGGGTGACGTAGCCATGTGGGCAGTGCAGAAGTGATAGTGATACGAATATGTGAGTAAATAAAAACCAAACTAGCTACTTTACACTAGGTAAGTATATAAGTACAAGTGAAGATGTTTAAAGTATAAATTCACATACTCAGAGCACAGGTAACCTAAGTGCAGCCCAACAAGCTAAATATTAATTATACAGAATATGAGAGGAAGTTCCTACATTATTTGATGTCTGTTAGAACCACCGTAGAGTCCTTGTGAGCCACCAACATGAACTTCTACCTAAAACCTGGAGGGGCGCAAAACATAAAGTGTGAGTGGGCAAAAACAAAGCTTTTCAAAACCATTTCTCTTTACAAAAGTAACATCCCCTCACCATAAAACCCTTATAATTTCCCAGAAAATAGTAATACATATGTATTTATAGAAATCAAGCTCGAGAGTAACGAAAACCAAGTATATACCATGTTATTATCTCAGCAGTAAATATGTAAGCAAGGTGATATAAATCAATGTAAAAGTGATCTGCCAGCCGGAGTCACCTAATGTGACTGACCTGTACGACACTAAACTTGCACACGAGTCGGAACCACCAAATGTGGTCTGTATGACAAGCTGGGTGTAAATAAGTATGCTCAAGTGCTACGATCACGTGAAGGCTGTGCGACGAATCGCATGTCACCTGCGAGTCAGAACCAAATGTGGTCTGTATGACAAGCTGGCACCTGACTTGGATCCAAGTTGAGCGTGCGGTGCGGGAGGTGAATGATGACGTGAAGGCTAGGCCCTGGCCACGGGCGGAGCACTAACATCGGGGTGCAGGACAAGGAGCTCTATGTGCATCAACTCATAATCAACTACCATGCAACCATATCGTCAATATATACTTACCTGAACTTACTTGGGCCTCTGCAGCATCATGCAATATTATGCAAAGCTATACTAATGCATATGCTAAAATGTAAAGCAAACATGACATGGCATTTTAAACCAAATTCCGTTTAAAAACAATTTCTGGGAAATGCATATATATATGTGTGTGTGTGTGTGTGTGTGTGTGTGTGTGTGTGTAAACCAAAAGTCCACTCATTGGTATGTAGGAGGGTCATAACCCCCGAGTCTCTCCTGGCTACGCTCGTCCTCCGGGAACGTCTCATCTATATGTGAAACAACTAATTCAACGTTAGTTTTAAATACATACCCAAAACCATGTAATAACTTCTCATATGTTGCTCAATTGAGGTGTTTGAATATACCATCGTGGCCTACTCAACACCACGAGCATCCCCATATTTTTAGAATAATTTTTCGATGCCCCACGCACCCTCACACGCCGGCCAAGGCATGGCCACACGCATCGGTCACGCGCAGGCACGTGCCTGGCACACTGACGGAATCCCTAACGGCGTTAGGGAATATTTCGTTAAATAATAGAATATTCTGTCTAAAAACTAACTGTGTTACCTGACGTCGTCAATATATTCCGTCAAAGTTGACGGAATATTCTCCTCCTTCTCCGGTGGCTTCGCCGGAATTCATTGCTGGCCGTCATCTGTGTTGCTGGTTTCTAGAAATTCTTAAAACCTTAGTTTCTACTTTGTTTCAACACCAAAATTCACAAATTTTATATAGAATTGAAGCTTTCAACTAGGAGAACATACCATACCTTTTTGAGGTCCTAAAATCGACGGAAACTGGTCGGAAAATCCTTCAATATTCCGGCTAAGTCTGCAACTCGATAAACCCGAGTCTCCTGACGTCCAAAACACTCCAAAATTGTTCCATGATGCTAAGGGAGTTGTATGGGGACTACCACGAGTCTTAAATCCTTAGGTAAATCCCATGATCACGTCAAAGTAGTTTAGCTCCTTGCTGGAGTTTATGGAGTCTGGGTTTTCAAAGTCAAATCACCAAACAAAAGGTATCACCAGAGTCTAGAGTCGAGAGGAGTAGGAATCTGAAAACATTGAGCTCGATCCGTAGAATTTTGGTTTAGTTTGAAGGTAAGTGTTCTCGGTTGTGCGGACGAAAGGAATTTTCGAGAAGAGAGGAAAGAAAAAGGTTGCGTGTGTGTGTGTGTGTGTGTGGGTTACGGGATTGGCAGAAAGAAGAAAGAAAATAAAACCTGATTGGGCGCAAGGAGGTAGGAGCCCAAATAATTGGTTGTAACTTACCTATTTACATGCATTACCGATCATAATTTCCTCGTTACGACTCTAATTCGACCCTAATTCACGTCAACATGCTTGTGACGTCGAGTACAATTTAATTATGTCAGCGAGAAAAATAATTTAAAACTATATACGTACATCCACGTCACTAAGCCAACAAGGGTATAATCGTCATTTTACATACATTCGGGGAGAAAATATATTTTTATTCGGGACGGGTCGTCACATCCTGTGCTTCAGTCAGATTGAAATCAGCATGGTACTACTCGTATCCCTTTGTCCAAACAGGTACACAATATATCAGGATCCCCAAACCAAACGAGGTGCATATCGTAGCCATGGCGTAAGCGTATGCTCTCCAAGGGTATTTGCGTTCTCTTATCACATTGAACTCAGCAATGAAGGTAGAAACAGTACTCAGGCAACCCAGAAATCCGAATTGTATGCCTGTTGCAACAATTTTTCGCAAGTCTCAACTTTCACCTGCGCAAACAGTAAAAGTTCTGAAAGTTAAATTTCGTTAAATTTTCTATTAAACAACCATGTGCATGGATCAAGACAATGCAGGACAAAGGTAACACACAAAATATTGCAGTAGAAACGATTACACTTCAAGACACTTATAAAACCTCGACGACAAAAAAAAAAAAAAAAAAAAAAAAACAAACTAACAAGCTTGCCAGTTAATAATGTGACAAATATATGTGAAATATAAGCTTCCCGAACACGAGGCCATAACACACGAAAAGTAATGGTGAGGATCAAGTCATCAAGTGGATAAGGACAGAGATCATGTCACAAGAGCTTACCACTCTCTTCACAGTAGACAGGGCAGCCATGACACAAGCTGCAGAAATATTGGCAATTAGAGTACCATATGGAACCCATTTTAAGCATCCTGTCGTCCCTAATCCACGTCCATTAAGCCGGGCTAAGAACCACCGGATCCACACACCAAAAGGTCCAACTATGCAACCCAACCACAGTTGCGCCTCGCTGCTGTCGCTGTTAAATTCCTCTCTCAACAATATTCCACTCGCACCTCATAGAGAACCTAGCATCAGCAACAACACTGCGAAAGCTACCAAGTGATGCTTGTAGCTGTCAACCCTCCAGCTTTTTCTAGAGCTAGTGATACCACATACTGAGTTCTTCTCAAGAAGCTGCCTAAAACCCTTTGCTGTCTCTACCCCGAAAATGATGGAGTAGGCTGCAAGAAACAAACCTGATATAATCAATCGCATAAAGGAGAAGCTCAGATTAGTCTAGATTATGAGCTACATTGGGTTTGTGATTAATCCATGGATAATAAGCATTAAAGCTGAAACCATCTATAGATTCAAATGAAATTCAAACACCATGCTTGCCACAGCCAGCCGCATGTCTAAAGAATATGACATCTTACCTACTAGAAAACCGAGCAGCGCAAACACCCAATGGCCTTCAACACTGAGTTCAATCATTTTCTGCTTCCAACCTCTGAAAGTTGTCAGGCTTCCTAAGTAACCGGATGACAATCCAATGGCCAAATAATTGGACGTATTTGGAGATATCTCTTTTGAAAACAACACCCAACCACCCCGTCAAGAAAGAACCAACCTACAAAAATGCATTAGGAATAAAGTCTGCATTGGAAGATCATCCACCATTTTCCATATTACTACAAGAAATATGACTTTGGAAATGAAAAGATGTAGAGAAAAAACTATGAAAACAGAGGTACTAAGGAACTTGATTAAACTTCAGTAATTATGATACCATGTGTAGTACAAGTTCCTCCTAACACTCACGATTAACAACTTTACAAACATGTTATCAATAAAACACTGCCAAATAATGGGGACTAATACATTTGTCCATATTCTGTGAGTGAGTAAATGTGTTAGAGAGAGAGAGAGAGAGAGAGAGAGAGAGAGAGAGAGGGGGGGGGGGGGGAGGGAGGGAGGGAGAGAGAGAGAGAGAGCATATTAGAAGGAAGATCAAGGTAGAGAATGATTTGGTTGCTTGTTACACCACCAACTCCAGGGCCAAAAAACTTTTGCAGCAGATATCTCGTTAAGACCTGCACAATGATGCGTGTCAAATAATCTACCTGACAAGTACATTTCCTGATATGAAAGAAATATCTAACAAGAGCATGATCAAAGATGTTCGAGAACAAATATTTTTGTTGTTCTCAAGTGTTCCACAATATAAAGTTAACGGATACGATTTGATCACTATAAGCATCTTCATCTAGACAGATTTCCACAAAAAAATATTTCTAGCAAGGAAATTTTTTGTAATGCATGATAAAATCTAGTTATCTCAATTGTAAAGACAAGAATATGGCTAGTGTATTCTTCCACATTTGAAGATCCAAATTTTGTCAAACAAATAAGCCCATGCAAGTTCCCTCCTCTTATTAGTGTGGAACTCATTCTCAACACACCGTATGACGTGTGGTGAATTTCAAGTCTAACACGTGGACAACACAACGGGATGACGTGAAGCACATGTGGCCATTTGGCTTCACATGTGAGACAACCTGTTCTGATATCATGAAGAAAGTTGAGGTTTCACCATAAAACCAATTGGCAACATGGAGAGTAGCCCAACCTCTTATAAGCACATGCAAGGACCATCATCCCGTCAATGTGGGACTTATTCTCAACACAAACGCAATAACGTTATGTTACTAGCATAATGCAACCAAAAAGGGGGAAAAAATCAAACATTTTTTACTTTGTTCCTTTCCTGATCAATGAAAATGCAAACCAAATCTCCTGTACATGGTAAGGGATCTCTAACAAAGATTACATACAATAAGAAAAGTATCGACCGAAAGCTCACTTGCTTTTTGTCGTCGTGTATGATCGCATCAGTGGAAAGAGGAGATATGATTTCCTCTGGCAAGGGAGAGACGGGAAATTGCTTTGTGGATGTAACAGGGTTACCACCCCAGAACCCATAGGATTGGAGTTGAATGTCCTCTGAAGGAAACAAGCAGATGCCGCCACTCTCACTGTGCCTGTTGCTGTGAAGAGCCCGATCCCCAATATCTCCTGCCGCTGACACACATTCACTTTCATTGCCGTCATCTATTTGAGAAGGTTGAACACGTGAAAAACTTAAAGGCCGCCTGCTTAATGAAGAAGTGGCACTGCTTGTTCGACCATTTACATCTACCTCTAATATTCCTATAAGTTTATGAGTTATCCAATCCATCAAAATTCTAGATACCAAACGATGCCTAAGAAACAAAGAACACCTGAAGATTAAACTCAGGACCTCAGACACAAAAGTATATATTCATAATCACTTGAACTACAAGTCGTTTATGAAACTTTTGTAGTTTATATTTACAGAAGAAAAGAAAGGAAAAGATGAGACAAGTTTGATTGTACTAAATAAATTGTAATGTCAGAGTCACATCCCAAAGCCAATTTTGGAGGAGGGTTTCGTTGTTTGTAAGTTAAAACCTTTTACCCTCCTAAACGAGTTCAAGAACGTCCAAGTAGTTAGTACAATAATGTAGCCTCCGAAACAAGTTGATGTTAGCTGTGTAAAATCACGTGGTGGTTGGTTTGGGGGAAAATAATAAATATTTCGACAAGCAAACTACTTTTAAGGAATGATGTAATTATAAGTTTCCAATTGGAATTGACAAGCAAACAACTTACTATTAGTTGTATTTCTCAACGTTTATCATTGAGGGTTTGAATCTCGTGAATGAATAATCCGAACTAATTTATTACGGTTGTATTCCTTTCCACTTGTCAAAGAAGCCTTATGTTTTGATCTCGCGAATGAATAATCCGAACTAAATTATTATGACTGATTTATTGTGGGGCTTAACCATATCTTCATCCTCTTTAGTGTAAGTATATCGTTGTAATTTTTTCTTTAAAACAAAGTCATTATTCTTTATTTACAAATCACAGTTTGAATGTAATGATATGGTAATAAGTGCAAATAGTGTCATAAATACTTAATCTCTATTCTGTTGAAAGATTTACAATAATTACGAAGATACCGAGTGAAATGTAAAATATAGTAGAGTATATTTATGAATTACTCTAGTTTTCTGATGTTATGCCAACTCACCTGCAGTACAATAAGAACTTGGCCGGTGTTCAAGCTAGCATTGGTCGCAACCCGGTCTGGAGATACTTATGTAAGATCGACAGAAACTAACATGAAACCGGGTGAATACCCCCATGCTCGTCGCCCGAGGGAAGAGACAGATACGAGAAAAATATTTCGTGTAAGTATCTCCTGCAAGGTTCTGTGACACTCAAGAAGCACGTTCTTCGGTCAGATTGAAGCCAGCGAGGGTGAAGAAGATCTCGAGGTATAACCACAGATTAACTACTTGATTCCCCTTGTCCAAACAGGTGCACAAAATATCAGGATCTCCAAACCAAACGAGTTGCACATCGTAGCCATGGCGTAAGCGTATGCTCTCCAAGGGTATTTGCTTTCTCTCATTGCATTGAACTCAGCAATGAAGGTGGAAGCAGTACTCAGTCAACCTAGAAATCCAAATTGTATGCCTATTGCAACAATGTCGCAAGTCTTAGTGTTCATCTGCGCAAACAGAAAAAATTCTGCACGTTAGATTTCGTTGATTTTTCTATTAAAAAACCATGAGCATGGATCAAAACCATGCAGGTCAAAGGTAACACACAAAATATTGTAAAAGACACGAGTACACTTCGAAGAAACTTTTAAAACCCTGACGAGAAAAAAAAAAACCACCACCCAAACTAACAGGCTTGGCAGTTCATAACGTGACAAACTAATATACGTGAACTGTAAGCTTTCCGAACACAACACCATAACACACGAAAAGTGATGGTGAGGATCAAGTCATCGAGTGGATGGACAGAGATCATACCACAAGTGCTTACCACTTTCTTCACAGTAGACAGGGCAGCCATGACACAAAATGCAGAAACACTGGCAATTAGAGTACCAAATGGAACCCATTTCAACAACCCTACTTCCCTAATACACGTCCATTGAGCCAGGCTAAGAACCACCAGATCGACGCATCAAGAGGTCCAACAATACAACCCAACCACAGTTGCACCTCACTGCTGTCACTTTTAAACTCCTCTCTCAACATTATTCACTCACGCTCCATGGAGAACCTAGCATCAGCAGCAACACAGCTAAAGCTACCAAGTGACACTTGTGGCTGTCAACCCCCAGCTCCTTCTAGAGCTAGTGACACCACATACTGAGTTCCCATCAAGAAGCTGCCTAAAACCCTCTTCTGTCTCTACGCCAAAGTTGATGGAGCAGGCCACAAGAAACAAGTCTAATATAATCCATCACATGAAAGAGAAGCACAGATTAGTCCAGCAATTTGAGCTACATTGGGCTTGTGATTAATCCACGGATAATAGGCATCAAAGCTGAAACCAGCTAGATTCAATGAAATTGAAACATCATGCCTGGCATAGCCAGCTACATGTCTACTGCAGCAATTCTTTAGAATACGACATATTACCTATTAGAAAACCGAGCAGAGCAAACATCCAATGGCCTTCAGCACTGAGTTCAAGCATTTTCTGCTTCCAACAGCTGAAAGTTGTAAGGCTTCCTAAGTAACCGGTTGACAATCCAATGGCAAATAATCAGACGTATAGGATATATCTCCTTCGAAAACAACACCCAACCACCCCATCAAGAAAGAACCAATCTACAAAAATGCATTAGGAATAAAGTTTCCACTGGAAGATCTTCCCACATTTTCTATATTACTACCGAAGAACTATGACTTTAGAAATGAAAAGATGAAGAGAAAAAATTATGAAAACATAGGTACTACGGAACTTGATTAAACTTCAATAATCATCATACCATGTGTAGTACAACTCCCTCCTAACATTCATGACTAATTTTACAGAAACACGTTTATCAATAAATCACTGCCAAATAAAGGGGACTAGTACATTTGTGCGTGTGTGTGTGTGTGTGTGTGTGAGAGAGAGAGAGAGAGAGAGAGAGAGAGAGAGAGAGAGAGAGAGAGAGAGAGAGCATATTAAAAGGAAGATCAAGGTAGAGAATGGGTTGGTTGCTTGTTCATCAACAACTCCAGGACCAAACAACTTTTGCGGCAGATATCTCGTTAAGACCTGCACAATGCTGTGTGTCAAATACTCTACTTGACAAGTACGTTTCTTGATATGAAAGAAATATCTAACACGATGTGTTACAATGACATTCAGTTTTGTCAAGAAGACAAACAGAAATCCCAACCTGAAACAGCATGATCAAAGAGTTTAGAGAACAAGTATTTTTGTTGTTCTCGAGTGTTTCACAATATAAAGATAGAATGGATGCAAGTTGATCATTATAAAGCATCTTCATCTAGAGAGGTTTCCACAAAAAAATTTATATTTTTAGCAAGGAAATTTTTTGTAATGGATGATAAGATCTAGTTATCTCAATTGTAAAGACCAGAATATGGCTAGTGTATTCTTCCACAAGCATCTGAGGATCCAAATCTTGTCAAACAAAGGCAACAACAGCTACAAACTCCATATATATTGCGATTCAAATAAAATGCACTTTGGTATACACTGAGAAACAAAGTTAAGTGTGTTACCCTGGAGACTGCCAAACACAAATAAATGAACCATGCATGAACCGTACTCCAAGAATTTTGGCAACCTTATCGTATTGTCCTGCATGTACAAGCACAATAACTTAATGTTACTAGCATGATCCAGCCAAAAGCGGGGAAGACTCAAACATGTTTGACTTTGTTATGTTCGTGATTAATGAAAATGTAAACCAAATCTCCTGTACATGGTCAAGGATCTCTAACGAAGATTATATACAATAAGAAAGTATCAACCTAAAGCTCACTTTCTTTTTGTCCTCATGTATGATAGCTTCACTGGAAAGAGGAGATATGATTTCCTCTAGCAAGGAAGAAACAGGGGAAATTGCTTTGGACGCAACAGGGTCACGACCCCAGAACCCATAGGATTGGAGCTGAATGCCCTCTGAAGGAAACAAGTGGATGCTGCGACTCTAACTGTGCCTGTTTCTATAAAGAGCCCGATCCCGAATATCTCCTGCCTCTGACACACATTCACTTTCATTGCCATCATCTAATTTGCTCAACCTTTTCAGTAACCCCACACGGTTTAACAATACCAACAAAAAGCCAATGCAAGGGCCTACGAACTAATGAAATCATAGAGTAAATCTCAGTACCAAATAAATCACAAAATGCTCTTTAAACCGACCTAAATCCAGTACACCCAATAATTGTTTCTATCCAATAATCAGTATTGAAACCAATTTCCATTCACTTTTATCAATTTAACATAATTTCTGTTCAAACTTATAGCATCAAACCTCGTGAATTTCAGTTCATATACAGAAGACAAATCCTCACGCAACATATCTACAACTAGGATACTAGTCTTGCAGTATTCCAACCCAATCAATCATTGTCGTGTGTTTCAACTATCCCACATAACATCGCTTGATGGGTTTGGAATACTAACACAGTGGCGTTCCTGTTATAACATATAGGAAACGCATAGTGTCTCAAGAAATGCCAAGATAACATTTTAGAAACGCGAAGTGTCCAAAATAATACTAATGACAAAAATCAGAATCATCTATCCATAGTCTCGGCGTTCTTTAATCTTGGGACACCTGCCACTTTGGGTCTTTATGCTTTTGAGGCTCTGAAAAAAGAAAACAAACAAAAAACACTTATAAAGTTCGGGGGAGAGAGAGAGAGAAGGGTGGCTTATCCAAAGGCTGGAACTTGGGACTAAAAGATGCGAGTCTTCTTTCTTAGTTTTATGCAGTTAATAGGTATTACCTCTTTTCAAATAAGAATTTCACCCCAATCTGATAATGAGCAAGAAAGTTGTATAAATTGGTGACATGCTTCGGGAACATCGAAGAGAGCATTAGTTCCACTTCTTCCTCCTGCAAAAAGTTTTGATAGAACAAGGGTTGTAAAATCAATTATATCAAACAAATTAACAGTCTAAGAGCGGTTCCAGCGTGGGAACCCTCCCCCTAGGCAATACACTATGCTATACATCCGATGAACAGTAACTGCCCTTAATGAATAGTAATCGCCTTTTGGATCTCCACCGTTGCACTTCAATAGCCTTGGCAATAGGCAATAAAATATTAGTGTATTTTTTTATTTATAAAATAATACAAAATAATTTTATTTCTAATTTCGGATAAGATTTTTAATCGTTCTCGTTGCGCCACGTGTCATTATCTGAAAAGTTATAAAATAATACAAAATAATTTTATTTGAAATTTCGGATAAGATTTTTAATCGTTCTTGTTGCACCACTAGTCATAAAATCCGAAAAGACAATTATTGGTGATGGATTTTTGATAAGATTTTTAATCGTACTCGTTGCACCTCGTGTCATTATTCGAAAATACAATTATTGGTGATGGATTTCCGATAAGATTATTAACCAATTACGTCGCGCCACGAGTCATAATCTGTTTACAATCTTTGAGGATAGATTTCCATCAGATTTTTAACGAATGATAGCATACCATGTGACATTATCTACAGCCTAATCCTTTATGAATCCTCCATATAATACACCATCCATCCTCACAAATCTCACACCAATTTTCTCAAGATGTCTATCATTATTCATAGTTTTTGCTTCCTTCTTCACCAAAATCTCTATCATTATTCATAGTTTCTGCTTCTTTCTTACAATGTCTTATTCTTCCTCAAGGATGATGTGGGAAATCAATCAGCAAGAGGAAGAGTTGTTTAACCAATCAGAAGGAATGTTCAATCTTCAGGTGGCCCAAAATGAGAGGGAAGAGGATGAGGAGCGTAGAAGGAGAGATGACGAAGCAAGAATGGCAAGAACTTCACATTCCCGTCGAGTCATTTAATCTATGGGTCAGATCTGCAGGCCTAGTTGTTCCGGAAACCTTGATATAAGCAGGCAACAACAAGGTACGGAACTCTTGGACGATTATTTTGTCCGTAATAGTGCATTCCCTAATACGTACTTTAGACGTCGCTTTAGAATGGAACACTATTTGTTCAACAAAATCATGATTGCTGTTTGCAACCATGATTCTTACTTTGTGCAAAAGAAGGATGCTTTTGGTGCTATGGGTTTACTTCCACAGCAAAAAATTACTGCTGTCTTGCGGATGCTTTCATATGGAGCATCCGCAGACCAAGTGGATGAGATAACGAGGATGGGGAAATCAACCATTCTTGAGTCCTTGATGAGGTTTTGCGGAGCAATCGAATCTATTTACACCGCAGATTACCTCCGAAAATCTACTGACATGGACTTGCAAAGGCTTCTGAAGAAGGGTGAGATATGAGGTTTTCCTAGGATGATTGGAAGCATCGATTGTATGCACTGGACGTGGAAAAATTGTCCAAGTGCATGGCAAAATGCTTATGGGGACAGAAAAAGAGCAAAAAGTATTATTTTGGTGGCGGTGGCATCTTTTGATACATGGATTTGGCACACCTTTTTCGGGGTTCCGGGAGCTCAAAATGACCTCAACGTCCTTGCCCAATCCCCAGTGTTCAACGATGTCCTGCAAGGAAAGGGACCAAAAGTCACGTATTGCGTCAACGGACATATGTACGAAGAGCCATACTACTTAGCAGACGACATTTATCCAAGGTGGTCAACATTTGTCAAAACAGTGTCACGTCCGCGAAGTGCAAACGAACAACACTTTGTAAGCTGTCAAGAGGGGTGCAGGAAGGATGTGGAGCGTTGTTTTGGTATCCTCTAAGCTCGCTGAGCGATCGTCAGGGGTGCTATCAGATTGTTTGATGTAGAGTCGTTTCAATCCATCATGATGACGTGCATTATTTTTCACAGCATGATTGTGGAAGATGAGTACGATTATGATGCCGTTGATGAATATGAGCCAGACACGATGAACAATTCAAGAACATGTATATTTGTGCTCATGACGCCACCGAAGAACCTGTACAACATGAGCCATTAGAAGGGGATGGACGTTACAATGAATTGATCATTCAATGATATACTACACTTCAAAGGCCATATGTGCACAATACCCGACAAATTGATTTGATAGAGCACCAGTGGGAATTGAAACAAGCGCAAGATACTTAGGTTCATTTAGTGTGTTTGTTTGTTTTTTTGTTTTTTTGTTTTTTTTTTTTGTGTGTTTATTTAATTTTATTTGGTGTGTTTCTTTTAGTTCATTTTGTCACATCCCGGCCCGGGGCGGATCACTTCCCGGGCCCGCTCCACCACCGTAGCACGATATTGTCCGCTTTGGGCTTACCATTACCTCACGGTTTTGTTTTTGGGAACTCACGAGCAACTTCCCAGTGGGTCACCCATCATGGGATTGCTCTAGCCCTCTTCTCGCTTAACTTCGGAGTTCCTATGGAACCCGAAGCCAGTGAGCTCCCAAAAGGCCTCGCGCTAGGTAGGGATGGGAATATACATTTAAGGATCACTCCCCTAGGCGATGTGGGATGTCACAATCCACCCCCCTTAGGGGCCCGACGTCCTCGTCGGCACACACGCGACCAGGGTTAGGCTCTGATACCAAATTGTCACATCCCGGCCCGGGGCGGATCACTTCCCGGGCCCGCTCCACCACCGTAGCACGATATTGTCCACTTTGGGCTTACCATTCCCTCACGGTTTTGTTTTTGGGAACTCACGAGCAACTTCCCAGTGGGTCACCCATCATGGGATTGCTCTAGCCCTCTTCTCGCTTAACTTCGGAGTTCCCATGGAACCCGAAGCCAGTGAGCTCCCAAAAGGCCTCGCGCTAGGTAGGGATGGGAATATACATTTAAGGATCACTCCCCTGGGCGATGTGGGATGTCACAATTTAGTGAGTTTTTGTTATTTGGTATGTTTATATAATTTTATTTGGTGTGTTTAAATGTCTTTTGAATAATTATTCTCTTAGTATAAATACATTACCAAATTAAATAAAGTACTAAAATCAATAAATTGGAAACAAAATAAAGTACTCTATTCAATAAATAAGAAATTACAACCCAAAGTGATTGGAAAATTATGGGCTCCGATTACATAAAGTACTCTATTCATCATCACTTAACCAATTTGTGGTGCTAGGATGATCTTCTCTTGTCGTGCTAGGACCATCTCCTTTTGCTCTCGCTTCTCTTGCACGCCTCCTTCGCACCACATCCGCTTTCTCCGACTTCCAAAAATATTTAGAATTTGGAGACTTCCCTTCTAAAGGCGTGTTCATAATGTCACGATCTCATTGAGCCATTCTTCCTTCTTTAACCTGTTCCCTTTCTTGCCTAAGTAGCTCTCTTTCTCTCTCATTAGCTTGAAATGCTCTCTCAACAGCTGTAGCATTTGCCTCCTCTCTAGTCTTATCAGCCTCAAATTTCGCCATTTCCCGTGCCAAAGTCAATTCACCTTTGCGAGCAAGTTGTTCCATATACTTTGCATAATCATTCTTCGAAGCACTCCCTTTTCTCTTTGAAGCCTTCTTACCTTCAGGCCTAATTGGATAACGGGTCGATCCCGACGCTTGTTCAGGAGAGGCATTTTAGGCACTTTTTCTGCTTCATCTTCATGAACATGCGAGCCATGATCAGGTGTAGAGTGTAGAGGGGTGTTGTTCATGAAAACTTTTGGACCGACATGCACAACTTTGAATTTAGGACAAACTTTGACAATATTCCAACATTCCCACTGATTGAATGATTTATTTTTGGTTTTGGCACCATACCAAGCTTGTGCTTGAAGTTGCTACACAATGCGGGATAAGAAATAATTATAATGAAAGTAGGTAACAAATAAATAATATATTGTTAGCTGATCCGCGTAATTTTCCTCACTTCGAATATTATTACTGGCTTGTGCCAAGGCATCTCTCCACGTAGTAAACGATTGGCTAAGTAATTTCCAACGACTGGACATCGATTCTTTGGTTCTTTTCCCACCCATTTTCTTAAGATAATTGGTATGAATAAGACTCCACATTTCTCGTAACTGCATCTCATTACTCGTAAGCGAACTATGATTAACTTCAACCCAGCTAGCACACAACACAATATCTTCAAGAAGCGTGCAATTCATACCTGCATCAGTAGTCATTTTGTTGAAAAAAAATTGGATCAAAACTTTGAGAGAAAGATAGGAATATGGTTGAAAGTAGTTAAGAAAATATGAAATTGTGGTGTAAGGTAGATGATAATGAGAAAGTATTTATAGAAAAGTAAAAAAAATTTTGAACAATTTTTTAAAAAGAAATTCAAAATTTTTTTTGGATTTTTATTCATTTTTTACAATTGTTTTATTTTTTAATTCAACTAATTAATGTCTACCGTTAGATTTAAAAAAAATTGAATTCCAACACTCCAGATTATGCCACATGGCACAACAGTAACATTTTTGAATTTTAAAACTATTTTTTCTTTTCTTTTTTTTTTTTAATAAAGGAGAATAATATCAACCGTTGATCTCAGATCCAACGGTTGATATTAAATAAGATTCTTTTATTTTTTTACCGTTGAAAATCGGACGGTCCACATTATATAGCTGTTGAGATCTAACGGACCATGGGAAGCCACATGGCTTCCCAACAATAACTTTTTGAAACTGCGCCGTGGGCCCCAGGCCCTGAAACCATGTTGGGTGACGAGCCTCCACGCGCGGGTGAGGTGCATGCGGCTGACAGAAAAAAAAAATATTGGGTTGACGCCTGGATGACATCATCCCTGCGTCAGATCCACTTCGGGCTCGCGGGTTGGCAATTCCTCACAGGCCTAGTGCTCAAGCTTGGCCTGTCCATCGGGCTCCCCACGCTGGAGCATTGAAGCCGGGCTCTCAGGCCCTTTTTCCTGGCTTGTTCCCTGAGCAAACTCCCACGGTGGAGTTGCTCTAAGCATGTTTATGTTAAAAGTAACCTGCATACCATTCTTTTTTTTCACCCACTTCCCCTAGGCATTCATTTATATGTATCACACCATTTTTGGCAAATTTTAAAACCCTAAAATAATTTTTCTCATACCGCTCGTTCGGATCCTCACTCTTGTCCTTAAAATAAGTGTCTCCTTCATAGTAGAAGACATCCTCAAATCCCTTAATCCCTTTTACTACATCCTCGATTAATACCACATCTTATAAATTTCTCTATACTTTCCCTCCAATCCTGATGATGCTTACGATGAAATCTTTTCTCCAGGTATAATGGACCCTCCGCCATCATATACAATCGCTCATTTGGACACTGGATAAGGGGGTGCGTCCAGAGTAATTCAAATGACATTTTACTTCACAAAGGAAAAAGAAGGAACATTGTTACTTGATTCAAAACAATTAAAATAATAGAAGAACAAAAAATGCATTTAGAAGGTCACTTACCGTTCATCAATCCAGTCGTAGAAGGACAACAACTCATGTTTGTCACTTGTATCAGGCCCTAGTACCTCAATTATCAATTCCTTGAATTTTTGCTTATATTCAGGGAATGGTCCTATCTTAGGACAACTAGGACCTCAGCTTGTCCTTGTACGAGAGCTATGTTAGCGCTACTTAAATAGCCACATTTACGACTTTCAACCTCCACCTAGTACAAATACGTCAACAACATCCCTTTCGTGGGAAAGAAAAAGAAAAAAGAGAAAGGTCACAATTAACATCATTTCAGAAAAAACAAATAAATAACGATGATATTTTAACCATTAATGAATACGAACCTAATATGTAAACGGATCTTTTGGACGACACGATTGTTGCACCAACGATTAGAAACTTGAGTTGAATCCACTGGTTTCTTCAATGTTAGAATGTGATGGGAAGGTAATGAAGATCCTACCATGGCTCGTTTAGTAGCCACAATAAAGTCACTTCTTTGTGCACTAAATTCAAGTGACTGGCGAGATTGTCCTAGGAGGGGACATTGTTGAACCGACTTTGGAATTGGAATAGAGAACTTCGGATCAGCTCAAATATCTCTAAGGATCACAACCTTTTGCTTTGATTTTGATTTCATTTTGTTGATGACAAAGAGCCTTCAAATCATAGATTCAAGACAAAAGTAAAAGAAACCAATTTAAAAGAAGCAATGGGTTGCTTTCGCTTACTTGACATATTCTTTAATCCATGGCAAACAATAGAGTACACAACTAAAACAATGAGTACCATGATACAAACTAACAACTAAGAAACCAGAAAAACAGGGACCAAAGGAAACAAACAAACAATGAATACTATGATAAAAAAAGGTTTGAAATCGTTCCGTGTAAGGGATAAACATAAGGGAAACAATACAAAAACAAGAAGAAAAATACCAAGAATGCCCAGAAATTATCTTTCTGTTTAAACAAATTCAAAAACCCAGATTGCACCATCAAAACCCAGTGATTAAAAGAAAAACTTAATCGTATATTCAACAGAACAGTATAGTTACACTACAAAATCTTGTTTAACCATAATAATCAACACAGTGTTTTACATGAGCATGAGAACAGACAAAAATTGAGAACCAATGAACACAACGAACAGATAAAATAGAAAAAAGAACAAATCAAAATAGTGCTTTACAGGAGCATAAGAAGCAAAACTCAGAAAGATATTCAATGCTGAGAATGCTTATAACCCAATAAGCTTTTCCTAAACTATGTACACACACACACACACACACACACACACACACACACACACACACACACACACACACACACACACACACACACACACACACACACAAACAACAACAACAACAAAGCCTTTTCCCACTAAGTGGGGTCGGCTGATATATGTACACACACACACACACACACACACACATATATTTTGTGATTACTTTGCACTTAGTATTCCATAGAGCAGTAGATATCTCCATCAAAGTCCAAATTATATAATCAGGTAGTGATTACCTTAGCATTTGCAGGATAATCCCTCTGCTTGACCATGATTTAGATTACCCAGCAGCCAAAACAGCACCAATAGGCTACTGACATAAGGGATAAACAGAAACAATACAAAAACAAGAAGAAAATACCTAGAAATGACCTTTCAGTTTAAACTAATTCAAAAAACACAGATTGTACCATCAAAACCCAGCAACAAAAAACCCAGTAATTATAAGAAAATTTTAATCTTTGGACAGTGAGAAAAAGGAGAAATAAATCAAAACTAGCAGAAGTGCCCACGCAATGTTGCGGGTGTTTAAAGTGCTTTGGAAATATATACATACAACAGACAGAGGTTATATAGAGTAGATTTATATAATTAAGTTCATAGTTATCAAAAGATTGGCAGTGCTCAATAAAAGATAGATTTGCTATGAAAACTAGATTTATATTCATATGTAAACAAGTTTTAATGGAAGAAAAATTAAAATCAAATGAGTTCCAATTCATTCACGTACAGAAATAATCATCAATGTAGACATGCAACTTGTAATTGAAGAAAAAGAAGAATCTTACTAGTATAAGGCCGCTTTTCTTGTCGAGATCACACTTGCCTCTGCCAATTTCAACAAACTGCACACAAATTATCATTAAGATTCTTTGATAAAGTTTGTTTGTTTAGGTGTTTTGGTTAGTTTGTTTAGGATTAGCTTCTTTGGTTGAACTTGATAGAGAATAGAGAGGACTTTTGGAGTGTGTTTTATAGCTTCAAGGCTGTGCAAAATGCAGCAGCTTTAATTTCATTAAGTAAAGGAAATGTAATAGGGTGTGGTGCATTGCCATGACCTATACTTGTTTAAGAAAGTGATTGACAAGAGATCTAAACAACTATTTTAGCATTACTACTCCAGATTAAATCTTAGCCCTTCATTTGGGTTTTAAGTGATCTAATTTGGAGTGTACACTTGTCACTCACACACTCACACATACATTTTAAACAAAAACCAGCCGTTGGAGGCTTTAACCTTTCATTTCTTCTTTCTTCTTCAATGCAGACAGCAGTTATGCTTGGAAGCTCCTTGCTGCCTTTGATCCCTCAACTCAAGAAGCTGTTTAGCTTCCAACACTCCCTTCTAAGCTGCTTCTGGGAGTTATCCCAAGCAATCCCCTCAGGTAATTGAATCTCTGCTTTGGTAATGCTTTTGTGAAAATGTCTGGAATCTGATCTTCTGTGTTACAATAAATTAGTTTAATTGTGTTGTCTTGCAATGCCTCTTTGATGAAATGATATCTTCTTTTGATGTGGTTTTTTCTCTGATGAAATATTGGGTTTTTGGTCATGGCGATTGTAGATGTGTTGTCTCACAGAAGTGGTGGAGCATTAACCTGCAATTCCCCAAAGTCTTTAAGTATGAACCTTAGCCAAATAGCTTGAGCTGTAGCTTTTGATGCACTCACATACTCTGCCTCGGCTGTGGATAGTGCAATACTTTGTTGCTTTACAGAGGCCCAAGAGAAAATCCCTAAACCAAAAGTGAAAGCAATGTGCTTCTGTTATCACCTTCACAGCCATCCCATCCACTGTCACAAAATCCAATTAGGATAGTTGACTTCCTCTTTGCTGTCCTCATGTGTATCTTGCTAGGAATCTGCATAAACCTAGAAAGTAGGCTTGCTGAGAACATTAGATCCGACCTTATTGCAGTTAGGTACAATAGACTGCCAACAATACTTTTGTAGAGACTAGCATCTGCATGTTCATTTCCATTATCCTTCTTAAGCTTATCATTGCAATTAGAGGTGTAGAGACCGGTTTGTATCCCTTCAATCCAAACTTTTCAAGCAAAGTTTCAGCATACTTCCTTTGATAAATGAAGATGCTACTTGCTTCTTGAATTACCCCAATGCCAAGAAAATGATGCAAGAGGCCTAGATCAATCATCTCATACCTCTTCATCATCTCTTATTTGAACTCTTCAATCATTACAGCATCATTTCCAGTGTAGACAACATCATCCATATAGATTGAGACAATGAGTGTCTTGTTGTTGTTTTCTATCTTGGTGTATAATGTAGCTTCACTAAGACTTTTCTAAAATCCTTTCTCAGTGAAATATGAATCAATCTCACTGTACCAAGCTCTTGGAGCTTGCTTTAGGCCATATAGTGCATTCCTTAGCTTGTACACCTTCTTTGGAAACTCTTGACTTGTGAGCCTTTGAGGTTGTTCCTCAAACACCTCCTCCTCTAGCACTCTATTTAGAAATGCAGATTTGACATCCAATTGATGCAACTTCCAACCCTTCTTGGCTGCTAGGGCTATCAAGGTCCTTATGGTGTCTAACCTTACTACTGGAGGAAAGATTTCATTGAAGTCTACACTAGGCTTCTGTGAGTAACCTTTAGCTACCAATCTGGCCTTGTTCTTCTGCACATAACCATCTAGGTTGAGCTTCACTTTGTACACCCATTTCACACCAATCACAGGCTTGTCACTTGGTCGATTTACAAGTTCCCAAGTGTCTTTCTTCTCAATCATTTCAAGTTCTTCCTTCATTGCTTTTTTCCAAGCTTTGTCTTTCTCAGCTTCTTTATATGATTTTGGTTCCACTACACAATAGTTACATGTAGCATAGATCTCATCTAAGTTTCTCAACCTCACTAGAGTTGAACTTGGAGTTGTTATCTATGATTGACTCGGTTGTGGACTCATGCTTGCTTGATGTGGATTCCTTTGTATGTCACCATTCTCTATGACTTCTTCTTGAGCTAAGGTCTCCATAGGCTCCCTTGTTTGCCTTTTGTTGAGGTTAAGTTGTAGAGATACAATGTCCTTCTCTTCTACCCTTGTTTCCCAATTCCATGTTGAGTCTTCATCAAAGATAACATCCCTTGATAGGATTATCTTCTGAGTTGACAGATTGTAAACTCTGTACCCATTCTCACTGGTTCTATAACACACAAAAACACCCTTGTTGCTTGATTTCTCCAACTTGTGCCTTAGTTGTTGAGGAATGTGAGTATAGCATACTAAGCCAAACACTTTCAGATGCTTCATAGAAGGCTTCCTTCCATTGAACACTTCAAATGGTGTTTTCTTATCTAGTACTTTAGTAGGGCACCTATTCAATAGGTACACTAAGGTGGTCACAGCTTCACCCCAAAATGTATAGGGCATGTTCTTCTCATGTATCATAGACTTAGCCATTTCAACTATAGGCCTATTTTTTCTTTCTGTAATCCCATTATGTTGTGGTGAATATGCCACAGTGAGTTGCTTCTCCAACCCCACATCTTCACAGAATGCATTGAACTCAAAAGAGGTGTACTCTCATCCCTTATCACTTCTTAGTTTGTTGATTTGGTATCCACTTTACAATTCCACCATTGCCTTGAACTTCTTGAATATTGTGAATACTTCAGACTTGAACCTCATGAAATACACCCAATACATCCGTGAGTAATCATCAATGAAGGTTAGGAAATACCTGTTTCCACTAATTGTTGTTGTTTGCATTGGTCCACACATATCCATGTGAATTAATTAGAGTGGCATTGTTGCCTTCCAAGCCTTGCCAGCTTGAAAAGGATCTCTGTGACGCTTTCTAAACACACACCATTCACAGGTTTCATTGCATTAGTCCATCTTTGGTATCCCTTGCACCATTTCATGCTTTTGCAGATTGTGTAAGCTTGTCATGTTTAAATGACCAAGCCTCTTGTGCCATAGCTTCATAGAACCTGTCACACTTGCTTTTCTTACCATTTCCTCTAGGTACTTCAACATAAGTAGAAAGCTTCTGTTTTTCACTTCCACTCTAGTCACTACGTTTGATAAGGACCTGTCATTATAGATCTCGACCATAGTTCCCCCAAAGAGTGGGAAATAGCCATGCTCCATCATTTGACCCACACTAAGTAGATTCTCATCCAATCCAGGCACTAGCATGACTTCCCTTATGCATCTTCTTCCCTTCTTGGTGTTGATAACCAGAGTTCATCTTCCAGTGGCCTTGACAATGTTTCCATCTCCCATTTTCACTTTTCCAGTGAAGTTTGTGTCAATATCAATGAGTAATGACTCGTGTGCAGTCATGTGGTTGCTGCAGCCATTGTCAATGTACCACACTTCATTGTTTTTCTCCACTTTTGCACTGAAAGCACATAACACATTTGCTTCTTCCTCCACTTGATTTCACATTTCACTTGCTATACATTCTTTGATCTGCAATCCTTCATGATGTGCCTGAACCTGTTGCATTTGTGGCACCTAGGCTTGTCCTTGAACCAACACTCTCTAAGATGGAATTTGTCACAGTGTTTGCATTACTGCTTGATTCTTGGACCTTCATTTGAGTAGCTGCCTTGGTTAGGTCTAGGGTTTTGATACCCATTTCTTGTTCTTGCCTTTCCACTGTAGTTTTTGTTTACTTGCACTAGCTTGTCTACTAGATCCAACATTGAGTGATTGAAAAGCTTTCTTAGGTGCAAAATTAGCATGCCTCTCGAGCCTTTTGTCAAAAGCTCTTAAGGATTCCATCACATCTTGCACACTAAGAGTTTCAGTGTCTTTGGTTTCTTCAATGACACTCACTATTGAATCACAGGGTTTAATCAAACTAATCAATAGTTTCTAGACAATTCTTTCATTAGGCAGTTCCACACCATATGTTTTCATCTTGTTTACAACATCAAATATCCTAGTAAATTAGTCTTTTAATAGCTCATTCTCCCTTATTCTTGTATACTCGAAATCTCTTCTAAGGGATTGAAGTTTTACCTTGCTAACTTTGGTGTCTCCTCTATACTCTTGTTGTAAAACTTCCCAAGCTCCCTTTGCACTCTCTTCATTTGCTATCCTTGGGAAAATGGTGTCCGAGACAGCACCTTGGATGATTCCAAGTGCTCTAGCATCATCTATCTGGTTCTGCTTCAGTGTTTTGAGTTGTGTTTCTATGAGATCCTCCTTTAGAGCATCGACCTCTATCTTAGGTAGTTCATACCTATATTGAACCATATCCCATAAATCATAGGACTTGAAAATGGTTGTCATTCTTATTCTCCAAAAGTCATAATTCTCCCCATCAAAGACGTGAGCTTTTAGCTCACTGCTACTGCTGGATCCCTTCATTTGCAAGGTTGTTTGTTTGGTTGTTGTTGTTGAGGACACTACGTAGGTGCTCCCAAAGATCTCAACTTGCATAGATTATGCCCAGAAAGTTGTAAGATCATAAACTAAGCTCTGATACCAAGATAAAGTTTGTTTGTTTAGGTGTTTTGGTTAGTTTGTTTTGAATTAGTTTCTTAGGTTGAACTTGACAGAGAATAGAGAGGAATGAGTGTTTTATGGCTTCAAGGCTATGCAAAATGCAGCAGCTCTAATTTAATTAAGTAAGGGAAATGTAGTAGGCTATGGTGCATTGCCATGACCCATACTTGATTAAGAGAGTGATTGACAAGAGACCTAAACAACTATTTTAGCCTTACTACTCCAGATTAAATCCTAGCCCTTCATTTGGGTTTTAAGTGATCTAATCTGGAGTGTACACTTGTCACTCACACATACATTTTAAACAAAAACTAGTCGTTGGAGGCTTTAACCCTTAATTTCTTCTTTCTTCTTTGATCCAGACAGCAGCCATGCTTGGAAGCTCCTTGCTGCCTTCTATCCCTTGACTCTAGGAGCAGTTTAGCTTCCAACATTCTTATGTCTGTGGTGTAACAAAATCTTGAGAAAAATATATAACTGTTAATTAGTTATTTTTAACAAAATCTTGAGTATGCCATTTTCTATCAATTCAAATGCAACAAAAATATTAAAGGATCTATAGGTCATTATGCGTAGTACGCAAAAGTGCTATTATTTCAAATTTCCAACATGCTAAGCACATCTCTAACTTTCCAGAAATATTTAAACCCTCATGAACTATGCATATTGCATGAAAGGGTCAACTCCAAAATTCGACACCATAATCTATAAACCCTAAATTTATATTTTACCGTTGATTGTCGTCTACACTCTATTCTTTTCACCATATTTCGTTTTTCAAATCCTCTTTTTGGAAAACATAATTTTTTAGCGGGCCCAGAAAAATGAAAGCTTTGGATCATTGAATCACATTCCGATCTTTATGGTTAAATAAAATATGAGACGATGTTATATAGTTTCTAGAGACTTTATAAACTCAGAGCAATATTTTCATTAACAGTACAAATCTAAACTTGACATCAACGACAATCCACGGTTCAATTTAAATCTATGGTTTATGGAATTATGGTGGCAAATTTCAGAGTTGACCTCTTCAAAAAATTGTAAAGTTTGTCATTACAAGTGTTTGTAAATTTTTACTTCATTTTTCACACTTCTACATTAATTAAAAAACTTTACTACAACAATAGCCATAGGATTTAATCTCACTTATGTGAGACTAAATACTTACCGTTGGATTCTTTGATCTCGCTTACGTTTTCAATATTACATTTTTTATTTGATTATTGATTAATTTAAAATATACTTTCTTTAACGGGTAAAGAGTCAAGTCATGTTTTGTTAGTTAATATTAATAGGTCGAGTTAGGGTTGGGTCATATTACCCGTTTACATTAACGGGTGTTACACAACACGACACATTAAGATATTGAGTATATCACGAAAATGATACGAACATAGGAAACATAACACGAATGATAAGTTGTCATAAAGAATGTACAAGTCATTAAATGTATCAATTTCAAAGTCACAAAATAACTCCAGGTAAAAGAACTACTAATTCATTGTGACTCGATGCTCATAGTTAATCAGGCCAAAAGGGACTTCACTACCCACCATCTTATCATGGGGTTTATTGGAACCAAATTTGCGCACCTCCGTAAACGGTGGTTGAGCACAAATCTGTATAGTTTGGAATAAGCTGCAAAACAGTAAACAACCGTAAGCAAACCCTTGGGAAGGGGTTGTGCCAGCCAAAGGCTCTCCGACGGTCAAGTTAATGAATGATTTGAGACTCAAGCAGTGGGTAAGAGAATTCAAGTGTATAGATTGCATTACCATAGATGAACCCTAGATGGTTGCATTTATATCTTGGGAGAAAGACCTTTTTAGGATAGAATCATCATTCGCAGCTGGGAGAATCTGAAAAGATATCTAGTAAGTAGATATTGCATCATCTTAGGAGTGTGATTACTTGCGGTGTATGCCTATCCATAGGTTGTAGGGACTCCAAGACTTATAAGATTTGATTGTGTCCATATCCAGATCAAATTGCGTGTCTTGCGAAACAAGCAAGGTCATCTATCGGAGTCGTTTAGACTCCGCCTATTGCCCCAGAGCAGAATGATGGTGGCATCTTGCTCCGTCTAAGTTCTGCCGGAGTTGATGAGTCTATGACCGGACTTCTGAGGTAACAATATTTAGGATCAACCTTACTCCGAGCTTGGAAAATTATGGTCCCACAATTGTCCCTAATTATCCGTCTGAGAAGCAACTTGTTCCCCTTAATGATGGATTGTTTCCAAAGACCATGTCTTTCAGAGTAAGCTGGAATATGTACCATTTGGTCTTCAAATTATTACAATCACATCAGGATCATCATTTAGAGCTAGGTAGTCAAGTAGCTTCGATTTCATTGCATAATCTTTGGAATTGCAAAAAAAGATCCATTGTCGTGATGAGGAACGTCTCCGTTTTATGTGGTAGCTTTTTCCACGTGTTTTATTAATTATCCTCTATCTTTGTGTACTGTCGACCCTGATATACACGTCTTTTCACTTCCGTGAGATCTTCTGGTGATTTCTCTTTATATAGCCTCATCAAGCAACGGTTTCCTTCAAACCTTTCCAATTTTCTGCCAGGATGCAAGTGTCTTCCTTGCCTAACTCTAATCTTTTTCTAAGTCTTTTGTTGAGAAAGAATGAAGTCCCAGAAAACCGCATCGCCTTCCATAAACCTTCAAAAAATTCTTCATTTCTTCCTACAACTCATTATGTACTATCCATGTGTCTTGCAACTCATCATATACCATCTATCCCTCCTGGCCCTTATCAAAGGGTTGGATATGCACAAAGCGTGAGGACCCGACGAATGGCCCCTTCATCGTTACTTTGTTCCCCATCTGATGCTTGCTGATGGTGATGGTGGTGGTACTTTATTCAAACATTTGCAATGTGTTACTCATGTGGTTTGAGTGTTTAGAATCTCACCGGGATGCCCCATCACCCATTAACTTCACGTCGGACACCCTTTGCATAACATTTACTGGTGCCTGTTCCTTTTTAGCTGATGCGGTTTCCTTGTGAATTCTTCATCTCCAGGCTTTTCCATCTTCTCCATGCACGGACAACGATGGTGGTGAATCTCCATTAGAATATTTGCCCTCAATGTAGTATCATCTGTGGTATGCAACTAGATGGGCTTAGCAGATCACTGATCCGGTAACAAAAACTGCTGATGTTGATCAAAAGAGTCTTATGCTTATGTAAAGATTTGCCTATCTTGTACATTTTCTTATTGAAAAATTCTTAATCCGATAAATGTTTCTAAAGTAAACAAACTTTGAAGAATGGACTAAGCAACAACGCGGAATGTGAGTAAGTTTGTAGGTTCAGGACAAACTTTTTAGCGAAAAACCCCTTTGGTAATATTGATTCGGAGAAATATTACCTCACAAACTTATCATCCCTAAAAGATTCTCATCACGATAGCCAGAGTACCACCTTACTCCAGTACCAGAAATGTAAGCATTTAAACCCATAAGGAATCCTTTGTTCCAAGCTTACCTATTCATTTATTGGATTTGAGACGGTGGCTTGGCTCTTGAGATGCAAAATATAAGACAAGAAAAAGATGACTTTTTCCATGATTTGCCCTGTTAAAATCTTCAATATACGCAATGTAGTCCGGGAGTGATTTTCTCGTACTAGATTGCATGTCCACTCGCAGTGAATCTTAAGCAAAAGTTCTTTGTGTGAGACCCTGAATTTTTAAAGTACTCAGAAACTATTGTTATGAATTTTGAAGTGTCTTCGAATTTTTACAATTTATGATTCATTTTAAATGGGTGATAATTGTACATGAAAGCAAGGATTATTTTGAGGTGATAGGTTGAAAGTAGGTGAGACCACGAGTTTGTAGCATTTGTCGATTTATTTTTGGGACCTCAAATGAATTTTTTTAATGGGATTTTAAGCCGAATGAATGTTGGAATCCCACATGCCAGCCAAGGTATGGCTGACTTGCCACATGAGCAGTAGCTGGAATTGACAGCAAGGAAGGGGCTGATGGCGATGTCAATACATCATGGCAACACATATTATGTGACACGCCCTGACCCTGATATTGCCCGAATACCAGGATAGACACGTGCTGGCCGACACCCGAGGGTGACGAAAGCCATTAATTGATACAAAAGCTAAGAATAAGAAATAAATAAGGGTTATGAATTGAAATACAATGAATTAACAATTTAGGAACGTGTTCAGAGCATACAGCTAATTAGAACACTAAAAGAAATAACATAAAATTGAATGAATAAAGGAGTGGGTCTTACACCGAGACGGCTTAAAGATGCCGATGTTCAAGTGCCTTGACGCCGAGATTATATGCCTCGATTCTAAGACCTGAATAGAGGCGCAAAACAAAGGTGAGTGGACCAAGTTTATATACATACATAATATGAAAACACTTGTGAACATACTAACCCCCAAGCTTTAATAATGAAAACTACTAGCATAATAAGTGATAGGTTTACTGAAAACCCTAGCATGCCAAAAACATCTCAAAAGACATATCGCAAAAAAACATCGTGGAAATCAAAATATCAATCGTCTCCCAGATCATTTCGTAAGCGCGGTGTGCTGCTAGTAAAATCACTAAATAAATATAACTCCCGGCCCTATGCCAGCACCGTGGTCTCTACGCCCGTAGCCAGAGATTACCAACTCCCGGCCCAATGCCTGCTCCGTGTCCCTCAGCCCGTAGCTAGGGATTATTTCTCCCGGCCTAACTGCCAACACCAGATCCTTCCCCCAGGCGGCATAGTGTCCACTAGGTACGCACAAATAGTTACGCCTCTCAAAAATAACCACTTCATAGTATAAAGTCATCCATCGTCTATACTATAAAGATGGGGTTTCTAAAACATTTTCTAGCATCCTATCATCATCCATTAGATAGTCTACCAGTTCATGGTTTTTATAGAAAATACGATATATCAAACTATAGCTCAATATAGGCCAACAATTAATTCCTTACAAAATAACGAGACGATAATCAACATTTCAATAAACATGCTTAACATAAAATCAATTCATAAACTCGTAAGGCATGCTTTTCATTTATGCAATTAAACTATGAAATCATGTAATTTTAGAAGGGGTCCACTCACAATACTCAGCTGCCGAAGAGCCATGCAATTAGCGAAGACGGAAACGCCACAATTAATTGCTCCTAAGCACATAAAAGGTACATTTAGTCAAACTCAACTCAAACGACTTATTTTGGGAAAATGGACATCGGAAACGGGTTCAGGACGTCGAAATTAGCCTAGGGAGTCTCGGACGAAAACCCGAAAAAGTCAACGTTGACCGGTCAAAGTCAAAGTCAATGCTAACCGTTGACCGAGTCAACGGGTCAAATAGTCAAACCGAGTCAAAGGGTCTTGGGCTTAGGGTTTGGATCTGGATTAGGGCTTAGGTCTTAAAGCCCAAGGGTTTAGGGTTTTGCTACATGGGCCGAAGACCCTAGTTTTTCCAAGGCCCGAAAACCTGTTTTGAAAAGGTTTAGGAGGATCGGGCTCAAGCCCTTAACAAAAAATGGCCCAAAAGGCCCTATTTGGTTTAAAACAATTTTACTAAAATTAAAATAAAAAGGAAATGGGTTTGGATTGGGCTCGACAAGAAAGGCCCAAAGGCCTTGGGTTTGGTGGGTCGCCGGATTCCAAGGAAGGAGAAGGCTGGATTTCAGCCGGAGAATTCCCAAGCTCCGATGGAGCTCAAAACTTAACCAAAACATGTCATTCAATATATCAAATTGAAGCCCCGAAAGTAAGGAATCGAGATATACCCTTGGTTCCCATCATCGTGGCCGAAGTTGGCCGACAAATAGCCTAGAAGCCATGGGTACCCGCCAGAATCTTGGTTTAACACACCCGAACTGATTTCAAGTCCAACCTTCACCAAAACAGGTATACATACTCAGAAATTCGTAGCAACATTCAAATTAAGATAGGGTAAGATGATTATGAGCCTCACCTACTCGCAAATGGTGGAGTTTAACGAAGTTCGCCATTGCACCCTCTCGGTGCTTGCCGTGGCAGAAGGAAGAGAGAGACTTCGACATGTTGAAGATCCTGACGAGGGAGTCTTAAGGGTGATAGGTTCATCGAGGCTACAAAATTCATAAGTTTCAATCCGGGAATCCGATTGATAAACCATTTGCGCCTATATGCTTAGTGATTCAAACCCAACGTTTGAAGGTAAATTTTGAGGATTATTACTTAAGTTTGAATAATTCGTTCATATTGGGGTTTATGGCTAATTAGACTCAAATTTTCGATTTCAAGCTTGTTCTGGCACGATTTGAGGGATTTGAAGTCTATGTTATGATTGGAGAACATTTTCTGAAACATTAAGGTAAAGATTTACATATGATCAGATTGCTGTGATATTGTACAAGTTTCATATGAATGAGATTTAGAGAAATATGATGTTTGATTCAAAATACATCGAATTTGGACTTTAAAGGACGTTTGCATGGAAGAAATGAGTTTTACTATTGACGGATTGTGTTTTGGCATGAAAATGTATGTTAAAAATTCTAGGAAAACAGACCTGAAACCTGCTAGTTTCATACTAGGGATTAACCTGCAATTGTGTGAATTACTAAAAGTTCAAAGGCCAAAGTGCAATTATCAAAAGTTCAAGGACCTATTTGAAATGTTAAAAAGTTTAAAGACAGAATTATTATTTTGGTTAACTGAAGGTCCCTATTGGATATAGTTGTGGGGAATAAAATTCAGTTACTACTAGCAATAATTGTCCTCGTAATGTTGCGGGTTTTAAAATTGTATGGCAATAATTCCTATCTACCAAGTCCTTGTACAACTAAAGAAGTTAGGAACATTAATTATCACCTACAAGAAGAATTTATTTGGTGCTTTGATTTAAAGACGGCTGAAATCTTCGAGTTTTCTTATGATTCGAAATGTGTTTAAACGACCTGGTGTTTTCAAAATATCTACCACCTAAGTTTCATTTTCATTGACATCAAGCCCAATAAATACATGGAAAATGCAAATTTATTGTCAATTAATGGATGAAATATTTATTTTAATATTTCCCAGCCTCAAGCTGATGTTCTATTTGCAACTATGATTGTTTCATTCTTTTAACTCTGATGTAAGATACTTCCTATGACATTTTTTATAAAATGAAAAGAAAAATAGGCAATCAAAGTTGAAAAAAAAAAAATATATATATATATATATATATATATATGTGTGTGTGTGTGTGCGCGCGCGCGCGCGGGGGCACGCGCACGCGTAAGATATGAAAAAAAATTCCAACATATGAATAAAGCACATATAATTAAATTATCAGGAAATTTCTGTTGGCATCTTAGAAACTTTTTGGTTGAACCTGGATACAAAACAGAATTTCAAATTGAAATAGTCAGTCTTTTTTAAAAGCTGATATTGAAGAATTACAAAATAAATTTAGTGGAATCATAATTGAACCTCGTGATTTTTTTGATTAATCAAAGATTCTTCCTTTTTTGCAGCAATGATGTTTTGGAATGAGAAAATGAAGAACATCTATTTTATCCAAAATTCCCACACCACAGTTTCCTAAACTTGAAAACTAAATCAAATCAGATATCCACACACAGTATCCAAAAGTACATAGAAAACCCCCAAAATTAGAAAGGCAAATTTTAAACACATATTCCCAAAATTACAAGTGCAAAAATTAAAAACAAAATTCATCCATAAATTGAAAACCATCAATAAAAAATAAAAAAAAAATCAAATGCACTGACAAAGCTAAAAGATATGGTCAGTATCAAACTTACCTAAAGTATGTGTGTAGCATGTCACATATCCTATCCAAACAAAATATGGAAAAATATATACATAAATATGCTATCTATTGTAGCCTATTTTATCTGACAAAGGGAATAGGGTCGGCGGCAAGGAAAGAGAAATTGAGAGAGATGTGTTTGTAGAATGATAGGGGAATGTGTGTGTTATCCCTCCTGCATAAGGCCTTTATTTATAGTAGTAAAAGGAAATAAGATATTCCTTCATCCCCAAGGAATACATGATGTAATAGTAAAGGATAACTAGAATCAAATCTAATCTAGGATTTACACAACCACACTTAAACTAGGAATGTTTACAACACTCCCCCTTGAGTGTGTAAATACTCAAGGTAGATTTAGCATCATGCAAAAGTTGAGGAAGTCGACTCGTCAGCACTGATTCTAAGGAACAACGCTTATTCTCAATAAGGTAGGAACTTGCATAAGTAAATGAGTCTCACTAAAAAACCCTAAGGCTATGGCAAAAACCTGAGTAGGAATAAAATCCATAGTCTAAGGGAAAATGCATGAGAAATGCAAAGTCAAAAGAAAAGTCTACGAGACGTCATCAGGGATATGACCAGCCCAATGTGGGTACCTCGTTAAAACCTAGTTAGGTAGCAAAAACCCAATGGGAAAAATGCTCATAATCATAGGAAAAAACAATACATTAAGATCAAGCAAGTATCTTCAGGATACTTCCCCTGAGTTTGACATAATTCCAAAGAGAAATAGCAATGTTACAACTCAGAATGTTTACGCATACCAATTCCATGAACAAGCTTCTGAAATGTCGTCTTCGGCAGTGATTTGGTGAAGAGGTTAGCCAGATTGTCTTGTGATCAAATTTCCGTGACTTCAATCTTCTGATGGTCTTGTTGTTAATGTGAAAAGAAGAACTTCGACGCAATGTGCTTGGTGTTGTCTCATTTGATGTAACCCTTCTTAAGTTGTTCGATGCATGCTGCTTTGTCTTCAAAGATCATCGTTGGGACATCAACGACGGGATAAAGATCGCATAAGCTTCGAATATGGCCCACAACTACTCTCAAAAGCATTCCCGAGTTGCTTCATGCAAGACGAGAATTTCAGCATGGTTAGACGAAGTGACAACTAAGGCCTATTTAGTTGACCTCCAAGAGATTGTGGTGCCTTCAACGGTAAAGACATAACCTGTTTGAGAACGCGCCTTGTGTAGATCAGATAAGTATCTTGCGTCGGCATAACTAACAAGGCAAGAATCGACTTTAGAAGTAAAGGGTACTGCATCACTTGAGAATCCATAGGGATATAACAAGCCTAAATCTGTAATACCCTTAAGGTAACGGAAGATGTCTTTCACGCCAGTCCAGTGTCTGTGTGTTGGTGCATTACTGTATCTTGCCAAAATATTAACAGCGAAGGAGATGTCAGGTCTAGTGCATTGAGAAAAGTACAATAAAGTGCCTATCGCACTTAGATAAGGAACTTTAGGCTCCAAAATCTCTTCATCATCCTCATTCGGACAGAAGGGATCTCATTTTGCATCTAGCAATCGAACGACCGTAGACGTACTCGAAGGCTTCGTTTTATCCTCATTAAAGCGGCGCAACACCTTCTAGGTGTAATTCGATTGATGTACTAGGATTCCATCCAAACAATGCTTTATCTCGAGACTGAGACAATATCGAGTCTTACCTAGATCTTTCATCTCAAATTCCGACTTTAGGTGCATGGCAGTTCTCGCGAGCTCTTCAGGAGTTCTGATGAGATTCATGTCATTGACATATACTACAACAATCGTAAATCCAGAATGTGTCTTCTTAATGAACACACAATGGCATAGTTCGTTGTTCATATATTCCAGACTAGTCAAATACTCACTTAGATGGTTATACCAGATTCTTCCAAATTGTGTCAAACCGTAGAGTAAACTCCTCAGTCGAATTGAGGGCGTGTTCTAGTGTTTAGAAATATTTGAACCAGTCAATGTAAGTCATTCGGGAACTTTCATATAAATTTCCATATCAAGATCCCCATAGAGATACGTGGTTACTACATCCATCAGCTGCATACTTAGTTTTTCGGAAACTACCAAACTGATAAAGTAGCGAAAAGTAATCACATCCATAACGGGTGAATAAGTTTCATTTAAGTCAATCTCGGGGCATTGTGAGAAGCAACAAGACGGGCTTTGTAACGCATAATTTCATTCTTCTCATTACGTTTCCGAACGAAAACCCACTTGTAGCCAACGAGCTTCACATGTGGATGAGTATGAGCTACAGGTCTAAACACCTTACATTTCGCAAGCGAATCGAGTTCAACTTGGATTTCTTATTTCCACTTTGACTAATCCGTTCTACGTTGACATTCATCAACGAAATGCGATTCAATGTCATCGCTCAACATGATCTCAGTAGCTACTGCATATGCTAATGCATCATCGACAATCATCTCATTTCTATGCCACACATCATCTAAGCTAGCATAATAGACTGAAATCTCACGATTCTCAGGAGGTGGATTCGTGTCTTCAAGGATGCTTCCATAATCTAGAATTTTTCTCATGAGTTGGATAGAATGAGTAAGCGATAGTTTGATTCACGGTAGACTTTTCAGGACCTTATGTCATGGGTTTCCTTTTTCAGGGGTGTGAATCATTTGAACTAAGAGGTCTGCCACGCTTTTGTGTAGGGGCAAATGATTAGCTAGCTGCTAATGTATGTAGATCACCAAGATTGGCACCCTAAGGTTCTAGGAGGAAAGTCTGTCCTACATTTGGTACATCCATCTTCGTAGGCATATTCGTAGCTAGAATGTGTGATCTTGTCACGTGTGTTAGATTGGTGAAAGCATTAGATATGCTCTGAGCTATGCTCTAGAAATCTAATATGCGCTGCACTTCAGTTTTAGACTGAGCGATGCAGGGATCTAAATGAGATAAAGTGGGGACCATCCACGATAATTCACATCGTTCTTCAGGAACGTCAATGTTCTTATCTCCCTTTAATGATGGGAAGACTGTCTTATAGAAGTGACAATCCGTAAAACGAGCAGTAAACAGCTCGCTTGTCAAAGGTTCCAAATAACGAATAATTGAAGGAGAATCATATCCGACATAGATTCCCATCCTTCATTAAGGCCCTATTTTTGTACGTAAGGGCGGCAAGATCGACACATATACCACACAACCAAAAACGCTCAAATGCGATATGTCGGGTTTATATCCGATAACCAACTAAAGGGCACTAAATTGTTATGTCGCAACAGGCCTCAGGTTGACCAACTTTGCTACGTGCAATATTACATGGCCCCAAGCAGCGATCGGGAACTTGGTACGTATGACCAACGATCGAGCAATCATTTGTAAACGCTTAATGAAAACTTCAGCCAGGCCGTTCTGGGTGTGAACATAGGGTATGGGATATTCAACTTCAACCCCAACTGAGATGCAATAGTTCTCAAAAGTTTTAGATGTGAATTCTCCAGCATTATCTAATCAAATAGATTTGATCGAATAATTAAAGTGGTAAACCCTGAGCTTGATAACCTAAGCTAACAGTTTGGAGAATGCAGTGTTCCTTGTGGACAATAAGCACACGTGTGACCAACGTGTGGAAACGTCAACCAAAACCATAAAGTATCTAAATGGTCCACAAGGAGGGTGAATTGATCCACAAATGTCCCCCTAAATCCGTTGTAGAATAATGGGAAGATTCGAGCGAATCTTGTCATAAGAAGGCTTCGTAATAAGCTTTCCCATAGAACATGTTTGACATGCAATTCCTTAGATTGAACCTAAACTTCGGGTTAGTGGATGCTCGTGTGATGATTTGAGGATACGGCACATCACTATTCGTCCAGGATGTCCCAAACGATCATGCCAAAGTGTAATTTCGTGCGTGGTCCTAATAGTAGGGCTGGCCACATAGTGGCATTCTATGAGGCTTATGGTCGTAGTATACAAACCACTCAGGATATGCTTCATCTTCTTTAGAATACGCTTATGGCCATATTTGTAGGAAGTTATGCATAGAATTCGACTCCGCTTTCTACGTGGGTTTCATTGTGGTAATTGTTATCTCTAATGTCCTTGAAAGACAACAATGCTCTTCCCGAACGTGGAGAATAGAGTGCCTCAGGAATGGTCAAGATTGTACCATTGGACAACATTATACGTGCCTTACCGTATCATTCTATCAGGTTGGATGGGCCTAAGAGGGTTGTTAGAGGTGCATTCTTAGGTATGAAGTTAGTGAAATAGATGTGTTCACGCAAAATTATGTGCGTGGTTACACTATCTGCCAAACAACTAACTTCGCCACTAGTCATACCTAGAATGAAAAATTAATTTGAATCGGTCACATGCATAAAAGTTCTAAAAAACAAATATCAATTCAAAATAATTTCATTTATTCAAGGATGGTAATTAATTAAAACTTAATATCCAAAAACAAATCACCAACAAAGGAAAATTGTTCAAAAATCAACCAAAAAACAATTTTTTTTTGGGGAGGGGGGGGGTGTTCGGCCACTAGGTGGAATTCGGCCCCAATGTGCAATTTTAACTAACTAAAATTGTTTATGTCTAAGATTCTAATCTTCCATTGGTGTGGTATCCTCTTGAAAGTGAGAAATCTCCATCTTTGTAGTCTCCGGTTCGTCCACTTACACGAAGTTTGATTCAAACTACTTACAACGAGAATGAAATTCAACTACAACCTTCTAGGGAGCTTGGCAAACACGGGACCAATGTTCTTTTAAACTACAGCGATAACACATATCTGCATCCATGGTTTCAGGTGCTTTGCCCTTATTCTTGAAGTTTGGGGCCTTGGGAGCGAGGTTTGGGCACTTCTAAGCTTTGTTTCCTCCCTTGGATGGGCCTTGACTCTGTTGACCTTCGCAGGCTTCTGGCCGCCCCTAGCACGTCTCTTTTGGCATTTTGGGCGTTGGTTTGTGCTATAATGTGCTTCAGGCACAACAGTCACCCCAGTAGGTCTAGTTTGATGATTCTTCATCAACAGCTGGTTCTGTTTTTCAGCGATAAGTAAAACAGAGATCAAATCTGAGAACTTAGTGAACTTCTAAGCTCTATATTGTTGCTGCAGGACAATATCAGAAGCAGAGAAGGTCGAATAGGTCAAGGTCGAATATGTCTTCTCCAAGAGATCCTCTACGGTCAAGGTTTCGTTACAGAACTTGAAAAGTGATCGAATTCGACAAACATCGTAATTGATAGGAGCATATTTAGGCGACTTAGTTAGCTTGTTTTCGTACATTTATGTTGTTAGTTCATAGTTATTTTAGTAGTTTAAGCCATTTTCGTGTGTTTTTAGGTTCATATGGCTAAGGAAGCAAAAATGTGCATTTTGGAGCATTTTGAAGCAGTTTTGGGCATGGATTGGATAGCTTAACTATGGAGCAATGTGGATGGACGAAATTGAAGTCAAGAGATGCTAGGAAAGGCTAAAAATCTGGAGAAAGAAGTCCAAATGCAAAGAAGATAAGGAAAGAGCAAGAAATAAGGAACCTTATCCAAATTTCCTTGTCTTATCCAAGCCTTATCCAACCTTATCTTATCCTATCCTATCCTAATCTTTTCCTACCTTAATTCCAACTTCAAAGATGACTCCTTTTCACATTAAATCACCTAAATATCAAGTTCTAGAAGCCCTATTTTCGTGCATTAAGTTTATGCCACATGTAACCCTTCTAGAAGTTCTAGAATCTGCCACAAGGACCATTCCTTGTCCTCCTTGGAATCTAATTGAAAGTATCCTTGTTCTTTGGTGATTTGGAGTCCTAATTCCTCTCCTTTTCAGCCCAAATTCGTGCCTCCCCTTCACCCTATAAATACTTGATGCCACAACACTCAAAAACCACCACCCTCTACCATAAATTCACACCACACCATCCACCACACCTCAAGAGCCTAAATTCACACATATCCCTATTGTTGGCAGCAAGGAAGGAAGGAGGAGCCACCTGGAGTGTTTCTAGGTGTATTCTATCTTTGTTTTCAATGTTTAATTTATATTCTCTTTGTTTTGTTGTAAACATGAGGAGCTAAACTTGTTTTAGCTAGGGGAGACTTTGAAACCATGATTATATTTGCAATATGAATTGATTAATTCCAGTTGTTATTTCATAAATTGTGAATGCAATTTACTTAACCGTTTGATGGATAACTTATTCTTGTTTGTTGATTAAGGGTGCACACTTAATTTGCATGTTTGAATTTGGTGCTAGAATAGAAGGGAGTTTCACATAATCGTTACAAACTTATGTTCACAAGTAGTTAAGGTTGTTTTCACAATCATGTTAAGTAAATTCCTAGTATGAGTATCATGATGTCATAGTTACAAGTGCTTTGTCAATGCTTATGATTTTCATTGAACGTAATGATCTTTGATTGTATCTCTATTATGATGTCATGTAGGGAACTTTTGAAGAATGCTTTGGGTTGTCGTATGATGTCATCCAATCCAATAACTTAAGGAAAATCTGAGGGTTAATTAGTGATGTCACGGTTAATCTGGGGTGTTGAGGTTCATGGTTTATCGAAAAGCAACTAGAAATCAATTTGTATGCAAGTGTGTCATGTGTGGAGAAGGACCCTCTAGCTAGCTAATCACCCATCCATATCCCCAAATTCATCCAAAGTTTATTTAAGTCTTTTAGCTACTTGTTTTTATCTTAAATTCGTCAAAAACCCAATCCCCTTTATTTAGTTGTGTCAAATCTGTCCTAATTAGTGTTTTTGAGTGTTTTGAGTCAAAACCAATTCTATTTTCGTCCAAATTGAGTCATTGAGTCTAGTTTGAGTCTTTTGGATTGTTTTGTGTTGTTTTGAGTCTTTTAAGTTTGTTTTGAGTCATATAAGTTTAGTTAAGAGTCTTTTGAGTTTATTTAAGTGTTTTTAAGTTTAGTTTTATGTTTTTGAGTCAGTTTAGAGTAGATTAGCAATCCCTCCTAATCCCCGGCCTAGAACGATCCCTACTTTCATATACTACAATCATAGGGTTTTAATTTGAGTGTTAGAATATTTCACATCAGTAATTATATTCATGCACAAACTTAAAGTCTTGGAAGCGCAAATGCTGCCAATCATGTCTTGCTTCAAGCAAGAATATGTCCTTTTGGTGATCAAAACGATCAGCCAAAGTGAACCATAGTGCACGTGGATCTTCCTCAGCAAGATATTCAGTTTGCAGAGCGTCATGGATATGTCTTCGGATAAAGATCATAGCATTGGCTTTTTTAGCTTCGCTAACAGGGTTGTCCGTCTCTTCTTCAATGGCAAGACGCAAGTTCTTTGCAGTGAGGTGGAGCTTCACATCTTGGACCCACTTGAGGTAGTTTCTTCTAAAGACCTCCAAAGCAATGAAGTCGAGTGTGTTCAAATTCGACATGTTCCTATCACAAAATAGGTGGGCAAGATGTGGTTAGTGTAATGGAGAAAAAATCAATCCATTCACATAGGAGTAGAACATACAGGTTCTAATAAACATGTATTGGTTTAATTTTGCATGAAAAAAAACTTCAGCTTTTCATGGGTGATGTTTTTACAGAAAACTTCAGGTTTTCCAACAGGCATGTTTAGAAGAAACTTCAGGTTTCAAAATAATTATGAACTTTAGGTTCATATATGTGTGCAGGCAAACACAAATATATACACCAAAATATGCAAATAGGACTTCAGGTCTATAATTATAACTTGATTAATTATTTAGACTTCGAGCCAAATTTAAAGTGTGGGTGAAAAATATAAAACCCAAATTATTTAAAAATATTAAATAATCAAAGCTCGAGGCCCAAAATTGGACCAAAGCCCATGGGTGGGCTGACCAAAAATGGTATGTGTGGCCCATGCCCAAAAATTGGGTTGGGGTGCCCCGGGTGCAGGCTGCAGGCCCACCGGGGGAGACAGAACTATGGTATGAGCCACTGCAGGTGAGCCCAAGGGCCAATTTTTTTTTAATTTTTTTCACACGAGCCAGAGAAAACGATTGGGCCCAAAAAGGGTGGCCCAGACAGGGGCTGGATCATGTGTGACGCGGTGCATGAAGATGCGGCAAGAGCCCAAATGGGCTCAACTGGATCTCAGGCCAAGTTGTCACCAAAGCCCAAAGGGCTGGTGAAGTGGATTGAAAAGCTCGGCATAAGCAAGCCCAAAGAACATGGGTGCTGTGCAAATGGACCAAGTGGAGATCGAGGCCTATTAGGGCACGAGTGGGATTTCCAGGCCACCCCAGCAACGCTGTGGTGAGGATCCGCCGAATTCAGTCGACGACGTCATTTCAGGTGATGTTTCCAAGATTGGGGCAAGCGATGGTTCATTGGAGAACCAAGTGTTTGTTGACGGATATGAGATCTCAACGTCAAGGGAGAGAGAACCAAATGAATTCAAACTAAAAACCCATGAAATTCTTTTGGAATTTCAAGAAATCGTTGGTGAGAACCATGGGGTTGTCCAAATTACACGATTGCCGGTCGTGTTTCATCGAAAAAAATCAACGGGAATGACTTGGGCTTCTGGCCGTGGGTTGGGACAAGGTGCTTCAAATGCACCATTTTCGGTTTAGGCTTGAGACCGGGGTTCGATATTGGGCTGGGCTTGCATGGTGTGGCCCATTGCCATGGATGGGTGTAGGTCACGGGTTCGAAGAACCCTAGGTTTCCCGATCTATATTTTTTTCAATTCAATTCAATTTTGATACATGTGTAATTCAATAATTTTTAATGCATGTACATATATTTGATGCAATTCATGGCAAATATCAAATTCACATAATTCAACAATTATGAATATAATGCATACACAATTTATGTAGAATCTGAAATTTAAAAAACGTAAAGTTGGGTCATGCATTATGGTGAATGTTCATGCTATTAGGGCTGCAAAAATATCGAGATAAAAATCGTTGTTTTGAAAGAACCTGGTTGCATGACGATATGGATGAACTGGTTTGATGTAGAAAAATTCTTCAACGTCAGATTCCTAAGCGTAGCGGTAGGAGCATGCTGATAACGTGTTGTAGCCTATTTTATTTGATAAGAGGAATAGGGTTGGCGGCAAGGATAGAGAAATTGAGAGAGATGTGTTTGTAGAATTGTAGGGGAATGTGTGTGTTATCCCTCCTATATAGTGCCTTTATTATGGTAGTAAGAGGAGAGAAGATATTCCTTTATCCCTAACGAATACAAGATGTAATAGGAAATGATAACTATAATCAAATCAAATCTAGGATTTACACAATTACACTTAAACTAGGAATGTTTACAACACTATCAAATTAGTTCATTAAATAGAAAGCTAACATCTCATTACAACTTTCCAATCCACTATTTCATTATGTAAGTCTCACCTCAAGTGTTTTAAAATTGCAAAAGTTGTTCAAGATGTTCTCATCCCAGTGCAAACACAACTTGCAAAACAAACTAATCAACAAAACAAAATAATAATAAATGGTAAAAATAAAAAACCCTAGCACACAAAATCCCAAGAACGGGATAAAAATTAGCAAAAAACATATACTTTGTGCACTAAGCCTCTTGACACCAATGAGAACCCCAATCCCAAACAAAACCCCATATCAATTTAAAAAAAAATTATTCCAAATGAGCTCAGCCCATCCCTCTCTCATATTCTCCTACCCCTAATCCTAAATCTCTCGTCCATCCCTTCTCTCTCGTTATTCTCTCACCCTAAGTCCTATCTGCAAAACCTGAACTCCTCTCCTAGTAAATTTCAAACACCCTCTAACTCGATCATATTGCCTTGTGATATCCACCCTCCAACCCGATCTCCTTCCAAATCTATCAGAACAAATTGCATGCTCGGATAAGTATGCTACAAAACTCTCAAACCCACAACATAATCCAATTAAATATTTCACCTAGAAAAACTCCCCAACTTTCTCATTAAATCAAAACTGCCAAACCCAATTCAATGCTTGATCACAACACATAACATACTCTAATTAAGTATTTCATCCAATTTTTTTTTTCAATTTTTAACATTTAAAATTGAACAAAACCAAATCCATAGGTTTGGGAAAAAATAAATAATTAAATAAAGAAGAAGAAGAAGAAGAAGAAAAAACCTCCTAGATGCAAGATTCGAACAACTCACTGGAAAACGATCAAGTTTGAAAGACAACTGAAACTAACAAAGAAGAGCGAGAGAGAGAAAAAGGACGGCAAAACCACATAATCGAAAATAGTGGAAAGACAATTAGAGAGAAAAGAGTAAAAAGCAATTGAAGAAGCCAAAAGATGCATTGATGACAGACACCTAGAGAGGAAGGAGGGCATAAGCATTATTTTACTATGGAAAAGTTGAAACAAAGCGTAGCCAAAAAAAAGTTGGAGGACATTTTAGTATATGGATAATATATATAGTGACCTATTTTAGTTGTTGGACTAGGACTCCAATTACACGCGACGCTAGTGTTTAATCGAGGTGTTGGTGAGGAATATTGCTTGCTTGCCTTGGAGACCAGGTGGGGGGATCCTCACTTACCCTAGTTATGGAATTTTGTGAATGTATGTATATGTAAATATCCAAATGCCTGGAAAAGTTGCATACATTTTGTTGTGATAGAACCATGAGGAAAATGGTTTTGTTTTATATCATGCTATACATGTTTTTATGCTACAAATTAAATTGATGACTTGGGAGTGAAGGAGGCATAGCGACCACCTTGGGTTTCGATCCCCTAGACCTCCGGAGGGGCTACTATGAAATGATTAGTACCGTTACCTTTCTAGGAGAGGTACTAGCATATCTAAAGGTAGGGAATTAAAGACACTTTTGCTACACCTTACGATAAGTATATTCGTTCGGAATTGGTGTAGGTAAGGGAGTAGTTGGTCATTGGACCGGTCATCAGGCATGTAGTGATTATTTGGGATCTTTGTATTCTTTTTAAAAGGAAATTGTGTGAGCATTCAATCTATTTTCAAGACTAAATAAACCTTTTGTTGTGCATCATTTTCCTATAGTATATATAGCATCATATACTATTTTCAAACCTAGCTAGGGCGGATTCCTTGAGGGGGAGTGATGAACGTTTGTGGTGCTCACCTTTACTTTCTTACAGGACTGGTGCACCCACAAATAAACGATCTAGACTTAAGCCAGGACAAGCATTGTTTGTTACTTGTTAACTTCTCAATCGTTTATTGACTTTTTTTCACAGGTTTTTGTCTGTACACATTTCTTATTCCCTTACCGTCTTGAAGGGATTTTTTGTAGCCAAGCTCAACGCTTTGTATTTTCCTAATCGTACTAAAGAGTTGGTTTAGTATGTTGATTACCTTAAAATTTTCGGTTTTGTTGAAAGTTGTGAACTTCGTCTTTGATGTGAAAATGTTATTCAAATCTCGTTGCCCTTTTATTCTTTGATTTACCAAAATGATTTTCGCTTCTATACTACTTAAAAATAACTATTTTACTTTATTCCACTCAAGTAGCCTTACATTTTATTAGTAATGTAGTGTTTTAGTGTTGGTTTTTAATACTACAACGTTGCAATATCAATAGGGCGTGGCACAGTTACGTGTTTGCTTTTCGAGCATGACACTTTGGGAGCGTGATTGTCAGCATATGGATCGGAAACATTTTTTGAATCCTTTTATCAGGCCTTATGCTTCTGATCTGAGCGTTTCCCATCGATCTACCTAAGTTGACTTGACCAAAGTATTTCTGCATATCGAAGCTCCATTGGAATAAATTCCTCTTAGGGATTACCTAGTTTGGATGCCCCCTTCAAACTTGGTAATCACTTGGTGTTGCAGAGCTTACTTATCGGATCTCCGTTGGAATAAATTCTGCTTATGGGACCATGATTTTCCAGGGCCAGAATAAGGCTGATCCAAATACTTTTACTTAGAAGTTCGTTCATAGACTCACCAGCTCCGGGAGGAACTGTATTATACAGTGTAGAGTGCCACCATCACTCTACACCGGGGCAACAGACAGAGTCCTAGGAACTCCACTGGATGACCATGCTTGTTCCGCAAGACACACGATTTAATCTAGATATGGACATAGTCAAATCTTATAAGTCTTGGAGTCCCTACAATCTAAAGATAGGCGTGCGCCGCAAGTAATCACAACTCCTAAGAGGATATAATATCTACTTACTAGATATCCTCTCGGATTCTCCTAGCTTAGAATGAGGATTCTATCCTAAAAAGGTCTATCTCTCTCTCTCTCTCACGGTATAAGTGCACCCATCCAGGGTTCATCTATAGTAATGCAATCTCTTCACTTGAATTCTTTTACCCACTGCTGGAGTCTCAATTCATTCACTAACTTAACCGTCGGAAAACCTTTGGCCGACACACCCCTCTCTCCTCCTAAGGTTTACTTATTGTTGTTTCATTGTTTTGCAGGTTGCTCAAGATTACACAGATTTGTGCTCAACCACCACTCATGGAAGTGCGCAGATTTGGTTCCAATAATTGGTGTTTTCATTAAGAGGGAACCCATATTCCTCTTAACCATTCAAGCAACAAACATGTCAACCAAAGAAAGTTTAGTCAACGCCAATGTTACCAAGGGGGGTCTTTACTAAAAACTTTGTCTCGGGCCCACAAACTTACTTGCATTCTGCTCCGTTGTTTATTCTATTCTTTAAACTCTATTCTGGTAATTTGAAATGAAGAAGATGTATGAGATGGGAAAATCTTTACACAAGCACATAACTATTATCAAAGTCTCAAAAGAAATCAACTCAGTACCACAGTTTAGGGGAGACAAGCCCTCACCCCTGGCGCTGAAATATTTGAAAATGACTATATAAGACTCTTGATTAACGTCATCAAATGTTGCTGCCAGATCAATGATCTGCTACACCCACCTAGTTACATACCGCACATGATACAACGTTGAAGGTGAGTATTTTGATGAAAATGCCCCACCATCATTGTCCGTATGAAAAGAAGATGGAGAAACTTGGAGATAAAGAATTCACAAGAACACCTCATCATCTTGAAAGGATCGGGTACCAGTACACATTATGCATAAGGTGTTGGTGAGAAAAGAATGGGTGATGGGGGCATCCCAGTGCGATTTTAAACATTCAAGCCATATGAGTGCTATATGTGCGAGTGTTTGAATGAAGGACCACCGCCGTTGCCGTCAATAAGCATCAAATAAGAAAGAAAATGGGGATAAAGGAACCCTAGATCTCCATACTTCGTATAGATTCAACCTTTACATAAAGCCCACACTGAAGCCTTACAAATTGTGGAAAATTATAGAGTGAATTGCAAGAAGAATGAAAACATTTTTGGAGATTTACGGTAGGCAATGCTATTTTTTGGAATTGAATCATTTCTCAGCAAAAGACTCAAAAAATAATTAAAGTTAAGCAAGGAAGACACATGCGGCATGGCGGAAAATGAGAAGGGTTTGAAGAAAACTGTGACTTAGTAAGGCTATTGAAAGTGAAGGGTTGCGCATCTCGAGATTGACATACATGAAGATTGAGGTTAATTAATAAAACACATGGAAAAGGCAATCACATAAAACGAAGGCATTCTTCATCATGGGAGTTGATATTTTTTCGCGATTCTAAATATTAGGCTATGAAAATCGAAGGGACTTGACTACCCAGCTTTAATAACGATCTAGACCTAATTGCAAAGAATTTGAAGGCTACATAACTTAAATAACGAGCCAGACCAGGTTGTCTTTCAGAAGGATAGCTAAAGGCAATTATAGGACCATGATTTTCTAGGGCCAAAGTAAGGTTGATCAGAATACTGTTACCTCAGAAGTCTAGTCATGGACTCACCAGCTCTAGGTGGAGCTGTGCCACCATCACTCTACTCTGGGGCAATCCAAACTCTATGCCATTTGAGTGGATAGTCGAAAAGGTGATTCGAAAATCATCCAAATGTGGCTTTGAACTCCGACCCTAAGTATGACTACTTCCATGTTGAACCAGCATATTAAGCCAAGTATGCTCTACAGCACCGTGTACTAACAGATTTGAATTGGGTATCCAGACTAGGTAATCCCTAAGAGGAATTTTATTCCAACAGAGCTTTGATATGCGGAAATGCTTTGGGCAAGTTAATCCAAGTAATCCGATCAGAAGTGCTTAGGTCTGATGCATAAGGTCTGACAAAAGGATTAAAAGTGTTTTCGACCCATATGCGAACAGCTATGAGACCCATAATTGCCACTCCATCACTTAACGGTCAAATTGACAGTTTGGCTAACAAATGTATGAAATTATCTATTCTAAAGTTGATGAGGGATTTGATTATAGCATAGCTACAGTCAAAATTTTGTTCCTTGATTTTGCCTAATTTACATCTGTGGCTGGGTTGGGGTTTGGGCTCCCCCTGTTTTTTTTCATGGGCTTCGTTGGTTTTCAGTAAAATCCTGGCCCTTGGTCATTTAAGCGAATTGCAGGGTAGGTTTGCCTTCGTTGTCATTTGATGATGGTTTCGTGGATAGAGGTTCTGATATAGGAAGGGAGACAGACAGATAGACAGATCGCAATGGATAAGGAGCGAGGGGGAGGAGTAAGGATCTCAGCGCCGTTACTGCAGATGGATTTAACAAGTGGGAGAGGGGGGACAATCAAAGAAACCCATAGGGGCGACTAGGAATTGAGGGAGAAGGGTAGGGGATGTGAACAAAGGCAACTGAGGGTGATGTGTGCCAGATCTTGCGCTGCATATCTGGATTTCCTAAGATAAATTCATTTTTTTTTAATTCGATTCTTTACTGTTAGCTTAAATTGTCATCATTTCTACTTTTTTTTTATATGGTTGCATGTAGTGATTAAAAGGCTATGAATTATTTTCGAATTTTTTAGTACTGTTAAGTCAAGTTTTGGGGGACAGCTATTTCTCTATTTATTTGTTTCATTCTCTCTGTTAAGTCAAGTTTTGGGTATTCTTCTCTCTGTTCTATGTATTTGTTCTTTGCTTTAAGGTCAGTTGCCCTTTTTTGTGGGTTTTCAATTCGTTAATTTGTGACTCTGTGTTTAGATTTTTTTTTTCTTTCGCATATGATTAAATCGGCATTGGGTTTTGGTTGTTGAAAATATGATTTTTTTATTTTTTCTGCTAAAGCTTCTTGCTCATTTTTCCAAGATTTTTAGGCTTTCAGTTGCAAGGGCAACAAAGAACCCTAAAATCCCAGAAATCAGTATTGGCATTTATATTAATGAACTTCCATTTTCTCTCCCAAAACAATTTGTTATTTGAAAATTGTTTTCGTTCAGCAGAAGGTGGTGCTGAAATTGGATTTACATCACGACAAAACAGTAAAAGGCCTTGAAAGTAGTCTCTAGCCTTACAGGTATCAATTATTTTTTTTAAGCATGTTGGTTTAATTTGGCTCCGTGAAAAATTTAGAAAAGAATAAAAATAAAAAAAATTCTGAGTTATTTCATTCATCAGCTCCTACTGAGTTCTTTGTATTGGTTGAGAAGTTCTCACTGAAGAGAATGGATTGGAGAGCTTGGTTTTTAGCCATGGTTTCAGCCACATTCATCAGAATAGAACTAAATGGGAATGAAAATTTGTCCTGTTTTTATTTTTTATATCAGTCTAATTAAGCACTCTCCAAACAATAGGTATATATTTGGAACTAAAATGACCAGACTCTTTTAGACCAGTGGCTAAGGTTTTATGTAGAATTATTCCAAACATTCTCCTATTAGAATCCTTTTGTAACTCAAACAAGAAATACATATTATAGCTGGAGTGAATTAGAGTCACAGTACCAAGTTCAATCCTCCATATATTGGATTACTTTCCATACTCATAATCCTACAAGAAATAGAATTCCTTAAGCTTATTGACAAGACTTCTCCATAGCAAGATTCACACAATAAATCCGGCCCCAATGTTATCTTCGTACTCATATTCTAACAGTACTTTCATTACAAATTAAATGGGAACTTTAAATATCAACACAAAAATTAATTAGGCATTCGACTTCGATAATACTATATGTGCATCTTAAAGTTATAGGAATATATTTTACATTTCAGGAAATTTATTTAAGTGTTTTGCTAAAACACTGAGACTTGGTGGCGGCCTACACTTTGCAGCCACAACTAAGACCAAGGGGTTGATTTTTAGTTTCCTTTCCTTATCAGTTGGAATAAAAGTGCAACCCGCCAGATAAGTAGTTAATTAGTATGCTACTAAAGTAGTTAAGGTTCTTTTACATAATGCCCCTTAGCAGCGGGAAATTAATGAACCAGATTTCTTGACATATTTTTACATTTCATGTTTTTTTGTTTAACAACTTTTTAGGTGCTGCAGATTTTGTTGTTATGGTTTTTCATTCTTTCCGTGAATTTCAATTGTAGTAGGATTGAATTGTTTAAATTGTGGGATTGTTTTGTTTGATGTATTTTAATTGTGTTTTCATTTATATAGTACTAATGGATTTATCATGTTTGGGAATTTCAGGAATTTGAATCGTTGGATGAGGAAAGTTGGTTCCTAAGCATATTGAGGTATATAAAACATGCCCTATTTTTATTCAAAGCCTATTTTAAATATATGATTGGTTTGTGAGAAATGAATGAAAAAGAGAGTTAGAATACCTTATTTTGGATTTTGAAAAAGAGGGTTACATATTCCTTATTTTGGATCAGTGTGTGTTATTTGTAAAAGAGAGTTAGAGATGTATGATCAGTGTGTGTGTGTGTGTGTGTGTGTTATTTGTTCAAGGGGACATCCTTATTTGGATTTTTTCACAACTCCACCGTAGCACGATATTGTCCGCTTTGGACCCCGGCCACGCCCTCACGGTTTTGTTTCTGGGAACTCTTTGTCCACTTTGGACCCCGGCCACGCCCTCACGGTTTTGTTTCTAGGAACTCACACGAGAACTTCCCAGTGGGTCACCCATCTTGGGAATGCTCTCGCCCGAACTCGCTTAACTTTGGAGTTCCGATGGAATCCGAAGCCAGTGAGTCCCCAAAAGGCCTCGTGCTATAAGGAGGGGAACATGTACATATAAGGCACATCACCCCCTCTCCGTTGGTCGATGTGGGATCTTACATTAATTATCTCTTTCAAATAATGTTGTTATTTCATTAAACAAAAACATCACGCATGCACTTTATAATGTTTATGTCCAATCTTCTTAAATTTGACATGTTTTCACAGCAAACATGATGAGGGGAACCAACCATTGTCGCTAATTCAGCCAGAATCTTTGCGGAACTCTCAAACTTGGTTGCCCAAAAGTTGAACCTACAAACAAAATTACGATTAGTGCAATAAGAAGTAGATCATAGACAAAGAAAATCAAGGACAGGTATAATGGGATATTGTTTACAATAATATATGTTAACTTGGACAATTATTGAATTTTTATTTTGGTTTGCTGCTTAATGTTGGAGATGTTCATTCGCAAAAGAAATGAGCTATGGAAGACTTCATTATGGACTATTGCAAAGGATCAAAGATATATATTTTTAGGCAGTTCCATTACTATAGATGTATACTTTTTGGGCATTCCACTACTAAAGTTACCTAATGCACAGGCCATAAGAACATGTCTTAATATTTTTTGCAACTATTGGAATGACAACAAGTCTTGCAGGACATGTATTTTGTCATGTTGCATGCACAAACAAAATATGAGTGAACTGCATGGTACTTTAGTCTCTGATATGCAGACACTATATTTTGTCAATGTAAACTTTCCTACAGGTTATTTTGATTGTATATTGGCTTTCGATGTCAACTTAATAGAGTGGCAATGTAAACTAAGGTACTTATTTTATTGCATCAATTCACTTATCTCTTACTTTCTTTTATTTGGAGATAATTGTGTAAATTTGTGGTTTTGTGAGTGTTACTCAGGTAAAACATGTGTTGTCTAAATTGCTACATTTAAGAATTCGATTGTATTGCTTCAACATTTTCAGTTAGTTTTTTTGTGGATATTATTCATGTCTGTTGTGGATTATAGTTTGAAAACCCGCAGTAAAGCGCAGGCATTCTTGCTAGTTGCAACTAAAATGCAAGTTTATGTGTGAGATTGAAATTTTGTAACGTATAAGGTTTGCAATTACATAAAAGAAGAAAGGAAAAAAAAAAAAAAAGGGTGCAAACGTGTAATTTAGGCTAAGAAGAAGGAAGAAAGCAACGCATCCCAAATAAGAAAAGAGGGAAAACCCAAGAGCTGCCGTTGAAGTCAAATCAAATTCGAAAACCCTAAAGGGTGTAGTCAATTTGGATTTCAGAGGATTTTAATAGACTTTTTTAAATGAAAAGTTTTAAAGGATTTTAATAGATTCTACAATCTTATATGGATATGGATTTCACTTGTAGATTTCTATGAATTTGTATGGATTTTTTCTTGGATTTTTTAGTACTTTTATCATGCCAATCAACACAGAGCCTACATTGAATCCATCTTCAATTTCTTTTCAACTACAAAACACTCCACCCACGTACCCAAATTCAAATTCCTCATGTCCCCGCACGCTTAAGAATCATCACCAAAGTCGTTTCATTAGGCTCAAATTCATCACCCTTCATTTTCTGGAACAACCCCACCGCATCTCCAATACACCACCAACACACCCAACCCACACCCCCCACCCACCGCCCCCACCCCCCCCCCTCCCCCCCCCCCCCCCCCCCCAATCTTGCAATACCCAGAAATCATGGAATTCCACGAAACCAAATCCCTCTCAATAATTACATCAAACACTTTCCATGTAAAAACCCACTCAACACACCCTACATACATAGTAATCAAAGAGTGACTCACTTGTCCATCCTTATTCAATGCCATCCATGATTTGTATTGGATTCAAACAACAACAAACACTCACAAGCTTTAATCGCAACTAGGTTCTTAGGCTGGGTCAAAAATGGGGAAAACTATTCCTCTTCTACAAATAGAATACTTTGTTCTTGAAATGAAATCCTAGGGGTGAAGGTTGGATTGTTTATGACATTTGTTATTAGGGGTGTATTCAATTGAGATTTTGAGGGATTTTATTTCTTTTAATGAATGAGATGTATAATACTTGGAACCATCATGGGAAACAATTGAGAGATATAGTAAGGAATGGAATGATTTTATTTCTTTTATTATATGTCTCAACTCATCCTCAGGCCGAACATAAACGTTAGCAAAGACGTCGATCTCCGGAAAATTTGAACCCTCCTGAAATAAAAAAAGATAAGGAAAATGTTAGTATGAAAAAAAAATATTATTAGCGACATTTTAAAATTGGAAATGAAAGTTGTAATATATACCTTCCGTCGCACCTCCATCCTATAGGAGAAAGGCCTCAAACCCAAATAGTGGAGAAGAGTCTTCTCTCAATTGATCTTGTTCACCTTCGCCTTCATCTATTATACAAAAAATAAAAGGTATTAGTTGTAATACTTAAAGAAAATTAAAAAATAATAATAAATATTAGTAAAAATTAAAAAAAGTAAAATGAAAGAAGTCGTAATTAAAAACGCACCACATAGCCCGGCTCATGAAAATAACCGCAAAGCCAAACCCAACTATCTTGTCGGTCCTCCAACTCCCTCGGATAACTTTCCTTGAGAGCGACCCGTGGATCATCAAACTACTGGAAACATTGGTGCAGGTTACTCTTCCACTGCCTGTAGCGTTCAGAGAAAAGCTGATTGAGGTAGGCGAACATGTCCTTGTCCATGTCCTCCAAATTGTAGTTTGTCTACAATGTAACAAATATTTTGAAAGTATTAGTAATAAAAGACAGTAATAAATATAAATATATAAATTTTACATGAAAAGCATTAAAAAGGCGACGCTACTTACGGATAATTGATTGCGCACCGTGTTCTTCATCTCCTCCGGCATCGCCTTCCAAGACTTCCACCGCATAGGGCAAAAGGTCTGCACGACATGCCCAATGTCATTGACCAATGCACTATGCTGCTCCACCGTTGGTGCTGCCCGATGACGCTCATCATATCCGATTGGGATACGATCGTTGGTCACCCAGGTGACCTTCGCCATCTTCAATTGCTGACAAGGTACCCAGGTGTTTTTCTTCGCTGCAAAAGATGAAGAAAAAAAAATCATTAACCCAAAACTAATAACAAATCCTACTAAAATTTCGTCCTAACCTCCCCTATAATTAAAACATTTCCCAAAACCCTGAAAATAACATAAACAATATACGTATCCAACACAATGATCATAACAGCTTAATAAAAGGTTAGGAACGATGACAACTTTTTAATCCTTACATGACATAACTTAACAAATTGATCCTAAAATAACTAAACTCAGTTAACATGGGAACGAGGGAGTGAATTAGGATTGTATACCTGGCCGTGTACCCGAGGCATCGGTTGTGGATCCCGATGGCGACATCTAGTCCCTAGTGCGGGGGTGTCGGTGCGTACGTTGGGCGCTAATTGCAAGTAACACCACCGAAGAAGTCAACAATGCCTGCGCCTGTGGGACTGGAGGACCAACTAGTCAACCGGATTGACTGGCCTATGGTCCATCTCTGCCGGAGCAGTGGCGACAGTAGTAGTTGTAATCGTCGGACTAGGTGTAAAAGTCATCGCCCTCCGGGTTTTAATGAGGTGTGACATCTACAAAATTGGAAATCAAGTTGTTTCGTACACAAAGATTTAACTTACCGTACACATGCTAATAATTTCAACTTAAATTTAAAACGAAATTTAAAAACCCTAATTCTAAACCCAATTCAAGTTTGGCAGAAACAAAACTCAAAACTGATATACTATACAAAAATTAATCAATTCAGATAGGATATAGACCCAGCAATTATAACTTATCAGAAGAAACTAGCATAAGTTGTGCGTGTGTGTTGTGTGTGTGTCCATGTATATATGCTGATTTTGGGTGTGTGTGTGTGTGTGTTGATGTATGCTAATTTTCCATGTACTGTGTGTGTGTGTGTGTGTGTGTGTGTGTGTGTGTGTGTGTGTGTGTGTGTGTGTGTGTGTGTGTGTGTTGATGTATGCAAGTTGTGCATGTGTGCAGTGTGTGTATGTACTAAACAACATAATTTCAAACAGTTTCCACCATAATTACTTAATAGTTTCACATGTAATAATTTCATAGGTAGTAATGAGAAAATGGACCATATAAAGTGATTCTCGGTCTCTTTAAATATCCACATTACAAATAGAAATCATATGACTATTGGATATAAATAGAGCTTGCTAACTAGAATAATTAACAATGCAGTATATTTATAAAAGAGTGAGTAGTAGCAAATAACACTTTCTATCTATTTAGGAGTGAAGACTTTCGAGAGAGAACCATTAGTAGGCTAATTAAGCTATTTATGTTCTTCAAATGAAAAAACCCCACCATATTTTTATAACTATCTCTGTCTGATTGTATGACTAACTAATTAAGCTACAACACTATTTCTTTAACAAAGTCATACATTCTTCACATTGAAAAAAAAAAAAGTTATCGCAAATAATAAGAAAAATTCAATTAAGAGCGAGACAAGGCCCACTCGAAAACTGAGGAACACAAGTAAAGATAAGTAGCAGAAACCCCAATTTTGCAACCAAAATTTTTAACCAACATCCAATTCCAAAATCCAACACCAAAGAGCAGAAACCCCCACTCGAAAGCTGAGGACCACAGCTAAAGATAAGTAGCACGTTGGTCGTTTAGTTACTAGTACATTCTTTTGACTTATATTCACCGTAACAATACTCTACTTGTCTGAGAAATCCATAACCAATTTAAAAACTTTGGTTCCTTTCCAAGAAGGAAGGAGTTACAAATTTTGTAGATTATGCATTTTGTAGAATCCAACAACTACATCCAACAACCAACATAAAAAATTTCAACAAATATCCAAATCAAACACCAAAGTAGTAGAAACCCAAATTGAAAAACCGAGGAACAAAGCTAAATTGTTGTCTTCATGAGTTCTTGTTTAAGAACAGCGGGCCAAGCAGCAAGTTGTTTGTTTAGTTACTAGTACATTTAATTAATTGTAACAATACTCTACTTGGATAAAGAAATCAATGTCATTGCATTCATTTCTAGGAAAGGAAACTGCAACTCAATTATCATAACGAAATGACCAAATAAAAATTATTTAGGGTGGGAAATCAATTGTCTAACTTAGGTTACTTTCCAAGAAGGAAAGAGTGTAAACATTTTCCAAGTTCTACATTCCGTAGATTTCACCTACATCTAGCAACAAACATCAAGTTTTTCAACCAAAAACTTCAACCAACATCCAATTCCAAAATCCAACAGTGAAGTAGCAAAAACCCCACTCGGAAAACCAAGGAACAAAGCTAAAGATAGTAGTAAGTTCATTTAGTTCCATTATTTCTCAACACACCGAATCACTTTGCATGGTAATAAGAAAAATTCAATCAAGAGCGAGACAAGGCCCTAATTCTAACCATTTACTTGAAATTATAAAACCCCTAATTTAAGAACCCTAATCTAACCCCCAGTGAAGCACCGTAAATCTAACCCGCAATTTAAGAAAACCTAATCTAACCTCACTGCCCAAAATCGTTCCCCTAATTTAAGACCTAAATCTAACCCCAATTAAGAACCCTAAAAACTCTAATTTAAGAACCTAAATGCAACCCCCAATTTACGAACCCTAATTCTAACCCGACTGCCCTAATTCTAACCCCCAATTTGAAAAACATAAAACATAAAAGAACCCTAATTAACATGGTAAATAAAGAAAATTGAAAATAAAAATTGAAGAGGAAATTACCTCTTGGAGACGAAGACGCGACTGCTGGAGAGAGGGACAGAGAGACAGATGGAGATACAGAGGAAGGAGAAAGAGGGTATCACACAGGGAAAAAAGGAAGAAGAGGGAAGTGAAGGGAGGAATGAGAGACATGGGGTTAAAATATAGAATCTTGTGCAACATAGTCTTTGTCTCACAAGGCTAAAAAATCGTCGCGCAAGTTTTTTAAAATTTAAAAAGCACCTGAATTGAAATTACAGACACTTGCGCGATGATACATATATTTCGTCGCACAAATATACTTTGGGCGATGAAATATATGTATTCATTATGCAAGTGTCTGAAATTTCAATATTCCTGTATATAAATTAAAACGCTTGCGTGACCAAAACTTGTTATGCATCATGCAATTATGTTATTTACAAAGTAATTCACATATAAAATGGGAATCATTCATACCATTTTTTCCATCACTCTATATAATGCATTAACCATTTCATCTGTTTTACAAAAAAAATTACAAATAAATTGCCTTAATCTTCATCCGAACTATAATAACTTTCACTTTCGTTGCTATCATCATTTTCAGTGTCTCATTCCTCATCATTGATAGGTACGTCACCATCGTCCTTTGTGCGCACTAGACCATTGTATCATGGAATATTACCGAGGTCAATTGTGATCGACTGAATCAGTATTTCGATTGAAGATACTCCTTCTATCTGAAATGGTTCTTGGATAAGATTAATATCTCGAAGTGTTTCCACACCACTTTCTATTGAAGATTCAAGACGTTAGTCAGCAACATTGTCGATGTCATCATCAGTACGGTCTTGTTCTGGTATAGCATACACGTTCCTATGATCCATCTTCTAAACAACTTTCCAACCCTTCCCGGCTTTAGGGTCATCTAGATACACAATTTGTTTTGCCATGGTTGCTAAGATGTAAGGGTCGTCATCGTACCAAGTTTTGGTAATGTTTACTGATAGTAATCCATGATCTCTTTTCACACTTCCATGCCTATTTGGGTTTGTATCAAACCAACAACACTTAAATAGGATTACTTGGCACCAGTCTTTGTAAAACAATTGCACGACACTTGTTAGTTTGCCATAGAATTCAATGTTTGTACTGTCGCCTCCCCTGGGGACATGAACACCACTGTTTTTCGTACACAGCTTGTCATCTTATGCACCTGCTAAGAACTTAATGTCGTTGACATGGCAACCCGAGTACAATTCAATGCGAATCGGTCCGAACGCCAAGTTATACAACTTTTCACAGTACGCGAAGGAATTCGATGCTTTTAGTTGATTCACCTAATATTAGACAAACATTTAAATTTGTTAGTTCAAAAAATATTAATTGGTACAATATATATGTCCAATACAAAACACTTCAAACGTACATATTCGAGAAACCACTACGGAAACAATTCACGGTGTTTCTTGGCATACAAATGTGAAAGATGTGCCTGCTTCACCATATTTTCATGCTCGTCTAGGTATGACAGTGTCTCGTCACAATTGTTGAGTACGAACCAATGTGCTACCGCCATGTCCTTCTTCGAAAACGACTCGCCACAAATCAGATCTCCGAATGGTTGAGCGATTTGGGTAAAAACTAAAATTTTCTCCTTTCTCACACCCTCATCATTATTGCAAGGAGGACGATTGAAAGTTGTCTCAACATCCTTTAAATATATTCCACAAAATGTAAGCACCTCATATACCACCCAAGCTTGTATAATGGATCATTTGGGCTTCGCTTTGTTTCGTACACTTTTCTTCAAGTCTCCAAGAAGCCTGCCAAAAGAAAACGATACAATACACATATTATTAATTGTAATATATTTAATATTGATTAATAAAAAAGACGAGAAATATACACCTTTCTATTAGATACATTCGAAAGTTGACTGGTCTAGCAAGCAATGCCTTCTCTGGTAAGTGAACCATCACGTGTATCATACTTATGAAGAAAGCTGGAGGAAATATCATCTCAAACTTGCACAATGTCACAGTGTAACTGATTAACGTCCGTTTTTTGCAACGTTCTTGACGTCAATTGCGAAAAATAACTAGACAATAACATGATTGGTTTCACTACATCAGCTAGCAAGAGATGTCGAATACCCACAAGAAGTAGGCGTTGCAAAACCACATGGCAGTCATGACTCTTTAGGCCAGCTAATTTACCCTCGTCAACGTTGACACAACGAGTGATATTTGAAGCATACCCATCGGGAAACTTTACAGACGATAAAAACTTTAAAAATTCTTTCTTGTCATTCGATTTCATTGAAAAAAATGCAAGATCCCTTCTGGCTTTATCATTGTCCCTATTCATCCATACACCTCGTTGTATTCCCATTCATTCCAAATCAAGACGAGCTTTGATCGTGTCCTTTGTCTTACCCTTAATATCTAGAATTGTGCTGACCAATGTGTCAAATACTTTTTTCTCAACATGTATAACATCGAGATTGTGTCTCAATTTTAGTTTAGACCAATACGAGAGCTCAAAAAACATAGACTTTTGTGTCCAGTTCATATGTGTAAAAGGTCTTGTCCTACTGACATTGGTTCGAAATGATCAAAATCCAAGTGGTTAAGTTGTTCCAAAATCTGATGACCGGACCATTCTCTAGGTCTGAGGCGATGTTCTTTCTCCCCGTCAAACTCTTTATCCTTCTTTCGCCACTCGTGGTCCCAAGGCAACCATCTCCGATGACCAAGGTAACAAACTTTTCCAACGTGCCAACTAGATGTTACGTCTTCCTTGCATACAGGGCATGCCATATAACCCCTAGTGCTCCACCCGGAAACCATTGCATATGTGGAGAAATTGTTCACAGTCCACATCACTATAGCCCACAAAGTGAACATCTTGCCAATACATTTATCGTATGTGCGCACACTGTGTGTCCATAAATCTTTTAGCTCAACCACCAATGGCTGTAAGTATACATCGATTAACCTACCAGGATCTTCAGTTATCAATAGAGTCATTATCATGTATTCTTTTTTCATACATTTCCATGGCGGCAAATTATTCACAAATACGAAAATCGGGCAAGTACTGTGGTGTTGGTTTAAAACCCCAAACAGATTAAATCCGTCAGTGGCAAGTCTCAATCTAACATTACAAGATTCAGCAACAAAATCAGGGAACGTTCAATCGAACTCTTTCGATGCCTCTCCGTCTGCAAGATGCCTCAGGACATCGTCATCAACCCGCTTTTCCTTATGTCATCTTATGGCCGTGGCAGTATGTGTTGACATATACAATCGCTGCAACCTAGGTTTCAAAGGCAGATAATGCATGACTTTTTGTGGGATCTTAGTCGTTCTATTCTAAGATGTCATTTTGAACCTCGACTCATTGCATACAGGGCATTTATCCAATGCTTTATTCTTTTTGTAGAATAAAATACAATTGTTTTTGCAAGCGTGAAATTTTTTCATAATCCAATCCAAGACCATTCAACACCTTTTGTGCATTTCTATGGTCTTTCGGCAAAAAATTGTCCTTTGGAAGCATTCTCTTGAAAACCCCCAAAAAGTAATTGAACCACTGGTTCGACATATGATACTTTATTTTTCCGTGCATTAGTTCCACAATGGGCGTGAGAATGGAAAAGCTATCGCACCTTGGGTATAACTCTTGGTTGGCATTTTTTAATAGTTTTTCATATTGTTCGAACTCTACATTGTCCATTGGTGTAGGCACGTCATCTTCCCCTTCCTGATTGGTGTTTGTCTTTGTAAATGGAAAAACATCATTTATAATATCCATGACTTGTTCATTAGGATCCACAATAGGTTCAACATTGTCCACTCTTGTGGCGTTTGACGACGAAGTATTATCTAATTGTTCCCTATGATGGGTCCAAGTATTATATGTCTCAATCATTGCAGCCGGGTTGTGTGTACATGCAAAGTCAATAAAATTCTCAATTCTATCCAAGTATTCGTCCATGCATCTATTCGAGTTCTGTATCCACGTCCCGTCCATAATTCCTGGAACCACAATAACAAAACAACAATCACAAAAACTTCATACAAAATGATAATATCACCTCATGCCTCCAGTAAGGGCCCTATCCCATTAGGGAATGCATAGTCATGTCACATAATTTACGGCTACATCAGATTAGATTTCGACGTGGATGAATTTCGGCAGCATCTCGATACAGTTCTTCAGGTGTACGACCCGAAGAACGTACAGAGATGACACCGAAATCTCCACAACTAAAACCTAATCCTTCAACCATAAACTACGCATCATAACTATGCATTCCGAACTATCCAAATAATGGGACAATTCAAGAATTAATCGGACCGCAATCATGCTTTCATATCCATGCACAAAATCCAACTAATCCTCGAACAAGAAACTAAGTTTTACTAAAAATACAAAACAAGTACGAAGTTAATTTCAATTAACTCCGTACATCACAACACATATTTGTATGTCACGTACAAATTTAACAACATTATATAAATATAATTTCACAACACAATATAAACATAACAAACTAAGTTCAACATAATTTAATTAATTTTATATGTTTAAAAATAAAATGAAGAAAATACCTTCTCAATCGTTCTCCACCAATCGCTAATCATACACAATATCCCTATAGACAACAAAATTAATGGCGTTAATATGAATTTACATTAATACTTTTAACCTAACGACAAAAAATGTGCACCAAACACACCAAGATAGCTCGATCAACCTAGAGAATAAGATGGAGGGAATATTAGATGATGAAATTGAAATGACGGATGCCAAATTAAGCAAAATCGAAAGGATGAGTGCAGAGGCACAATCTGCAATTTTTTTTGCAGTTTGCCTCTGCACATGGCTGAATCTAGATTTAAAAGTTCACTTTTGGACGAACAATTTTGCGCGACGAACTAGGTCTTCGTCGCACAAACACCCATTGAGCGACTAAGATGGTATTCGTCATGCAAATGACATTGCGTGATGAAAAAAGAAACATTTGTCGCGCAAGTTTACCATTTTTTTATTCGTCGCGCAAGTTCACCATTTTTTAATTTTATGTCCTTTACTTTACAATTTATTCTTTTCAACAAATTACGCGACGAAAGAATGTATGGTCATGCAATGCATATTTTTTAATTTTTTTTTTATGTTTTTCTTTTTTATTTGTATGTATTGTAAATTTTTATTTTATTATAAATCAAAAACTCAAACCTAATTAAACATTAAATTAATTAACAAAACTAATTTACTATCCCAAATAGAAATTATAATTAATGAAAATATTAATACTCATCCACATAACATATCTTTATTCATTAAATTAAATATAAAGTCCACAAAATCTTATTTAAAAAAAAAAAAAAAAAACAATCTTCATCAACTTCAATCCTTCCTCGCTAGCAACACATCAAACTTCCACTACCGGAAACTTTGCTTGAAAAGCCCATCCACATAAATCCGTTGCTTCTCATCGGTTTCATCAACATCCCACTGAACCTACATTAATGCCAATAACAATAAATTAGTAATTTAAAAAATATTAAGTTTTAACAAAAATAATTGTGCATTATTTACCACAAACTTACCGATAACTCTCCCAACATGGACTTCTTCAACTCCTCAAGGACCTTTTTCCAAGACTCAAACTCGACAGAACAATCCCTCCAAACCAAATTTCCAATGTCATACATAAATTCAACATACGCCTCAGCCATATTTTTACCTTCAAAGTACGGCACTTGCTTCCGTCAATACCTCTCTAATCACACTACAAGTTTCTTTTTGCCAAAACCATCTTCAGAATCGGCCGTTCTTTTTTAAACAAAATTTTTTTGAAAATAAGGGATCTGAAACTGTGTTTATATAGCACTAAGGCACCTTTGCGCGATGAACATATTCGTCGCACAAATCCCCAAATTCGTCTCGCAAAATGCGTTATAAATGCGCAATAAATTGGAAGGTTTGAACGCAGTCTAACCGTGCTTTGCGCGACAAACACATGGATTCGTCATGCAAAGATGTCTTACGCAACAAAGGTACCGTCGCTCAATATATTGCGTGACGAGATAGATAAAATAATTGTAATTACAAAGTTTACGTAAACACAGATATCTATGTTTACGTAAACTTTATAATTACAAACAAATATTCATAAAATATTTGATACCTTAAATATTTATTCTAAAAATAATTAATACTTTAAATATTTATTATATAAATAATTAATACCTAAAATATTATTCTATAAATAATTAATACCTTAAATATTTATTCTATATATAATTAACGCCTTAATCCATACAATTATTTTCAGCATAAGTACGATATTGTCATACAAAAAAAACCCGATAGGAATTGAAACTAATTAAGTCCAAATACATAACTTATAAAAAATAAATAAAAAATAAAAAAAAAGAAGAAAAAACTTAAATTTAAATATTGTTATACAAAACATAAATTTAAAACTACTATTTGGATGGTCCTGGTCCATTCCGCAAGACTTCCTAATTCCATCGATTATAACCTCCCTCCAACACATTATCCATCAAATGTTTGTTCGTATCATCATCAAGAGTATACTTACATTGTTACACATACATGCAAATAATTAATTCCAACATATAACTAAAAATTTCACAAACTTAATTATTAATCCATTAACAATATACTTACTAATAGTTCATCCATCATAGCCTTCTTCACATTCCCGGGCACATTTTCCCAAGAACGCCACTCAGCAGTGAGACAATTATTCCCCATGGCTATAGCGATCGCATGTGCAAACTCAAAATGTTCCCTCAACTCATGTGAGTTGGCTTCGCATACACTCTCATCCTTGCTTTTATCCACCATCCCAGCACGAACAGAATTTTGAAGAATAAGGAGAATAGAATTGTGAAGAATCAAGACAGCAGAAGTGCATATCTATAGGAAGGTTAAGACCTTTGCGTGATGAAGCCTTTGTCGCGCAAACACCTATATTAAATGTGGTATTGATTCCTCTGATTCACCTGCAGTAAATGGTCAAAATTGACTGGATCTTACGCGACGAATCATTGGTCGCGCAAATGCCCCCTTTTCGTTGCGCAAGTTTTTCGCGCCAAACTAAACTACCCTGCGTTTTCTTGCTGACTTTACGCAACTCCAACAATTATTCGTCGCACTAAGTACTCTTGCGCGACGAATGTCTTCGTCACGCAATTTTTTTTTTCTTTTATCTTTTCTATTTTGTGTGATGAAGTATATTTTTAGTTGTGCAAGTACGTATTGCACGACGAAATACTCATCGTCGCGCAAAATATCGTCGCATAAGCTGTTTTTTCTACTAGTGTAGCGCAGCTCACATGATGTAGTACTAGAATGTAAAACCTAAACCTAGCCTGTTCCATTGTCTAAATATATCTGCAATGGATTTGTGTGCCTACATAAATTAATGAGCATTGATTCCTTATAATAACGATTTGAGATTTAATGTTGAGATACCTTCTTGTTGTATCCTACATTTTTTGACCCACTACTGCTGCAGGATACCGTATTACATACTACTATTATAATATTTTCGGAAACTTTATACTTGTTTAACAGCAAGGGGTTACACATTTTTGAAAATGGTTTACAAAACTTTATTTTTCAGGCCCACTCACCCTTTTTTTTTTTTCAGCCCTCCAAGATTTTAGTGGTAAAGATTTTGTGACGACGAGGGTTGCTGGTAAAAGCTGTTATGTAGGAGACTTCTCTTTTCGGTATAAATGTCCTTAGTTTTCTTTTACTGCTATTTATCTATGCTCTGACATCACTTGTGTGATATGGGTTCAATCATGCTCACATGCGCACTCTAATTAGTCAATTTTAGGTTTTAATTTATTCACATTTTCCACATCACTATACTTTATGGCTTCATCACCTTCTAGGTTTTTTGGGCAAGTATGATTGGATATGGTAATCATTGATGAGCCATTCAATTCTTGGAGTTGAAAAGAACGACTATAACCAATATTCCAATTGCTAGAAATCATAAGAGCTACGTTGATGGTGATGAATGTTGTTGCTGCAAAGAAATGGAACTCTTATTGATACCTTGAAAAGGAGAATGAATGAATAAGTGATTGAAGATGGGAAGTGAAGGAAAAAATTTGTCTAATTAAGAATATTTGATGATCCAAACATACATAATAACTCTTAAAGTAAGCATGTACTAAAAAACAATTCTATAACTCATGAAATTCAAAACCTAGTGTTGGTGAACCAAGACTCTTTACAAATTAAAAAAATAAGAGTTTAGAGTTTTCATGTCCTTGAAGCTCATCATTGTGTTCACAAGGTTATCACCTAAGCATAAGGTTTTTAAGTTTTCTCCAAGCGTCTTGGATGCTTGCTTGTGTTTGATCATCACCGCCACATCGAAACGAAGTTCAAGTCCTTGAATCCCCTTTTATCCCAATTCCAATACCTCCAGAGACAAGGTGTCTACCCAGACCCATTGTGGTGTCTTCTGAAGCTAACACTCATTTGTAATCTCCGCTTGTGATTAGGCCTTCAATAATTCATGTTGCCCTTCTAGCAGATGCTAGTCGAATTCGAAATGTGGATTTTGCCCAACTCTACTTGGAGCCGCAATTGCCTCGGCAGACTACAAGGGAGTTTATACGTCCTTTAAGTATGTCACGATGCGATATCAAGCCAAAAAAAAAAAAAAAAAAATTGAAATGTCTAACTTTTTTCACGTAGAGCGGATTTTCCCTTATGACAAAAAGAAATCTAAACTTTTTTGGTCAGGCTCACGAAAGTCGATATGAGGTAACGCTTCAATCTCTTTTTATGAAATGACTTTGGTAATTTTCCTTTCATTTTTACTTGTGTTGATTAGACATACGATCGTCGGATGCGGCTCTCTTTACACGAATCAAAGGCTAAACTGCAACTCAAGTAATAATTGCATACTCAATCAGCCGAACTCAGGAGGGTACATGGGGAGTGATGTGGGTGTGTTGTGTCACTGGTGTTGTGGAATTCGAAGACATAGAGAGAATAGGTAGGAGGAAGGAGATCGAGAGAATCAACTATGGCGGAAGAGTCGAGACTTAAAAGCAAAATGAGGTGAAGTCGAGAGAGAATAGTTGATTTGGATTATACGGTTGAGATTAAATCTTAACCAAATAAGACGGCTATAATAATTCTATATCTCTCAATCCACTCTTCCATCCTTTTAGGGCTAATTTGGTATAGTTGTGTTTTTTTTTTAAAAACTATTTTACTGTGCAGTGAGAATAAACAGTTGTAAAATAAAGTTATTGAATATTTGGTAAACTTTTTTTTTTTGTAAAAATGCTTTTAACAAAAAAAAAAAATCGTTAAGTGTTTGGTAAAATTTTATATAAATTGCTATGAATATGCTAAATGACTAATAAGGATATGATATTTAATATGCTATAATAATTGTCAAAGACAATATTAAAACAAAGATATTGTAAAATATGTGAGAATGTACTTATCTTTTGAAAATTTCATTAATAGGCACTGATTACCATGCATTATGTTTCCGATTTTTTAATAAGCTGCTTTTATTAAAAACATCATATTTCTCTTAATTGTAAGTGTACGAATTTAGATTCGCTTTTTTGTTATTGCAAGTTCGAAGTAAAAGTTGGACACTACGCTGAGGTGAGACGGTAGCACCAAAATTAGTCATCCTCGTCATCCTATCCGTTTCCTTTGTCCAAAACAAATTGACGTGGAAGACTCCAAGGGGGCGTTTGTTTGCCCTTACTAAGTTGGACTGGACTGGACTGGACTAGCTATTAGTCCAATACTGTATTTGTTCCATGCTGGGACTAACATTAATGAGACTAAAGGAGACTAGCATGGACAAAACCCTTCACTAAGAGGTCTTAGCGAAACCCCCCAATAACCATGGGACTAGCTAATACTATCATCTTTTTCTCATCCTCATCATGCTCAACGACCACTCCCGACAGACTCCTCGTCATCTCCGGTCACCTAGATCAATCATTAACTTTCCGACTCTCTTTCAAATCAATTTCAGAACCAACTTTCATATAAAATATACCAAATTGAAGCTGGGAGTGACAAGATTACGATTTTACCTAAATCGAGGCTAAAATGTGGTCGAATGTGGTCGGAAAATGGCCTGGAAGTCTCGGCCTATTTGGGCTTCTTCAAATCCATGACATATTTGAGCATTCAAAGCTAAGATCTCGGTCCAGGGATGGTGATGAATTTTTTGGCGGTGCTAACTTCATCCAATTTAACGAGGGTTGGTCGGAAAACACATTGGGAAACCTGCAACTCGTCGGGAAAATTGAAGTCGTGAGGTTCTGTTCGAACAACGCATATCTAGAGAGGGAGGGAGGACAGAGAAATAGAGACTGGAATCAATAAGGAGTTTGACCAGGAATGAGAAAGAGACATGAATTGAGAGGGCTAAGAGGAAAAAAAGAGGGAGAGGGTGGGACGATGAGAGAAGAGGAAAAGAGTGGGACGGAAATGGTAGGAAAAGATGGAGAAAAAGATAAGATCATAATAAAATATTAATAATTTATATATTAAATAATATAATATTAGAATTTGTTATTATCCAGCTTCTTAGTCCAATACTGCACCAAACGCTTCACTAAGTTAGTCCAGTTTAGTCTAGTTTAAGCCAGTCCAGCTTAGTCCTTGAAGCTAATCCAGTCTGAGATAGTCCAGCACAACAAACGCCCCCCAAATGGATAATAGGATAAAACCTAGACAACTCAACTCCTTTCCCCAAGTGGCAGCCAACCATTGGTTGAGGTAACCAAGCGGGTCCCACGCACAACTTTCTTTAATTTTCATTCAATGAGAGATTGTGATGGTGTAAAATTTGTGTATTAAAAAATTAATAGCTTAAAAAATCAAATTTCTCATTACTTATATAAAAATACATGTACCACATATTTCCGTCACAATAAAAAATTTCTTCAAATATTGAAAAACAGCTGCAGAGGAGAGAGCAGGTCTGAGAGAGTCAATTATAGGACAGTTAGTCCACTCCATCGCAGATAACTAAAAAACATTTTGTAACATAGAAGCTTCTAGATCCATCTCATCCATTGCGAACGGCGCGAGATCCACGGGCACGGTCAAGTGGTTCAGCGCGCAGAAGGGGTTCGGCTTCATAGCTCCGGACGACGGCAGCGAGGATCTATTCGTCCACTAGACCTCGATTCAATCCGACGGCTTCTGGACCCTCTTGGAGGGCCAAACCGTGAGTTCGTCATCGATTTCGGTGAGGACTGACGCACAAAAGCCGTCGACGTTGTCGGCAATATCACTGAATCCCCCCATCCGGGCTTTGACCGAGGCCGCGGACGTGGCGGATATGGCCGGAGAGGCGGGGGAGGTGGTTATGGAAGGTTAGGTGGAGGCCCTGGAAGGTATAATGCAGCGAGAGGAGGCGGAAGGCGTGGCCGTTACGGAGGAGGTAGTGGGGGTCGCGGCAGTGAATGCTACAATTGCGGTGGCATTGGCCATTTGGCGAGGGAGTGTCGTCCCGAAATTTGGCGGCGGTGGACGCGGTGGTCGGGAATATGGTGGTAGAGAAGTGGGCGTGGCGGTGGATGCTATAATTATGGAGAAGGGCATTTGGCAAGGGAATGTCCCAATGATCAGAAATGAGGATTTGGAGCGTATAAAATCCTGTGGTTTCCTGCGCTCTATTAAGTTTTGTATGATTATTTTGCATATGTTAGATTAGATGGCAGTTGTTTGCTTCTTCTCCCATTCATTGTTTTTCGGTTCCTCAATTTTTATACCTATTTTTGTTGTTCAAATATGGAATCTATGAAAGCTGAAATTAATGATCATGTTTTGGTGTCATTTTTACCACTTGAATTCGTTTGTTCTTTGAATTAGTTTTCCTTCTTCTCGCTTTTATTACCGTTGAACTGGATTTTTGTTGGATCTTGTAGATTATACTTCGAGCAATGTTATTTAGACACACAAAACTGATTACATTATTGGCATATTTTTTAGGCACGTTGCAATTACAATGGTACGACTCAACAGTGTGACCAATTTTGAGTGTCGATGGGATTTGATGAATTTGAGTAATCGTAATTGGGTATTAGGGGGTGTTTGTTTGGCCTCAATAAGTGGGACTGGACTAGACTGGATTAAGTATTTAGTGTATCCCATGTTCGGTGGGTAGAGGGACTGAGTTTAATGGGATAAACCCGGACTCGCTCAGACAAAGTCCTTCGCTAAGAGTTCTTCGCAAGGACCCCCAATTTTCACGGTACTACTAAGCCCAGAGAAAGAGAAATTCGTCGCTCGTCTGCGAGAGAAGACGTCATACTCCTTCGCACTCGTCATCCTCGCCGTCCTCTGCGTCCTATTCGCCGTCCTCTGCTTCTCGTCAGGTAAATTTCGAATCTGATGATTTTCTTCTTCAATTTTCTTTTGCTGATCGTGAACGACTTCGATATTGTCTGGTAAATTATTATTGGGTTATGAACAACTTCGTTGTTTTGGTTTGAAAACTTTTCAATAACTTATCTGAGCAGTTGAAAATAAATTAGGGTTTTTATTTTTAGGTTCAAATTGATTTTAAAGTTTGGGTTTTACTGGAGTGGATTTGATATATATATATATGTGTGTGTGTGTGTGTGTGTGTGTGTGTGTGTGTGTGAATTTCATCTAATATTTGTTCTGCCATCGTTGAATTTCAACTAATAATTGATATGTATATAGTCTATGATTGTATGTGTCTGTATGTATGTATGTACTCTGTGTGTGTGGGTGTCTCATTCCATATAGGTATGCTGATTTTGGGTGTGTGTGTGTGTGTCCTGGAATTCAGCATATTCAAATCCTTGCAATTGGACCGGAGTTCGTTGTTCTGATTTCAAGGTAACTTCTCTAAATCTGAGTGGACTTAATTTGTGTAGCACTTTGTCTCCGAGCATTTGTAATCTTCCTTACTTAACTGAATTCAATGTGTCCAAGAACTTCTTCTATGGTCCTTTCCGTAGTGAGCGAAGAAGGTGGGTTTAGCTAAAATGAATCATGCTCTGAAAAAATATCTTGTTTATCTACAGTAAGTTGGAACTAATGGTCCTGCTTCAATTTCCTGCATCTAATGGCTCATGTTCATGGGTTGTTTGTCTTCTTGATTGATAAATCATATTGCAATATATATGTGAAGCCAATGAATTCTGGGGCTTAATTGCAAGCAATAATCTTACCGTTGCCTCCATATCCTGTTTTGATCTGGCTTCAGATTTTCGTTTGGGAGATGCATCCTTATCTTTCTTAGTTTGAGTATTCGTCTACTGTGATCATTGGAGTTTGTATATATAAAAGAAGGAGCTCCATGGAAAAAATGAATACAAATAGAGCAACCTCAAAAGCTATAAATTGATTGGAGCTCCATGGCAAAAATGAATACAAATAGAGCAACCTCAAAAGCTGTAAATTGATTGCTCAAAGGCTAATTTTTTTGTTAATTAGTTAGATATCCTGTACAAATAGAAAATAGAATGAGCAACTTGTTTCTTTTCCGACTTGTGATAGCTACATATTTGAATGCCTTTATTGTTTGATTATGTTTAAAATATCTTTGTTCAACCTCTACTTCTTGATTCAACAGATTAAAAAGACCAAAGAAAAAAAAAACTATAATCCTTAATTCAAACTAAGTATACGAGTATTCTTGTTTGATCTCTAATCCTTGTTTCCATTTAGTTCCTCTTGCAAGCTTGTTGGGTTTTTAGTATCAAAACTGATAGAAGTAAGTAATCAAAACTGAGCACAAAAAGGATTTGTTAAGTAATGAAGTTACCTAAAATTCAAGCATTTGTAATGCTTAATAAGCTTGTTTCTGGCACTTGGTAACTTATATAAACCAAGTAATGAAGTTACCTAAAATTCAGTTAAGTAAGGGTTTGACAAATTGTCATTATCTCGAGATTCTAGACTTGTGCACAAATAGGTTTCATGGAGAAATGTTGACCACTTTCTGCAAAATGACCAACCGTAGAAAGCTTTACCTCTGTGAGAATTATGTGTTTGGTGAAATGCCTGAGGAGATAGGGAATTTAGCTTCACTTGAAGAGCTTTTCATTTACAGTAATAATCTTACCGGTGTCAGTCCCACGTCGATTAGTAAGTCGATTTGTGTTGATTTGACTGTGAAGTTTGAAAGAAATGTCGGTTGGTGAAGAACCTTGGGTGGGGATTTGTGTTGATTTGACTGTGAATTTCAGAATCTAAGTTGAGTTTTTTCAGATTGTGTTCAATTTGACCCTTCACGCAGTTCGTGCCTTTGATTTTGGTGTCAAATTATAATGCTCAATTGAAAGATTGATATTTTTATACACATTAGATGTAATTATGTAGTTATTTTCACCATGTATGTCGAATTTTTACCATATTCTTTGTACTTCTGTTTATTCAGTACAATTGGTGGTTGTGATCTTTTAGGCATGGAATTTATACACAGAAGGCAAGTCCATTGAAATGCTCGATACATCAGTAGGAGACTCCAGTAATCCACATGAAGTTTTGCGGTCAATCCATGTGGGTTTTTTATGTGTGCAGCGAAATCCGGCAGATAGGCCAAGCATGCCAGCTGCGGTTCTGATATTGAGTGGTGTGGATTGCCTGAACCTGAAAAACCTGGTTTTTACAGTGAAAGGGATCTAGATGACAACAAAGTCGATCCTTGTGCAAACAAGGTTACAGCTTTTTCATCTGACGAAGACACTTTTACCCTACTCAAGGCTCGATAGTTGATATTTCATGTTGCTGTTTATTTCATCATAACTTGATCTGATGTCTATTGAAGTGAGTCAAGTCAATCAGATATTTATTGAGTAATCCTACTTATACATTTTCTTGCTTTACATATGCTTTGCTCTGATATCAGCGGTGACTCAATTGGAGAGGAATTCAATTTGATTAGATGATACATTAGAATTTCTGTGATTTGGATTCAACAGATTGTTCACTGTATTTTCTAATGTTTGCTACAGTATGGGATGAACTAATAGTTTTTTTCTTTTCAGTACAACTTAATTAAACACGGTTCAAAAACACACCAACATGAAAGGTAATAAGGCAAACGACCAAGCAAAGCTGCAAAAACACAACCAAAAAAAGCAAACAAACCTTTAACTTTAATCTACAACTTTAAACCAAAGATGAATAATTAAGAAAAACATCCTAAACCATGTCGATTGTTGGGAGAACACTTTGTTATATTGATGTTTGGAACAATGCTACTCTTGAATCATGTATGTTTCTTTTATTGGCAAGAAAATTTGGTTTTTGTATTTTTATTGAGTCTCACTCTCATCCAATATTATTAATTTTAATAATATCTTTAATAAAAAAAGCAATTAAAATAGAACCATAAAGTAGTCCTAATCTGAGTAAACACCAAATTGGTGAACAGTACTGTTTTCATTATCCTGCTTCTTAGTCTGACACTGCATCAAACGCTTTACTAAGCTAGTCCAGCTTAGTCTAGTCTAAGTCAGTCCAACTTAGTCCCTGCAGCTAGTCCAATCTGAAACAGTCTGGTGCAACAAACGCACCCTTAAAGTCTAAATTGTCTAAACAACAAAAAACGGTGCTCCATCTGAGAGGGACGTTTAACTGTTATCTCATTTTTCTGGTCATTAGTTGTGCATATTATATCCTGTCCCTTGAAATTGTTGTGGATATTATATCTTGTCCCTTGAAATTGTTGTGGATGTTGTTTTACTGTCGCTGCTCAAATTTTATAGTTGGAAGACGATTTTATGGTTTAGCTGTTGCATTGAGTTACCATCAACTTGAATGGTAGCAGAAGGGCAAAGCAACAACATGCTAATTAATTAATTTCTTCCACTTCCCATGGAAAGAACAATAACCACTTATCCTAGATGATCATCCATGAGAGGTTGAAATTTGACGAGTCGAGATTAGATTTTTTCCACCTTTAGCATGATCAAGTTTGGTATTTTAAGATTCATATAGCCGAGTTCACAATTAGTAGGATAAAGCTTTGTTGTTGTTGTTGTTGTTGTTGTTCGGCATGATCACACTTGGTCTAGCCTTAAGTGTCCTTTTTCATTTCAACAATCGTAATCTTTCACGACATGTCATTTTCCTTTGCATTGAACTTCCATTGTTGAACTTTTGGGAAATAAATATAGATGCATCAGGACTGGCTTACCAAAATTGCTGGTCCTAGGTTGAAATCGAATGTTCGAGGGGCATAAACAGCCTCTTTGGAAAAAGTGGTATTGCTGTGTTCCCCTTGCCCTCCAATCTAAATGAACACTTGCACATGGTTTCCTTTCTTGCTCAAAACAGAAAGCATTTGATGTTCGCTGTTCTTACTTCTTGTTCTATTTCTTTTTCCTTCGTAATCGTCTAATGGATTTTGATCGTAAAGCATACCAAACATATATGTTTTTAGTTGAAGATTCCCAATTTGAATATATGAGAACAAAGAAATGCCAAGGGCTGCTAAAATGTCTGAATTGACAATGCCTTTTGCACTAGCATACACTATGATTCTTTTGTTTCTTTGTGGCCATGGGAGGTTTGGTGAGGCCACAGAATTCGTGACTAAATAGGAAGGAAAATGATGTGAACTTAACGTAGTCATGAATGATTTGATTATACGTGATCGTCGTGGCTGTACAACGGAATAGGAACTAGTACTGGTTTTACAGGAGCCGATGAAGAAGGGATGCCGAGAGCCGGTAAATGAAATGAGGTCCTTTATGAATCATCTAAGAAAACAAAGGGGCTCTAATTTACGTTATCAAATTTCCAACGGCCCAAAACCACACAACAAGAAGCCCTCAGCAAAAGCAGAAGGAAGTTGGTTATAATACGGCAGATCCACGTATACTACAATGAGCAGTAATAAGGTCACGATTGTGGGCTACCGACTGTAAAATTATTCGAAAAACATTATATTAGCAATTGCAAGCACAATAGCACGTTGTCAAAGACAAAGACGGATCCTTGCACAAGCACTATCAAACTCTCAGTGCAGTGCAGGTTACAAAGTGGCAGCCTTTTACCCTGATATATCTTCTCACCATCTCAAGAAACTTCCATGGGTCCAAGCGATTTTGACCAACACCCACCCCAGCCCCCACACTACGTCAACTTTTTCTTCTCTTTTTATCTAAATAGGCTAATGAGGTTCCATTCTCTTTCCTATATCCGTGTTTGGATTCAAGGGTCCCCACAGAAAAATAAAAAATAAAAATAAATAAATAAATAAAGGAGTTGGACCCTAAGACCATCTTCAACTTTTGGATTAAAATCTAAAATTTTTAACCCAAAAAATTTAGGTTTTAACCCCAAAACAGTTTTTCTACTCCAACTAGAAGGCCTAAATTTTAGCCCCAAATTATTAAAGAATGAATCGCTATTTTTTTTTAAATTAACTTTTAAAAAAGAAAATTATGTAGATTATCTTAAATTAATTTTATGAACATTTTAACCTAAAAATATTTAAATTTCTGATAAATATTGAAAATCACTAAATCGATACATGAAACTCCTGAAACACTATGGAAGAATATGAAACACATGATAGAAAAATTTGGAAATGGGAAGAAATGGTTTTGGGAGATGGTACAAAGAAAAATTGGAAGAATCGTAGGAGAAAAGTGAGTTTTGTGTAGATGTTTGAACAAATACATAGGTATTTATGGAGTTTTTTTTTTGTGAATTTTGAGTTAAATAATTTTTTTAATAATTTTAGCCGTTAGATTTAAATTTGGGCCATTAGATCTTTTTTTTTTTTTTTTTTTTTACCATTAGATTTGATTATATTCGATCTCAACCATTGAATTCAATAAATATATAAATATAAAACTGAAATAAAAGTTTGAATGTGGACCATTGGATCATCCAACGACCCATTTGATTGTGGCCACAAGATCATATATAGAGCCATTAGGCTCATCACTTCCATCAGACAGCCAAAAGACAAGCCCACATGGATGGGCCAGGAAAGTTGAGCCAACCTAGCGCATGTCTGGGCTGGCGAGTCCAATTCACTCTCCTTATTCCACTATCACATGTGGGCTTCACCATTAGTTTTGGGCTAAATCTTGGTTGGTATTTGGGTTTTTTTTGTTTTTTTTTTTTTTTTTTTTTTTGTTTTTAGTTCTAACACTTAAAACCAATTTTAGCTCAAGGGTTGGAAAGAAATTTGGCGCCCGCGGGGGGGGGGGGGGGGGGGGGTGTTGTTGTGGAATAGAAGGGAAATTTTAGGACTTACTCCAAGGGCAAATCCCAATCTCTGCTAACTAGTTGCTTCACCAATCTCCGAAAAGGGAGGACTTCTAAAGTGCAGACATACTATTACTGTAGTGTCTTCTGTTAATGAGATAATTTCATGTAAAGATAAACTTGCACACATAATATTGTATCATTGATATAGAATGTCATAGTGATAATGTACTTGTGCTACAGAAATTGCTCTCTCAAAAAAACAAAAGTTTGACTAGGGTTAGTCACACACTTGCAACGAATCGAACTAAATTTGAAAAATTAATTAATTCAATAACAATGATTGTTGTATGAACGTGTATGGCATATGAACACACTAAACCATCTGATCAGCAAAATCTATTGATCTACGAGACATTCCTTCTGGATAGGAATGTAGAAACAAACAAAGGGGTTTTTGGGATGAAAAAAAAAAAAAACAATTGCAGGGTTTTTATTTTTTTATTTTTTCTACAATTAACATAGGTCCCCAACACACGTTTTGCCTTATCTACACTGCTAACTTGCTGGACCCTCATCAAGATTTTGATTCTGCTTTCACAAGCTTACAACTTGAATGGCTACAAAAGGATTGCTAATAGTTGATTTGATTTCAAATCCAACCCAGAAAAATTTCTCCCTTTAATTAACTTGTTGACTAAAACATAAAGGAATTCCATTCGATTGGCTGGTCAAAAGCATTTTCTTTTCTCAATGCATGTGGGCAGATTCAATGATTTGGGAGATGTAGAAAAATGAAAATAATTGAAACATTCCATGACAAGTCCTTATCATGGAAAGTTCATGTGATCTTTTTTCTATTCGATGGATTCTAATATTTATGATCAAAATTATAATGAAGGAATTCAAATTAGAGCCCAAAAAGGATATATATTACGCTCAAAGTTTTGGTTCTCACTTTAAAAAGTTGCTTCATACAAATTTCATGTCAATGTCCATCACCCAATTCTTATTATTTACCTTATGAGTTGTGAGTCAGGGGGAGCTCCCTTTTTTTCTTTCGGGCGGTGCTATCCCACATCCTTTTTTTACCTCTCATGCACACTCTGTTAATTTATGTCATTTGATTTTTTTTTTTTTTTTAATTCATTCAATCCGATGGCTAAATATTAAAAATAGTGTATGAAAAGTATAAAAAAAAAAAAAAAAAAATGTACATATAGTATTACCCTTTCTTCTTTTAATAATCAATTATATATCTTTGGCAAAGGTCTAAGAGAAGAATAGTTTCTTCTATTTTCTGAGTTTCATTGGCTTTAAAGAGGTGGAGTACATTGGCAATGGGCATCCACTTTGTTGTTTCAATGGCTTTTCCACTTTATATTATGTACTTTTTTCTTTCTCAGCACTGGAGATATTTAGCTCATTTATCCCAGGGACCTCAATTTTTAGGTCTAAGTATGGAGTATGGAACCCACCCTGTAGAATCAATATCAATGGTGGCCTATTTCTTGGGCCACAAGCCAGAAACGTATATATATGTCTTTCTTTATGATTATTACGAAAATAACAACACTTGTTTAGTGAAGCTCTCAAAGTTATTTGGTAACGTGAAAACTATACATAATGATATAAGTTGACGAGACGAAGAGATTTTTCGCTATGCCACGGCCCACCACGTATTTTACCCTAATGCATTATAAACCAGACTAATCAGTTGTAGCCTTATAATTTAACTTGAACATTATATGATTGTGTTACGTTCACATAAAATTTCTCAAATGGGTGATAGGGCCTACAAAATTTTTGTAATGTACTCAAATGGGTGATAGGGCCTACAAAATTTTCTTGATTTGGTCGGTGAAGACTTAGTGAAAACCAACTTGAGCAATGTGTTATGATGGGCTAATTAGATTTTTTTTATTTTTGATATGAACATGTCATTCGGGCTTTGATCCCACAAATAATTTTTCTCCTCTTCTCTCACCTTCATGTGTTATGCCAATAATTGGTTTTTTTAAATCAAAATAGTTTTTGAGATTGTCATAACTCTTTACTTTATAGTTTCTAAAAATTCGATAGAAGTCCCTCAGTTTATCCATCATAAATCATTTTGGCCTTTCCATAAAAAATCTGTCAATATTCTTGTTAAATTGTCAAGTGAACGATTACGTGATTATCTTTTTAAGGGTACTTTTGTTAAACCAGCCCCTTCACTTTTAAAGAACTCAACAAAAAAAAAAATTAAAAATTGCAAAAGAAATGTTTTATAATTGTTTCTAAATATCTCAACAAAAAACAAAAAATAAAAACCAAAAAATAAAATTAAACGTATATTCCGCAGTGTAAAAGATAGTGAAATGAGCCCATTTTGCAACTGGAATTTTTTTTGCATAAACAAAAAAATTCCAATAACCATTTTTTGGTTGTTTGCACGAATGCGCAGTCCACTACATCGTATGTAGAACGTCAAATTAATTTTTTAACAAGAATATTAACAGATTTTTCATGGAATGATCAAAACGATTTATGGAAAACCTTTTTTTTTTTTTTTTTTTTTTTTTTGTTTTATAGTCGAGCAATAGCGTTAGTAAGTTAAATGTTAATTTAGCCACCGATGGGGTTCGAACCCGTCCCGTCATGCAAGGGGACAACATCTTTCCACCGATGTGGTCAAGGGCCACTTGCTGGATCACTCCTATTGATTTTCATTATCAAGGACTAAAGTGATGAGTTATGTCCATCTCAATGACCATTTTAGTTAAAAACCAGCAATAATTTGTGTTCCATTGGTCTAGTTGTGCCAAGGACTAGGTGACTGAATTTCTCAAATTAATTTGACTATATATCTTTGTCGTAAAGGGTGTACAATGCAAATTGGGTGTAAAGGTATTTACATATAGAACACATCACATCAAGAGTTGTGGCATCGACAATTGATCGCACACGTACGAGCTGCTATTAATCATTGATGAGTTGTGAGACTTAGTTTTATTAATGGTTGATATTAATATGCTCATGTACGGTCAATGTTATTCCTCTTTAATTATAATTAGGGCGAGAAAATACCGTCAACTTTTGCAGCTCGAGATTCATATGATATATCTGCTTATTATTAATGTTTCTCAAGCAAAGTCTACACGCAAAGTCCAAGAGCTGTACCATATTACCAATACATGGGGCCTTCTAAGCACCCAATCAAAAACAGCTGTCTATATCGCCCATTTGAGGTCGATTTGGGCGCTGAAAAACCTAGCCAGCAAAACGTGAAAAAAGTGAGCTCAACTTTGGCCTTTTTCACACTCTGGTGCACATTCAGATTGGCCCTCATAAACCAATTATCTCTTTCACCATCCATTGCTCAGCACGTGGCGTGCATGCCGTACGTAAGGTCATATAAACTGTATATGTTCTTCAGGGGTTGAAAGTAGCAAACATGGAGCCACACGGTTGAAGGCCAAGCGTATACTTCGTGTGAACTTACTCATTGCAGGATATTCAAGTTATGATGACGTAGATGTGATTTATGACTTGTAACAACTTAACAAGGTTTTGTTAAACATGATCTGCAATAATAACATTCAGAGGAGAATGATGACTTCAACTATCCGCAAAAAGCAAAGGATTACAATCATTCCTAAACAATTTCAACATTAATTAACTAAATATAAAAGATATGTTAAATGGGATTATGAAATGATAACTGATAAATTTAGTTCCCGGCCAGAAGAGGAAAACCTGGGGAGTCTGCATTTCTTAATTAAAAAAGGCTAATTAATAAACACACAAAGGTGCAACTGTAGGGTCCGTATAAGGGTGGCTATGATAATTGCCATCACACCTTTTCTGAAAAGCCATCAACTTAATAGATCTTACAAAGAAAAAAAAGAATACAAATCAAGTAAGGAAACAAGAGGAAATAAAGGGTTACAAATGCCAATCTCTTTACACACACTTACATATATATCTTTAGATTGTTACAAAAAACTTTTGGAAAAGTAGGGGAATCTACTATCAAGCTTTGTGAGGGGGGCATTGGTAGCACTTTGTGAATAGACCAAATGTGTTAACTTGGTTTATGAAGTTAAGCATGCTTGCCCATCCTCCAAACCCAAATCCCACTATCAAAACCCATACCACCACAAAGATGTTCATGGTGTATGATCCTGCCCAGCCTCCTAAGAATGATGGTGGTTTCTCCACAGCATTCTGTGTGCCATAAAAAACAGCAACTAATGAATATACATGCACTCATATGTTCATCCATATCTCCCTAACTCAGTTTAATATGTTATATGTTATCAGACTGTTTGGCAGGTACGATTTTTAGCAAGTATCCCATGCAATAGTTTCATTAAAAGAAATGAAAAACAACAATGAATATGTTAGATTATCAAACAAAAATAATGACTAATTTGATTATTCAAGTTTATATTTCTATAGCAACACAAATGTTCTCCTAGTATAGTATGTCATGTCACTCAATTATCAATCTAAATTACGAAAATTAAGTAGGTTCTTATATGAATATACAATCAAAATTGATTGTTTGATAACGTAACATGTAAGATATATTTTAGATATATTTGACCATTAGCCTTAGCAATGATTCTATCCCATGCAAAGTAAAAAAGATGGACAAACCTCTCTAGCAGATGCAGAAGCAAAGGTGACCATGTGAGCTAAAGCAGGAATTATGTAGACAGTAAAGCTGACAAGAAGAGATCCAACAGTTGAGTTGATGGGCCCAAAGAATGGGAATATGATGGCAAGGAACCATATCGGGATCACCACTGGGAGCCTTGCCAGTGCCCTCTTCACCATGCTCTTGGTCTCATGCATCTGAATGAATTTCTCCCACACAAAGTACAAAGGAGTGCAAGCAAATCCAAACGTGATAAACTGCACAAATTAACCCAGTTATCAATCAACAGTTATACTTTATAAAACTAAAGCCTAAATTATTGGAATGATTAAGAAACTGTGTTAATTAATTACCTGATGAATGAGCATTAGGACTACTGCAGTGTCTCTAAATCTAGTCTTTGGAAGCATGGCTAGGGCATTGGAATGAGTCAAGAGACTGTCCCCGAATGCCCAGTACACAGCAGACGCAGATGGTAGGGTTAAGGTCAGCACATACAGTGTTGCCATCAAGTATATTAACTTGAATTTCTGTGGCTTCCACATTGCATGCATAATCTCCCTATATGATACCAAAAAAATTAATTAACCCTGTTAATCAGATTAGTTAACTAAAACCCAAGTTATATCATTGCTGCTTATTTATTTGTTGTAATTATTTTCAAATGCTCACACTGTAACAGCATGTCCACCAAATGTGTAGAGAATGTTAGTAGCCCCAGTGAAGTAGAGAACCATTGTGCTTGGACCAGAGTGCTTCACTCCCTCAACCTTTGTGGACACATAGAAAGTAATTATAATTAGGGTGTAGACTGCCAAAAAAGCTTCTAAGATATTTGCTGATTTAAGTGAATTATATAATGAACTAATACAATAAATATTATAGAATTAATCTGGTTACCTGTCCATGGATAAGGGAAGCAATGGTGAGATACCAAGCAGTGTAAGTAGTCATAATAAGGCCCAAAAATGACCAAATTCTGTAATTATGGAATGAGGGGATGAAGACAGTTGTAGCACAGCAAGCTCCAAAGATGTAAGTCCAAGTTCTCTTGTCGAGATTGTCGTTTATATAGTAGATGTTACTGGGATTAAAACAAACGCATCAGACAAACCAACTTTAATGTAATTCATAATATTTAGTATCTTTATTTTATGATTACTTACCTTGCACAGGCAATTAATTGAATTACAGACCCAAAGAGTAGAAAAGTGCAGTTGAAAAAGAGGCCTACATTCCTCCAATGTTTTCCCAAGAGCCCATCAAGAACTTCAAACCACTGCAAATGAATTACCAGTCAGTATTTGACGTTTTGCGTTTGAAGTGTTTTTATCTGACGTCTGAATTGTGATGTTATCGCAAGTTGAAATTATTTGATGCAAGAGAAAATGGAATTATGAACATTAACTGTAGAACAAACCCCTCAACATTTCATGGCAAGATTTATAGACTAATAATGAGATTAAAAATTATAGATTACACATACCTGAATTACATGGTTCCTAAAATCCACCTTTTCTCTCTCCTTCCGAGTTCTGTACTCAACATATAGTAGACTGATGAGGTAAGCAGTCCAGCTTCCCATCAATCCATAAAAAAGCTGAAATAGTATTCCAGATAACAAACCCAGTTGGGAAAACGAGTACGGCAGTGTGAGAAGCACTTGAGCAACCTGCAATATATATCAAATATTAATTCCATTAAAACTGAGTGAAGATAATTAGCTACATACATCAAATAACATAGTTATATTAATACAATGATAAACATAAGTATTTAGGTAAATATTAAGATTAAATATGTGCCTGGTTAGAAGCGGAGCTAAACCATGCATCATATGCTGAGCCACCATGCCAAAGAAATGTTGATAGCCTGCTCTTAGCACTTGTCTTCACATCACTCTCTTCCCTTTCCATTTCGACATAGTTTCCGGCTATAACAGTCTCAACCTTCTCGGAAGCCATTGTTATAGTCTTAGTGGTAGTGGTGCGGTGGTGTGGGAGGAAGAAGCAATGGATGAGTGTATGAGTAGTCTATAAATAGATAGAGGAAGTGCTTCTTTTTCACTGTTTCCACTCCTTAAGCTTTGCTATAGCTTATAGCACCCTTCGCTTTTTTGTAGATGTAATTTTGTGAGCAATAATTGAGTCACCCAAGTGGAGATAGCTAGATCATTTACCCTAAGCCCTACAGGGTGCGATTGCATATATGTATATACATGTTAGTACAAAAAATAAAAAGTTGTTAAAACTCTTAACTATTACATTTAATCAAACAATGTTATTCAAGTTTGTTATTTTGGACACTTTCAGTGAATCTTTAAGTGCTTATACATGTAATTTAAAAATTTTCACCCAATGATGATCATGCAACACACATTACTATATGATGCTTATAGATCTTCATATGTTGAACATGGTAAGTTTTACTTATAAAATGCTAATTGGTAAGTTTCCAATTAAGCACTGAACATTCTAGCTCAAGTAGTTATTAATAAATTGTTAATTATTTGTGCATCAGAGGTCATATAGTCGATTCTCCAAATACTATCATGCCCAGTGCACACACTATTTCACTTATAAAAGATGATTTTTTCTCATTGTGTTGAAGAATATCCATTGGTGGGTGATATAGATACGTACCCATCAGGTACCATATGAATTCTTTTCTTCCACCATTTCATTTTTAACTTGATATTTGGACATGGAAAAGCTGTTGATGGGCCAGTCCTAGCATGCATGTGCACGAGCGGACATGGCCCAGGATTGGGAGGTGTATAAATTGGTGCCTACTGATGGATTGATGATGATGATGAAGAAAAATTCGTATCGTGAGAAAAGTGAGATAAAACATGACAAAATCTCTCTTTTTTTTTTTTTATCTTTAATGAAATTAGCTTGTATAGAATGAGTTTACTGTTATTGTATTATTTCAATTTATCATGTATTATCATGCAAAGAGAAATTTAAATATAATAATATTAGTATTAAACTGAAACGTCACCTAACGCTAAACTTATTTCATATGAATCCTTTTTTTTCTTAGTACTTGGGAGTGGAGGATGGATGCTGAAAGTATTGAAGGATTAGAGAGGAGCAGTTTGTGTGTGGATTTGAGTGTGAGTTTGTGTTCTGTGGGGGAGCCCAAGAAATGGAGTGAATGATTGTTTCGAGGTGGGCATGGTGCTAAGCATGATTAGCACCACACGTGTGCCAACTGGCTTTTCAAAAAGAGATCTAAAAAACACCTTTTCTCCTTTTTTTTTCTTTTGTTTTTTTTTTTAAAGGTTAGGTCGTTAAAGGGTTCTTTGGGCCATTGATTCGGCTTCTAAATCATGAGATTAAATGGTAAAGTGTCTTCTAAACTCACTGTTTTAGCGGTGGCAAAATTTGAAAATTAAGTTCCTTGTGATGTAGGTCTATTTAACTAAGGAATTATAGAAAGAGGAGTTGCAGTAGCAACAGAGAGAAGAGAGAAATTAGTAATTTAGAATTGTGTATTAGATCATCCCATTGTGCCTTTATTTATAGTAGGAGGGAAGGAAAAATTATTATCAAGTAATACAACTAAAATAGGACACTATCTAAAAAGATGCTATCGAATCCTAACAGGATTTGCACATTCACAATTTTAACTAAATTAGGACTGCAACACACTTCCTTGAGTGTGAAAATACTCAAATACAATGTAATATTAGGTCTTCAACGATGAAGTAAGTTTGGTTGATGAAGTCATCTGCACAACAAGCGAATGCAAGTTTGAAACCAAACATAAGAATGCCTAAGTAGTAAAACTCAAAAAAATTCGCTATGGTAAAACCCAGTATGGGGCAAAAGCACATAGTTTAAGAAAAAAAGTAAGAAGTTGCATTAAATCAAAACTATTCATCTTCAGGACGCAAGTAAAATACACAAAAAGGTATGACTAGCCCAAGATGGGTGCCTAATTAAAACCTCGTCAGGTAAGAAAAATAATGAATGCCTCAAAGGCTTTGTTTTATCCTCATTAAATGACGCAACATCTTTTGAGTGTAGTTCGATTGATGTACCAGAATACCATCTAAACAATGCTCGACCTCCAGGCCAAGGCAGTATTGAATTTTCCCAATATCTTTCATCTCAATTCTGACTTCAAGTGCACATCAACTTTCTTAACCTCTTCAACAGTCCTAATGAGATTCATGTTGTCAACAGAAACTGCAATGATCACAAATCTGGAATGTGACTTCTTAATAAACACACATAGGCATAGTTCATTGTTCACATAACCCTAACTAATCAAACACTCACTCAAATAATTATACCATATCCGCCCAGATTGTTTCAATCAGTACAATCTAATCGAGAAGGTTTTTTATGGCACAAAACTATTTGATCCAGTCAATGTAAGCCCTTCAGGAACTTTCTTATAGATTCCTATATCAAGATCCCAGAGAGATACGCGATTACCATGTTCATAAACTACATATTCAATTTTTTAGAAACAACCAAACTGATAAGGTAACGGAACATTGTAACGTCTATTATGGAGAAATACGTGTCCTAATAATCAATCCTAGGACATTGAGAAAAGCATTACACCACAAGGTGTGCTTTATATTGCCTATTTCATTCTTCTTATTACGTTTCTCAACGAAACCTCACTTGTAGCCAACATGCTTCACATGTGGAAGTTTAGGAACTATGGGCCCAAACACCTTGTGTTTTGCAAGTGAATCGAGTTCGAATTAGATTGCTTGTTTCCAGTTTGACCAATCTGTTCTACGTCGACACTCATCAATAGAATGTGGTTCAATGTCATCGCTCAATGTGATATTAGTAGCTACTATATATGTGAATGTATCATCAACTATCATCTCAAACATACCCCAAACCTCATCCAAACTTGCATAATAAACTGGAATCTCATGATTCTCAAGAGACGGATTCGTCTCTTTAAGGACATCTCCGTAATCTAGAATAACCTCATGCATTTGGAATGGTTGAGTAGCCAATGGTTGGATTCACACTAGGTTCACTAGTTGTGCCGTTTTCCTCTTTCAAAGTTATGGATCCTTTGAATCAACTCTACCACGCTTCAGGGTAGGAGCATATGATAGGTTAGTCGCAATTATACCGTAACGCGCAGTAGGTGGGGCCAACTATTTTTCAAGGGAGGCTAATGCTTCGGGGGTGATGTTTCGACGTACATTAGGTACATATATGCTTGTAGGCACTTTTGCATTAGGTAAATTTGATCATGTCACCTTTGCTAGATCAGTAAAAACATCTGGCATGCTTTGAGTAACGCTTTATAGATCTAGAATATGAGGCACTTCAGTTTTAGACTATGTAGTGTGGAGATCTAAATGAGACATCGTGATGTTTGTCCAAGAAAATTTGCAATGTTATTCAGGAACGTTAACGTTCATATCTCTCCTTAACAATGAGAAAATTGTCATATCAAAGTGACAATTTGCAAAACATGCTTCATCAGCTTCACCAATCAGTTCATTTGTAACCATTTCTATGATGGCTCTGAGACTTTTGGCAATGAAATGGAACTTCACATCTTGGACACAATTCAGGTAGTTTCTGCCAGAGACTTCTAGAGTGGTAAAGTCGAGTTTATTCAAGTTCAACATGTTGCTGCAATAGAGGGAACAAGATTGTGGTTATTCTTATGAAAAAAAAAATGTAAAGAACCATACACATAAAGTAGAACATTGGGGTTCTATAGGTATTCATTGCTTTAATTTTACATGAAAACTTCAGGTTTCATGATGTGTGTTTTGTTTGAAAACTTCAGGTTTCAAAGGTACTAAATTTGAAACTACATGTTCGAGTTTAGATGAACTTCAAGTTCATAAAAGGGGTACCTGCAAGAATGCATAATACAATATACAATGTAAGTGTAATGAATTTGAGGTTACTTCAGGAACCCAAGTATGAGTAGCTTTGGGACTATAAAAGGATGTCAATGATTAAAAATATATATATATATATGTTGAATCATTCATTTCTAAAAGTGGGTTGTTGGTCATTTTATTTTTTTTTATTTTTTTTTTATTTTTTTTATTTTTTGTCAAATTAGTGGATTGCTAGTCACTTAATAAATTCAATAGACCAGGACGAAACAGAGGTCGGTCGTGAAGGCAAGAAAATATTGACATTCATGCCATATTGGTTTTGTATGGTTTCAGGCTATGCAATGGAGAAAATAGAGTCCAATTTTGGGCTTAGTCATGGGCATCCAACAAAGTTGTGTGCGGCTGGAAGCAAACGAGCCAAAAAAAGGCTTGGGTTGAGAGAAACAACAGCACAGCAACAGCAGGCTATTGCCTTTGGTCCAGGAAACAGGCCCTACAACGTCAGGATGCCGGCTGGGCTTGGGGTAAACCTTAACAAGCGGCTCATGTGGAGCAGCTGCAGGCTGCTGCAGAAGGGAACGAACCAAGGGAATCAAGCCTAGAGTGTTGCAGGCTTGCCAGGTTGAAGTCCAAAAAGTTTTGGACTTGGGCTTGGTGCGCAGCAAAGCTCAACAAAGTGGGCTGCATAACCCAGGTATCAGGCTCTGTGCAAGCTCAAAGCAGCCTAGGTTAGTGCGGCTTGGCTTCAGGCCAAGCGCGACTCGCATCAGCTTGAGGTCGCGGCTCAGCCATGAGTTTCCTTTTTTTTTTTCCTTCGATTTTAGGGTTTTCAAAACCCTAGTTCATGCCCCTATTTTCTTTGGTTTTCTTTGACTCACATAAATCAACATGGCAATTTCATTGAAATCTCTAATATTAGAAAGCCAGAAGTGAGTTTTGGTGTCTCAAGGCTTCACCAAAAATAATTGGACGTAAAAGCCCCTCAAACAAAAAAACTCAACTCATGGAATAAATTATAAAGAAATTTGATAAGGGATAGAATTGTCCAAATAAAAAAAAGTCATAAAATGATAAAATAGAAATAGAAAATAAAAAAGAAAAACAAATGATAAATACAACTACCTCAGATATAAATAAAAGAGAAAAACATTGAACATGGGATTCAAACCTCCACGTTTCCTTCGCACGCATAGCATTGCTTTCCCCCCTAACTTCCCACTCCCACATCAGTATTTCCTCTACGTCTCTGGCTTTGCAAACAGAGCGGAATGGTTATAAAGAGGAAATAAACCGTCAGAAAAAATGGGTACAAAATTCCAACAACGTGGCCTCATAAACTTGACTAGAAGCTGTCAAGAGGAGCAAATGAATTTTCAATACAAAAATGGAGCGGTGGTTTTGGATATTTTTTTTTTAATTTAGGTTTACTTCTGAATTCGTAAGTTAATAATTCCTTTTGATTTTTGTTTTGGTTATCCTTTTTTTATCTTTCAAATTCATGACGAAGGATCGGGGTACAGAAGTGCACGTTCATTCATTTGCTCAACGTTTAAGGTTTTACGGTGTCCTTGAATTTTTAATAATGCTTTTTGTTTTGGATTTTTTCTTTTGGTTCAAAATTGACTGAATCAGTCCTTAACAGTTCGTATATTGTACAAAGGAGTGTTATGTAATGTTCCATATTCCTATGAATAGCAATGCCATTGTGGTTGTTTTCTTGGCACCATGAAGATGCAGTTGACCCACGTTAATCTACATTCTGCGTGGAGTTTCGCGCTTCCAAACTACTGCAGATATTTCTTCTTCAATGATTTAGAGCCAGGGGTTGTAATGATTGCTTTCAATATACAACCAGTGTATGTTTTTCCTTCATATTCTCTAAAACCTATTGTATAATTTTCTCTAATATATACGTGTTATTGCCCAGCCTCATTGGCCACTGGGTCAAGGTGAAGCATCATGTTATATGTATGAAGGGATACAATGATTTGGTGTTGTTATCGTAGAAAGTGGGCTTGCAGGTAAAATATTAAGGTTTATGTCCTAAGAGCTCTCTCTCTCTCTCTCTCTCTCTCTCTCTCTCTCTCTCTCTGTGCCGGGGCTGTGTGTCGATTTCAGAGTTGTTCTTACATTTTTTCCCTTCCCCTCTCTTTTCTGTCTGTTTTTGTAGTTGATCTTTTCCCTCTCTCAGGTCATTCGACGGAGGTGGCTTTTTTGTTGTGTATTTCTTCATTCGTGCACTGTGCGCAAATCGGCTTCAAAGGGCAGTCATGTTTCTTCTTTATTGTCATGTGGTTTTACAATGTGGTATACCTTTTTTATTTAACTATGTTCAATTGGGTGGTGCCTTATTCTTGCCGCTCTGTAAGTGAAGGAGAATGTTTTGCAGAGTTGCAATGAGTCACGAACTTTTTAGGCTGTTTGGTTGGTAAAGATAGCATAGTATGCGAGAAAAAAAACTGGGAAATAGTAGTAAGTGGACATGAAAAAGATCATGATTAATGAGACTAAACCATTAAAACAGAGCATGATTAAAGAGGCCATGATTTATTAATGGAACCATGACATTACAAGTTAACTTTATGTTTTTGGATGTACATATTGTTTATCTTTTGTTTTGAATCAATGTCACAAAAAGTACCAGGATTTGGTCATGATATATTGAAGAAACGTGACCTACCTCGTATGATTAAACATTAACATTATTTCATTTACACATTTAAAAAATTTAAGAGCGTCCAGCACCCGTGATAAATAGAAGGTCTTTTGCACGCGCGTATGCGCGTGTAGAAAGGCTAGTATAACATAATTTGCATAATCAAAATATTAATTGCGTATGCATGAACATGCATATATATATATATATATATTGACAAATGTGTGTCATATACTTTATATATAATAGTAAAACTATAATAATAGTACAGTAGGGGTTCATAGTGAATGTTTTCATGTAATCAGGGGTTGATAAAATAACAATTATGTGTTTTGAACGAACCTAATTAGCTGGAAACGAATAAAGCCTTTGAATGCTAGTTGTAGAAGAATATCCTCCGTGAACCTTCAGTTCTTTATCGCATGCCTATTTAACTGAAGAATTATACAGAGGGAGAGAGGTGTGTGGCAGCAACAAAGAGAAAAGAGAAATTGGTAAATTATAAGGTGTGTATTATATCACCTCAATATGCTTTTATTTATAATAGTACGGAAGGGAAAATCCTCACCTTTAAGTAATACAACTGAAATAGGACGATATCCAAAATATGCTATAAAATCTCAACCAGGATTTACACAATCACATTCCTAATTAAATTAAGTTGGAATTTTTTTTTCCACGTCCGACATTGGACTTTAATTATTGAAAGCTTTTTTTATTAGCACCCCACTTAATATTTAATAAACCCCACAATTTAAATTATTTATACATTTAATATGAATGGCAATTTCGACCTTACAAGATTTAAAAAAAAAAAAAAATCTAAATACACCCCAAATCACTTTTTATATGCATATATATATATATATATATACACACACATATATTTTGTAAGATTTCAACTCTCAAAATCACTCCTAACCTCCATTTTAGAACACATCCACTTATTCCTTAGGGCCAGGCGTGTTAGGATGCCATTAACTTACAGAATGCTAGTGGCAGAACACATTCACTCATTCTTCAGACCCATTGTTGACATTTACATCTGCTTTCAGTTGCGATTAGTTTTGTGGCAACAAATTAGCTCTCACCAATCAGAAATTTACTCAAGATTAAGCTCAATTTTCTCCACTAGCAAACTTTAACAAACTTTGAAAAGAAAAAGAGCAAAGTATGACTACCATGTGCCTGCATGGAAGAACAGTTGTTCACATGGTTCAGATAGGCAAATTACACATTCTTGGTGCACGTCACCTTCAACTGAATTACCAACGCCATATATCTCCAGTAGTTCATACCTCATCCCATTCACCCAAAAAATCTACTTGACAACCCTAAGCCTAACTTGGAATACACCCTAACTTGGAATACACCTTTCTCTATCTAAAACAGTCAGAGTTATCTAGGAGTTTGTTGTTATAGACATGGGGCTTCCCTCTGATCTATCATAGACAGGAGGGCACATCTATAGGATATATATCCAAGTCAGCTACTTTCAGTAACATTGTATCCTCAAACATTGAGAAGTTAATTCCAGTTCTGTGGGGATGTCTAAACTCGTGGCCCAAACCTTGTTCAAAATGTATCGTCACAGGTGGATGAAGGTTAAAATGTATTGTCATTTTTGGGATACACCCCCTTGCTAATCAATGTTCACTCGTTAGAAAAACGTTGAGCAAATCCTTAAAAAGTTGAGCAAATCAATCCTTGTATGATGTGAATGATTTTGTATCAAATGGTACATAGCACAGACAAAAAAAGAAGAAAGAAACCATAGTGAAGAGTATGAGATATATGTAAAAAATGCAGGGTGTATGTAGAAAATTTAAGGTGCATGTTGAGAGTGTGGGGTGTGAGGGTATTATAAGAATACATATGGGGTGTATTAAGATAAATTTTAATTGAAAAAGCAAATGTGGGGTGTATTAAGTTTGTGGGGTGTATTCAATAATGTATGGGGTGTTAACATAACAAGACATTATTGAATTGGGACTTTAATTATTTAATAGGTGTGTGAAACATAGAACTTGGATTCTCTCTCATTCATTTTACCTCCTCTTATGTCCCCTTCTTTTATTTTTAGCTTATGAAGAAAATTTCAAAACGGTCAAGATTAATACCACGTAAGAAACAAGTCGTCTCTTACCCAAAATAAAAAAGTAAAAAAAACCAAGGGCATCTTCTTCCCCTTTCCTTCAACTCTACATTCCGGTTCTATTTTGGTCGTCGCTTGAGCTTCTCCCTCACCTTCTTCACTGTTCCTTACAACCAACCAACGTCGTGGATTGATTCAAGTACTCCATGATTGACTTCCAGTTTTTCCTCGTCATTTGTGTACCTTGTGTTTGGGCAAAGATTTCTCTGGAGAAGGATCCTCGGACCTCAGCATAGCTCCCCAAGGGATTGGCACTTTGGATGTGTACTTGCTTGTTGATGTGCTACAAGAATAGGACATAGTTAGTTCTAAAAGATGCCTTTGTGGGGCCTTAAGTGTAGGCCTTGAGGTTCGTAATCAAAACTAACTAAGTGCTAGGCGTGCCACTACTATCTCAGTATAACAGATGTAGAACAAGTGTGTTTTTAGTCAATTACTTACGCCCCAAGTTACTCAAACTTCTTGTTATCAAAGGATTGTCGTGGATGAGTTAAGTCCACATTAAGTTCTTTTTCTTGCCTTGTAAAAAAGGACTTTTAGTTCAAAGTTTTGTATGTTCAAATGAAGGGAGTCCAGGCCCCTTTAAGCCATTTACATGGTTTTTGATCGATTTTAATGATAACATATCCATTAAACTAACCAGATACATATGCAAATGGAACTCTTAAGATAGGAAAACTGATGGAGATAACCTGAATACATACTGGAGAATGCATTAAGTAATAGATCTACAAATTTAGAAAACAAACAAAGAGTCTCAGGCACTATTTCACCTTGTCTGGCAAGGTTAAACCTCTTGCAATCGCTTCTCTTTGAATTAATAGGTGTTTATGTGCTAAAAAAGGATGGATGGTAAACAAGTTTACACAAAGGAATCAATACTACACCATTGAGGGAGATAGTAAAGCTTTAAACTAGACAAGAGAAAGCTTGACACTAAAAATAACTGAATTTGGGTTGATTTCAGCTTTTGGATGCAAATCTAGCTTGAGAGCAGAGTTTGTAAGTTTGTTTGTTTGATTGGTTGATTGTCCTTGTCTTGGGGCTTATTTCTCCTTTTATAGGCAATTTAGACCGACTTTTGTAACTTAATTCTTTCCCGAAAGCACTTGGAGGGTAGTGAGTCATCAACTTTTTACTTGGAATGCCACTAGAAAGTATTCTTTGGATGGTAGTAGGTTAGTCTCCATCACTTGTCTCTTCAATGGTAAGCACGTGGCTTGTATTTGGCTGAGAATGCTTCAATTTACCTTTGGGCTCGATGTTGGGCTTCGGGGAAGTCCCCTTTTAGTTGGCATCCTTAGGCTTTCCTTCATTCAAATCCAATGTTCAAATATTAGCTCAAATAGTGCCCCCTTTAATCATTGTTGAGTCTGCAACCCAAAACGCTAATAATGATTAAATAGTCGTCCATGTCTTTATCGGGACTTGCACTATTTAAAATAGCCATTGTTAACTAAACCTTTGCACTAACCCACGAATTCCATTGTTAAGTAACCACTTACTATATAATTCTCACTTAAGCCTATTGGCTAAATACCTTAGCAACTTCAAACCTTCAAATTCCCAGAACTTCCCAGAATTCTCAGAGCATTTAGACTTTCCAAAAACTTCTCTCGTTCTTCAGTTCTTGTTTCTAGAAACTTCGTTCTTCAGTTCTTGTCCCCTAATTCTCTTCTCATCTTCTCCTCAAAATCATCCAATGGCACCCAAAGTTGCTCGAACTCAATCTTCCTGCGAGACTGGTAAAGGGATTTCCACCATGCACTGCTTGCTCAACGGTCTTCATCGTCCTCGGGCAGGCTTGCATTTTAATATTTTCTTCGAGGAGGGATAAGTAAATTTCTTGGGGCCTACATGGACTTCTTAGGTCCCTGTAGCTATAGAAAACAATATGCCCAAGGAGAATTGGTATGAGCACTGGTGGAGAGGCCAAGTAAGCCTTTATTATGTCGAAGGCCTCTTGGTGGGGAGGACCCCACTTAAACTCTTCTTTGTCTTTCAATCTGAACAAAGGGGTTAGTGGCTGAATCTTGTCTGCCAAGTTAGCAATGAATCTTCTCAAGAAGTTAACTTTCCCCAGCAGCCTTTGCAGTTGTACTTTATTGGTAAACAGAGGTGATTCCATTATTGCCCAAGCTTTGTTATTGTCAACCTCTACACCTCTTTGAACAAGGAATCCCAAAAATTTGCCTGACCTTACCCCAAAAGCATATTTCTTTAGATTTATTTTTAGCTTATGGATTCTCATTCTTTTTAAGGCTTGTCTGAGGTCTACTAAGTGCTGTTTTTCAGTTTTAGACTTCACCATGATGTCATCAATGTATACTTCCATGCTATGGCCAATCAAGTCATGAAAAATGGCATTCATCGCTCTTTAATAGGTTGCTCCATCATTTTTTGGCCCGAATGACATTACCAAGTATCATATGCTCCAACATGACCTGGGCACCTAAAAGCTGTTTTGTGTATATCTTCCTTAGCCATGTTTATCTGATTATAACCGGCATTCCCATCCATGAAAGATAGGACTTTATGTTTGGCAATTGCATCTATGGATAAGTCAGCCATGGGCATGGGATATTCACATTTAGGTGTAGCTCCATTAATGTTTCTATAGTCAACACCACATCGAGCTGCATGAGTTATAGCCTTTAATACAGGTACAATGTTGGCCAACCACTCGACATATTTAACAGGCCTAATAAATCCAACCTTTACCAGTCTCTCAATTTATTCTTTGACTTTTTCTTCGATCTCTTTTGACATTCTCCGTGGTACTTGCTTCACAAGTTTATATCCCTCATTAATAGGCATTCTGTGTTCTACTAAGATTGAATCTAAACTTGGCATCTTGATGTAATGCCAAGCAAAACAGTCTTTAAACTCATGTAGAAGGCTGACTATCTTTGCCCGAACTTTAACTTCCAACAGGCCCCTAATTTGTATAGGTCTTGGATCTCCTTTAGTCCCCAAATCAATGGTTTCCAAGGGATCTTGTACCTTTGGTGATGGCTTATCGGGTTTTGCACACAAAAATTTGACCAACTCTGGACTCTCGAGCAAGTCTTCTGGTCTATCCAGGTTGTATATGCATTCAACCATTTGTATGGCTATTTCCAACTCCTTTCCAAAAAAAACTTTTTTTCACTTTTGTTCTAGTTGCTTGATATTTCTTCGTCTTGTTCCTCGCCCAAGCTCTCCCTTTCCTGCTTCCTCTCTTTTCCATACACCAATAGTCTTTTGATTAAGGACCCGACTACAACTACTTGGTCTTTTCTTCTTTGGTCAAACATTAATGGTGTTGGGGAGTTGGGGCAATATGGGGTCTATCCCATTCTTCCTTGGTGAGGAATAATTCTTGCTCCAAAAGCTTTTAGGCCATCACCTTAGTCTGGCGGCCGTTCTCATCAGCTCCTAAGCACTGGAGAATCCCAATACTAGGATTATAAAAGCTGGCTTCGACCACATTGGCAGTGGGGAGAAATGGTCATGACTCGGCCTCGACTATCTCCTAAAATCCTAGTCTCATGGTTCATTCCTCGTGGTAAACTGCTACTTATTGATGCAGGGTGGAAGACATATAGAGTAAATCCAATCTCAGCCTAGTAAAGCTCCATAGTTGGATGTACTACCCACAACAAAGAAGGCTAGCATGATTTGCTTAGAGCCCAAATCAACCTACAAAGGCAATATCCCATGAGTTCTAATGAAAGCTCTAGAGAAACTGGAAACTGTTAGATCTGTGGGGATGCGATCTTCCTCACTTTAACACACATTTTTCATCTGCTTATATGGTAACACATTGACCGTAGCTTTTCCATCAATCAAAACCTTTTTTAATGGTACTCACTTCAGATGAGCAGTTACATAATAGGCTTGAAATGGTTAGCTAGAGCCAAACTCGGGCAACTGATGACCATTTTGTCTGAGTGTACTCTTTTAGGGCTCTTTCTTTGTGAGCTCGGGCAAACTTATTCCGCCTGACTCCTCTTTTCCTCATTCTTCAACACTAACATGTGCCATCATAGGTTCTGTTGCCAAGTAATCACCTTCCATTGTGGCAGGTTGGTCATGCTTAGGACAAAATATGGCAGATAGAACAACTATCATGTTTACATTGAAGTTGCTAGGTCCAGGTAGATCTTTCTTCTTGCCCCCCAATGTGGTCCATGAATTCATCTAACCAGACCTATGCTTCTTTTGGCAACATCAACTTGGGCAACCTTTCTTCCCGAGTTATGCCAAAGTTTTGTGTCTGCACTAGCTTTTCACAGAGAGTATCAACCAGCAACGGTGGAGGCATTCCTCTCTCAAGTGAGATAGTTCCAAAACATATTGGCTCCGGGCTCCATCTTAGTGTTAGTATCATTATCATGTCTTCTTGAGCTCTCCTTAGGATTTTGTACTTCCCAGATGAGGGCTCTGTGGCACATGATCTCCTTCCTCCTCTGTTTTACTATTTGCCTTTTCTACCTCCTTTTTATTTCTCCAATGAAGTTGATTTCTTCCCTCATGAGGTACTTTCTCAAACTTCACATTTTCAGAGGTTTCTGAGGCTGTGGGGACTTTTAATGAGTTCATGTGAGCTTTGTGCTGCCTCTGAACTCTCCTGATCATAGAGGCTCCCATTTCTTTGACAGATCTTTCATCTTTTCCTACTACGTACCATTTCTGCCTGAGTCGGGCATAATCTTTCTTAGTGAATGGGGATATAATGCTCTTTATTCTTCCCTTAATTCTGACATCATTGTAACTTGGTTGGGGATGCCTTATATCCATCCATTTTGGTATTTTGGCTTCTCTGTCCTTCATCTCTTTGAAGGCTTCATAATTTCTAAATACCTTTGATAAGCCCTTTGGTTGGAATCTCCCCCCAACATTTAGAAAACATTTCTGGAAGTTTCTTTCTCAACTGCCCGCATGATACTTCTACGGACTTTTTGTTCCTCTTTCTCTCTTTTTCTGATCAATTTTTTATCAATAATAGCTCATGATGCTGGCACTTCTAACTTACATTCACACTAGCACTTTCTACACAACACTAACCCTTTAACTATGGCTGCTTTGGGTTTCTCGGACAGCTTGATAGTTCTTTCTGTTGGTCTGTCAACTTGCCTTCTTTCTACTTTCACTTCCCAAGTGGCTTTTCTTTTCCCTTTTTCAGCCCAAGTTAGACTGATCATGTTTATTGGGGCTTTCAGGAAGGGATCTGTGTCAATCATTGTATTGGCCTGCGGTTTTTCTAACAGCAACTTTTTCTTCACTATTAGGTCATGTATCCAATCCCTGAACTGGACACAGTTAGTTATGGAGTGATTGAAGGTATAATGCATCTTGCAATATTTTTTTCCTTTTAGGTCTTCCGGTTTAGGCATCTTTTTGGTGCTGTCGAGCACAATCACTCTTACCCGCACCAACTTTTCATAGATCTTCGAGGCCTTGGTTAGATTAAAAGAATAACTGTGGTATTTAAGGGCCTTCATAGGGACAAATCCACCATCATTCATTACCACTTTCTAATCCTTGACTGGTTGAACTAAACCCTTCACTATTAAAGGTTTAAAGGGGGTAGTCATCTCCGCCACACACATGTCCATCCCTTCTCTTCCATAGCCATCATTTTGTTCTAGCTTAGCTCCTTTAAACTCCATTTGGTGAATCACAACTTTATTTTTGTAAAAATGAGGAACCTTAGATGAGTGTTTCACTTGCTGTTCCTTAAGCAACAACTTTCGTACTTTGTGGCGGCAATTACCAACTCTTGTAACTCATTGAATTGTACATCATAAAACTTTTTCCTCAAAGGCAGCCTCAAAGCCTTTTGAGCAATGGATATGAGTTAGGCATGATTGATAGGGAATTGGCACCTCATTCTTGTCATTCTGAACCTCATCACGAAGTCTTCTGTAGACTCGTGTTCATATTGCTTCACCTCCACTAGGTCATTGATAGACATCTTGGGCTCCATCCTATAGAGCTAATCATGGAAAGCCATCTCCATTTAGCCCCAGTTAGCAATAGAATTGGGAGGCAACAAACAATACCATTGATATGCTATGTACCAACGAGTTCCCAAACAATCTTAACTTATAATTAGAATTGTTTTCAAATGCCACACAATGATTGGAGAACTTGAAGATGTGATCTTTAGAGGATACATTGCCATCATCCCCACTAAAAGTGGGAAACGCGGACATCTTGAAGTTGTGTGGAAAAGGATTCTACTCATCAATATACTCCGGGTATGGCTCTGGTAAGTGATCTTGAATAGCAGGCGAACCTAAGGTTGAGCATTTTGGGCCACCATGTTTCTTAACTCAGCTAACTCATCTCTGAGCTGTTAGTTAGCTGTATTATTGTATGGGGTATGTGGGGCTCCCCATTTTAGGCTGCGATCATTACCCGAAAAGGTTTCCTTATTTAGGTTGGGTTGTCTCCACTTGGCATCCCTTCTCTTGTTGGCCAATGGTAGGGGCCTATAAGAAGGAGGTTTGTCTGCCTTGGTAGGCTCACATTTTCCACTGGATTATTCAATTAACTGGGGCATCCCATACTTCTTTCTTTCTTGCCCGCTCTGCCCCTACTACCTAGTGAAAATAATAGGGGGTCGGGCAACTCTGTTTCCAAGATCTCCTCCAATACTGGCTGACTAGCTCCAGATTATTCCTTGTTTTTTCCTTTATCCCTATTTTCCTTAAGCACAAGAAATAAGGGGATAATTGGTTCTTTCTCAAGGCTCTCTTCCCTCATCATTTCCCTGGCATAACCATTCTTTAGAGTAAAGTACTCCAGATCTAATCTTTTTTGCAGACTCACTGTTAAGGAGCAAAGTCTGCTTACTTCTCCTCTGGATTCCAAAGTGATATTTTTCATACTTTTCAGCACTTGTACCATGGTGGCTTGCAAATCTTCATTGGTTACCTTCCCTCCTGACTTCTCAGATGAAGTCGAGCTTTCTAGAATAGTTGGTCCTTGCAGGGAAGGAAAATCCTTCAGATGATTTGTCATGCTCGATCTTGGTAGACACTGGGATGGCCCGTATTTTGTGTTCCACCTGAAGGTTTTCTCATTCCTTCTTTTTCTTGGCATAAAAGACTATGAATGTCCCACTGAGCGTGCCAAGACTATGTTCGAGCAAAGATTTCTTTGGAAAATGATCCTCGGACCTCAGTGTAGCTTTCCAAGGGATTGACACTTTGGATGTGTAGTTGGGCTCTTACTTGTTGATGTGCTATAAGAAGAGGACAAAGTTAGTTCTGAAATGTACCTTTGTGGGGCCTTAGGTGTAGGCCTTGAGGCTCACAATCAAAACTAACTAAGTGTTAGGTGTGCCACTGTTATCTTAGTATAGCAGATGTAGAACAAGTGTGTTTTTAGTCGATTACTTGCACCCCAAGTTACTCGGACTTCTTGTTATCAAAGGATTGTCGTCGATGGGTTAAGTCCACAATAAGTTCTTTTTCTTGCCTTGTAAACAAGGACTTTTAGTTCATAGTCTTGTATGTTCAAATGAAGGGAGTCTACGCCCCTTTAAGCCATTTACGTGGCTCTTGATTGATTTTAATGATAACATATCCATTAAATTAACCAGATCCAGATGCAAATGGAACTCTTAAGATAGGAAAACTGATGGAAATAACTTGAATACATACTGGAGAATGCATTAAGTAATAGATCTACAAATTTAGAAAACAAACAAAGAGCCTCGGGCAAGATTTCACCTTGTCTGGCAAGGTTAAACCTCTTACAATCACTTCTCTTCGAATTAATAGGGGTTTATGTGCTAAAAAGGGATGGATGGTAAACAAGTTTACACAAGAGAATCGATACTACGTCACTGAGGGAGATATTAGAGCTTTAAACTGGACAAGAGATAACTTGTCTCTAAAAATGACTAAATCTGGGTTTATTTCGGCTTTTGGATGCAAATCTGGCTTGAAAGCAGAGTTTGTATGTTTGTTTGTTTGATTGGTTGAGTGTCCTTGTCTCTGGGGCCTCTTCCTCATTTTATAGGCAATTTAGCCCGACTACTGTAACTTTGTTCTTGCTCGAAAGCACTTGGAGGGTAGTGAGTCATCAACTTTTTACTTGGAATACCACTAGAAAGTATTCTTTGGCTGATAGTAGGTTAGTCTCCATCACTTGTCTCTTCAATGGTAAGCACGTGGCTTGTATTTGGCTGAGAAGGCTTCAATTTGCCTTTGGGCTCAGTGTTGGGATTCGGACAAGTCCCTTTTTAGTTGGCATCCTTGGGCTTTCCTTCATTCAAATCCAATGTTCAAATATTAACCCAAACACCTTGTTTATGAAAAATTGAGAGGTTGGATAGAAAACTTCCTATTACTATTAGACGGGACAATAGGCTGGATAGACAACTTCCTAAACCTTTAAACAAACAGTAAATCTTATTAATTTCTTATTGTTCCACACTCAATTTTCTCCTCAATACTCAATTACTTTCTTCCGATTAATTCGCAGTTGGTTGATTTAGTTTTATGGCTAGAAACAAGATAGGGAATGAAGGTGATAAAAAAAGGAAAAATTACTTCCCATTTTCTATTTTTAGGAAATATGCATTTTACATCTTTCTTCTTTAAATTTTGTTGTCATATTCTCCGGTAATCTAATTTTGTTGCATATGCCTTTGAAGGTTTAGTGTGTACTAAAATATAAGAAGATTTTGGTGCATCATACTGTGATCATCTTCCCGAATTTCATCTTTGAAAAACTCATATTAAGTTGTCGTCATGGATTTGTTTTGTATTTCTTAGAGCATCTCCAATGCAAAGATTCAAAATTTATATTTGAGTCTAAATATAAGGTAACATTTCCAATACACATGAGACTTAAAAATTATATTTGGTTTTGAGGTAATGTGAGCCACAAATTTGAGTTTTAATATGAGATATGAGTCCAAGGTGGAGCCCAAGCCAACTAGAAAAAAAATGTTATTCAACCAAGAAAAAAGAGATTTGAATTTTGAGTCAAATCATCTCCAATGCATATTATCAAGTTGTTAAATCTCAAATATGAGTCTTGACTCCAATCTTTTCTTTGATGGTGTAAAAGGGTGGCTCTAGGGCCGACTCTGGCCCAGTGCAGGCTGGGCGATCGGTCTAGGGCCCAAAATAATTGGAGGGCACCAAAATTATTAACGTAGTATATTCATATATGTTTTCATGAGAGTATAAGTTTATAAAAATTGGTTAAATGATCAAGAAGTTTAACCAGAACTAGTGGTTTCTTTTGTTTAAAATTAATGAGTTATTCGGTTCGAAAAGCTATGTGTGTTTATTACTTTCTAGTTTTTATGAATTTCTTTTTATAAGAGTATAAATTTTTAATATTTTGTCAATGCTCAAAAAGCTAACAAGAAGTAGTTGTTTATGATGCTTAAAATTAACGAGGAAATCCTGGGTTCGAAATGTAGTGTGTGCTTTTTTACTTTCCAATTTTTACGAATTTTTTTTCTCCATAAAAGTATAAATTTAAAACATTTAGTTATGATCAAGAAGTTTAAATAGAAGTAGTGGTTTCTGTTGTTTTAAATTAATAAAAGCTCATAAGTTCAAATTCTAAATGCATTTTTATTCTTTTCAATTTTTATGAATTCTGTTTTGGTTGTTAATTTCTTTTTAACTACTAGGTAGTAGCTATGTCGATTGCAGTTTTTAGACATTGATTCCAATTCAAGTCTAACCTTCAACAAAGAGTAATGCTTAGACCAAATTTGCAAATCATATGACGTGTCACCAGAAAGAAATAAGCACGTTAATCAACACTTAAATAATAATCTAATCATCAGTAATCACATCATATGGTTTTCAAAATCTAGTTTAAAAATTTGGTATTCCTAGCATTAGCCTTCAAGAAATTAGGTCTTTACCAAAATCAGGTTTAATTTAGTGCTCCTTCATTGCTTATACATATCAATTAAAGACTCAAAAGTAAGATTATTTTTTTAATCCCATATTGACAAGGTTAGTAAATAAGAAAAAACATCACATGATTTATATGAAAACACTTTAAAAGTTTAAATAGAAGGGAAACAAAGCTCATCATCTATCTACTTGTAAGCTCGGGATTTTTTGGTTCCCTTCTTTCAGAATAATTTAGTTTTTTCGTGTTTCTGAATTAGAAGTGTTTTTCTAAGTATAATTTATCGAAATCTTAAGTGTGAATAAATAATTTTTTTTATATAAAGTTAGGGCACATTTTTTGGCGTCAACCCAGACCTTAAAAATCTCAGGAGCCCTGGGTGGCTCGATACAAGCCAAGATGGATGTGAAGAAGTCCCACACCAGAGAAGTACAACAACCTAAGATTTAAACATAGGTGTTCCACTTCTAATTACACCGAGCCATTTTGAGATAAAACCCCAGACTTGAGGTCCATTAGGCTTGATAAAACACATAGGGTTTGGCCTAAGTGGTTAAGTGAGAACAATGTCAATGCATGGCAGCTTTACTAGTGGACACTTATGGAGTTCGTGACACAATCCATACATGCACCTTTTTATGCATACGGTTCAACAAAAATCACAAAGAAAAAAAAAAGAATCAATATGTACCATAGATCTCGTCAACACTAAACAAATAACCTGAATGATCAACTGCCCCCTCTTCCTCATTCATTCCAAGATTCCCATCACTAAAGATTGATTCTTCTACAATGCAAAGACTCAAATCTTAAGACTCATTTGGAATTCTAACATTTGAGTCTTTGAATTGGAAAAGCAACAAAAATACACAGATCTACCACCTTTTCGAGAACCAAGTATGAGAATATAGCTTAGCCCATTTTCTTGGGTGAATAAAAACATTAAAGTTAGAAACTTCGCAATTTCTTCTACCCTCCATCATATCGAAATCCAAGGCCTTCAATAGCCAACCAATTCAAACTCTCAATTTTGAGGTAGAATTACAAGTTTTTCAACAAAGATTCCTACATCACCATCAAACATCAAACTCCACATTCCTTTTACGAAGAGAAAAAACGAACAATAAATAATTTAGGTTGAAATTGAAACTTCAAAAAAATAAGGTTGAAAAATAATTTCAAATTCTTTTCCGGTGAAGATTAGTGAAAGAATTAAAACATGTTATTGGATTTGCAACAATTTTGAAGCTTTTGATCTTTCTTCAATGGAGAGAGAGAAAGACAGAGTGGATAATGAACATGAGAAAAAGTTAAGAGCTAGTGTATCAGTTTGTGAAAAGAAAAATATAAAAGTTTTTTTTTTTAAAATAGCTTTTATTGTTAATCCACATGGCATCATGTAATTAGATAGGTTACTCAATCATATGCCACATGATCACAATAACTATTAATTTTTAACGGAAAGCTAAAGAAGAAACCAATTTGATTTGTAAGACCTATATTCAAAGACCACGTTGATGAATTTTCTATTTCGAAAACCATTTTAATTTGGTCTAGTGGTATTCCTTTTCACTTGTAAGTGAGAGGTCGATTCTCACCAAAGGTGAATTTGAACCACATTATTGCTAATCCATTGTGAGACTAAGTGCACCGTCTCTCTTAGTGTAGATAATATCGTTTGTTCCAAAAAAAAAAAAAAGTAAAAACCATTTTAATTAGAAAGTCCAATTCCAAAGACCAACCGTGATAAAAACCCACTTATAATGGAAGAACGACAAATTTTCAGTCAATTGCAAAGTTTGACCGATCGACTACTAGTGTGGCAAGAAGGCCCGATTACGACGTCACCAATATATTTTCCCATTTGGTCAATATTATCTTGGATAAGGTTTCATCTAATTCGGGTTCTTGTGAACTTTCTACCTACTCTTGGACTCATTGTTTCAATATCATTTGCTTGTTCAAAGATAATAGAGATTCTAAAATGATTGCTTTTGTTACTTTTAAGATCACTTGCAAGATGCAATAATTCATAAGTAATTATTAAATTTAAAGAATAACACTAATATATACACACACACACACACACAATGGTATCACTCATTTGTATAGCGATGCGGTCAGTTTTATCTAAATAGCATTACTATTAATTAAATCACATGATCTAATACACAAAGTCATGTTCGTGTTTTTTGGTTGGTTGGTATAGTTGGATGGTCATTTTCCACCATATGTAGCTAGGTTTTTGGTATCAAAACATCCCAATTGGTACATGTTTAAAGAGAATAGTCGAGAAGGTCTAGGCCTAAAGTCTAACTCCAGTTCAAGTCTTCAACCATTGCATATGCAACTTTAACAATAACAAACATACAGGGGTGACTAAAAGTTGGAGATTTGGATCCCATCCGAATCCTCTTTGTAAAGATCCCAGGGATCCTAACATCCTATCCATTTATCGTACATCGTACGACCATAAATCTTTATAAATTTTTTTATTTGAAATTAAACACAAACAGTAGCTAACGAAAACTGGACCCATCCAAAAGTTGGGACCAAGGAACTTCCAAAAGGATAAAAAAGCAATTACATAACCCACTTTTTGACTTGGTTCATATGCTTAGACATATATAGTTATCTCATTTTCCTAAAGGAACATTTGCAATAGTTTTGGCTTTGTTTGGACCTCAAGAAAATGTATGTTCCTTAAGGCCTCCTTTGTTGGGCGGGTCAGAATATGGATAAATCCAATTAAATTGGCCATGTCTCATGTTTGATGAATGATGAGTTGATATTATGCTATATATTTTACCCTAATCTCAGTATTAATTTATTGATTATTATGTGAGAATTTTGATACTTTGTTATATATTCCAGTGTAGGACATTTGAACTCCTCTTGAGCAAAAAGTATTCTAACGGATGAATTTTGGAATGATTCTAATCGGAGGATGTTCATTAGTCTCTCAGCTTGTTCGTTTCAAGGTTTAGGATATTTCTACCAAGCGATTAAAGGCGATGAAATAAAGGAGCAGCACGCAGTGCTGTCAAAGTGACGTTTTGGGCTTATTTGGGCTTTTTAGCATCCAAGATGATGTTCTTTGGGTTGATGGCCTTTTGCAATTATGTTCAAGACATCTCAAGCTTTAATTCATGTCGTTTTGGGTCTATTTTGGAGCCCTAAAGATCCAAAAACGTGGCTGTTTGTGGCTGGGCAGGTTTTCCAAAATTAGAATAGGAATGTATTTCCTAGTTATCTTATTCTATTGTGTTTCCTACTTTTTAGAACACATTTTCTAGAAAGGATTTTTTATTTTGTAGTAGTATAAATAAGGTTTTTCAGCCATTAGGGTTTTAGAGGGAACACATCAATTTGGAGAACTTAGCTAGGCTTTGACGATTTATATTTCGAAGTGTTTTCTATCCTTTTTCTATTTCAATAAAATTCTTTTTGTTTTATGGTTGTTCATATCTAATTTTTGATTGCTAGGGATAAACTACGAGCCTTAGCATGAATATGTAGTCTTTATTCAATTGCTTATGATGTTATGCATGCATACTTTGAATTATTAATCAATGTATTTAAATTGTCTTTATGTCTTAATGTTTAGCTACTATTAGGATGTTTAGATAAGTAATCAAATATAATTCGGTCAGACTATCACCGAAGGATTGAGTATTGCTTCTTGTTGGTTGGTATTGTAATTTCACTGAATATCATGTCTTAGGGGTTGCATGGTTTTTCAAAGGGTTTTCACAAAACATAATGAATCTTACATGTTCATATTTGATCTGAATATACAGACGAGTTGCATGTTAGATATACGTTCTTGCTTGAATATCACGAGGAGAATATGCAGTAGGAAAACCTAACCTTCAAAATTGCATGTGTAATTCATAAGTAATTGGTAAGCTTACATATGATTGTTAAGGTGGCGGTGGAACTCTAGTGCTTAAATTGATTTTCAAAACTATTTTATTTTGTTTTCTTTACTTTGTTGATTTCTTTAATTATTTTATTAAATTCGTTTTTAATAGTTTAAGTCACGAAATCATCTTTTTCCAAACTTTGTTTTTAAATAATTAATTAAGATTTGGTTTTAACATAAATTATTTATTTAACTCTTGTGGAGAACGACTTTCCTTGAGCTGTTATATTACGATTACGTTGTGCTCTTGTGTATTTTAAGTGGTTTTATCCCTATTTTTGCAGGTGGTAAAAATTTCATCAAAAAATTGGCCCCATTGCAATAGGTTGCTTTAAATAATTTGACTCACTAAGTCAAAAAATTGATCATATTAGAGAAACCAAATCTTCTCCTTAAGAATGGGACAGTATGGAATAGGGTTAGACTTAATCTCGATCTTGGTATGGCTACACTGCCATCATGACATCATGTGTCAATGATGCAAAGATATTTGTAAGTTTTTATTCATGTAATGTTGTATCATTAGCATAGACATCTATGATGAAAGTGTACATATGTCATATAAGTCACTCTTCACCGAGTGAGACCTAAAGTTTTTTTTTTGGTTCAAACCTCCTAAAGTTTATGGTAAGCACAAAAAGAAAGATCATGAGATTGAACATGATTCAACAAACTAGACCAAGAGATTGTTCCAACTAGGCCCGTGATTCTTTCACTCTTGTAATTGTTCCAACTAGGCCCATGATTACACACCTCATTCTGTACAACTAATGTAGTGGCTTGTCAGAGTTTCTCATGCCTAAAATTGGAAGTGGGTCTGCTAACTTTCTCGTTGGCGTTAGGGGATGACTCATCTCTTCTTCCCAACTTATGATTAAAGTCTTCAATTATATTTGTGGAACTAGTTTCCCCTTGTTGTACCTGTGATCAAGTCACTGGGTTTTAATCTCTCAGAGCCATGGCTATCGATGAGGAAGAAATGGAATGTCTCAATGTTACCTTCGAGGATAGTCTAGATCTTGAGGAACGATTGGAGAACAATATACACTTGGTGGGATGCTTAATCACAAATAACGAATCGTCGGAACATATGGTCAAGGAAGTTCTTCATAACGCTTAGAATAAGATGGGAAATGTCAAGATCTTAAAAGCCAAGCCTAATATCATTGCCATCACCGTAAGGGAAGAAGCTATTACAAGACGCCTCCTTGAAGGAAACCCTTGGTTCATTAAAGATTATACATTCTCTGTTAAATTATGGCCATCCTACCACTCTCTGGATGACATCGAGGTTAATAGGGCTATCTTCTGGATCCGAGCTCATGGAGTTCTTAGACATTTCTGCACTTTGAAGAATGCTAGGTGCATCGGTGAGAGATTGGGAGATGTCCTGGAAGTTGAGAATCCTCTGGAGTCTGGTTTTAGGGGTTTTCTTCGCCTCAAAGTGGATTTTGATGCCTCTAAACCCCTTATTACTCAATTGAAGATTTAGTGCCCAAAGGAAGGTCATTAGTCCATTCACTTCAAATATGAGGGGCTTCGCATCTTCTACTACCACTGCAGCTGACTGGAGCATGCCAGCAACTACATAACCCCAGCGCCTCCACTCCTTTCGGGTGGTTACAGATTCCCAATGGAACTAAGAATTGCCCCGTTGTCCAAGGCCCCCCCTTCCTCTTCCCATCCTTAAAAAGGTCCCAAATGGTGTCGAGAAAGGATGATCAGCATTGGAGAAATAAGTGAACCATCGAATGAAGTTTTTTTGGCTTACCGACGAAAGATTTGGAGGCTCCGACGAATGATGCCACCAGTCAGAAAAAAGACAACCATCGAGGTGCTGGCACCTCTGACGCTGTCATAAGGGACAAACTAGCCTCTAATACTAAAGACAATCAATCTGCTATCATAAGGGACATTGAGCAGACTGGCCCATTTGTTGTGTCTCCCCCCGATACTAGTAACTTACCACCTTGCGTCCCTTAGGTGGTTACATATAGGCCCATAACTAACTATCCGACTTAGATCATACTTGGCACTCTGATAGCTATGGTAACCATTTCACAAATGGAACCTTGACTATAGCGGTTAATGACCTTTCCCTTTTTGAAAACTGGTATGACCCACATCGTTTTCCTTATTGGGCTTTGAAGAATACTAAGAGGCTGCTCTTGGGCTTTGATGATATTTGGGCCAACCCAACACAGCTTTCACTTAAGGATTATTCTTCTCATGGCGAATTGGACCTTGCGCTAACAGAGCCAACTGCTAGTTCGACCACAAAAGGGTACCCAACTCAATCTCATCCTACATACTCGAGGACTAAACGTGTAATTTCTGCAAAGAAACCAAAGATTCCCCAATTCAGTCGTCCCCTCTATCTCTCCAATCTCAGCCGTAATCCGAAAGCTGGATGTTGAAAAGGCCGCGGAAAAAACCTCTATAAAATAAGACGACTAATTTAGACACCGCGTGACCTAGGGGACAGCAATAGGTTACACGAGGTCATTGTTAGCTCGTCAAAGGACCTGGAAGACGCGGAAAAAGATGGGTAAATTGGTCGGAAAAGGAAATTTTCTCCTGTTATATCGATGGTGGCTGACGTTGGTCAGTCCTGCCAGAAGCCATGAAAACCTTATTTTGAAATTGTCGGGGGCTTGGGAATTGTCGGAAAGTTCAAGCCCTGCAGATCATTCTAAGGCAGCAAGATCCCACTTTAGTTTTCTTGTCAGAGGCTAAATGTCAACAAGGATCTCTAAGGTTACCGAAAGTTCAACTAGGTTTCAACAAGTTTTGTGGAGTCAACTCTAGATGTTAATCTGGTGGCTCTGCCCTATTCTGGAAAGAGGAGACAAATATTCGGATTTTGAGCTCGTCGAATTTTCATATTGATGTACAGATCAGTGGTGTGGGCGATGCGTTCCATTGGAGGTTCACCAGTTTTTACAGGCATCCTATTACTGAGCAAATGACCCTTTCTTGGAACCTGCTTAGGCAATTAGCACAATGTCCATCACTACCATGGGTTGTTGGGGTGATTTCAACGAATTGTTGCACATTCATGAAAAATTAGGAGGTCCGATTAAGCCAATCAAACAAATCTTAAAGTTTCAAGAGGCAATCAACAACTGCAATCTTAAAGATTTAGGCTATGTGGGTAATCCATTCACCTGGATCACTATTCGGCATGGTGGTATCAAGGAGAAGCTCGACAGGGACTTTGCCAACTCAAGGTAGAACAACCTTTTCCCCAAGCATTTTGTGCAACACCTTGAGCCGAGCAAGTCTGAACACTCCCTAATTATTCTTCATTATGAGGGTTTATCTCCCCCTAGGGTTCGAAAACGTCTACCATTCCATTTTGAGGAATTTTGGACCATGCATGATGGTATTTTCGATGTTGTCAAAGAGGTGTGGGAGCAGTCTGTTGTGGGCGTACCTATGTTCCAAGTAGTTCAAAAGATCAAGGCATATAGGGTCACATTAACCAAGTGGAGCAACAATGAATTCAACAAAAGAAAATGGGAAATTGCACAAGTTCGCTCTAAATTGGGCTTTATCTTAGCTCAACCCCTAACGGAGGAATCCATTGCTAAAAAGTCGTCTCTAATGCAGCGCCTGGATGCCTTACTCAGTGACGAAGAAAGCTTCTGGTGCCAACGATCTCGTATCTAATGGGTTAAGGAAGGTGACTGAAATACCAAATTCTTCCATCAAAGAGCTTGTATTCGTAAAGCAAAAAACCACATCTCTGATCTTAGAGATGAGTTAGGCAGATGGAGAGAATCCGAGGCAGAGATTGAAGCGATTGTTCTTGATTATTTCAGCGACATGTTCAAATCCTCTGGCCCTGGAAACACTACTGATGTTTTAGACTCCCTGGAGAGTAGGGTATCTACTGAAATGGGGGTGCAACTTGATCACCTTATATCTGATGAAGAAATCAAGAACGCTTTCTTCCACATGCAACCTTCCAAAGCTCCAGGTCTAGATGGGATTACTCATCTCTTCTTCCAAAACTTTTGGGGGATCGTTGGAATGGATATAGTTGTGGCTATTCAATCATTTTCTCTTCTAGGATGATCCTAAAGCAAATCAACTTCACTCACATTTGCTTAATCCCAAAGGTGAAGAAACCTCAAGAAATGACTCAACTGCGACCGATAAACCTCTGCAATGCTATTTTTAAGGCGATATCTAAGATTATGGCAAACAGATTAAAGGTCTTTATGCCTTCCATTATTTCACAGAACCAGTCAGCATTTATTCCCGGGCGTTAAATATCAGATAATTCCCTCATCGCCTCTGAGATGGCCAATTTCTTATTAAAAAAAAAGAAGGTGTAGAAATGGCTTCTTATCTCTGAAATTAGATATGACCAAAGCCTACGATAGAATTAAATGGAGTAATTTGCGCTTGGTATTAGGCAAGCTCGGCTTTTCTCAAAATTGGATCAACTTAGTGATGACCACGGTTTCTACTGTGAAATACTCGTTTTTGGTAAATGGATCCGTTTGCGGCTATGTATATCCTTCCAGAGGTCTTCGCCAAGGCGATCCGCTATTACCCTATTTATTCCTACTTTGTGCTGATTTGGATTTATCAAGGAGCGATTATGGAAAATACTCCAAAGTTGGAAGGGGAAATTACTTATTGCAGCTGGCAAGGAGCTATTTGTGAAAGCAGTTGCGCAAGCCATACCTTCCTATCTTATGAGCTGCTTCCTCTTGCCTAAATTTCTATGCGACGAGCTAAACCAAATGATTGCCTCTTTCTGGTGGAATAACAGTGACGAGGATCGCAGAATTCACTAGCTATCTTGGGATAAACTGTGCTTACCCAAAAGTGAGGGCGATTTAGGTCTTCGTCATTTCTATGTTTTTAACTTGGGTAAAGTACAAAAAACTACCTCAACTATTGGGGTCACGACAGTTTCATACCTCATCTTTTAAAATTGACAATGTCATACCGCATCTTACGAAATTGTGACAATGTCATACCTCCGTCAATTTTTCTGTTTGTTTTTCTGTTAAATGCTGACGTGGCAAGAGACGGGGACCACTTTCTATTAAAAAATTAATAAAATATTATTAAAAACTAAAAATAATATTTAATATTTTTTAAATATAAAAATAATAAATAAAAGTAAAATTAAAAAAAAAAAGGGTAAAGTACAAAAAACTACCTCAATTATTGGGGTCACGACAGTTTCATACCTTAACTTTTGAAATTGACAATGTCATACCGCATCTTACGAATTTGTGACAATGTTATACCTCCGTCAATTTTTCTGTTAGTTTTTTTGTTAAGTACTGACGTGGCTTGATTCGGGACATACTTTCTATTAAAAAATTATTAAAAACTAAAAAACAATTATTTAATATTTTTTAAATATTAAAATAATAATAAAAAGCAGAGAAAAAAAAAACCATCAGTTCGTCCCTCCCCTCCCCCTCCCCTCTCTTCTCCCCATCTTCATTTTCTTCCCCCCACCTACAAACCCAAAAAAATAAAAAAAATAAAAAAAATTTGAAAACCCAACAACCCCCTGCGGAAGAACAAGAAGGAGAAGGAGGAGGAGGAGGAGGAAGAAGAAGAAGAAGAAGAGGAAAAAAAGGAGGAAGGAAAAAAAAAATTCCCCCTTGTCGGCGTGGAAGAAGAAGAAGGAAGAAGGAGAAGGAGGAAGAAGAAGAAGAAGAGGAAGAAAAGGAGGAGAGGAAGGAAAAATAAAAAAATATGTGAAAACCCATCAACACCCCCTGCGGAAAAAGAAAAAGGAGAAGGAGAATGAGGAAGAAGAAGAGGAAAAAAACAGAGGAAGGAAATTTTTTTGTTTTTTTTTTTTTTTAAACCATCAACTCCCCTCCGGAAGAAGAAGAAGAAGAAGAAGAAGAGGAAAAAAAAAAGGGAAAAAAAAAATTTTGAAAACCCATCAAACCCCAAATCCACCACTTTCATCAGTTCTCCACATCCTCTTCCGCACCCATCCTCCACCTTCTCTGCTCACCCATCTTCCCGTCGACGGGATCTGGGGAATTTTTTTTTTTCTGGGTTGCAGGAGGGAAAAGAGTGTGGGTGTGGGTGTGGGGGGAAGACAAATTCGTAAGATGCGATATGACATTGTCAATTTTAAAAGATGAGGTATGAAACTATCGTGACCCCAATAGTTGAGGTAGTTTTTTGTACTTTACCTTTTTTTTTTTAATTTTACTCTTATTTATTATCTTAATATTTAAAAAATATTAAATATTTGTTTTAGTTTTTAATAATATTTTATTAATTTTTTAATAGAAAGTGGTTCCCATCTCTTGCCACGTCAGCATTTAACAGAAAAACTAACAGAAAAATTGACGGAGGTATGACATTGTCACAAATTCGTAAGATGCGGTATGACATTGTCGTGACCCCAATAATTGAGGTAGTTTTTTGTACTTTACCCTTTTAACTTAGCATTACTAGCCAAACAAGCTTGGAGAATTATGAACAACCCTTAATCACTCCTGGCACGGGTTCTAAAAGCCAAGTACCTCTCATCTTCTTCATTCTTGGAGGTACTGGTCAATGCCATCTATTCTTATTGTTGGAGAAGCCTTTCTGCTTCCAGGGTTGTCATAAATCGAGGTACACGATGGCAAATCGTAATGGTATAAACGTAAAAATCTAGGGAAATCCGTGGATCGGCCTCTCATCATCCTTTCGTATCTTCACCCCTAAGCCAGATGACTACCCGTTGAATTTAGTTGGAGAAATGATCGACTGGGATATAAGAGTCAGGAAGAGGGACACTCTTGAATCATTATTTTGCGAGGACGAGATAAATCCCATTAGGTCTATTCCTATCAGCATCCGTGATCCTCCAGATTGGCTGATTTGGCATTACGATCCTAAAGGGTGTTTCTGGGTCAAATCCACATACCATGTTGCCTATAAATGGTTAACTCCTGTCAACAGAAGTGCATCATCTTCATCAGCAGGGAACTCAAATTCTAACCTTTAGGACAAAGTTTGGAAGGCCAATGTTCCACCTAAAGTTTGAGTTACATTTTGGCATCTCTGTAACAACATCATCCCCACCAAATGTAAACTGGCAAAGAAGCATATAACGACAGATCTATTGTGCGTTCTATGTAACTTCCATGGGGAATCCACATATCATATCCTCAAGGAGTGTCACTTTGCTAGATGCATTTGGCTCTACACCGATTGCTTGTCTTCCTAGAGGTTCTGGATCCTCATCTGTTATTGATTAGGTGTCGGAGGTGACAGATTCACTCCCTCCTAATTTATTTGAAATCTTCATGATCAATTGCTGGGCCATTTAGGGATGTCGGAACTCAAACTTGTGGGAAGATAAATGCGATACCCCTGATATCGTTGCCTCAAAGGCAATAGCCTGGTGGCATGAGTTCAGGCGTATTCATTCTTCTGTGGTCACGGCCAACAACACCCCTAGAAAGTCCTGTCAAATGGAGGATGCCTCCCTCTGGCCGCCTAAAAATCAACTTCAACGGGGCTTGGTGCAGGGACTCTCAGGTGGGAGGCTTGGGCGTTGTTGTTAGAGACGACAAGGGGTTTTTTGTTGCAGCGGCTTGCATGAATTTCCAGGACATCCTTTCTCCCTTACAGGCAGAAGCTATGGCGGAAAGGGCTTGTTCATCTTGGGCGGACTCGAGGGGTTTCAGAAATTTCTTTTTGGAAGGAGACTCTCTTCAGATTGAAATGGCTCTTCGTGATGCCTCCACTAACACGTCATCAATTGGGCAGTTGGTAGAAGACACGAAGAGCATCCTCGGCGCAATCACTGAAGAATTATGCACCCATGTCCGTCGCCAAGCTAACACGGTCGCAAATAGACTAGCTAGGTTCAGTTTAAATGTTGGCAGCCAATGTGAGTGGTCTGATCAACCTCCTAGCTTTATCATTGACCTCCTTATTGAGGATACTATGTAATGGTCCATGACCTCTGGTGGAGACTTATTCGGTCTTTTCCCGAATGAATACAACACTATTGTTTTATCAAAAAAAAAAAAAATCTAGGCCCATGATTCTTTCACTCTTGTAATTCTTATCCAGTGTTGGGTCCTCTAGGTTGAGCAAGCCCAAGTACGAGATCCGCCCCTCAGTTTTCGTATCAAACACAAGTCGGTAGCGTAGTTGCATATTAACCGGGGAAGCTTTTGTCCACTATGTACACTTCGAATCTTATAGCTATATTTAATAGTTTACTGAACTTGGAAGTTAAATCTTTTGAAAAGCGGTGCCTCTCGTTTGGAAGTAAAGAAGTTTATAGTTTTAAATAATATGCTACTCATTTTAGATATTAAGTTCGAATCCTCCTTTTCCGTATTTTAAATTAGATTAAGTGTCGAAGATCAAATGATTAAAAAGAAAAAAAGAGTGAATAGTCTCTTCGAACAGAGATTGTTCACATGGAATAGGCCTTGACGTGGAAAAAAAGTAGAAACGGTGGTAGGGAACCTTAATAAGCTTGCAGGAAAGGATTAGGGAAGGAATCGGATTAGCTAGCATTGCCAACAAGCATCCCATGAATTGCTACTGCTTTGGTTTACTATTACTTTCTCCATACTTATTCTTCACCACCTTCGTCCTTTATATGTGCATATTGTCATGCTTTCTTAGCGCAATTAATTCATGTAATTTCATCTACCCCATGACCTTTAAAGTTAGAAAGAACGAATCCAAAGATCGAAAGAGGAAGTAAGAAAAATGGCAAAACCTTTCAATCGATTAATGTTACCGCTTTTATCGGTTTTTATGGTTCTTTCAGGTATTATATCTTGATCATATCAATTTTTCTAGTTTATATCTTGATCATATCAATTTTTCTAGTTTATGTTTCTTTCACAATTTGTATGGATAATGACATTGATTAGATGTAGTTCTGTTCTTTTGTAAACATGCTCGAATCCTACAATATATGATATTGAAATTCGAAATTTAATCTGTCACATCCTTGGAGTTTTAACAACCCGCTTTGTTAATTTGGGCACCAACATTACATGTTAAATTTTAGAGCAATTGGTTTCTTGGATGTTTGCAGGACCAAAGTTATCCGAGTCCGCTAGAATTTTCACCATTATAAACAATTGCAAAGAGACAGTCTGGCCAGCAGTGACTCCTGGGGAGAACTTCAATGGTGGTGGTTTTGTGCTAAAACCGGGCCAGTCAATGGTATTCACCGCCCCAGTAAGCTGGTCTGGCAGGATATGGGGTCGAACGGGCTGCAACTTTGACAAAAATGGCAATGGCTCATGCCAGACCGGGTCCTGTGGCAGCGCCCTCCAGTGTGGAGCCTCAGGAAAGCCCCCAGCAACACTTGCCGAGTTCACATTGGCCGCGCTAGACTTTTATGATGTGAGCCTTGTTGACGGGTTCAACTTGCCGTTGGTTGTGACACCTCTAAATGGTAAGGGGAATTGCAGCGTATCTGGTTGTGACGGGGACCTGAGACCAAATTGCCCTAATGAGCTAGCTGTCAAAGCAAATGGGAAGACCGTTGGATGCAGAAGCGCATGTGACGTGTTCGACACTGATGAGTACTGCTGCAGAGGGCTTTATGGCAATGCTGCTGTGTGTAAACCCACATATTATTCCAAGAAGTTCAAAGAAGCATGCCCTACTGCCTACAGCTATGCTTACGATGATCCGACCAGTATTTTTACTTGCTCGGGCACAGATTATGTCGTCGCTTTCTGCTCAACTAGGTTTGTCATCAGTTAATTACATGCACTGAAAACTGTTTTGAATCTCTCTTTGGGATTTGGATGCAGGGATTAGATAATCGAGGTTCGAAATAAGAAAAGATTTTGAACATTGAAATTTGATTCTTGCTCGTATATTTGTAGCTTCAGTAATGTTCTCTTGCCAAATATACGCGCACTTTTGATCGTGCACGCTTTGCAACTAAATATTGATCACTATTTTAGCACTTTGTATCTGATTTTTATTTCCTTGTGGTGCAAGTTATTCACTTTTATTGTTGTTTATATACATGCAGGAAGCAACCAGTGTGCACATATCATAACCACAAGCTTGTGTGTGGTAATGGATCTGGATCAGTAGGTTTAAGGTCATTGAGATGGTGGGCTGTGATGCTTGGAGTGTTAATGATGATTAATTTATGGGTTAATTTTTGAAAACAGAGTTTTATTTGTTAACCTAAGTTTAGAGGCGTGTTTTTTGCATCCCTTTGAACTTGGAAGCAGCACTTCAGAAGAATGTCTTTTTTTTTTCAGAGAATTGTCCATGCTGGTTTGTTGTACATGATGATGTTCATTTTATTCTTTTCTTTTCATAGAGAGAATATATTTGGATGCAGTTGGTTTACTCAAACTTTTCTTTTCTCCACTCTCGATCTTCAACTTCTGATTTACATGATCTAAAGGTTGAGTTATTGACTTCTTCAAATAATTAAATCAACTTAATCCTACCAACGAATACTTCGTCGAGGGAGGTCCTAAGTTGAAATCTCATGAATGATAGTTATTGATTAACTAAAAGGGATGGATCATAGAAGATCTAAGTTTAACCATATTGGCCAGAACAGTGTGCTCTACCTTATGAACCCAATTCAAATTCCCATGAATTTATTGTAATTGCTAAACAAAAAGGTGGTTCATGAGTTTGGACATTTGGTCAGTTTCGGTCTAATAAACTCGGACCCAAATTTTGAAACCACTTTTAATGTGTTTAGTTAGATCATATTGAATTAGATCATGAACAATATGAATCGACACTTTATTATCACAGTACAATCATAAGGAGTTTTTGTCTTAAACCTCAATTTTGTCATTGCACATTTAACCCATTATAACTCACACATACAATGTGATGCTCAACTTAGCACTCGATCAAGTCCATGCTTTAGAGAATACAGAAAAATTCATAATAACAAAATCAAACGAATATATGTACACATATAAAACTGTAATTAACGATTAAATAGAAACACCTACTCAAAATGGAATGAGCCAAAAGAATCACAAAGCATTGTGTCTGTCTGCGTTAGAAATACGAAACACATATAAAGGGCCTCTCTCTCCAACACAAAACTCACCAAGAAAAATAAAATAAAATGGCGGGTGGTGGAAAGGTCTCCTTCAAAGTCACTCTAACCTCCGATCCGAAGCTCCCCTTCAAAGTGTTCGTATAACATAACCTCCTCAATTTCTATTCCAATTCCTATTTCGATTTTCCATAATTTTTTTTTATAATTCAATCAATTTTTTGTGATTTTTTTTTTAGGTTTAGCGTGCCGGAAGCAGCCCCTTTCACCGCCGTGCTGAAATTCGCGGCCGAGGAATTCAAAGTGCCTCCCCAAACCAGCGCTATCATCACCAACGGTAATTTGACTTCTGGGCTTTTGCATGTCGCTGTTGATTTCATTTTTGGCTCGTAAAGTTTGTGACTTTCTGATTTATGATTTGGGTTTTATTGGAAATTTCAATTGATTTTCTTGTGGAGTTTAGTGGGCATTGATCGGAATCGATAAGGGTTTTTGGTTTCTGGAAATTGGGCATCCCTTTTTTTGTGATCCAAAGTATGAGATTGCAATACGCTTATGAAGATTAGATCTTGTGGTCTTTTTAACTGACGGCTCGGACTTATAATTCATGTAGAGCAATAGCGGTATAAACCTCAACAAAAAGACCAAAATTTGAAATTAGGGAATGTATAGAGCTGAGGTAAGGAAATGGGGAATTGAATTCAGATGACATTCTCGAATTTGATATTAAAAAATGTTTCATCATTTGGTCTTATGGGATTGAGTTCACAAGAATTCCTCAAGAATATTAAGAGCGCATAATTTGTTCTGCTTCAACTGAAACGTAAATGAAATGTCCTACATTTTGTATGAAGTTGGAAGGATCAATGTGGCAGTTTGAAGTGCACCCAACACATACCAATATCTTAGTCCTTGTCACTTCAAGGGACAATGAGTTTTGTTTTTTTAGTTTAAATTGCTGTGCGATTTTTCCTATCCCAAGATCCAATCTGAAATTAGAATTGATACTGTCCAATCTTTGGACAATTGAAATTTTAACAAACAGTAAGATTTCTGTGAACAATAATAGCTTTAGCTTTTATTTGATAGACTCATAGAAGTAAATGTATGATAGAATCACAAGGGACGGTATAGATTTATGCAACGTACTTTGCAAGACCTCTCAATTTCCAGGTTATCATTGCCTTGGGTGTGGAGATGTTGTTTCTTATTTCTCACTTGTTTGTTATTATTTGTGTAGATGGTGTCGGAATCAATCCTCAGCAAAGCGCAGGTATGCCCGTGCTTTACTTTTGTTGCTGTAATTTTAAGTTATCTATTCATTTTTGTGCTATTGTATAATTTTGTACCCTAGTGAACATTTTAGATCCATTCTATAGATTTTTGGGGGAAGTTGAGATTCCACCCCAAAACTAATTGGTAATTTGGGTAGTGGCCCAACTAGCCCTTGCAAGGTTTCTTAACTTTCCAATGTGGGACACATCTTCACAATAAACCCTACCAATTTGATCTCAGAATTAGTGTTTGATATGACGTTAGTTTGACATGAAAGTGTGTACAATTCCTTGTCCCCATCTGCATCTCCTAGCAGGGGGTAGGGAAACGTTTCATGTAAGTTCTTCTGCTGCGAGTCTGTCTGTTGCTTCTGTATCATTCTTTGCTTATCAAATAGGGCCCATTGGAACAAAATATATAAAACTTAAAACCTATCGTCGCAGGATAATTATCAGCAGTCGACTTCAAAACTAGTAGGGGTATAAATAGGAGTTCAAGGATTCTCGTTATGAAGAATATTTAGTTGTGCTTAGTTTCAATGCTATGATGTATGCTATGATGTATGTTCATGTACACAAAAAAACAAATGTCGCTATGTGCACTCTCCAAACAGATAGATATTAAACTGTCAATTAGAATAATTGTGGTACTGAATTCATCATTATTGTTAGCATGGATTAGACCCTTGGTTTCACACAACCTTTGACTGGCTTTCTCAGGGAATGTATTCCTCAAGCATGGTTCTGAACTACGCCTGATTCCTCGAGATAGGGTTGGGGCTTTTGGAACAATGGACGCTGCATTACAATCAAACTGAAGAGATTGGTCTACTTCTGGTTGCGGTTCTATTCCCTTTTTATGATCTTGTACCTTATTAAGTTGGGAGGATTTTCAAACTTTAGTTGACGATTGAACGACATAGCAGGTGAGTGTAATAGATGCTCTTAAATAATATTGAAAATTTGAAAGGATAATATTACAGTTCTGTTGTTTTTGTTGTAGATTCATCTGTGGTTTCTGTTGGAGATGAATCTCTCCTGCATGCTTTAGAAGTAAGAACATATATAGCGTCTTTTACCCCCGAAATCTTTGGTGATCCCGGGGATTGCTCGGGAACAATCTGGTACCCCTTTTTCTATAGAGATACCACTAGACTTTCCGAAGCCACCTTATACATGCTCAGTTTGGCTGGGCTTGGGCTGCAGTGTTTGTGGTCTGGGCAGATCATTGCTTGTAGGGCCAAACCAGCTGGGCACGGGTTCAGTGTGTTTTAGATACTCTAAGTTGACTAAGGGCTCGTTTATAAGTTCTCTTAAAATGACTGGAAGCGCTTTTAGTGAAAATATTTTTGAAACTAATCCTTAGTAAAAATTCATGTGAATCTTGGAAAGCACTTTTAAGTGTTTTTGAAACTGAAAATCAAAATTTCATAAAAACACTTTCAATCATTTTAAAAATACTTTGAAACGAGCCCTAAAGTAGTGTGTTTGCTTTCTAGACCAAAAATTGAATCATTTCATGTAGTGTAGATTAGATAGGATTAGGTTAAAAAAAATATTATCTGAAAAGGATCCAGTGAAGATTACAAATCTGGGAGCTTTGATGGAACTCATCTACAAACTTCACCCCTTTTTTCTTTTAAGTGCTTATTGAAATTTGAACAGGCTTGCCCAAAAATTTAGTATGTATTATTTAATTCTAGCCAACCAAATTGAACACCAAAATCCCCTATATTGTTTTGATGATGAGTCAAGTTGAGATTTTTTGGACTCAAATGAAAGCTGGGATTTGAACTTGGGAATCTTTAGAAAAAAGAATCAAGATTGGGTGTCATTGAACCAAACAATCATCGTCTCTCGACTTTTAAAACTCGTCAACACAAATATCTCGAGTGCTAGTCCAAAGGCCACGAGTTTCTAAAATGGAAGGTAGGACGTCTCTCAAGAGACAAGGACAAATGCATTTAGATCTGCATCTAACAAGAGAGCTCTTGGATTTACTTGTCTCCCTTAACCAGCTTTGTAAGTTTATGCACATCAATGGCATCCATGGCTAATAGCAATGGCAGCCCCACCACCTCCACAGATACCATTTTGGCATTGCCTATTGAGGAAGATATTGATGCAACGTGCAGGAAACTGCCTGGAATAGTAAAGATTAAGACATTTATGGACCCTTCCTTTGGTGCATTTGGTCTGCCTACAACCTCCTAACTCCTCCTAAGTTAACATGTTTGGATTTACCCGTTTGAGTTTTGGTAGATATTCGTCTGTGAATGGTACTTTAAGTGGGGTTGAACTTTTTTGTCACTTTATACTTCATTTTCAATTTGGAGAGATATACGCAAACCCGCTTTATGCTTGTTTTGTTGGGCAAACATTGCATTGATTATCAAATTCTAAATTTAACAGATGTTAAGTTCGAATCTTATAAACGACATGTGTGGAATAAAAAAAGAAATATCAATATTTGTGAACTTTGCAGAATCTTTAGTTCTGCCATTCACGAAACTCACTTTGTTTCAACTTTATATATCAACTAGCATGTCAGTATTTTTTTTCTTTATCCAAACAATATTGAACAAGCAGAATCGAACTTGGAATATGTCATAGTTTATATACGTGATGATCAAAACTCAATCATAAACTAGCTTTGTGTTAGTAGATCTCGACATTCGATTTACTCTACACAAGTGGGTAGCTACAGCAACCAGTCCATTGATGAACTACAAAGTATTTACTCATAGCGTGGGGCAAGCTCTTCATTCATGTATATATAATAAACACTTGTGGTACATGTCCATTATGTATTTACAATTTTAATTATTTATACGCATATTCATCTGTAATTGGATAAAAACAGGAACGGTTGCAATTTACTACGTTAAAAGTATTGTTTTACTCTTTTTTCGTGAAAAGTTTAATCTATGAAATAATAGGCCACAGGGGCAGAATAGTCACAAGAGGGTCCCACGGATCAAGGTTGTGGTGGCATCCCATCACGTGGGAATTCGTTGAAAGCTTAAAAGGTGAAAAGTGTTTCGAGAAGTCTCCGGTTGGAGCACTTTGTCGTGGATGGAATGAACTTAAATTTACCGGACTACCATGTACCCAATAAGTTGGTCGTCCAAATGTCGATGGCATTTGGTAAACTTATACAAATTAATCTCTGTGCTAATCCAATCGGGTTTATTAGGTGTCCTGTCCCTAATATTGTTTTTAAGATTGTTTTTAGAGTGGGTAATATTAAGGAGATCGAATTTTCTATATCAAATTTGAAAATCAAAAGTTGTGGTTGTCGATGATCAGATTATTAACTAAATGTCGATCAACATGTTTGTTTCTAATTGGTGACACATCATTCGATTTACAATTTGATTTGAAAATTTGCTCTCCTTAACATTAAGCGAGAATTGGTCCCTAAATTTTTACTACGGTTTAATTTTCGTTCATCAATTGCCACTTAATACTATAGTCTACTAGTACTCCTCTTCACTTATAAGTAAGAGGTCTTATACTCGATTTTCACCAAAAGTCAATTCGAACTATATTATTACAAACCTATTGTGAAGCTTAGTTTACTCACATACTCTCTCAGAATAGAAAAGATCATTTGTTTAAATTAAAAAAAATTCATTTACCAATTAAAAATTTGATAATTTTTTTATTCTAAATTTTATTTAACGTAGAAAATTAGTCCATCTGTGAGGTTGCAGACACGGAGGCATTTGGTGGGGAGGAATGGGGCGGAGGGGAGAGAGGTCTAGGTATGATTTTTTATTTTAAATCTTAGTGCCACGCAAGCTCAATAACAGAAAACGGAACAGAGTTAGAATGGAAAGATAATTCTCTAAATTTTTTCAAATTCAAGGATGAAAGTTGTTAATTCACGGACGAAATTTGAACTATATTAAAAGTTGAAGGATTAGTTTTGTAGTTTACTCTTGTTTATAAAAAATAAACAATCTTAAAAATTCAATTTGTGACAAAAAAATAAATCTTAAAAAATTCAATAAAACAGTGGAGATTGCACATTCCAGGTTCCAACTTGTTTGGATAACTAAATCCTCCCCATACTTTATCTTCTGCATTTGTAAACACTTTTTCAAATTAAAGGGGTTATCTGCCTTCTTAATCTATGTGTTTCAATTTGGTTAATGTGTTTCAATTTGTTAATCAGTTTATAGTAATTTTTGTTTATTTTGATTACTAATATACACACGTAGTTATCAACGCATCAAGTAGATAACGAACATACAAAAGGAACTAAATTAGTCACCTCCTCCACTCTGACATACGAACCCCTTGTGATGAAATATCCCAAATGGTCCCAAATAATTTCAAATATGTTTTTCATCTTGAATTAGGCATCATCAGTTAGTGGCCCCCTAGGTTTTGTTTGTGTTGTTCCAATTTTTGGGGTGAAGCCAAATTGCTTACCCACCACTCACCACTACATATAGGTATACTTAGTGAACCTAAATACCTTTTGAAAACCAATTAAACTGCGAGAATGTGAAAAATATGTCTCATATCGAGAGTTTATCAAATTTTACATGTACTTACAGAGAGTTGTTAACTGATTTTATAACCGTACATCAATTTCTGCTTATGAGTGGTATTAATCTATGCACGACTACAAATTAGAAATTAACCCGAGTGGTTTATAAGTTTGTAATTAGTTACATTTCTTTCCAAATAATAACAGTTTGTGATATTTTTGTATTAAAATCTTGACTTAGAATTCCCCATTTAACAATATTGGATAGTGATGGAGTCACTGAGAATTCTGTGGTGCCCGATCTTTGCCTAATAGAAATGGCATGCGCATGAAAGGGACGGTATACAAAAGCATATTAATAGTTAAATACATCCCACGCCTAAGCGCGAGTGTCAATTGTGGTACGTTCCACTAGGGCACACCGATTTGGACTTTAATTTTTGTCGATGGTGAGCCGAGTTGATGTGACAAGTCATGTGGCAAAAGCATTCGAAGTTGGTTATGGAAGAGAAAAACTTACAAGTACCGGGAGATTTACTTTCTTTCTCTGTCGACATCTTCCATTCGAAGTTCGTTAAGTAAGTATTTCTCTAGAAGAAGTGTCTGCTTAGCTCAAGTCCACCCATGACTCCCACATAAAGTTTTGCACACACCTAATTTTAGGATAGAAGTGATTTCTGCACATGCATGTCTTATTTATTCTTGTCAATTAATTCTCATTTCACTTATTCAATCATATGTCAAAAAGAAACATGGGAATGCAAAATAAAAAACAAGTGTGTGAAAATCAAGTAACTTCGAAGATTTTCATGAAGAGTTGAATGGTAATAGATCAAGAGTTACCGAGAATATGTGGGAAGAATTGTTATATAATTAGAATAGAAAATTACATTAATATAATTACAGAGAAGATTTTGGATTAACCAATTCTATTCTAACCTTCCCCCCCCCCCCCCCAACCCTCTTGCGCAAACTAGATAAGCCTGATCAGACGAGCTTGGAGTAAAGAACACCATGGTGAGGCTAGTGGAGAGCTTTGGTAACAAATTCTATTCCAACACTAAGGAATCTGATTCTGACTCCCCATCATTCCAATTCCTCCTCAATTCAATCCCTCTTAATCTAATTAAGGATTAGTAAATGAGCCATAAATTCCACAACATATAAGGAGTTGAGACAATCACCTTGTTGCCAATTGGTTTTGGGATAAACTTCTAGTATAAGCGGGCATGTGAGGATGCGGATAACATCTTCCTAAAAAATGAACATTGTTATGTAATGAGTTAACTTATGCATCCTTACATGATGATATGTTATCATTTCATCGTATAGAAGTAAAAGAAAAAAAAAATTACTTGTTCGATTTGTTTAATACATATGAATGATTAAACAGTCTTGAAATTAAATAATTTTTGTAGAGATGATCTTTAATATTCGGTAAAGAGAATAAACAATTATGAGAAATAATCTTATGTCATTATGTAAAAATGAATGACTTATTATCTCTAATGTAATTCTTCTTCCATTATACGTACAATTGAGTGGTTCGAAAAATCAACAATTATATCATGCATATAAGGATATAATGAATCTTTACAACAGTTAAGTTTTACATAAAACTCGTAACATTGTGTACAACTTAATGAATCTTTACAACAGTTAACTCTTGCATAAAACTCGTAATACTGTGTAAGACATAGCATTGAAACTAAATACATGTAATTAGCCAAATGGTATCTCCATAGATTTGGAACTATGTACTGTGGATTCAAATTTCCGCCATCTTCTATTTTGACGAAAATGCACATGCAAAATAATAACACTTAAGATTAAGGTCAAAAGTCTCATGCGCCCATGATGAATTTTGGGGGGGGGGGGAGCTTTGGCCGAAGAATCTCTAATGCCAAAGTTAGAATTCTGAAAAGAATGTGTTTAGGAGTTTATGGGTAGCAAATGGCTTAACTTTTTAGTGGGATAATAGGGCTATTTATAGGGGAGTGGCCAACCCTATTTGGAGAATAGTGGTCAACCATATATGGTGTAATTGGGTGAATAATTGCAAGATATTATGTGAAATAATATCTTGCAATTAACATGACAATTAATCCTAATTTAAATAGAAAATTTGGGAGTTACCTTTTGAATAAGGATTTGATGAAGAGTGATGAGAGTGATTTGAATAAATACCATTTTGATCACCTTTGACTCTTACTTGATTGAACCGTTATTGTTCGTTGCATGCGCGTGGGAATCTCGTTGTGCCTAGAGGGTAATTTTGTCTTTTTAACCCCAAAAGTCCACGTGTCACCTCCTCCATAATTTTCTTGATTATTTTTGGCTCCACAAATGCCCCCACGCCTATTGGGCTACTCACAGGAAAGGGCAGCATGTGTAGAGATCTTTCCTTGCTTTAGGAAACATAAGATTGTTTCCTATTTTGATCTAGATTCTCACTTTAACTTGGAATTAGATTCTTCTAGAAAGGGAAGTAAATCGCCATCAAAGCCTATTTAAGCCTACCTTAAGTAGGAGATTAAATCAACTTCGAAGGGCAATTATTTATCCCTACAAGAAAGAGAGAAAGCTAGATGATATTTGTTCCCTCCTCCCCTAGCATTCTTCTTCGCTTGCCCGTGTAAAGAATCGTCTTCAGTTGATTTATTTGTCTTCTCTACGCCACACCAAAGTAAGAAAAAATTAATTTTCCTTGTCATCTTCTTAGATGGTGCTGTTGCAGGGCAGCCATCGGGGTGGTGCGGCACGTCGGCTGGTAGAGGTCAAAAATCGCTCGGCATGGGCCGAGGAGGTGGTGTGGCAAAAACCACGACTTAGGCTACTCAGCTTGGCTAAAGCCATGGGCATCTGTGCGGTTAGGCCATGACTTGAGGCATTGAGGCGCAATGTTAGGCGAGCTGCATGGCTCAAGCCTTATAGGCTCTTGGACCTGACACGGGGCAGAGCGATGATTAAGAGAAATGATGAGGTCGTGAGCCTCCTAGGCTGTTGGATTCTGGGCATGCAAGCTTTTTGCCTGCTAGTGCGAGACAGAAGAATGAGGGAAAAGCCAGCATATGTTGAGCTCCCCTGTTGTCTAGTTGAGTTGAGAAAGATAAGTCGCATGGCATGGTTCATGGGCAATCGAGGTTGATTTTTAGGTTGCTTTATGCTTGCTGAGTTGCTTTCTAATTTGTTGAATGTCTTATTCTGTCTAGATTTAGAATTTGGCTCAACTCCCAAAACTTCTCCAAATATGAAGAATGTACACATTGTTTTAGGTATCCCTGCCGAGTACCATGAATGGCGTTGCCCCAAACAGAGGAGATAAAGTGGATCAAGGTAAAGGCATTGGCTCGTCTGATCACTATCGTGGAGCCTACTGTGAATGAATGTGGAAATAAGAGATTTTCCCCGCCTACTAAAAAGATGTTGGTTGAGAAAAAACTAAAGACTTCCTCCGCTGCTCGTAAAGGTCCGCCTGCCGTCGAGAGGTTTATGATTAACTTAACTGCTTCCAAGGGGAAGAAAGATGAGGCTGCTAGATTTGAGCCTATGACACCTACCATGCCGAAGATGACTAGTACAATTGATGAGGATTGCTTAGTGTAGAGGTTCTCTAGTGCCCTCATTGCCGAACTGTGTACCAAAACGTCCGTTGGGAGCTTAGTTTAGTTCACCTTTGGAAAGTCTTGCTACTATAAAGAGCGATAAGGTGGACCTTGTTGCTAAAGTGGCAATAAGGCCTACTCTTCTTGCTACTGAGACTTATTCACTTATTAAGAAAGAAGAGACTGCTCGTGTGGGCAATTGTGAGAAATCCACCAAGTCTGTTTCTCGAGAGTCAGTTAAGATATGTGCGCTTTTGAAGCCAGATCTGCTTGAAGATATAGACACGTGTGCCAAGCTTGTTGATGGCGTTAGAGGGGTTGTTTGCCCAAGTTCCTTGGTGAAGCATACAACCCAATATAGTAGAACTCTTTTACTTGCCATGATGCAGAAAACAGTAATTCTAGTAGCCAAGTCTATGCTCATTGACCAAGAGGATACCAAGGCTGCCAAGAAGATGGCAACGATTATAGCAACTAAGGCTTATTCTTCTACTGAGAATATCAAGAGGTTGGAATCTGAGTTCATCGCTTTGAAAGGTCAAATATCTCTGCCCCACTTTTCTACAGCTTAAGATTGCACATTAGGAGATCGTTGACTTGAAGACTAAGCTTGACGCGATCCAAGTTAAGCATAGAAGTGCAGAGAATGAGATTGGTCTTGGCCTACTTGAGGAGTACGAGAAATTGAAAGGTAAAGAGGTTAGGCTCGAGGTTTCACTTGTCCAGCGTCAGACCGATTTCTACAAGTTAGGCTATGTAGACCTGTTCGGTAGGCCGTCTGACTTTGTGTTTGTTGGGAAAAACTTCGAGACCTTCTCTATTTCTCCAAAATACTTGCTTGCCTTTAATTTTGAGGCTTCCATTGGTGAAGTAGTCAAAGAAGTTGGTGCCCAAGCTATGGCAACCAGGGGTGAAGCGTTGGATGATGCCGCTGCTGAGAGTGTGGCGACTGCTGAAGGTGTGGCGACCGAGTAATTGGGGGATGTCCAAGCTGCTGAAGAGTAGTCTTCTAGGTAGCCTTTAGAATTTTCTTTATTTTCCTTGTTGCTTTTTACTTCACTTGAACTTCATCGGCCTTTGCTATTTGTTTATTAATTTTGCTAGAAAATTTGATAAACTTGCTTCCTTCGCTTTTCTTCATCTTCGTTTCTTTTGTTTACACCTACCAACCTTTGACCTTTAGACCAGCGGCAGACATACTGCTTTTTTATAAGCAGATAGGCCCACATAGCCTATATAGCCATAGGTTTTGATGTAGAACATTTGCAAAGTTGTTACCCATAAGGTCGGCAGCCAGACACCTTATTTATAGAAGCAGATAAGTTCGCATGACCACTTGGCTATTAACTTTGGCTTTCTTCAATCCTTTAAGCTGTGTGGCCTGCATTACAACATATTAAAGATTTATGGGACATGAAATCTGAAAGAACTCATTACCCTTTATGTAACTAATTTCGTGGGTTGCGTAGCAAGTATCACAACACTTTAAGAGATGAAGCTTCTTGACTGCGTACCATGTCATCAATGGATAAAGTTTCATATGTGCACGCTAACTGTTTAACCTTTCACAAAAATTACAGTTGTATAAGTTTAGCGCAGCTTACTGCTCGAAGGGCAATGTGTAGGTAGTCTTTTGGAAACCATAGGCTACCCTAATGCACTTGGTAGCAGCTTTAGGGTTCTATTGCAGTTATCCATAAAGCGTACCACGTAATGTGCCTCATTCGTCTCTGAGGCCCGGTTCCCTGCAGATTAGGCCAAAGACCAAAAATGTTTCAGTTAGCAAAGCTTTGAAAAAGACCGTTGTGGTTATTTCTAGGAATCCCGGTATAAGCCATCATGCACCTAGTTACACCAGGGCAGCCCAACTCATCCACGTTTGGATATTCGGAGTGTATAGTTCATCATCTCGCATCAGAAAGTAAACTCATGCGGGTGTCGGAGGCTTAGTTTACCCTTTCACACTGGAGAGGATGGTTAGTCCCCAAAGGGTGCAGTTCATGTGATAAGTCCTAAAAAATGACACGATCTTCAATGAGAAACATGAGTGATCAGTTGTTGTAGGCATACAATCGAGCTAAGCTTGTGAATGACTTCTTTGATCTTCAAAGAAATGTACCAACTTTGTAAAATGTAGAAATTGAATGACAACTGAATAGTCATCGGCTTGCAAAGTGGTTCCCGTCGAGCTGCTTGAGTCTTCGGGCTTTGATGTAGCGGGAGGTCACGCATAGTACTTCCTCAGATTGTAGGCATTCCACTGGTTTTCAATCCGTTTATCGTTCATGGTAGCAAGGGTGTAGCTACCCTTGCCGCCTACTTTGCTGATCTTATACGGACATTCCTAGATAGGATCCATCTTTTTTTAGCCTTCTCTACGGGCAATGATTAAGGTTTTTCTTAAGACTATATCTTCGGACTGAAACTGCCTGATCTTGGCCCTTTTGTTGTAGCTGGAGAGGAGCTGCTACTGGTAGGCTGCAATGCAGGTGATGACCTTCTCGCGTTCTTTCTCTGCCAGATCTAAGTTTGTGGCTATCTCATTTCTATTATGATCGATGCTTGGCAGTAAAGTGCTGATACTTGGCATGATGACATAGGGAAGAATAATGGCTATGAGTCTCACTGGTTGTTCATCGTTTGGTTGTCTAATATGCTCATAGATATTTGGAAAGTTTATCTGGCCATTTTCCCTTCTTGTCGGAGAGGGATTTCTTAAGGCAGTCGAGAATCGTCTTGTTGGATGTTTTGGCCTACCCATTGCCTTGAGGATACCTCAATGTGGACACGTGCTTCTTGACACCATATTTTTGGAAGAACGTTGCCAAATCTTTGCCTACCAATTGCGGGCCGTTGTTTGTGATGATGGACTGAAGGATGCCAAATCAACAGATGATGTTTCTCCATATGAAGCACTCTATGTCCGTCTGAGTTGTGGTTGTCATTGGCTCTACTTCCACCCACTTGGTGAAGTAGTTAATTGCCACGATCATCATGCATCTGCCCCTAGCAGCGGATTAGCCCTACCAAGTCTATTACCTACTGCATAAACAGCCAAGGATTTGTCTGCAGGTGTAGTTCGTTGGCAAACAGTGCTGGTACCGGCTTGTAGCATTGGCAACGGTCGCACTTTTGTACTAACTTATTAGCGTCATGATGCATAATAGGCCAGTAGTAACTTGCATTAAGAGCCTTATGTGCAAAGGATCGGCCTTCGGAATGATTTCCACAAACTCCTTCGTGGATTGAACTTAGAACCTTTAGGTCGTCGAGAAACACTAGGCAACGGAGATGTGGTTTAGTGCAGAATCTTCAAACGAGAATGTTGTTCCACATATAGTAACGTGCTGCCTTCATTTGGAGTTTCCTAGACTCCAATCTTTCCATGGAGAGTGTGCCATTGATCAAGTAGTCTATAATGGAATCTTACTAGTTTGGAGTTGTACTAACCTGTGACACCTTAGCTGTTGGCTTCGCCTCTATGCTTCGTTTGTCCAGATACTCAACCGAAGTAAAGCGTTTAAGTTGATGGTCGAGGGCCGAGCCTAGGCCGGCAAGCGCGTTCGCGTGGGCATTATTTGCCCATAAAACTTGAGTGAGGGTGTAAGTCTAAAACGTCTCAAGCAGCTTTCGTACCTTCTCTAGGTATTGCGCCATCTTCGGATGATTTACAGTGTATTCCCTGGTAGTCTGGTTGGTGATTAGCTGGGAATCGAAATAAACAATGAGCTTTTTCACCTCCAAGTCTTTTGACATTTGAAGGCCTATTAGTAAAGCCTTGTATTATGCTCCGTCGTTGAATACTTTGAAGTCTAAAGAGTCGCAGACATAATCGGCATGGCAAGAAGCTGCGGAGCTTGAATCGGGGGTGGCAAAGAGCCACGGAGTATGACTTTCACGATCGAGAGCCGTGATGGAAGGAATGGGGCATGGGCCCTACATGGCACACAGCCTAAACCACAAAAGACAGAACAAGAATAAATATTATCTCCCGTAAATACGAAATTACCAAAACATCCTTCACGTTCGTTGTTAAATTATTGTCGTAACACCAAATTCGATTCCGCTTGCGCCCACGCGTTCGTAGCGATGAGCACTATACAAATACGCTAATAAAATTAGGCATACGTCTCTCTAAACAATGGTGAACGAAAGTCAAAATCCTTGCCTTCAGGGGCATTTTCATCAATTCACACTTTTAAAATTTATAAAATTGTAGAATTAAGGATGGGTTGTCACAAGAGCTACTTATATGAAGGGGGCACTAGTGTGTCATCAATTTTTAATAGGATGCCTCTTATATTAAAAAAAAATTATATATATATATATATATATAAGTTACTTTTTGGTTACATGTGATTGAAAAAATACGTGTTTATTCACTTTTTATTTTGATGTCACAAGTAAAAAACAAATGAATGTACATTTAGTTTCTTAATTTTAATGCTTGATATCAAATTCAATGCTAAAGAACCACGAATAATTAGTTATCAAGTGATTAATAAAACGAGATTATCCTTAATTAATTATATGATATTGTTTTATATATGGTGGAATTTTAACAGTAAAATATAGTATCTAAATTTTCTGACATGTAAGTCCAGTACTGATGGGTCGGCTTTGCTTGTTGGCTTAAATGGCTGAAGGCTTGCTGGTGGATGGAACCATCCAAGTCACTAGATTAAACACTCCATTATTTGCAGAACACGCATTTAATAGAGTCGGATTCTCTCTTCTCATATTCTCCTTCCCTTCCTCTCGTTCTCTCAAACTTAGCTTTTTGCTTGTATAAAAAAAAATTAACAAAAAATGTTGACGTGGTTAATCGTAATTATTCAAATAGGAGGAGAGAAAATGAAAGATAGATTAGAAGAGGAGAGAATCTTACTCCTTTTCTATTTCTATGATCCCATTTTAGAGCAAGGCCAAAATGTAGATCTCATTTTACATGATAAATAAGAAAATCAAAATAAAACAATTCAAAATTTAATTAAGTTTTGAGTTGGTACAGATTTGAAGTTTAGGTCCTTTACTTACTTCAATGATTGCTTTTTTGTTTTGTTCAATTACTTCAATCATCTCATGTTACTTGAAATGAAGCTCATGAAGAATCTTATTGGTATTGTTGGTTTTATTCTATCAACTAAATCACTTTTGAAGCTTATGGCACATCATTTTACTTTCGAGTCGAAGTGGAACCAAACTAGTTATATTATTTGATAACGTTTTTTTGGTTTAGAATGTAAATTAGGCTTAATCAAGACACGCACAACCCAATTTTTTCGGTTTATAGTTCTATAGTAAAAAAATGTTAACCTCGATGATAGGATATAAGATTTATATTGATCAATCGACAAAACTAGAAGAAGATAATGCAGATGTGAGAATCAAATCTGAAATAAAGATGAATTGCAGCTCATTGAGCTGTATTTCTGATTGCCAAGTCAAATGCGCATCATCTTTAAACCTCACAAAATACAAAATGGTTGAAACATTGTGAAAATGAAACCCGTATCATATCTCCCCAGATTTGTAGCATATTTAGAAACTTGAAAAAGAACCAAACACATTAGGACGATACAAAGCTTTCAAAGTTTCGTTTTACTTGGGAAAGAAAACTTTGGAAATTAATAGGATTGAATTGACTGAGAAAGACAATAATAGCCATCTTTACTAATGAATTTTTAATAGGATGCCTCTTATATTAAAAAAAAAAAAGAATATATATATATATGAGTTACTTTTTGGTTACCGGTGATTGAAAAAATACGTGTTTATTCACTTTTTATTTTGATGTCACAAGTAAAAAACAAATGAATGTACATTTAGTTTCTTAATTTTAATGCTTGATATCAAATTCAATGCTAAAGAACCACGAATAATTAGTTATCAAGTGATTAATAAAACGAGATTATCCTTAATTAATTATATGATATTGTTTTATATATGGTGGAATTTTAACAGTAAAATATAGTATCTAAAATATAGTATCTAAATTTTCTAAAATGTAAGTCCAGTACTGATGGCTTTGGTTATTGGCTTAAATGGCTGAAGGCTTGCTGGTGGAGGGAACCATCCAAGTCACTAGATTGAACACTCCATTATTTGCAGAACACGCATTTAATAGAGTCGGATTCTCCCTTCTCATATTCTCCTTCCCTTCCTCTCTTTCTCTCAAACTTAGCTTTTTGCTTGTATAAAAAAAAATTAACAAAAAATGTTGACGTGGTTAATCATAATCATTCAAATAGGACGAGAGGAAAGGAAAGATAGATTAGGAGAGGAGAGAATCTTACTCATTTTCTATTTCTCTGATTATTATGATCCCATTTTAGAGCAAGGCCAAAATGTAGATCTCATTTTACATGATAAATAAGAAAATCAAAATAAAACAATTCAAAATTTAATTAAGTTTTGAGTTGGTACAGATTTGAAGTTTAGGTCTTTTCTTACTTCAGTGATTTCTTTTTTGTTTTGTTCAATTACTTCAATCATCTCATGTTACTTGAAATGAAGCTCATGAAGAATCTTATTGGTATTGTTGGTTTTATTCTATCAACTAAATCACTTTTGAAGCTTATGGCGCATCATTCTACTTTCGAGTCGAAGTGGAACCAAACCAGTTATATTATTTGATAACGTTTTTTTGGTTTAGGATGTAAATTAGGCTTAATCAAGACACGTACATCCCAATTCTTTCGGTTTATATTTCTATAGTAAAAAAACGTTAACCTCGATGATACGATATAAGATTTATATTGATCAATCGACAAAACTAGAAGAAGATAATGCAGATGTGAGAATCAAATCTGAAACAAAGATGAATTGCAGCTCATTGAGCTGTATTTCTGATTGCCAAGTCAAATGCGCATCATCTTTAAACCTCACAAAATACAAAATGGTTGAAACATTGTGAAAATGAAACCCTTATCATATCTCCCCAGATTTGTAGCATATTTAGAAACTTGAAAAAGAACCAAACACATTAGGACGATACAGAGCCTTCAAAGTTTCGTTTTACTTGGGAAAGAGCTTTCAAAGTTTTACTTGGGAAAGAACTTTGGAAATTAATAGGATTGCATTGACTGAGAAAGACAATAATAGCCATCTTTACTAATGAACTTTATTCTGCCCTGGTGTTCCGTGGCCTTTAGGTACCGTTTGGTACGTGGGACGGGACAGAACAGGGTAGGACAAGGCGTTCCGTCCCACGTTTGGTGCGCCTAAAACGGGTGGAACGAGCTGTTCCATGAGACGAGTTTTGGGTGAATTTTCGTTCCACCTCACCCCCTGGAACGACTCGTTCCACATTCGTGGAACACAAAATTATAACCTCTCCGTCTCCTTCTTCTTCCTCCTTGTTTCCATCCGAGGGCATCTTTGCTCCCGCTCCGTTCCGTTCCGTCCTGTCCTGTCCCGTCCCGTCCCATTCCGTTCCGTCCCGTCCTGTCTGCATACCAAACAGTATGCACTATTTGGTAGGATTATAGGAGCACTCATTATTTGGTAGGATTATAGGAGCACTCATTATGTGGGTGGCTTGCCCACCCCAATTTTCCGTTCATTCTTTGGGTTCATTAGATTTTCTTCTGGATGGTGTTGGCTTTGTGCGGGTGCTGTGGTAGGCTTAGAGGAGGCGGCATTTTTCTTGTTTTAGGTCTAGAGTTTTTAGTTTAGAATTTGTTGTGGACTCTCTCTTGATTGGCCATTTTTATTGTATTTTCTCTTGAAGTTGGGTTGTGCTTTTGCTTATTTGTTCTGAGCTGCCTTTCTTTTTGGCTTTCCTTAAATTGTAATAGCCATTTTGATTAATGAATTTTATTATCTTTGACAAAAAAATAAAAACAATAAAGAGATTACTTTTTTTTTTTTGAAACCAAGAACCATATCATAAAAAGGCCTACAGAGAGGCAAACATAATAACAATACTAAGCAGTGTCAAGGGAAACCACAACGACCCCTCCACCAAGTAGAGGCGTCATCCCCATCACCACCATAACCCATTAATGAGGGCACGGTAATCCGTCATTGTTCAATACATAGACCAACGAAGATGGGGGCCTAACGACCCAAACGACATCACTCATCTCCGAAAAACCAATCGATGCAATCTTGTGAGCCACGCCATTAGCAGACCGTGGCACCCAAGACCATCGGCAATCAATGAATTCCCCCCCCCCCAACTGTTTAACCCGAGCCAGCACCGGGTATGCCTCCTAACTACCCATAGTCAGCGAGCTAGAAAGACATTTAATCGCATCCAAGGAGTCCGATTCCAGAATTACATACCTTACACCCAACTCTGCACCTAGCCTGCACCCGTGCAACAACGCATAAGCCTCCGCTGCTGCAGCAGAAGGAGCAGTAATAGGATGCCGCGCAGCAGCCACGAACTTACTCTCCAAGTCCCTCACAATCAATCCAACAAAACCCATCTTTGATGCCTTGGACCAGCTAGCATCCACATTAATCTTCACAAAAGGGTAGGCCGGAGCACACCATCTAGTAACCTGAAAGTTCCTCCTGCCGTCGCCCCCTCCTCTATCCCCAGCCTTTGCCTTTGCACCAAAAACCGAACTCACCGCCGCAGAGACAGCAACCAGGACCTTTAACGGGTTAATGGGCACCCCTTTGAAAACAAAATCACAGCGAGCCTTCCATATGCACCAACAGGTAAAAACAATATAAGATTGTCTCCACATTATATCTCCAGAGTTGCATAAATTCGGAGAGAAAACCCCCTGAATCCAGTCCGACCAAGAAGGGAGAGAAAGACGATCCATTTTATAACCCAATGCCCCTCCAAACCAAATTGGCTCAACCCAAGAGCAGGAAAGGAAAATGTGCTCAATGGTTTCATCATGGCAGCAGCAAATAGGACAAGTAGAGGTTTGAGAGGACCTTCGTCGGAACAGTGCATCCCGAGTAGGAAGACAATTGTGAACAGTAAGCCACAAGAAATGCCGCAACTTGGGGGGCACCTCCAGCTTCCAAATCCCCTTCCAAAACGCTTTGGGAACCCCACGAACAGAAGGCCGACGCAAATCCCTTCTCGCCAGCGATCTTTCTTGCAGCCATCTGTATCCCGACTTGACCGAATAAGAACCGTTCTTACTCATATCCCATATAAGCCTATCTTTACGACTTAAATCTCCAAGAGGCGTCTCCTCAATAGCCTGCATAGCCTCCCCCGATATGAAAGGCTGTAAAAAGCTAATATTCCACCGCCCCGTCTCCGGACAGATAAGTGCACTGACCCTTAAACTGGGAGTAACCGCAACCTGGCCAACCGGCACCGGGTGTCCAAGGGGCAAGGATGGAAGCCACCTATCCTGCCACACCCGCACCTCCTGACCACCCAAAATCTGCCAATGGGAGCCCTCCCTAATCAAGTTCCTGCCACAGATGAGGCTGCTCCACGCCCAAGAGGCCCGCCCACCCTTCTTCGCATCCCAGATCGAGCTATGTGGAAAATACCGAGCCTTAATCACCTTAGCCCACAACAAATCCGGATCCGTGATTAAACGCCAGCACTGTTTAGCAAGCAGAGCATCATTAAATTCCTGAAAATTTCTGAAGCCTAAACCACCCATGTCTTTTGGCAAACCCAAAACCTCCTTTGAAACCCAGTGAATCTTGTGGGCTCCCTCCTTGCATCCCCACCAAAACCCAGCCACCAACGCATCCAATTCCTTACAAACAGCGGCTGGGAATTTGAAAATGCACATTGGGTATGCCGGGATAGCTTGGATAACAGCCTTAATTAAAACCTCTTTACCGGCACGGGAAAGGGTATTTTGTTTCCACCCTTGTAGCTTTTCCATAACTCTTCCTTTCACATAAGCAAGACCACGCTTTTTCGACCGACCCCATATGGTAGGGACCCCCAAATATGTTCCCGGATTGATTACTACCTTCATACCAAGGGCGTTCCCCATCTGATCAGCATTTACCTTCGGAACGTTAGCCCCAAAAAATACACTGGATTTCTCCAAATTTACCTTCTGCCCCGACGCCACACAAAAATTGTCCAGCAGATTTCTCAAATTCCGGCAGTTTTTCATATCAGCCCGCAAAAACAGTAGGGTATCATCCGCAAAGAAGAGGTGAGAAATCACGGGTCCTGATCCACCAATCTTAACACCCTCCAACCTACCTTGGTCCACCGCACCCTGAATCAGTTTGGATAGAACTTCCCCCACCAAAATAAATAAATAAGGAGAAAGAGGATCCCCCTGACGGAGACCCCGCGATGGAGCAAAAGACTTTCCAGCCTACCCATTTAGGAGAACAGCCAACTTCACAGACGAAACACAACCACTAATTAACGATCTCCAGCTACTGCAAAAACCCATTCTTTCCATTACCGCATCCAAAAAATCCCATTCAACCCTATCATACGCCTTCTGCATATCAAGTTTAATCCCCATTTCAAATCTATTCCGAGCTTTCCTTCCTTTCAGATAATGAAACATCTCATGGGCTATGCCAATACAATCCTGAATTTGTCTACCCGCCACAAAAGCATTCTGAGAAGGAGAGATAATTTTAGGTAATAATACCTTCAACCGGTTAGCAAGAATCTTTGACAGAATTTTGTACGAGTAGTTACACAGGCTAATCGGCCTGAATTGCGACACAACTTCCGGATTCGGGACTTTGGGAATCAGTACCACATGAGTCTGATTTATCAAACTCGAACCCGCAGCATCCTGAATCAAATCTCTAACCAAAGCAGAAACACCCTCCCTCACAATCTCCCAGTATGTCTGATAAAAGATCCCCTGGAAACCATCGGGGCCAGGAGCCTTAAGCCCTCCCATATTCCCAGCCGCCGCCTTTATCTCCTCCTCCGTGACTGGTGCAATTAGCGCCTCATTCATTTCTGGCGAGACCGAGGGATTAATGCAATCTAGCAGCGACCCCTAGTTACGATCCCCTGCCGAGCTAAAAACTGATGTGAAGTGATTATCCACCAATTGGCGCACCTGAGACGGACTCTCCACCCAGTTCCCATTCTCATCCCTAAGCTTCACTATCTTATTTCTCCTCCGCCTCTGAAGGGTTGAAGAATGAAAGAACTGAGTGTTAGCATCCCCCTCCCTCAACCATTTTACCCTCGATCGTTTGCACCAATAACTCTCCTCTTGGAGTCTTAACTCATCAATCCGCCTAGATATCTCCCTTATCTCATCATAGTTTGGACCCCAGTCCCGCTGGAGCAAATCTAACTGGGAAAGAAGATCATGGATCCTGCTACCTCGCCCCATAAACTTAGTGCGATTCCACCTGCTTAAACTATAGCGGCAATCGTTTAGAGATCTCACCCACCTATTCACAGGGCTGCCATTATGCCGCCGATCCCAGCACTTTGCCACCAAATTCTTACACTCTTCCTCCGAGACCCAATACGCCTCAAACCTGAACATCTTCCTTCCTTTCTGCCCTTCAATATTAGAAATAAGAATAACTGGGCAGTGGTCCGATGCTAAAACCGTTTCATGCATAACTTGGGAGTTCGGCCAGAGTTGTTGCCACTTCTCATTCGCCATGACCCTGTCTAACCTCTCCTCCACCCAATCCCCTTTTCTCATCCCTCTCCACGTAAAGGCCGGCCCATTGAAACCCAAGTCCATCAACTGAGAGGAAGACAGAAACTCTTCTAAGAACCTTGGCCTGTTGTACAAAACCTCAACTCCACCAGACTTCTCATGATCCCACAGGAATTCGTTGAAGTCCCCGCCACAAATCCAAGGAATGTCCGTGGGGGTAAAGTGGTTAACCATCCATTCCTAAAACAGATTTTTCTCAACTCTATACGGCGTTCCGTACACACCCGTAATCCGACTCCAATGCGTTTGCCCTTTAATTCTCATCACAGCATCAATAACATGCTTGGACGAAAAGATAATATTAACCTCCAGATTGTCCTCCCACCACAAGCTCAATCCTCCAGCGCTTCCAACTGGCGAAACATCAAAGCCATGAACATAACCCAATCTCCTACTCACCCCTAGAATTCTATGATCTTTCATCTTAGTCTCCGATAAAAAGATCATAGAGGGTCTCTTTTTGCGAATAAGCCCATGAAGAGCCCTGACTGTCGTGTTCGACCCTAGCCCACGACAGTTCCAGAAGATATAACTCATGGCTGGCCTGCGGCTGTTGAAGGCCAGCCGCCACCGCCCCGAGCCCCCTTGCCCGCCTTCCGTGTCGCCATCCTACCTTTATCAAAGTCCGACCCCCCTTCCATTACATCCTGTCTTCCAGTATTCTCACTTATTTCTTCCTTATTTTCCTCCACCGTACGGTTCGCGCTTTCCATCGTTAGCCCTCCATCCTTGCTGTTTAACCTCCTTCCTATCTCTGCCGCCCTACCTTGGCAGTTCTCCTCCGTAACCAGGCCCTTGAGTTTCTTCTGTGGAGCTTGAGTTAGCACCAAATCCTGGGCTTCCCCACTTCTTTTGCTGCCCCAGAGTGAGTCATCACCCTGGGCGGACAGAATATCATTGCCCCCCTGGACATCGCCCGATTGTCCTTCGCCCACTGTTTTGATGCTTTCCATTTCAGAGCAAGAAGACGAATCCTCTCCCTCCACCCGCATTCTTCTACGCCATTTTTTATTACCTGTGCCACGACTCTTAGATGCTCCCCCAATCTCAATGGTTTGATTACGCTCCATTCTTTGTAAGTTTGACATCCGTAATCTACCTTGATTTTGTGCAGACGTGAAACCCGGTCCGCGCACCGCCCCGGCCTGCCGGCGTTCCCCCCTACCCACACACTCCACTCTCGTTGGTATCACCACCTCTCTTATCGGCGGCGCCTTAATCCACTCTGCATACTCTACCTCCCCTTCTCCAGACATCTCAGCGGAGCATTCTGTATTGATATGCCCAATCCGTCCACACTTGTAGCAGAAATCTTGAAGCCGTTCATACCGAAATTCCACCCAGGTTTCCTTATTTGACTCCCTTCGAATCCAGCATCCCTTAAATAAAGGCTTCTCCGTATCAACTAAGATTCTTACTCGTACAAATCCACGAGCGTGTCCGGTATCCTCCATGGCTATAAATTGCCCAGCCTCTTTGATTACACGCTGAACGTTCTCAACAGAGGCTAAGCCCAGCGGAATTCCCCTTATTTGAGTCCAAAATGGAACAGCATTCAACTCCAGCTCCTCTAAGGCGAGCTCCGGAGGCCATTTCACGACCGAGAACACCTTCTTCATCACTGCCCAGGGGACCTGCTCAATGATCTTTGAAGCCACATCTTCATCTTTGACCGAAATAATAAAGACATTCTCCCTTACCCATTTTATTTCCACCTCACCCAATTCTTTCCAAGCCACTCTAAGAATATTCCTGACTCCCCATTTGTTCACTGGTTTCTGCGTAAAGACTTTCCCAACCAATTTAACTCCCTGCTCCATAGTTGATAACTCCAGTGTTTGGTTCAGTTGAACCACTAGTTCATCCACCCCACTAGTCGCCATCACCCTGAACACCGCTGCCCCACTCGCCCAGCCTGAGACGTAGAGAAACCTTTACTTTCTGTAAACAACCTCAGACCACACTTATAAGCCACCCAGTATACCAGCTGATTTCTTTCTTTCACTCGGCCAATTAGTCAACACATCGTTAGTATCCTCATAAATGCAACCAATCGACCAAACTTAATGCTGGTACACCACTCCTCCCCATCGCTGAAGCCCCCACCCCCCAAACAAAGTGGATCGGAGTTATCACCCCCGCTATAATCAAAAGTCTCAAAAGATCGATGGCATCGAAAGTCTCAAAAGCATTGTATAACTTTTCTACCGAACCTACTCTTCCCTCGGCCTCATTCTTCTCTCCGAGGCTTAGCCCTCATCCATACGCCCGAGAACCCAGCACTCTTTTTAGACCACAAAACCAAAAACCACCCACGCACACACACCCTCAAATGGACCACCCAGAACATTCCTCTCTCGGATCACCCCAGCAATCCCCACCACCCTCGATACGGAAGTTGTCAAAATATGAAACCCCACCCCTTTCCACCTACAGACCCAGCCCCCGCAACCCAGACTGACAGACTTTATAATCCCCAACCCAATCACAGCGCCCACCCCAACACCCCCCGAAGAGAGAGTCACCCTAAATTGATAAACCCCAACCCACCCCAGTCCCCCTCTAAGAGAAAGTCACCCTGAAATTGAGAAGCCCCACCCCCTTACCTTCACCTTAAACCCTTACAGCACCCCCCCTACTACCTGCCAGTATGATAGAAGCCCACCGCCCCGTATAAGCATCACCACAGCTGAAGCCCCAAAACGCACAGATTCCACAGATCCAAATTGACAGAAGCAAACCCCCCAATCAGATCAACGCATCATCCCCTGCAGCCCTCGTGGGGTAGATCGACCTAGGTTGAAAAGCCCCAATCCCGATCCGTCACCCTAGGCCCTCTCTTCACCAACCTTCCTGCTTCCAGAGACTCAGTTGCCCACCACCCAGTAGATCAAAGCCCAAGAGCTTGACCTGAAAAGCACAAAAAACAGATCGAACACTAACCTGTAACCACACGCACAGAGGCGGAACTCACGAAGGAGCAAGCACTCTCACACCAGGAGAGAAAAAAGTTTAGGGCATACATGGTAACACTCATTTTCCAGTCAGAGATTACTTATTAATTAAAACTAACCCATAAAAACCCAAAACGCACTCTTATATTTTGTCACATTGTACACATCCAATCATCCATAGCCTCTTCGGCCCGAAAATTGTGGGTGACCGTATATTGTCACAAATTGCCCCATTTTTAAGGGGAAAAAAAAAAACCTGAAAAATAAGCTGACCCGCCATCCCAACTGTCCCCTTCATTGGCTTACTGATCAAGCCTTCAAGCTCCTCTCTCTCTTACTATTTCTCCTAAAAATCTTGCTGGAAGTTGGAACTCACTGTGTCAAAACCAAAACCCATATTTCCTTTTGTCCACTCTCTCTCTCTCTCTCTCTAGAATTGTCTCTGCACTTTCTCTCTCTATACTCACACACTCGCACTTCACTTGATGGGAACGAAAGCAAAGGCGCACCACCACCAGTACAATGCTAATGGTGCAGGTGGTGGTGGAGGCAACGGCAGTGAGAGCAGCAGCAGCACCTCACCTAGCCCACCTCCGTCGCCTCGCCGTCACTTCACAGTCCCTCACTGCCGCCGGAAGCCCCGCGCAAAAACCATCTCCGTCGTCTCTGGTTTTCTTCTTCTCCGCCGATTCCTCCGCTTACTGGTGGTGCTTCCCCTGCTCTACGTCTCCGGCCTGCTCATGTGCATGGGCCCGTTCTCCGGTCTAGTGGGCCATACCCCTGTTCCCGGTTCCGTTTACCGCAGTCACGAGATGTTTCAGCTGCTCTGGCCTCACATTCTGGCCGATAATTCGACTCCAATTGAGGTTTGGATTCTTGGGTTTTTTCCTCATTTATCATTTTCTGTTTGGTTTCTGGGAAAATGCAGGAAAAGGGTTCTTCTCCTTCAGCTTTTCCAAGCAAGAAACGCATGAAAAGAAAACGAAATACAATTTTTGGACTTGGGATTTTGTTTTGGAGCTAAAAGACAGAAACAAGTAAACGTTGCAGTGTAAACCTTCGATTTCAATTTTTTCCCATGTCCTTTCAGATCAAGTAAACGTAGGAATGTAGGACGGTTGCTTAATTTTACCTTCTTTCTCTTTTCTTTCCCAGTTTTGCTTTTAAAAGCAAACGTTGACCAGTAGCACATTAGAGTCTGAATTAAGTCAACTGTAAGCTTGTTGGTTTCTGGATGTGGATGTTAAACTTCAGAGATCTTTGTCTTGAGAGTAAAAAGAGTTGATAGTTTCCGAAATCGGGGTTCTGTGTAGGTCAGTAAGTTTACAAGGGATTGAATTGTAAGATCAAATTACTGTGGATCAAATTATACTCAAGTTTGTCAGTTATGATAATTGTGTGGAATTCAAGTTATTAACGGAGACGATTTGTTGTTTGTTGATGTAGTTGTCCTCTGTATGGAGATACAGAAGAAAGCTGAAAGAGCAGAAGCCTTGCCCGTCGTCAACTGCTGGACTACAATTAGGTATGACAATGTAGCACAATTTTGTGTTAAGATGGCTGCCACATATTTCATTAGCAATTCAAGGTTTGGTAGTTTTGGAATCAAAGGATGTAAAGTTTTCTTCACGTCTCGTTATACTAATATTCTCCGCTGAATTTCAGATTCCCCTGGCCCTAGTGGTTACTTGATTGTGGAGGTTAATGGTGGTCTTAACCAACAACGCTCTGCGGTATGTCAATCCTTTTTTATTTGTAGACTGAATTTTTTACTAGTTGTCCTGTTAGTCTTTTGCTACTCATCAATTTTTTATTTCTTTGCTTTGAAAATTAGAGTATCAAGGCTATCAGACATCTTTAGTGTGATTTTCAGCAACTTTATGTATCACCTATGTGCCGGCATATACATTTTGTTCGTGTGATTAGTATCTTGTGTTTTTTTTCTTCACAGATTTGCAATGCTGTGGCACTTGCTGGACTTTTAAATGCAGTTCTACTTATTCCTCGCTTTGAATTCCATAATGTTTGGAGGGATCCGAGGTAAAGTAATTATTGTTGAAGTCCTGATCCTTTAATGATAAGTGTGTATGACAGTGTCTAACCAACTTCAACGTGTTCGGGACCAACATTAGGTTGCCAGGTTCATGTAACATCTTGATCTAAATGATCAATAACGTGTATTGAAAAGCCTGCAAGAAATTTACCTTGAGAGGAAAACTCAGTCTATGGAAAGCATTATGAGAATGCCATCTTTATTACCTTTCTTTAAATGATCTTTCAAGATACTCTTATTGTGTTTTCAAGTGAAATAAAAAAGCAGTATCTTTTGTTTGGCAGCACTTTTACTGATATATACGATGAAGATCATTTCATAGCCACCCTTGAAGGCCATGTTAAAGTGGTTAAAGAACTACCGGAGATGCTGATGGAGAAATATGATCACAACATCACTACCATACCAACCCTTCATGTCCAATCTTGGGCTCCTGTCCGTTATTACACAGGAGAAGTTTATCCTGTCCTGCAAAAGGAGGGGTAGGTACTGAACTGTTTATTTTTTTTCTGTTCTATATCAAACGGGCCATAAGCCCTTCAAGCCTGTAGGTTGGTTTTTTTCTTACTCGTTTGGTTTATGCAGGGTTATCCGCATAGCTCCATTTGCTAATAGACTAGCAATGAATGTCCCACCTCCTATTCAGCATTTGAGATGCCTTGCTAATTATGAAGCATTGAAATTCTCTTCTCCCATATCAAATTTGGCAAATAAACTAGTTGAACGAATGACTGAGATGAGTTCAAGGACCCGTGGAAAGTATATTGCAGTCCACCTCCGCTTTGAGGAGGTAATACAGCTTGCCTTTCCATAAACTGTTTCGTCTCTTATGTTTAACGGTCTAGGAAAACTAATCATGTTATCAACTGTTTTTCTTCATCTTGCAGGACATGGTGGCATTCTCATGCTGTTTGTATGATGGAGGAGAGGCTGAAAATGTTGCAATGAATTCAATTAGACAAAAAGGATGGGGAGATAAGTTCAAAAGAAAAGGCCGCGTAACTCTACCTGGTCTCAATAGGATTGATGGAAAGTGCCCACTAACCCCCTTGGAGGTACTCTACTCAATTCCGCATGCATCTTCTACTTACTCATAGCTACCTACCATGGAGAAATAATCCTTTTTGTTCTTGTCCGTGTAGGTTGGAATGATGCTACGGGGTATGGGGTTTGACAACAGCACTTTAATTTATTTAGCCTCAGGGAAAATCTACTGGGCAGAGAAACATTTAGCCCCTCTGCTAAAGATGTTTCCCTATCTGCATACCAAGAAGTCTCTTGCCACCCCAGATGAGCTTGCTCCTTTTGAGGTATCTTACGAGTTTTCGTGCAATGTCTGCCCACAAAAGTATTTTGTGACTAGTGAAACGAATACTTTGAAATCAACCACCCTAAAATTTTATTTACTTTTGCTAGGGATATTCATCGAGATTGGCAGCTTTGGATTATACAGTATGCTTGCTTAGTGAGATATTTGTAACAACACAGGGTGGGAACTTCCCGCATTTCCTAATGGGTCACCGGAGATTCCTCTACAATGGGCATGCCAAGACTATTATACCTGATAAGCGCAAGCTTGTTGTTCTACTGCAGGACATGAGTATGAGGTATTCTGTAGGTGTAGTTTCTGTAAAATGAAAGTTTCTGCTTGTAATACCCCAATTTTGAGATTTCAAAGTTCATAAACGCCTACGTTAGGCTTACATTTTAACTCCGTGTATATTGGTCTTGCAGTTGGAATGATTTCAAACTTGAGATGGAAGCAATTCTCACTGAAAGTGATCGCAAGGGAAAGATAGTACCGAGAGTGAAAAAATTCACCCGTAAGTCTTCTGTGTACACGTACCCTTTGCCAGAGTGTAGTTGTCTCCAAAAGCACAATAACACGCAGATTGTCCCGTCACACATTCCTGATTCTTTGTAACAAAGCTATGAGAAATGGAAAAACAAACCACGTGCTTGAGTCGTTTATTCCACCTGTGCTGTCATCGGTCAGAAGCTTTACATTGGGGGCTTTAGCTCTTTTCTTCCGTGGATTTTGAAGAGAGGCTCGTTGCTCCGAAGCCTGTTGGGAAAATGTAGATGGGAAAATGTAGATAGTATTTGCAGCAGCAGGTTTTCCAATTTTGGTGGCAGAAGGATTTCCTTATTTCATGCGATTCTTTCTTCCCTTTTCGTGTGGAGGTGTTAGATCTCTTATGTGGACATAACTGAAGCGCAAGCCGCCCTCCGGCAATGTTGGGGCGTACGTTTGTGGTACATAGTGATATATAGCATATAAATTTTGAGCCGGATTTGAAGTTGTAGATTTGGTCAGATGGAGTGGAGGCCTAGAGATTTATACATTGGTTTTGCAGTTTGATTGTTACTTGTTAGCCTACTTAGGCATATTTCTGAGTATATAATGGTAATACTTTGTTCTCACAAGTTTAACCATTGTTTTATATATTGGTAGCAAAATTCTGCATTGTTTACCGGGCGCAGTACATATGCGAGCAAACTTAGCTCTGTTTGGATGAACGAATTTGAATTCGATAATGAGGCTACATTTACGATAGTAACATTCAGTCTTTTACTTTATTAATTTCAATTTCAATTTAGTATTTTGCCTTATCATTTCAATTTCAATTTTACTTTATTATTACTTACTCCAATCCTTGAACTTAATACTGATTTTTGGGGCAAATTTAACCCAATAAACCAGCCAAGGTCAAGCATCTGGGCCACTTGTGTGCGTGGACGCGTCAAAAAGAAGCTAACTTGTAGCCCACCAACGCACACAACCCACCACATGCAGTTTGCAGCCTTCAGTGCTCGACAGGGGGGCCCATTGCCAGGGCACCTATCGCCCACCATAATGAGCCTAACAGCTTTATTTCTAATCCTACGACTGGTTTCACTGGACCGTTGATTCAATTATTTATTTATTTAATATTCTTACTATGGATGTAAACATTTCGATTAAATTATAAATAAAGTCTATCTTTTGATCAAACATAATAATAATAAATCCAACAGCTAAAACGATTAAAAAATTTATTTAAAGAAAAATTCATTAGAAAACTATATAAAATTAATGAATTTTCAAAATATTTATCGAAATCTAAATATTTTTAAATTAAAATGTTCATAAAATTAAATTAGGATAGTATACATTTTTTTTTTTTTTTTTTGTAGAGGTTACTTTAGAAAAGGAAATTAGCTTAAATTCATTCTTTAATAACTCGGGCTAAAAATTTTAACCCAGAAGAGTTAGAACAGAAAAGTTGTTCTGCGTTAAAACCTAAATTTTCAGGATTAAAAATTTTAGGTTTTAATCCAAGGATCCGAGATAGTCTAAGGGTGAATATGAATTTTCAATTTCAATTTAGAATTTTCTTTGTGATTAAAAATAAAAACAAAAATTATTATATCTTAAAAGTAAAAATGGACAGTTCTGTCAGAGTTCCGTGCAAGCCCTTGAAAGCCCGTCGGGGGTGGTGCGTACTTAAATACGACCACGTGTTAGAAGCCCATGTGATGCCAATGCGCCGGGCCCATAAGAACAAACAAGCGGGGCCCAGTTTCGCGTTGGGTCTCACCTGTGTTTGTATTAACGCGGCAAAACCCACGAGCTCGCATTCAATTCACACATGGAATTCGCGTACCTGAACCGAATAGTTACCGCTCTCCGCCACTGTGGCGGCCGATCTCAGGCCAATCACGGCAGAGCATTTCACTCCCAACTAATCAAGCTCGGCGCTTTGAATGACGTTTTTCTCGCTAACAATCTGATATCTATGTACGTCGCGTTTCCTTGTTTGAGTGACGCGCGGAAGGTGTTTGATGGAATGCCTGACAGGAACGTTGTGACATGGACGACAATGGTTTGTGGATATACTAATTGCGGAAAACCTGATAAGGCTGTGGGATTGTACACGCGGATGTTGGATTCTGAATCGGAGATGCCGAACGGGTTCATGTACTCTGCGGTGCTAAAAGCTTGTGGCTTGGTGGGTGACCTGAGAACGGGTAAATTGATTCATGAGAGGATATGTAGTGAGAGGTTGGAGTTTGACACTGTTTTGATGAATACCCTTTTGGACATGTACTTCAAATGTGGGAGTTTGAGTGATGCTAGGAGAGTTTTCGAAGACATGTCGAGCAAAAACACGACTACGTGGAACACTATGGTTTCGGGGTATACTAAGGCTGGTTTGGTGGATGAGGCAGTGTGTTTGTTTCATCAAATGCAAGAGCCGAATGTTGTATCTTGGAATAGCATTATTGCTGGTTTGGCGGATAATGGAAGTCCGCGTGCATTTGAATTCGTGTGTATAATGCACCGAGAAGGCCTCAAGTTAGATGGATTTACCTTCCCGTGCGTGCTTAAAACCTGTGGTCGACATGGTTTGTCAGCTTCTGGGAAACAAATCCACTGTTATGTTATAAAATCAGGTTTTGAATCAGGCATTTTTACTGTGTCGGCACTGGTTGATATGTACTCGAATGGCAATGAATTGACTGAAGCTGTAAAACTGTTTGATCAGCGTTCAAGGTGCTATGCTTCCATTTCTGATAGTTTGGCACTTTGGAATTCTATGCTTTCAGGATACGTCATTAACAAATGCAATAGTGCAGCTTTGGATTTAGTTTTGAAAATCCATTGCTCAGGTACTTGCATGGATTCCTACACTTTCAGTGGCGCTTTAAAGGCTTGTGTCAACTTACGCAACTTGCGACTCGGGCGTCAAGTGCACGGCTTGGTTGTAACCGCAGGGTATGAGTTAGATCCTATTGTTGGAAGCATTCTTATAGACCTGCATGCAAGACTCGGGAATATTAATAATGCATTGGGATTGTTTCAAAGGCTTCCAAAGAAAGACGCCGTAGCTTGGACTGGTTTGATCATAGGGTGTGCAACAACGGGACAAAGCTGGCTAGCCTTTTCACTGTTTCGGGATATGGTGTATTTGGGTCTCGAAGTAGATCAATTTGTCCTTTCGTTTATTCTGAAAGTTTGCTCCAGTTTAACATCGCTTGGAAGCGGAAAACAGGTTCATGCTTTCTCTGTTAAGAGTGGATATGAGTCTGAGGAGGTTGTAGTGACATCCCTGCTCGATATGTACTCAAAATGTGGTGAAATTAACAATGCGTTAGCTCTGTTTGATTCTGTGGAAGAAAGAGACACCGTGTGTTGGACAGGCATAATTGTGGGGTGTGGGCAAAATGGAAGGGCAGAGGAAGCAATCAAATTTTTTAATGAGATGACAGAATCAGGATTGAAGCCAAACGAAATTACGTATTCAGGTGTTCTTTCTGCCTGTAGGCATGCTGGACTTGTAGAAGAGGCACGGACCATATTTAATTCCATGAAAATTGAACACGGACTGGAACCTCGTTTAGAGCATTATTATTGCATGGTTGACATTCTAGGTCAAGCTGGATGTTTTAAAGAGGCAGAGCAGTTGATTGCTAAGATGCCATTTGAGCCTGACCCAATCATATGGAGATCATTGCTCGTGGCCTGTGGAACTCATAAAAATACCGAACTTGTTAATGTTATTGCCGATCAGATTCTCACAACCTTACCAGAAGACCCTTCCACGTATGTGACGCTTTCGAATGTTTATGCAGAACTAGGAATGTGGGAAGATCTAAGCAAAGTTAGAATTGCCATCAAGAAAGTGAGTGCTAAAGAAGCAGGAAAGAGTTGGATTGAGATTTCAACTTAAAAATTGCTGCATTACTAAATGCATGGGTCAGAAACAATAGTTTCTGATGAAATACATAGCAAGTACCATCCGAGCTTTGAACCTCTGACGTTAAGTCCTTGCATGAGCTCAATGAATGAATCATTTTACTGAAGACCTGGCAAGGATCTTAGAAAGTGATGGCCCTTGGTGGCGAGTCGAAAGAGATGTAACTATATTATGGTGTGTATAATCACCATTTTTCTCCCCTTCAAATTTAAGCGCACAACTCAATCTGATTGTTTCTTATCTTTCTTGAGGTTGAAATTTGGATCGAGTCAAGCCATCCAATTTGATTTTTCGTCTAAAAAGAAACAAAGAAGTGTTTACTTATGCAGCTCAACTTTGCTTCAATTAACACCTGTCATATTGTCTTCTTATTCATTGTAGTTTTCCCATCTGCGTGCAGGTTTTTGTTGGAGCTATGTGCATCATCTAAATGCATGGTTTCTCGGAAAGATCTTGTTACCTGATTCTTCTATCTGGTCTTATGTATAGTTAGTTTTCTTGTTCAGTCATTGTTATCCCGTCTCTTCAACCAAATGACAGATCCTCCCAGAAATTTCCCACGTCTCTTTTTCTGCTTCTGATAGATTAACAGCTTCTTCAATACAAAGAAAGCTGGCATCTTCTTTATGGTACTGTAAATATGCTGTGTAAATCTTATGTAATGACTGGCGATGGATACATGAATGAGCCATCAAGTTTCAACCCTTGCTTTGTCATAATATGCTGTAATTGACGTGCATCGTCTGGAATCTGTATGCTAGTCTTTCTCGATTATTCATAACTAGGTGGATGTTAGATTATTTGTATGTCTTTGTGCTGGCACAAACTTGATGATTGAACTAATTTCTCACTTTCATTGTTCTGTTGCCTTTCATCAGGACGCTGTATAGGTTCAATGGGAGGAGGAGAAAACTCACTTGGGAGTTGGTTCGTTAACGTTGAAGAGAAAGGGTGCCTCCACCGGTTGAGTATGAAGGTTAGCCATCTTTTTTCCCTCAAGCAATATTAGTAGTGCTTTCATTTACCTACAAGCCTTTTGCCACGGTATTTTATTTATTTTTCTGATCACTTCTAAACTGAGAGAATGTAAACCGAGAGGCCTGAAGTAATCTATGTCGATACGTGTACCCCTTTATGACAGAAGGGTAAAAAAAGAAGCCATTAGAGCGGATCAGTTGTCAATTTTGCCTTTATTCTTGCATGTGCCAATTGCTGTTATCTTTCTGTGAGCAAAGAAGGATTTGCACATTGAAAGGCAGCCTCATGAGTCATTGCAGCCTTTAACTACAAGTTATGGCTCTCATCCAAAATCCGGGAAGCTCCATCTCTCCGTCAGATTAAAAGATAAGATGGTCCAACCTGCTAATTAAACCCGGTCAGCTGGTCCAACCCATATGAGCCTGACCCAACACAATTCAGTAACAAAGCCGGTCACAACACACTTACTATTTAGTATATATTAGTAGTAAGTTAATAACCCCTGTATGAATTCTTGTCTTCGTTCACCCCCAAGTTATTTTTCGCTTATCTTCTTGTCTCTAATTTGGAATTTGTTGATGAATGCCCAAACAGAATACATAGGTACATATAGGAAGTTGCGGGGAGTAATTTTGTGACTGGGCCGACTGAAAATTTGGCTTGAAATGTCGGAAAACTTGCGGTCACTAAGGACGTTCTAGGATGTAAATAGAGCAGAATGTACTATAACTGTAACGTTCCCTTATTATTTATTCATCTTTACATATATTTTTTTTACAGTGAGGCCCTCCTTCAGTGATGAGTGAGTGTTGGATGCAGAGACAGACAGGTATTTGCTTTGTAAGACGTCAACCGTGCAGGTGCAGCCCGTAGAGTATTAAAGTGGGAGTGAGTGAGCTTCTCTTTCCCTTCCTCCTCAGGTCAGGCATGCCCTTGGTTTATTCTTTCTTTTCTGTTTTCACTGTTATCAATGAACATAAAGTAACTGCAGAAAGCTTCACAGAATATATTACCTGTAAAAAATTTACACCATCATTTTGTGCCTTTCACTTTTTGGCGCCAAAATTGACTCATTCCAAGTGGTAACTAAGAGTAACACCATGAATAGGCATGTCAATCCTATCATGTTCCTCATTGACTTAATCGTATACTTACATGGGATGTGAGTTGGCATTATCTGATCCTTTGTTTTTCCGCGTTTCCAAAAACATGGGTATTATAATTGTTCAAATTTCTGGCTTCTCGTGTTTACTAACACATATCAAGCCATTTGTTGGTTTCACATTAAAACCCCTAATCCACCAGAAAATCAGGAATAAAAGTCAACTAGATGGGACTACTTGATCCATACTCATTTCTTCATTACCTTCCTTGATTTAGCCTTCAGTTTTAACTTCATCTTTAACTTTGGGTATGTAGAGTTGTGTTGTTATTTTCTTCTTTTAGGAACAGATTCGATATAAGGATGAATAAATTGAAATGAAGAAAGACGGGGAAGGATGGTGGGAGGGACGTGGAAGAAATGTGTAGGGCTGTGATGTGCTCAGAGTCGTGCAAATTTGAATTGTCTACATTCTCTTTCATTTCTCCGTCATTCGTCATTTGTCGTTCCTCCATTACTTCTTTCTCTGGCACGATAAACAAAACAAAAACGATATTAAAATGACCTAAATGTTATAAATAAGCTAAAACTATACAAATTGACAAAATAAAAAAATGAGAGGAGGACAAAATTGAGCCATGCCGTTTGCATACAAATATTAATATTTGTTAGAACCTTCTAATCAAACACCAAGAAAACTCCAAATCATAAGACAATGAGTACAAAACAAGAGTCAATAATTAGTAAAGCAAGGGCGAAGACCACAAACCAAGAACCCCATACCCATCCTTCATCCTTGAATCCAAGACCACAAGACATGATGGAAATATGACACAATTAGCAAAGAGATAATGCCATTGAGTTGATATTTTGAATTCAATTTCTGGGGTTAGTGGATGTGTAATGTTATATTGCGTCAAAATATATCCTAAATGTTCTTAACTACTTGAGTTACAAACTTCTTGCGTATTTAACTTCTAACGTCTCGCGTGGTTGGAAGTATTGATTCATGTGCACCTGAGGGCTTGTATTCGATTCCTCTTCCCCTTACCACAAAATGTAGGTGATAATCTTGTGCACAAAATATCTCAATCAAATAATGTTAGGGACAATGTTTCGTTGAATTATTTTTGGGCTTCAAAATTTTTTGCACTTGTAATACCTCGTGTGTTGGCACATCACATGAACATTGTGAGGAATTTGTCCTGAGTGACATGTGTTATGTTCATTTGATTTTGTTTGTTCAGGCCCTTTAAAAGAGGGATCTTCATTTTTTTTTTTTTTAAATAAGAATCAGATATGGGATATAATCTAAATCGAACTTCAACTATTCGAACCATCTTAATATCTTACTGTGGACAGCGTGAAAGAAATAAGCTGTTGTACAGGAACTTTGGGTGTCGTAGTATTGTACTGGAATTGAACGGCTCGATGGGAAGAAAGTACAACACACCGTAATCGAGCATCTTTACAAAAGTTTTTCTCTTATGTTAAAGGCTAGGGATTTTTGTAATGTATTTTCTGACTTGTAGTTTCTCAAGGAACCTATATTTTACTCCCTCACATGTACACATAAAAATGAAGATTAAAACAAAAGAAAAAGTCAGTAGGATTAAGATAGTACAAATTCCAAAACCCAATTTTTCACTTAATGTCATCTAGGTTTTTTTTTTTTTTTTTTTTTTTTTTTGGGTAAAATGTCATCTAGTCATTAATACATACACATACAATTGCACAATTTCTTATGAAAACCAAAATTAATATAAACCAGGAGTCCTTTGTCATTTAGCATCTGACTGTCTGGCACCAAACAATTCTATTGTTCCTCGTCGACCCAACATCAATGATCCAACACAACTCACCAAGCTTACGTGCATGCACATCTTTCTAACTTCTCAGTTCATAAAACCAGTGAGTCATTCACTACCCACAAAACAATAAAGGGAAAGTAGCAGGATTCTCTGTTCTCCTTTTTTTTTTTTTTTTCTTTTTTTTTTTTTTCTTTTTTTTTTTTTTTTGTCCTTTCCTTCTCTCTTCTTCTATTTGAACAGTTACCGTTAAGCCACATCAACATTTTATGTTAATTTTTTAATAGTCAATAAGACAAAAAACAATTTGTAAGAGGAGGGAAGGAAAGGGGAGATAATCCTACTCCAAAGAGAAATGCTAAGGAGACTCTCATGAAGTAGGACTTTTATAAACTATTTGTCATCTCATAGTTTAACGTTAATTTTTTGCCAATATTATAAAACATTGTGTCAAAAACATGAGATACCAGAAATCCCACTTTTGATAAAGTCTAAATTTTGAAAGAGTCTCCTTAGCAACAATAAATTTTAGAAAATAATTGAATTAGTTTTCAGTAGGGCTGTAACACAATGTAACATACGATTAGTGCGATTGTAACACCTCATAGTGTGAGTACAATGATATTCATATTTCTCACAATTACATCAAAATATAATGACATCACATAAATAAACAATAGCGTGTAAAAGAAAAAAAAATGCAAAAATCATTTCTCTTCGTCAACCTGAATCAAAGAGATTAGGGGCGGTTTGAGAATTTTCTTTCCAAGAATCTTTTCCTTTTCTCAAACATAATATGCATAATCCTTGTTGAATAAATAAAAGACAAAGTATCATAAGTGCTTTTGTTAGAAGCACGCTGAACTATTTCTCAAAGATTCAAGTTTCCTTGAAGAAGCACGTATGGAAATCTTAAAACTCTTATGTTCATAAGTACTTTTGTTTGCAAGTGATTTTTAACTTCTTCTATCAAATATCGTCAAAAACGCTTAATTATTTGAAAGTGAAAGCAACAATTTCTAATAACCTTAGAGATATACAACATGAGTGTACCAAAAACTGATTGAAAGTTTTAATAACCTCCATATATGACAACAAAACATGGCAAAATGGCCTTGGGATTGAACACATACAACTCATCCAAATTAGAGTAAACTCCCACAGCTCCAGCCACAGAGTCGTACTCTTCCATACCAACATTTCCATTTCCAACACTACCTTCCAAGCTCTTCTTCACCCTCCCTGCAATCACACGGCACACCAGCATTGCCCTCTTGTCACCCTCCTCCGCCGCCACCACCGCCTTGTCATGAGCTCTGCCGCTTGTCGCGGTCGTCAAGATCCCCTGCGCCGTCAGCTCCCCAGAGAACTTGTTGAAGCCGTTTTTTATAATGCTGCAGACATTGCAGTGTGGGATTGAGTTGCAGAGGTTGGAGGAGCCGTTGAGGCCGAGGGAGCAGGCAAATGTGGTGCAGTGGAAACGGAGGAGCTCGTTGCCGTCGGCGATGCAGCGGGGGTGTTTCTTGGGGAGCTTGGTGGCTTTTGCTTTGATGGAGTCTCTGTACTCTTCGAATTTGGTGATGGTTTTTTGGGTGTTGTGGACTTTAAGGATGCGGTCGATTTTACAGATTGGGGTCTGTTTTTTCAGCCAGCTTGATTGGAATATGATCTCCACTATGTTCTTGCTTGTGTCTTCAGGACCAAGTTCTGAAACTGTTGGATTTCGTGATGTAAAATTAGAAAAAAAAAGATTGAAACTTTGAATATGATTAAGTGCGTGTTTGAGAATGCTTCTAAAAAGAGTAAAAACGCTTCTAGAAGGGACAAAAGTGCTTTTGGATCGTAGAAGTGCTTCTTCGAGAAGTACCGACTTCAAGATGCATTTGGATTTTTAAGAACAATCTGTAAGTGTTTCTAACAAAAGCGCTTCTGAACAGAAGTGTTTCTAACAATAGCGCTTCTGAACAGAAGTGCTTTCTAAAAAAGCATTCCCAAACAGGCACCAAGTGTTGAGAATTGCGAGGGTACCTGCATGTCTAACAGCCTGATGAAGCTCCAAGTTCTCAGCTTTCGTGAAAATCTCACCACATTCAGGGCAAGAACAAATGCTGCCCCTCAGAGAAGGGTCTCTAGCAAAACCAAGAACAGGATCAACCACCATCCTACACTCATAGCAGCCTGATAATCGCCGAAAAGGCATTGCTCTAAACGACCCACCACCACCAGCAGAAGAGTTATTATTAGAGGAAGAAGAAACTGCAGAAAACGAAGAAGAAGATCTCAAAACAACCCCGTTGATTTCGTGGAGTGGAGCTTTCATGGATCTGCTTGAAGCCTCATTGCTGTTGCTTGAAGAACCCATTGAAGAAGAAGCCCTTTTCTTATGGACTTCTGGAGATGCTAACAGTTCCGGCCTCTGCATTATTTTTGTGTTGTTGCACAACGAGCCGGAACATCTCATTTTCTTACATTTCTTTGCAGCATTGCTAGCTTCCTCCATGGCTTGTTGCTCATTAGGTTGCTTTTGTGGTAGCTGAACTGGTTGGAGGTGTTTGCAGGTCAGTAAGCCTCTCACAACTGACCAGTAAGGCGGCTTCTCCGCCGGCTTCTCCTCTGCCTTTCGGGGCTTCGGGTTCTTGTTCTCATGGTGCTTCTGGAGCTTTTGGTGCGTTTGCTTGGTGGGTTTTCTTTGGGTTTTGGGTTTATGAGAGCTAGCCATGGCTGAGGAAGACATGGAAATTTTGATGTTTTTTAGCAGAAAAAAAATGGTGGGTTTATGTATTTGGTTTCATAATTACAGAAGATGGGGTGCTCTGAGAGACATGAGGGGAGGCAGGTGAGAGGGGGTGTGTGGGGTTGCAGAGGAGCTCCCTTTGGCTTTTGCTTCTGTAGAAAGTGATTTCTGGATTAGGGTTCTGTGGGGGCTTTTCTTGTGTGTACATACTACAAAATATTTATTTGTAAATTGTTAAGGGATTGGTGATGTGTGCAAAGTGTAAGATATTATTATTTGTTAATGGTGTGGGAGTGATGCTTGAGTGGCAAGAGAAGACAGGACTCTGGGTTATTTAATATATTATGTGTCTAGTAAATTAGTCACCAGGACGAAAACATGACGAAGATTCAAAACTTCAAATTTTACAATAAAAATACGGTCATTTAGTACTATGATCTAATAGTATTCTTCTTCACTTATAAGTGAGAGGTCTTAGATTTGATTATCGCCAAAGGCGAATTTGAACTACATTATTGCTAGACCATTTTGAGGCTAAGGCACCCCCATCTCCCTTAATGTAGATAATATCGTTTGTTAAAAAAACAACAAAAATATGTCACACCATATACCAAAACATTGCCTCACAACAAATTAACCCTTACTTTTTATGCAAGCGAACACAAGATCTAAACTGCATATAATACTTTTAATTGTTTGAGTTACAAGTTATTTACAACAATAGCAGTTAAACAACAAATGAGCAATGTAAAACTACAGAATTCTCAGAATTATGTAAAACTATTAAACTAATGAGTTTTACATGAATTGTGTCCTCACTCATCCATGACAAAAGTGTATTTATCACAAATCTCTACATGATGAAAAAGATAGACAAATTTCTTATCATCGTGTATACTCATATAGATTGGGATAAGTATTAGTACACATTCTTTAACGGATGATATTGTATTGATATTACCTATGAGGAGAGAGATTTAAACTCAGGCGCATGGGAAAAATGATATCTGCTCTAACTAATGTAGTTACGACCACGTCTATAGTAGTAGTACAATTATAATATATTTGGAAGCAAAGCACCCAACAGGGGCTAGTTTACGAAGTAGGATTATCTCCCCTCCTAATCTCTCTTCCCTTACATCTCCTCCTATTTAAACGATTGCGATTACGTCATGTCCACATCTTGTTTTGAAATTTTTATATTGAGAATAAGACAAAAAGAAAAGCGTGAAAGAAGAGAATAGAAAGAGATGATAATAAGAGGAGAGAGAATCTTACTCCCTAATTTACAGGGACCCAACATGAATTTATGGCAAGGCAGAGGTGAGCACAAAAACTAGAAACTAGGCTTGGTACTTGGAACCATCCTAAGCCCAAGGCAAGACTTTTTGGGCTAAGCACAGCGCACAATAAGGTAAAGGCTTTAACACACTAATTAGACAATAATGGTTCAAATTTTATGGGCAAAAGCTGCTTCATTTTTAATTTGATTCCTTTTGCTCTCAAAATCATGCAAATCCCATATGCCATTCGAATAAAGTTGCCTACTTAAATAACAAAAAAATTGAAAAAGTTAATTATTCTCGCCTTAATAGTACCAATATCCACTAACTGTTGTTTCCAAATGCGGTTACCCATTGATATTTATTTTAATTCGTCAATACGAGAAGCAAATTGTTGTGTGGAGGAATCAACATCTCAACATAAGCTAAGAGGCAAATCTTGTGCCGCTCCACCTGGTCGTAGGAAATTGGCATGCATCCTAGCTCCGGAGACTCGTTCATAGAATTCCAACAATTTCTCCCTCTCCTCAAAAGCCCACATGAATTAATTTGGACACTTCGCATCACAATTTAGTAATATTATTCTTTATTTGTAAGTAGAAGATTTTATGTTCACCTTCTACAAATAAGAAATATGACATCAAATTATTATGACAAACTAATTATTAATTTTTTTGTCGAAACAAACTAATTATTTGACTAATGCATCTAATGAGTCATCCCACCACCAAGTTGTTATGTTAATTAAATATTTTATTGTTGCTTTTAAAATTCTATGCTTTAACGCCAACATTTAGAAAAGTAAATTAAACTGTACACAAAAACATCAAGGGATGGAGGAAACCTAGCTTTTGCTTGTAACCGTTGCTAAGTACAAAAGTATGGACTATGTGAATCAAAGATTTTAACAATTCGAAAATTAGTACTACTGAAAAGTGAAGGATTAAGAATTCAAATTTGGTTATGGATTTTGGACATCCTTTTCTGCAACTGTATTAAAATATGAAAGAGTTTTAATTGGTGGGAATATGATCACAAAGAAATTCAAATGAAATGTATTGGAGCACATGCATCAAGCTAAAGACGGGATGTTAGCTTTATGTACTTGTTGATTTATTGTCTAATTTAGATGTTTGAGGTTTATCGAAGATGAAAATTAGAATGGAGAAAGAATATTGTTAAGGAAATTCAGCACGATATTGTTTATGTCATAGTTACTGACTACATCGTTAAAAATGTGAGTCTCACCCATAACATGAGAGTCTAACTTACGAGGAACCTGCCTCAATTAGACCGTCTCCAATGCAGCGAAAAGTTAAAACTTATAGTTAACTGTGGAGTCGCATTAAGTTGAGGTTCCCAAAATTTTATTACAAGCCCAACTATACATTTGGAGGCCCAATCGTCGCATATTCGTAAAAAAACTAGATCTACGCTTATTGAAGACCCCATGCAATATTGTAAGACGAGGGTCACATGCAAATGTACAATCATGCCACACTAAAGTGTACAATCATGCCACTTGATAGTAGAAGTTGAAGTGGGATTATGTCTTTCTTCATTGTGACAATTGCTAAGTTGTCATACATTGTTGATCAATACTTACTAGTTTAAGTTTTTTGGATTGAAAGATTATGTAACTTGGTATCAAAATTTTAATTCAAGGAAGTTGTGGAATCAAGTTTATAATATCCAGTTTTAACAAAAATATTATCACCACATTAGGAAACTAGTTTTTCTACCAATACTTGAACTTGCTCAGTAAATAGGAATTTAATTACTTAAGTTACAAGTAAAAGTTACATCATATAAGTACATAATAATATATTACCTAATTAATGAAATAGGGTTAGGGTTGGTTTCTAATTAGTTTCTTTCACTACTATCTCTCTCCAACTAAATCATGGTTTCTACTTTACAGTCTAAGCGTAGCAAGTCCATCAGATGCAGCAGTTGCCCCAGCAACTCTATCCCTTAAGCTGTGTCTTGATCATCTCACCAGCCTTGCACAGACGGCTGTTGTAAAGGCCGGGAGGCTATAATCTACAGAAGCATATTTCACGCTCGGAAACTTCGACTTTACAATCATGTAGGCCAAGGCAGCCAAAAAGTTTGATTTAGATCTGCACGGTATGGACAACTACATGATTGCTTACCAAATTCATGCTGACGTGTTACACAAGAAAAACTTGATGGAATAGGGTAGTTCAGGATCTGGAAACCAATGTCGCTTAGACTATTAATTGCAATATGGTGTGAAGAATATCAATCACAGAGGGAGAATGAAATTGAATAATCTGACAAAAAGGGATTTGATAAATATATAGAGATGGAATAACCTTTCTGGAGGAGTTGTATTCCTCAGAGGAAGTTACAACTTTTCCCATTGAATACAAGTGTTCATATCCTTTATAATTAATTAATTAACTTATTTCACTACAATCATATATATACTAGTACATCAATGTTACGGTGTACCTTCACACATGTTTACACATGTTGTGAAAATCATGTTATCAAATTCATATTCCAACATCTCACTTGATTATGATGACATAAATGGTGTCCTATTCTAATTTTTTCTCCAGAGTATTACTCATAAACAAATTCAATGTAACATCAGATATGTGGCTTCTTTACCTGTGCACACCATTCCACTTTATCTAATAACATTTTACTCGTTAGTGAAATGGCATCATATCCAAGTAACTAGGAAAAAAATCCGTACCTGGTTACAAATGATGACTTAGTCCTGCACTATAGGCCACAATGTTATATAAATTATTTCTTGAAGCTTATAACGGATTTGACTTCCAAGACAATTTATTATAACATGTTAACCTTGCTAGTGTCCTCTATTTTTAACCGACTAAATACTAAAGAACCAGATAGAGTTGCATCAACTTGCCGGTGTTTCAGGCGTCCCTAAAACCATACAATAATGTCCGCTACACGTCTTACACTACAACTCATCTAGATGTTTTACAAACCCATTGTATTCAAATGCTCTCTGAATTATTTCAGAGGCAATCCCTTGGTCATCATATCGGCCACCATCTTTTCGGACGGTATGTAGTCGACTTTTACCTCTCCTTTCTCCACTATATCTTGTATATAGTGATATTTAATATCAATGTGTTTTCCTATGGAACTATTTGCTCCACTCTTTATCAGAAACATGGCGGACTTATTATCACAAAACACATTGACAAGCTCTATAAGTATACCTATATTTAAACTGTCGATAAAGCATTTAGCCTATAATGCAATACTTACCGTTGTGCTACAAGATATATATTATGCTTCCATGGTAGACTTACTTAACCAAGAAACAACCGTTCCACCAAACAAGACAATGTTATCACTTGCTGACTTTCTGTCATCCAAGTCGTCTATGAAATCTACATCACAATAATTAACAAACTAAATCTAGATCATGTAATTTGAAACAAAGTTTCATACCTTGGGTGTCTTTTAGATAACTAATAATTCTCTTTACTGTCATCCAATGTTGCTTTCCAAGGATTGGATTGATATCTACTTACTAATCCAACTGGTCTTGTGCTGATCATAGCATACATCAAACTTCCAACTACTTGGGCAAGCGGAACATTTTGCATATCAATAATGTCTTGCTTTTGTACTGGACACATTTTTTTGGAAAGCATCATTCATTTTACATAGGTCTACCAACTGGCTTGCAATCTTGCATATTAAATATTTTCAATATTTTATCCAGATAATTTGTTGAACCAAACCGAGCGTTTTGGCATCTCTATCCCTAGTAATTTTAATTCCTAGAACATAAGGTGCTTCTCCCATATATTTCATCTCAAATTTGGGTCCCAGTTATGACTTAGTTTATTCAACCATATCTATTGAGTTACCTGCAAGTAAGATGTCATCTACATAGTGACAATATACAGAAATTATCTTGGCACTTCCAAGAGTAAACACAATGATCTGATGGATTTATTTTCTAGCCCATTTCCATAATGGATTGGTAGAACTTCAAATACCATTGTCTTGAAGATTGTTTAAGGCTATACAATAACTTTCTTAACTTATAGACTTTGTTTTCATGTCCTTTGACATGATATCCTTCAAGTTGAATCACATAGATGTCTTCCTTCAAATCTCTATTTAAGAATGTTGTTTTGACTTCCAACTGACGAAGTTCTAAATTCATTCTATGAACAATTGCCATAAGAATCCGAATGGATGTAAACTTTGCAACTGGAGAGTAAGTGTCCACAAAATCTATACCGGATTTCTAAGTATAACCCTTAGCCACAAGTCGAGCCTTAAACTTATCCAGGGTACCATCTGATTTGTATTTCTTATGAAGTACCCACTTACAACTGATGGACTTTCTTCCATTAGGTAGATCAACAAATTCAAAGCACAGGGTCATGGCTTGTTGCAATTGGTTAGACTCAAAATATCCATTGCTTCTTTATAATTCCTTGGGTCTAGATCTCCTATTGAATAATCTACCTCCTCAAGATTGAAAACAAAATGATCTTTCAAACTTCTAGATGGTTCCTTTTTTCTTTCACTCTCACTGGTTTGATCATGTTTCCCACTATTTATATATTCTGTAATAATATCACGATCATCTATATGTTTGTCATGTTCGACATTATTCTGATCACCCATGTCCATCTCCCACTTAATCATTTTCAATTTCACGATCATGAGACAAATCTAAATCAAGATGGAAATCTTGATCATCTGTGGATAATTTTCTTCTTCTTCCAAAGATTCCAATTCTTGTATGGGATGAACCAAATCAATAGTTTCAATAAAGTAGCATCTCTAGTTTTGATCAATCATTTCTGAAGATGATAAAACTTATGTTTGACACTATTATCAGGATATCCTATGAATTTACATTCCAATGTTTTTGCTTGTAATTTATCTCTTAATGGCTTTAGAATGCGGACATGCATCTTACAACCCAAAATTTTTAGGTTTGATAAATTAGGTTTTCGCCCATGCCATAATTCATATGGAGTCAGTGGCATTGCCTTTGTATGAACTATCTTCAATATATATGATGCAGTATACAAAGCTTTATCCTAAAAATGTAAAGGTAAGTCAACATAAGACATCATAGATCGTATCATATCCATAAGAGAATAATTATGCTTTATATCATTCTCTTTACAGAATTCACCACCTCTGTCACTATTAAGGGACTTTTTGGATCTTCCCAATTAAATCTCTAGTTCTGCCTTAAACTCTTTAATTTTTTTCTAATGTAGGATTTTATGCTTCAAGAAGTAGACATGTCCATAATGGGAATAGTCATTGATGAAAGTCATAAAATATTTCATTCCTCTATGTGTTTTAGTCCTCATAGGTCCACATAAATCTCTATGCACTATTTCAAGTAAATTTGTAGAAGTCCAATGTTGAGAAAATGATTTTTTAGTCATTTTTCCTTTGATACATGATTCACATGTATCAAAATGTGCATTTACTTGAGGCAACATTCTATTTTTTACTCATGTGTATCATTTTATTTTTATTTATGTGACTTAAACGTAAATGTCATAAATATGATAAATTTTAAATAGTAGAGACAAAGGCATACTAGGAAGAAATACTTTTATTAATACAAGCTAAGTACATATTATCAGCTCTTATTCTCCTTACATAAATATAACCATTTTTCCCAGTGACAACACCATTCATGAACCTTGGCTCAAAACATTTCTTTTCTAGGACAAAAACAGAGACAAGATTTCTCCTAATATTTGGTGCAACAAAACATTTTTAAGCACAATGGTAGATTTACTATTGTTGATCTTGCAATCTCCTTCACCCAAAACATTGACATAAGTATTATTGCCCATGTGGAGATGATGTTCTCCTAGTGCTTTCTCCTTGTAGTTGATGAAGCAACTTTTGTCCTTGCATACATGTCGAGTTGCTCTTGAGTTTATCTACCATTGTCCTTGATCTTTAACAATGAGTGCTTCGGAGACGCTGAAAATCAATTCTTTAAGATTTTTGTTGTTCTTGCATCGTTTAGGACAGTTGAAACATGCACTTATGTTCTGCTTGCGATTTCCAAACTTTTTGAAGTTCGAGCTCTTGTTACTACTATGTGGCTTGTGCATGTATTTCTTGTTTTTCTGATAATTTTCTGGTACAAGAAGGTTGGCTCTGCCTTGTCCAATTTCTTTTTTCCTATAATTTTCAAGAACTTCTTCAATTGCCAACATTGCAAGCAATGTATCCATCGTTAATTTCACTTGACCATAACTCATGGAAGTAACTATATTTTCCCAAGAATTTGGGAAGCTACCAAGAAGAACACTAACTTGCATTTTATCGGAAACAAGATGGCCTGCATTGACTAAGTCTAAATAGGATGGCCTGCATTGACTAAGCCTTTTTCCATTACCTCCATTTTAGTATTGTGGTCGACCACAGAATCAGTTTCCTCCATTTTTGTCCCATTGTATTTCTTACGCAATAAATGAATGTATGTTTGAGTTTGTGGCCATACTTCTTTTCATGTACATCCATGATTTCTTTGGCCGAATCATCTTCTTCATAGAGAGGTATTAATTATCTTCAATTGAGAATTGTGGCCTTAGCCAACTCATTACTTTCCACCCATTTATTATAAAATCGAGAGGGCCCAAGGGGTTTCTCGTTTTCTATAGTGTACAAAGTCTTGTCATAGGTTAAAAGAAAAGTGATCCTTCTCTTCCATATTCGATAATTAACATTGTTCAACCTCTCTATCTTAAAAACTTCGGATTTGGAAGATTTAGTTGCAATGGCTCATAAAATTACAAAACAAACACAATATTTAATACAAACTTAAGTTCAAATACAAATACAAATACTACTAGTGTACTTTTAATTATTACAAGCCAATACTAAATGTTCTTAGTAAATTAAGACTATAAAATAAAATAAATAAAAGATTAAAACTTATTTATTTTTAGTAGCAGATACTACACGCATTCACAGAGGCTTTGTCTAATTAGTGAAAAACGAGTACTTGTTCAGGCAATCACGTCAATAGAAGGCTCGGGGATTTCTTGCTTATCTAATTGGCCAGGTGTAATCAATTCTTCCTCTATTATCTTGCACAAAAGCAGTCACTTCTCGTCTAGTAGATTCTCTTTCAATGTCATTAATGGAAATTTTTTGATGAAGTGAGTAATAGCTCTGGTTGTTCACTGTTCAAGAATTCTTGTTTAGGTAGTTCATACCATCCATACATATTGTTTTGATTTAAGATTTCAATTCTTCCATGTTTCAATAGTAGTTAGTATATTGTTCCATAGAGCTAAGGTTCAAATTATGGAAGAAACAGGTGTTTCCACGACTCTACTGCCCAATCAATTCTGTTCCACTTAATCCCTGTTTCATGACCACATATCTTTCCAGCTAAGGAATGGGAAACAATATATTGCTCCGACTTGAGCTATGCAACAACGAGATCCCTTTTGATATATTTCTCTTTGAATGAGATCTCAATTCCAGCGACGGTTTCATTAGATATCTTACAACTAGAAGCTCTCTTTTTTCCAATTGAGTCCCTCTACCATTGCGAACCCTAGTTAGATTCAAGCATGATACACTTTTTAGTTATTAGGAGAACCCAAGACCTCATGATAATCAATATGGGCCCCCACCACCCATTAATGCATGGTATTCTTTGACTTATCATTACTCTAGATGGTGAAGATTTTATTAACTGTGAACCAATATTGGGTTATTTACACCGAGGAATGGAAAAAATTGCGGAAAATTGAACATTTATACAATATTTGCCTTATGTAACACGGCGATAATTGGTATCTTTATTACATTAGCTAAAACTTATTTGTTCTTGTTCATTCCTATCACAACAAGATGGACTTTACCGAGGCTAAAAATGGACCAACTATTGAATCTTGGATGGAAATTTCTCGAAGGGGCGTGGAAACACATAAGAACTCTTGAATGGAAATGGAAAAGAGATGTAACTCCAGTTTCTTCAAAAATAATTCTTGTGACCCAGAATAAAAAAAAAAAGAAAAAACAAGAGTTTAGGGCATTAAAAAGCTTGTATCCATAGAACATCTAGCGTAACATAGATAATGAATAAATAAGAGTTAATATCATTCCAATTGCCATTACTAAAGTAATTAACATTTTTGTCTTTACAAGATATTTTTGACACCCTCTGTAAAACCAAAATATCCATTGGTCTCCTGTCCTGGGATGAGGAACGAAATGCATGTTGCTACCTTTTTAGCATCCTCTCGAAAAGTAGGTTGAAAATTATCATGTCCGGTTCCTTTGGGGGATGGATCTAGAATAATTCACCTATCCTAATAACACAAAAAAAAAAAAAAAAAGAAACGTAACTTAAATGATCATGTGTTAAGAGCTAAATTGGCTCAGTGGTCTTAGTCCCCTTAAATTTCTTACAGTTGAAATTTCTCTTTGTGCCAAATCAGGACATATAAAATCGTAACGGGTATTATATTGATCCAAATGATTGAGCATTCTTACTCTCAGATTTCTAAAATTAAACCCTTGCTTCCACTTTTGATTTTTGGAGTATTTTTCAAAGTATTCCACAAATCAACCTTGTGAGTGAAATTATTGTGGTAAACGTAATTAATATAACCTAAGGTTGAATTGAAGGGAGCAACCAAGATTACAGGAAAAGGTTGTAGGGTGCTTCTCGGATTGGGCCTGCTGGAGAATAAGCCCACTTTAAAGGATTGGACTTGTTGCGCTTTTTGCAATGTAGGCCTTTTTGTCTATTCTTTGTTAACGTGCACAACTCCCTAAAAATCTTTGCTCACTGTCCCTAAAATCAAAAAACGTTTCTTCTTTCCTGGGAAACGATGAACGTTGGAGAACCTCATCAAACTGAGTTAGTGTATCATTTTTATCCCTCTAAAAACAATTCGGTCTGCAACCCAATGGACAATCACTAATGGCTGAAACTATTCTTTTTGGAAGGAATCAATGATGTCGACGTTGTGATGACCCGTCCTTATTTTCTATATAATTTTCTTTCCAAGTGTGTAAAGTGATGATTATGCCCTAGTTGACTAAATGGTGTGGACGTACTTACTTAGTTTAAATTATTTTTCTCGCTATCATCATACGAATTTTTATTATTATTTTTTTTTCCTTTTGAAAGTTTAACCTGTGCCTATCCTTATCCACCAATTATTTTATTTCCTATTTTCTCTAACCCAATCAGATTATCTCTCTCTTCCCTCTGCCCAATTAGACACGTGACTTTCTCTCTCTCCTTCTTGTATCTTCTTCTTCCTTCTCGCACCCGAACCACCATTACCATACACATGCTTTAAATCTTCACAGATCGAACCTGCAAAGACCATCGTGTTCATCTTGACCTCACGAACCCAGTCGTACCACTTGATTGTTGAATGGATGAGTTTTAACTCGCTAACACGAAAGCTTCGATTCGGTCAAGTTGGTATCGTCATGATCCCGGTGAGATTACAAGGTTAGAATGTGGGGAAACCTCTACTCAACTTCCTGAAGTCTGTAGTGAAGGTTTGAGGAAGCCTTATCGTGAAACAAACCTAATTCGAGAAGTTTGAGTTTTGCCGAATCTTTTGAGGGATTTTCAGGCTTTTTTTCATTTGATTTTGGACTCTCAAGAGGTATGAACTTGTTTTACTCCTCAAGAGCATCAAATCCTATAAATTTTGTGGATTTTGGTTGAGAAATGAGTTAGATATAAAGGTTTGAAAATTTTCCCATAATCCGATGAGATTTTCTAGAAATCGGTGAATCAAACGGTGGCGTCAATGACGGCGGACAACGAAGCTAATCAGAGAAGAAAGCGAATATTATTTCGTCAAACTTGACAGAATATTTTGACTGCGTCAGGTAACGCCGTTACTATTTAACGAAATATTCTGTCTATCCTGACGGAATATCCCTAACGTTCATTAGGGTTGTGCATGGCCGCACGTATGGCCATAGGTTGGACAGCGCGTGAGGGCGCATCCAGCGAGTGGTTTTCATGTGCGGGTTCGTGACTTCGAGTAGATCATTTTCATATATTCAAACCTTCCGTTTGAGCAAACTATTAGAAGTTATTCCTAGATTCTTATGTATGTACTATTTAATTAACTAAAAATAGTTGTTTTGCATATAGGGGAGACATACCCCAAGGACGAACGCGGACAAACAAGGCTAGAGGCTACGATCCTTCAACATATCAGTGAGTGGGCATTTGTTTATATATATATATATATATATATATATATATATATATATATAAACTTACTAGTTTCCATAAATGTTTTAAAGTTGATTTATGCATAGCATGCCTTGGTTTAATTGAGTTATATTTAAATATGCATAGTTATGAGATTGTGAATATGACATATAATTCTACGAGAAGCACAGGTAAGTTCAGGTAAGTTAGTATGTGATTGAAATGGTTGCATTATATTGGTGTGCATATATTTATTTAGAGCTCATCATTACTGCACCCCGATCTTAGTGCTTCTGTCCCAGGCTAGGGCCAGTCCTTCACGTGATGTTCACATTTTGCACTGCACGCTCACCCTGTACCTAAGTTTGGTGCCAGCCCTGTCGTACAGAATGCATTAGGCAGTTCCGACTCATAGGTGACTCACAATTTACCGCTAGCCATCATGTGATCGTAGCACTAGAGTGTACATATTTACACCCAGCCCTGTCGTACAAGTCACACTAAGTGACTCCGACTCATATGCAAGCATAGATTGATGAGCAATAGATCCAGTCGTACATGTCACGTTTGGTGACTTCGACTGGCATGTTAGTTTAGACTAATTTCACATCTGGCTTACATTTATTATCACTGAGATTATGGCATGGCATGCTTCTGTTTTCATTACACTCATGCATACATTTTCATACTTACGTAGTATTATTTTCTGGAAACTATAAGGGTTTTACAATGAGGGGTTAGTACATTCAAAAAAGAGAAATGTGTTTTTCTAAAGCTTTGTTTTTGCCCATTCATCCTTCTGTTTTTCGCCCCTCCAAGTTCTAAATAACTGTTCTTCTTTGTGGAACACGAGGATCACCCGGTGGTTCTGACATACCACTAAATAATGTAGGGATCTTTTCTCTGGTTATATATTTAATACTTAATCAGTTTGACTGCACTTTTTGTGTGACATCCCAGATCGCCTAGGGGAGTGATCCTTATATGTATATTCTCATCCCTCCCTAGCACGAAGCCTTTTGGGAGCTCACTGGCTTCGAGTTCCATGGGAACTCCAAAGTTAAGCGAGTAGCGCGCGAGAGCACTCCCAGGATGGGTGACCCATCGAGAAGTTCTCGTGTGAATTCCCAGAAACAAAATCGTGAGGGTGTGATGGGGGCTCAAAGCAGACAATATCGTGCTACGGTGGAGTCGGCCCCGAGAAGTGGTCCCGCCCGGGCTGGGATGTGACAATTTGGTATCACAGCCTAACCCTGGTCACGTGTGTGCCGATGAAGACGTCGAGCCCCTAAGGGGGGTGGATTGTGGCATCCCACATCGCCCAAGGGAGTGATCCTTATATGTATATTCTCATCTCTACCTAACACGAGGCCTTTTAGGAGCTCACTGGCTTCAAGTTCCATGGGAACTCCAAAGTTAAACGAGTAGCGCACGAGAGCACTCCCAAGATGGGTGACCCATCAGGAAGTTCTCGTGTGAGTTCCCAAAAACAAAACCGTGAGGGTGTGATGGGGCCCAAAGTGGACAATATCGTGCTACGGTGGAGTCGGGCCCGGGAAGTGGTCCCGCCCGGGCTGGGATGTGACAATTTTGGTATCAGATCCTAACCCTGGTTGCGTGTATGCCGACGAGGACGTCGGGCCCCTAAGGGGGGTGGATTGTGACATCCCACCTCGCCCAAGGGAGTGATCCTTATATGTATATTCTCATCCTTACCTAGCACGAGGCCTTTTGGGAGCTTACTAGCTTCGAGTTCCATGGGAACTCCAAAGTTAAGCGAGTAACGCGCGAAAGCACTCCCAGGATGGGTGACCCATCGAGAAGTTCTCGTGTGAGTTCCCAGAAACAAAACCGTGAGGGTGTGATGGAGCCCCAAAGCGGACAATATCGTGCTACGGTGGAGTCGGGCCCGGGAAGTGGTCCCATCCGGGCGGGGATGTGACATTTTGGTTACCTATGCTTTGAACATTTGTAATCTGGGTTTGACCACTTCTGCATACTCACTTATCTTTAGTTTGAATAAGTTTTAGTTGGTTTTAAATTGTACACATTTTTAATTACTTCTTTTGCACTTATGGCTATGTCACTCTCACGTGATGGCCAACACATCTCGACTCCGGTCCGGGTGTGTCAGACGTTGTGTATTTGGTTTTTGCAACGTTGGATATTTCCGCGAGATCGTGAAACCACACATTTTGGACGAGACCACGATGGAACACAACACCACAACAAGATGTAGGGTGCAAACTGTGGGTTCAGTCTCATAGTTGCAACAATCAGAAAGAAACTTTGAATTATTCTCAATTGTGCAGGTAAATTTGTTGGACTTAGTAACCAAATCTCTTCAACATGGGTAGGTTCAATAGGATGTTTTTGTGGGTCTGTATTTGCTTATGCATATTTGGTTTTTGCAACCAACAATGCCGACTGCAATGGATTTTCTGAGGTTCTAAAAGGAAGATTAAACGCTCTGGATATAATTCGTTCAAATTCTGATAATGGTAATATTTGGGTAGTGAACTTAGTGAATTGGAATGCTGAAATGGTTCAATGATAGATTGAATTTTGCTCTCTACCGAATGAAACAGTGTGGGGGATTTCAAATTTCGTTCAAATTGTTTGGTTAATTCAGGCCTGGGTTTAAACGGGTTATAGGATGAGATTTCAAATAGGTTGTAGTGTTTGAATGATTCGATGTTGAGAGAGTTTTGGGTTCTGCAAGAAAGTTCTCAGATTTCAATAAACTTTCGATCAAAATCGATTCAATATTCTCCTTCTCCACCAACGTCCTCTTCCCTAATTTCTTATCAAGTTGAAATTTAGTACGAACGTTGTTGAATTCTTTACTTGCCGAAGAGGAAGTCTCAAATGCAATTGGAGACAAAACTGGGCAAATTGTTTTTATTCATGAAAAACCTGGCGCTGAGGCTAGCGATCGAATAAGGTGGTTCACAGTGTGACATCCCACATCACCCAGGGGAGTGATCCTTAAATGTATATTCTCATCCCTACCTAGCACGAGGCCTTTTGGGAGCTCACTGGCTTCGGGTTCCTTAGGAACTCCGAAGTTAAGCGAGAAGGGGGCTAGAGCACTCCCATGATGGGTGACCCACTGGGAAGTTGCTCATGAGTTCCCAAAAACAAAACCGTGAGGAAATGGTAAGCCCAAAGCGGACAATATCGTGCTATGGTGGTGGAGCAGGCCCGGGAAGTGATCCGCCCCAGGCCGGGATGTGACAATTTGGTATCAGAGCCTAACCCTGGTCGCGTGTGTGCCGACGAGGACGTCGGGCCCCTAAGGGGGGGTGGATTGTGACATCCCACATCGCCCAGGGGAGTGATCCTTAAATGTATATTCCCATCCCTACCTAGCACGAGGCCTTTTGGGAGCTCACTGGCTTCGGGTTCCTTAGGAACTCCAAAGTTAAGCGAGAAGGGGGCTAGAGCACTCCCATGATGGGTGACCCACTGGGAAGTTGCTCGTGAGTTCCCAAAAACAAAACCGTGAGGGAATGGTAAGCCCAAAGCGGACAATATCGTGCTACGGTGGTGGAGCGGACCCAGGAAGTGATCTGTCCCGAGCCGGGATGTGACACACAGGATCTGAAAACTGATGTTGCTTAAACTATCGATCACAATATCATGCGAAGGATATGAATCAGAGAGGGAAAATGAAATTAAATAATCCTTTTTTTTGTCAAGAAATTAAATAATCTGACAAAAAAGGATTTGATAAATATATAGAGATGGAGGAGTTGTATTCTTCAGGGGAAGTTACAACTTTTCCCATTGAATACAACTATTCATATCCTTCATAATTAATTAATTATATTATTTTTTATTAATTAATTAACTTATTTCATTATATCATATGTATATTAGTACAATAATGTTATGGTGTACCTTTACACATGATTACACATATTGTGGAAACCATGTTATCATAATCATAATCCAACAGAAATGGTACCATGTTCTTAGCATCCAAAACTCTAGTGTTGTTGACTCAAAAATAGAAACAATCAAGAAATAATACAAGCAATGGCGAAGCTAGGAATTGTCGGTGGGAGAGGCGAATTTTTTTTTTTTTCCGAACAAATGATATTATTTATATTAAGGGGGTAGGGAAATGGGCTAAGCCTGACAATAGGCTAGCAATAATGTGGTTCAAATTTGACTTTAGCAAGAATCGAACCTAAGTCCTCTCACTTACAAGTGAAGAGAAATACCATTAGATCATAGGAATAAGCGGCGGGTTGGGGCGAACTTAAAAGAGTGCAAGGTTAAAACAAATTAGCCAATATTTCATCTAACTCAATGTCCTCACTTTGTTGGGAACTACCCGAAATAGTCGAAGAGGACTACCTAAAATATTTGAAGGATGACCACTTGGAATATTTGGAGGAGGGTTTAAGCATTGTTTCTTATAGTATCATTTCATTACGTAATTGTATACTATGGAAGAAAAAAAAAGTCTTCGATTCTTAATCAATACCAATATCATATAAATTATTCATTAAACAAAATTCAATTCAATTAATCGATATCAATGAGAATAATCAAGAATTCAATTTTTACTTTAAATAACAAGTTTATTCATCAATAATTATAAGATTTCATATTCATATTCAATAATTAATAACCATATTGATTAATTACTCTATGATTCTATGTCAAATAAACATCAAATTAAATAAGCAATTAGGGTTAAGGCTAACATAAATTTGGAAATTAAAAACTTCATCTAAGAGAAAAGGGGCCAAGAATGGTGGCTGGAGGCTGGCTGCTTGCGACTTGGATGGCTTAAAAGCTTGAAGTTGAAGCCTTAATGTCTGGTAGTAGGGGAATGAGGGGGCCAATGGGATCTGTTCTACTTGCTAGGATCTGTTATGCTGCCATCTGATTAATTTTATTTTTCAATTCTATAACTAAATGATGTTGTTGCATTAAAGGAAATTTTTTAACTAGGACTTAATGGTGTTGTTTGGCCTAGCTTTTGAAAAAAATATAAAACCAAATGCAGCGGAGTTGCGCACCAGCAACAAACCCAGATCTAGATGAACACAGACGGAACTACCGCACCAAAAGGCACTTTCAATGGGACCAGAGGGGCGAAACCACCGCTCCTGGACTTGTTTTCCAGCGAGGGGAGTGGCGGCAGCCACTCCTCGCCCTCACGTGGCTTCGCCACTGAATACAAGAGGCTGGCACTAGCCTTGCATGTCGACAAGAATGGATCAATCACCGCTGATGGTGCTTTCAAGCATACTAAGGAAGCTTGGGACGTTCTCTTTGACGCTTCTAAAAAATAGGTTTTCGACAAGCCTTTAAGTAGAAGATTTCAAAAGGCTCATGGTTCTGATGAGTGCAGAGGTAGTGGATACAAACTAGCGCAGCCGTCGAGGTCTAGTGCAGAGTTAGTGGATGCAAACCAACCCAAGACTTCAACGAACGAGAAATACAAGAACCCCATGAATGCAATGTAATCCCTAATCCGAAAACCCTACGACTTACCTAGCAGGAGCTGCAACAGTAGTATACAACCTGACAAGATGAGTATTTTTTTAGATTACTCGATTCGAAGTAAAGGTCGCACCTAGATTCCGCCGGAGAGTTGCTCAGCAAGCACGCTTACGCTCTTGGCAGATCATCATTCCCCCTACAGTTCATAACCTCCATTGTTGATTTTATGAAGTAGCAGAGCTAGAGGGAGGAAATGAGAGAAAGGGGACCTGGAGAGAAGTCTCTGGCGGTAAAAAGGGAAGAGCCTTTTTCCCAGAAGGTTGCAAACCGTTAAGCCACGGATTTCATGAGCGGCCGTTCTATGTTCACTTGCTCTACACCGAATGGCGAACGCCGTCATTGGTTGTGAAGTTTGATAAAGCAAATGATTATATTTTTGGGTAATTCGGATTCACCTCTGAAACTTTTGGGGTTTTACACTTTGATGTTTGATCAACTTTTTTCTATGTTAGATTTTAAAGAAAACTAATGAAAATGGCTTCAAAATTTTGAGTTTTAATAAATAAAAAAGACCATCATATAATTTTATTTAATAATAAGGACAAGAGAAAGAAAAAAAGAGGAAAAAAAAAAAAAAAAAAAAAAACCTAACTAAAGGTGCATGCAAAGAGCACCTTAGTTGCATAACCCTTTGACATAATCCAAGCATATTTTATTCCTTTGAAATTAAAATTTCAAATTGAAGTGGGTTTCATTCGATTCAGAACCACATCTGGGGTGGTATGGTTGGGAAGGAGTAGATCAGGTGTGGGTTGGGATGGTTGGGGATAAAGGTGGGGTAACATCATTGACAACATTGTTGGACTCATCACCTATTTTTCTTGTAATGGTATTGAGCTATTAGCCGTGCATAACTTTAATGGCATGGACGTTGATCTCTATCATGTTTTTTTATTTATTTATTTATTTTAATCTTTTTATTGCATTTTGGTGAAAGAACTTGAAAATCTAGGACGATCATATACCGTTAAGTTTCATAAACAGTGTCGTACCGTTAAGTTTCATAAATAATGTAGTACGGTTAAATTTCATAAACAGTGTAGTAAGAGTTATAAACAGTATAGTAAGTTTTATAAACAATGTAGTACCATTAAGTTCATAAACAATTTGTGTAAGTGGCGCACAGGTATGCGCGTTATTTTTTTATTTTTTGATATTAAAATCATGTCTTTTTCATTAAAATTTAAGTTTTTTGTTCTTTTTATTAAAATTTAAGAATTTTTCATTAAAATTTAAATTTTTTTTCATTAAATAAAGTTATAACATGATTTTTTTTATTAAGATAAACTTAGTCCAAACTTTTTTTTATGAAAGTTCCTCAGATTTTAAACCCAAAAATGACTTCACGGATTTTCACGCTGCTGTAGACCTTCTATTTCTCTTCACGCTGTGTATATTTTTACAACTTAATACAACCGTGTGTGTGTCTCATGTATTTTCACGTTGCTTTGAATGGGCACTTCACTCTGTATATTATGATACAAAGACTTCTCAAGTTATCATTCACTTTTGTTAAATGAGGACAATTGGTTTTAATATAGGAGGGGTGTCATTATATCACACTTAAGTGACAAATTAATTTCTTTTTTTTTACAATCTTGATACCGTATAAAGCAGTAACATACTTTTGACTATGAATAAAATAATTCACCAAAACAGAATTGACACCTCAAAAAATACATTCATGAAAGTTCACAATTGAATTGAATACCCCAATTGTTTTTGTTCGCTTTAAATTGCACAAACTCTTTGGATTTTATTTTGAGGGTAAACGATAATTTCATTCATAAAACACCAACTAGAACAAACATAAACATACATGTGGACAAAATGATGGCCTTTGAAAAAAAATATTAGTGGGAAAAAGTCAAACTAAGGAAAAAAGACGCCACACATGCAAGACGAAATTTACCATTTACAGACTCGGCATGGATGGGCCCCATATCCACCCAAAACGATAATCCTGACATTACAAACTATATCGAGCTAAACGATGAGCAATACTATTAGCTTTCCTTGGAACATAATTCACCACCACCTGATTAGTTTATAATAATGATGTATACCATCCACATAGACTCCTTCAGCATCCAAGCAGACCTCGTCCTGGTTAAGAAGTTGAACCAGCCTAATGAGGACAGCTAATCGTTAGTGACCAGAGTAACAGAATTACTACTAGGTACAATTCACTTCAATAGTAAAGGATGATCAATCTGGAGCCAAAAAAAAAAAAAAAAAAAAAGGTTAAGGACCAAATTGAAAACCACTAAAACTTTAGGGGGCAAACATGCAGTTAACCCGTTTCATTTTTATTCCGTTAAGGTGGCGGGTTCGCAGTGACGACGTGGCAACTTCCCACTGAAACTTCTGGTTCCTCCGAGTTGAATGCCCTTCGCATCCACCTCCTCGCTAGGGTTTTCCACCATAAGAAGCTCGCTGAAGAAGGCCATTTTCTCGAAGAAAGCGACTTGCAGTCCCTCTCTACCCGCCGCCGTTGCATCAGGTTTGTTCTGCGCTCTAGTCCGTTCCCTACCTACTGTTTGGCTAACGAGAAAATCCAGGAAACTGATTTCATTTTTGAAGTTTCAGCCATGGACGGCAATTCGAACTGTACGCTGGTTTTGTGCGGGAAGTCGCCGGCGGAGAATGAAATTGCTATAGCATTGAAGAGCAGCAACGCTCTGAAGCTCCCTGAGAGCACCGAGCTTTCAATTTTGTTACAGTCGGAATTCGAAAAGCCGGTCAAGGACGATGCTTTCGGAGTCGACTCGTTCATGAGCTTGCTCTCTACCAGTCGGTTCGGCAGGTTCCTCCTCTGGTCTCCACGCTTGCCTTCCACACACGACGTCGTTTCCAAGTAAGTTTCGCAAAAGACTGGATTTTTAGTTTCCTGAACTCTGAAGTTAAGTGAATGATTATTTTTCGGATAGTGAATTTGAGTTTTTAGTTTGATCTCAGCAATTTTTGTGAGCTGCCGGTGGGTGCGGTTTGTGTAGCTGATGTTCAGTACAAAGGGAGAGGTTTGAAATGCTAATTAGTGGTTGAGTTTGATTCATTGATTGTTGTATTTCAATTTTTGGAATTCAATTTGTTGGTTAATTTTTGTGGCAGGGCGGTCGAAGAATGTGTGGGAGTCTCCTGAGGGTTGCCTTCTGTTTTCCTTTACTTTGCAGATGGAGGATGGCCACATCGTGCCTCTCATACAGTACGTGGTTTCTCTTGCCGTCACAGAGGCAATAAAAGATGTTTGTGATAAAAATGTGAGTGCATTGTTCATCACGAGTTTGATATGGAAAGAATTAAAAAGTTAACTTTGTCAAATTTATATATATGAGTTTGGTATATGATAGCCATTAATGGTAACTGTAGCAAAGAAGCGTGTTTCATTCAAAATTCGAATTTGTTAAGCAATAACTGTTCTATTTGTTTCTAATTCAATGTGTTGCCTGAGGCGTTCATCTTGACCTCAAGTAATACATAGAAGTTCGCTAGTACTTTAACTGTAGAAAGATTACGTCACTTGTATTGACTATCCAACCTGTAATAGATTGCACGGAGATAACTTTTTTCAGGCTCTTATTATAGTATATTTGGCTACTTGGACCATGCACATTGCATCTGATTGTTATATTTACTAATTTGCAGTTGATAAGTTGATGCTATAGTGCAGACTTTGATACACTTTGTGTTGGGTGCATCTTCTGCATTTCAGGGCTTGCCGTATGTTGATGTTAAAATAAAATGGCCAAATGATCTTTATTTAAATGGCCTCAAAGTGGGAGGTATTTTATGCACCTCAACGTATAAGTCAAAGCAGTTCAATGTCTCTGCTGGTAATTAGTCTCATCCTCTGGTTGCTGATTAGCAGGTCTGATTGCAAATAAGCATGCTTTGAAATACCGAACTTCTTACATTCGGTGGACCTGTTCCTTTCAAGTACTATATGAATGACACCATCAACAACACACACATGTGCATGATTGGATAATGGATATTCAACAATAACTTTTATGTTGATGACAGAGATACTCCTGTTTTTGCTTTTGCAGGTGTAGGTTTGAACGTTGATAATGAGAAACCAACCACATGTTTGAATGCATTTCTTAGAGAATTGTCTGTTACAACATACCGATTTAGAAGAGAAGATGTTCTTGCCACCTTCTTTAACAAATTTGAGATGTTATATGAAGTTTTTATAAATCAAGGTAAAAACTCATCACGTCAATTATAGAAAATGTCATCTGATATATCAATTATACCATTCCTTCATTTTGATTTTAGTGCTTAATTTTACAGTTTTACCTCAACTATGCGTGTTGGTGCTGTTCTTTCTAAACTTTTTCATTTATGTTTCAAGCCAGCTTGAATATTCTGTAAATCAAAATTTAATTTTCGCTTGATACCAAAAGTTGAATCCCTTAGTTGTACTGTTTCAGTTATGAGACAGCTGTTTTTCCCCGTCGTCTAACAACCTAGTTTCCTTGCCGCTTAGAAATATAGATAAGTAGTGGGCAGATACAATTATTTTGTGTTCTGCACAATTATCTAATCAATCTTGTTTCTGCAGTTTCTATTTCAGCTGTAAAATTCTACTTTGATCAGTAAGAATGATAGAATATCCATCAAGTACGTAGGTTATGAAAATTAATGCTGGCTCTTTTGGTTCATGTCAAGGATTCCAATCTCTTGAGGAGCTATACTATAGGACATGGCTACACAGGTAACTCACTGACATGTATATTAGATTCTCTTGTGGATCGTTATGGTTGAACTCAAGTTAGTAATTTTTCAGACAGTCTTTTCTAGATATAAAAAGCAAAGAAGCCTTGTGAAATGTCACACCAAATATGCTGTGAATTTTGTCTTGGTACAAAATAACAATTCTACTCGATCTGCAGAAGCCGTTTTCCGACCATTAATCTGGCCTCCTGATTTTCTTCTCATAAAGTACTGAATTTGTTCTTGTCATTCATCCCCCTAATAGTATATTCCCACATAATCTGGTTGCCTCTGGGATGCCTGGTATATAAATATGTGGGAGGCCTTTCTTTTGCAAGCTGGTTTTCAAGGATAAGTTCTACCCATGGGTTTAACATGGTATCAACTATCTAGCAAGTTATCTCAGGAATGGGTTGGGTTGTATCTTCATCTTACGTATAAGGGGAGAGCCAAGTGTCTTATCCCCTTTCGCTAGGGGAGTTTTTCTGGGGTACTGTTGGGATGCAGGGGGCTCCTTCCTTGTACGCTAGCCTTCAAGAAGCAATTCTAGTCGTGAGATTGACAATAACACACCTTCTTCAACAGTACCCATTCCTTGGTATTCTACTTGGAATTAGTATTATACTCGTGAGATTGACAATAACACACCTTCTTCCACAGTACCCATTCCTAAGTATTCTACTTGGAATTAGTATTCTACCCGTGAGATTGACAATAACACACTTTCTTCCACGGTACCCATGCCCTTAGTATTCTACTTGGAATTTGTAAGCTATGGTTTTTACATGGACCGGGTGGTCTATGTTTCACCTATAATGTTATATCGTTGTGCTACCTCCATACCTTAAACTATCAAATAATTTTTGTTGTCTTGCATTTTCAGCTTTCTTGACATCTTAATTTTCTTACCATTATAAAAACTTGGGCTAGGTGAAGGAGCAAGAATTCTTGTAATCTTGAAGCCTTTGCTTCTTTTCCTTTTTCTTTGTCGATATAATATCATAATTAAGAAAGATGAATATGCTTAAATTAATATCAATCAAGAGAAATGTGCTCCAGCACGTAGATCCACTTTCAACATAATTTTGTTTTGGTATCTGCAGCGGACAGAGAGTTATTGTGCAAGAAAAAACTGAGGATCAAGTGGTGGAAAATGTGGTTACTATTCAGGTGTGGCAAACTAGACAGCTTCTCAATGAGTCACTGCCCTCAAATTTTGGATATGCATGCCTATGTAAATGCAATAGCGTATACCCTTTCTTATGATAAACCCAAACAAAAACTACTATTTCATCCTTTCTGGCGCAAACAAATTCAATCGTTAACTTTATGGATGTATTTCCTTTTGTTTCAACCAAAGTTTGTTCATTTCCCTTGATTACAAAATTTAAAGTACTTATTGGTTAAAAATGCTTGTGAATCCTTGATTTGAATAAGCTGCAAAAAGATCTAGCCTCAAAACCATAAGATAGGGGGAAAAAACTACAATTACACCTTCTATGGCTAGCCCTATTTACATGGATAACCCTGTAATTTACTGTCTTACTCTTAGACCCCTTATGGTTCCCTATCTTGACTGTCCACGTTTAAATCTCCAAACTTATGCACAAATTCCATAAAAGAGCCATGCAAATACCCCATGACCACCCTGAGCCAAGATATTTGCACGCACCATGTCAAGCATTGATATGCCTCTCATCACAGCCATCATGCGGCCATTGCTGGACACCCTTGGATACGGGTGTAACTCCATCTTTGTAAAACTATGCATGATTGCGATCATGGAATAGAATAGCTTGAACAGGGGAAGAGGATATGAATAAAATAGCCATTTACATGATTATTAATGGCATCCCTTAAGTAGACAAATTAGGAAACAAGATATACCTGTGTAAATAGGGTCGACCGTAACGGTGTTATATGGTTTGAGGTATGATTGTTGTCAATATTCTATATTTGGTAGTAGGGTTCTCAGGACTGAAAATCTTCAATTTGCAGGGTTTGACCTCATCAGGATATTTGTTGGCTATTGGTGATGACAATCAAATGTGTGAACTTCATCCTGATGGCAATAGGTATGTTTGCTCAAAAGAATTTTTTCTTTTTCTTTTTGGAGTGATATAGTGTTGCTTAATTTAACTATGAAACTTACTTAAGCAGTACGTGCAAAGTCTCTTTTTTTTTTTTGTTTTAATTGTATAATGTATGCTTTTGAAAGCTCCATTATAGCTACTGGATGAACATATGGCGAGCAAGCTCTTAAGGGTAAAAATAAACAGTAATTTCCTTTCACTTAAAGTAGCTAGCTCAATTTTTCAATTTTTATTTTTCTGGGCAAATGTGCTAGCACAATTTAGAGCCATCAAATTTCAACTTCAATCAAAGGGAACACTCTTGTCAAGATTGCCTTAAGCCATTTCTGTCATTCAGGATGGATACCTGGTAATAAGGTTCGAATTTTTTGATACACGTTACTGGGGAGATCTGTTTGATTTGATGTGGTTTTTGTAACTTTTGAAAGTTAGTATATGAAAGAAAGTATCTATAAATTGGTAGTTATTGGAAGTAGTAGAAATTCGTGGTATTATGCCTGAAGGTAGTTTCATTGTTTTGTTGACATATTAATGGTTTATTTTACTATTAGTTAAGATCATGTCCTGGTTTGGTCCTAGTACCGCATCATATAAGCTTTTTGTTTGAGACATCAAATGGTGAAGATTTTGTAGTTGAAATCTCACACCATTTTTGTTTATCTGTTGATTTGAAATTGTACCTCTGCTTTACTAGGTGACAATAATCATGTCAGGTTGCTTAGTCAAAAGGACAGCAACTTGGCGTCATGCCCTTTTGTAATTTTGTTTTACCATCCACAGATGTAATACCGGTTCTGCTTTCCTTTACTGTTCATTTCTGTCCAAATACAGTCATCGTCATAATTTCGCATGCATTTACCGTCTTTGAAGTGACTGATTTGATTTTCTATGGTACTCCGGAGCATTATAGAATTTTTGGACTCTGATTTTAATTCGTAATGGCCTCTTAATCCTTGCCTTTGTATTTGTGTAATTAGTCAGTAAATGCATTCCTGTTAGTTGGGGCAGAATCAGTACTGGACATGTCTTTCTGGTCGAACATTTCATTCATGCCTGTATTTGCGTGCTTTCATTAACTTGATACGTATGAAACACATTACATAATAAACATGTAGTAATACTAGATATAAAAAATGTAAAAAGAGAATAATTAAGAAATAGCGGAGGTTTTGATTTGAAGTACGCTAAGAACTTCCCGATATACATTTTGCCCCTTTTTCTGATGAACTACTGTATCTATCAAGCATTCAGGCAATTTCATGGAGTGGTTTTACATTCACATGCTATAATTTCAGAAGTATGTCAGGACATGAGCCTGGCCATTTTTAACCTAAGTAATCATTATATTGTCTCTGTTTGTCCATATAGTTTTGACTTCTTCAAAGGATTAGTCAGGAGAAAAATGGACTGAAGAAGATTCCTTGGCACCACCTTGCATCAGTGGCTTCAAAATTGCTGCATCACGCGCACTACTGAGAATGTTCTCTCCTTTATCTTTTTCATACGTCCCGATACTCGAATCATTTTGTTTAACTTAATTGTTTCGGTATATATCTCGGTCAAAAGTAGATCTGCATATCTTGCTTAATAATGTCGGGACTCATGGAATTGACAACCATACTTTCCTGTGTTTACTTGCTAACAAGATAGGGATTATGTTGTGTTATGTCACGAATCATTTGATCCGCCAAGTAATCAATCATTTGCAGGAAAATCAGGTCTCCATGCCAGCTTCGAGGTAGGTCCGTTTGAATACCTAGTTTCTTTGTTGTTTGTTGAGGAAATCTATGATTGTATATTTCCGTGGCCAAACAAGAATTTAGACGGAAACATAACGCTCACGAGGCCATATTTGAAAGGTTTATTTTTTAGGCCATATTTGAAAGGTTCAACTTTTTAGGGTTCCTTATTGGTTAGATTATATGCTGAAGCTTTTGAATTTAAACATCTTAACATGGTATGTGTAAGGTCGAATATGCGGATTAGGCCGATTAACTAGGACAACGTGTATGTCCGCTTGCACTCTGGAACCCTCACCCCTCTCCAAGTAGTTTAGAGTAAGTAGGGATGACAATTTAACCTATCAAATCCGATCTCCGCAAGTAACCGATTTGAACAGTTCGGTTTCGGGTATATTACAGTTATAGGAAACAGTCGGGCATTAAATTGAAATCATATTTACTCAAGAGTAAATAAGGCTGTCGCTTTGTCAAAAGAAAATGATACGTGCATTGGCCATCAAGGCATCAAATTTTTTGCTTTTGGTACAAATTTTGGCACCCGATTCGATTTTAGATGTGTACGACAATTTACAAGTTAAAGAGAAAAGAAAAATATCCTTGATAAGTGTTGGCCAATAGACTTGACTCGTAAATCAAATTTGCTGTACTGAATGAAGAACTCCAAATTGAAATCTTATCGCAAGTCATAAGTGGAGGCAAACTCTCGTCCTCCTAGCGAAAGTGGCGAAGACAACATGGGTTCATTGGCTGTTTGTGACCCTAATTGCTTCACAACCCAATGTATATTTATATGTATATTTGTATATGACTCATATGCAACCACAACAAACTGAAATAATGAGTACAAAACAATAAATTACAACGCCATATTTTTGTGCAATCCTATGTATGGTTATTGGTAGATTTTGTTCTCTTTCTTTTGTCTTTTTTCTCATATTTCTTGTGTGCGACCCTATGGTCCTCAAAAAGTGTTCGATAAAATCTTGGCAGGAATCTAATCGACATAACACAGCATAAGGTGAACTCCAACCAAGAATAACTTGCCTGCAGATTAGAGAGAGTAGATGAATTCCCCTTGGTCATTAATCCTTTAAATAAACATTAGTTATGCCAAATAAAGAAAAATCCATCCTCAAGAATAAAAGTGTTGTATGCCATCTAAAGGAGTGAAAGGATAGCCTTAGTACAGACGAAGAAAGGAACAAGGGTTATGATGCTAATTAATTACACTTGTATCATATGTCCTTGATATTTTCAATCCTTCTTCCATTTTTTTCCACCTTTTTGCTTATAATAAAAAGGATTGAACCTTCTTTTTGTTTTTTTTTCCTAAAAAATGAGATAACTGATGACAAACTACGGTTATCCATCCCTTTCGGGGGTCGGAAAGACTCACAGAGGCATTTCAACCTCCTCTTAGCCACAAGTCTGGCTTCCACACCAGCAACGGCTTCGAACCCAAGACCTTTAGTTTTTAATTTGAAGAAAGCCTCGCAATTCGTCATTTACCACTCGGCCACCAGCTCGTGGTTAAGTGAACATTTGGGTTTAAGGTGTTGCATTTCCACTTACAGTTTCCGGATTCAACTAACATGAATGACGATAAATGAGTTCGAATTATATGAGTTTGACTTCTAGTTGTGGTTAGAATCGTCGTCACGAAAAAAGCGGAACTTTATCCTATTTAAATTCTAACTCATTATCTCATATTTCTTGGCCACTTGAACTAATAATCATGAAGATAGCAAGAAAAATAGTATTGAAGATGCTCTAGCTATGAGCCTACAACTTACTTTTTGATAATCTTTCCCTCGCATGCTTCTCCTTGTTAATCAATATCCTATAGTGGACAAAGAATTGCATTGCTTTTTAATTGGTAAAAAATAAAGGGTTTTCAAGAGGAAATTTGGGGAAGCATGAAGGGATCCGGGAGATCAGTCAAAGATCTATTGGATTATCACGAAACATTTTGGCAAAGTGGTGGACCAAGTTGGTTAAGAAAACTAGTGAGAGGGGTCTGTCTTTCTTAGTTACTTGTTAGGTTAAAAACTGCAGACTTTGAGATGCTAGCTAGCTGTACATGTATATAGGGCTGGAAAATTTTCCCGAAAATCCAAACCAAATAAAAAAAATTCCAATCTTATACTAAAAAATTCTCAAATCGATAATAACGACAATTTCGAGATCCATACTAAACTGATCCCAAATCTTTTGGTATAGGAATCGGGATTACATATTCAATCCCTAAGAACCGAAAAAATATATATATATATATATATATATATATTTATTTATTTTGGTTGCATGCATGTTGATGTTAAATTTAATTAGTTTGATAGTAGACTATATTAAAAATAAAAGTATGAAATTAAGTAATTTGGAACTTTGGAACATCAATTTGACTTGGTATGAATGAATTGACATTTCAATTGGTATGAAATTTCAAATTAAAATGAGGTAAAACCCTAAATTTTAATTTATATGAAATTGGAAAACAAAATTTTAGCCCACATCCAAAATAATCTCAAATTTCATTCCAAAAACCCAAAATTCAATCATGATCCATCCTGAAGTACTGAAAACAATTCGGGAATCTCGAAAATTGGGAATACCGAAAATTTGGTTCATAATTGATCTTCAAATTTTTGTCCCGAAAATTTTTGGTTTGGGATTCAAGATCCCTTTTTTGGTTGGGATCCCATACTGAACCACCCCTACATGTATATGGTGGAGAGAAGCATATGGAAAGCTAGGGTGCAATCAAAACCATTTAGAATAACATCCGTAATATTGATAGCACACATAGTATTAAGGTCACTCACGTACGCGCGTGTAAGTTGAGTATGGCTGAATAGTGTCAAGGGTTAGAATAAATCTAAACGCACATGGACCCATGACCGTAACATCTTTCTTCTTATGATGTGTACAAATATCTAGATATAATTTGCCCTACAACTGAAAATATATTATTGGTGACACGATTTCTCTAGTTTTTGAGGTTACATACTTAATATTCATTCAAAAGTTTTGAGGGGTCTACTTCTCAATTGAGAAAAATGAACTGCAGCCGTCTTTATCAAATGAATATGATTAGATTAGATAAGATTAGATTAAAGAACAAAGGAGAATAGAAGATAGCCTCATGTTGGCGTTGTTCGGCTGGATATGTTCCTCACACAACTCTTTCCTAGTTACTCATTAGGTTAAAAACTGCAGACTTTGAGATGCTAGCTAGCTGTACTTGTATGTATATGGTGGAGTGAAGCATATGGAAAGCTGGCGTGTAAACCGAACCATTTAGAATTAGATCCGCAATATTGATAACAAACGTAGTGTTAGGGTCACTCAAGTACGCATTTGTAAGTTGATTATGGCTGGATAGTATCAACAGTTAGAATAAATTCGAAGTTTTTCATGTAAATTAAATCAAACAATGTCTTATAACTAGAATGTTCTAACTTTGGACTGGAGGATGAGACTCACTTAGCCAATTAAATGATGCCAGGCAGATTAATAAAAAAAATAAGTTTTTATTTTTTTATTTTTTTCGCGTTTAAGGAGGTAGTCGCTGATTTTTCCCAAACTCGTAGAGAGCTGCCAATATACCTTGAACTTTAACTTTAGGTGCTTACCCCCTGAATTTTTATAACTGGCCAAGTTCTCTCTGTATTTTATTTTAGCCGATTACCTCTTGAACTTTTATAATTTGTCAACTTCCTCTAGAACTTTACTTTTAGCCGATCACCACCCTTAACATTTATAATTGGCTAGTTTCTAGTAATGAATTTTTGAGATGAGTAATTACTTTCTTATTCGAATTTGGGACCTGAATTGAAATTGGTGAACCGAAATGGTCTTGTGAATCAAGTCACAAGGAAGGCTAATGAAATGACATTACAATCCGAACATGTTGCTGAAAAAGCAAGACCATGGAGAAGATTCATAGTTGTCCACATTAGACATAAAATTCAAACAACAAGTACATAGAGTGACCTAGCGGAAGAGAATAAGATAGAAAAAAAATAATATGTTGGCCACATTAGGGATAAAATTATCTTTTTGCCTTCAAAAAATTGTCATGTGTCTTGCACATGACCAAAATGAATGAAAAATTGGATGAAAAAAAATAATTAAATATGTAATGCCAAAAGGAAAATTGGCCAATTATAAAAAAATTAAGTTAGAGAATAATTGGTTAAAATTAAAGTTTAGGGGAAAATTGGTCAATTGTAAAAGTTTAGAGGGGGTATTGACTAAAATTAAAATTATGGGAGAAATTGAAAGCTTCTTACTATTTCAGGAGTAAATCAAACAAAGACCTCTTTATTAAAATAGTTTAAAGAAAAAGATACTGAAAAACATGATTTTTTGTAATTAATTCACATGACGTTATTTAATTAGCTTTGAGAATCTCACGTGAGTAACACGTTAACACATTAATAAGCTTTTAACGGGGTTGGAGGACAATAACAAAATTGATGATGCGAAAGATGAGCTACAAAATTAATGAGTTCGACACATAAAAATTGAAACTGATGTGTTCGAAAAAACATAAAAAAAATTGTGCGTAAGAAAAACCCAAATTAAAAATAAATAAAAAATGGTAAAGAGGTGCGTACTGTGCCGCTGGCAGCCAAACAGAGAGAAGCACAAGTTTGTCTTGTCCCTTGTCGTCTGGAACCACTGTACGTTCCCGACACAAAAGTACATCGTATGTTCAGTTGTTCGGTTGAGGATTACTTCTCTGTTCACAAGGACGACCTCAGCGTGTAATCGACGTCAGCCTCTTCCCCCGTGACTGGATTTTACGTTTAAAACCAAATACCGTTCTTCTCCGTGATCCTCTGTGTTTCGGTACACGCTCCTCTCTCTCCCGTTTTATATCTTTCTGTCTTTAGGCCGATCCAAGTTTTTATTGGGGCCCACAGGCGTTCCATGCAGCCCCTCCAAAATTACTTAGTTATTAGATTTTTTTTTAACAAATAATATTATTTACATTAAAAAATAAGAGGTGAGTTTGATCTCATACTAAGTTATCAATATTATGGTTCAAATTCGTATTTGGCGAAAATCAAATCTAAAACCGCTCAGTTAAGAAGAATGTTACTAGATCGTATATTAGGTGGCAAATATTTTTATCATAGTGCTTTATTTTTCATGTAGATCTTTGTCAATTTTTTTTTTTTTTTTTGATAAGCGATATTATCTACACTAAATGGAATATTATGAGCTTAACCCTCACAATGGGCTAGCAATAATATGGTTCAAATATGTCTTTACTCAAGAATCAAACCTAAAATCTCTCACTTATAAGTGAAAAAAAATATCATTAGACCAAATAGTAAGCGGCAGATCTCTGTCAAATTTGATTAACTAATAGAGAGCACTGGCTAAAATTTTAATTATAAAGTGAATGGGGACGTAAGGTTATCCAAATGTGATTCGAAATTCTCCTTGTCGTTGATTCCAACTTCCAACTAAAACATTTGTCATTAGCTATATATTGGTATATTTCATTAGTGCGATCCGAAATTAGGCATTGATATGGAACCTTTTAGTACTCGTTTGGATGTGTTTTTAAAATGATTGAAATTTTTTCTTTTTTTTTTATAAATATTTTTGAGTTCTAAAAGCACTTGAAGTGTTTTCTGCAAGAAACACCATTTATGTGTTTCTTCTAGGAAGCACTTTAAGTGCTTTTACAGGATTTACTTGCATTTTTACCAAATATTAGTTCTAAAAACATTTTCACCAAAAGCACTTTCAGTCATTTTAAAAGAACATCCAAACGAGCTAATAGTAAACTCACAATCACCTGTAGCACAAATCATTTGTTGAATTGCCTTAATTTAAAGTTCCTTAATGAACGTTGATATGTTGCTGATATTGTCAATTTTATCAATACTTCAACCTATCAACTTGTAGAGTTTTTCTTTACTTATGAGTGAACAATTTTAGGTTTGACTCATAGGACTAGCTCTCACGTATTATATTTGTGTAGAGTTCGATACCAAGTTAGTGACTTACCCATTGTACGACCTATCAAACTCAAGTCTCCCTCCTCTATAGTAAAAGATTTCATTCTCGTTAGGGTATCGTTGTATTAAAAGAAAAGCTTCAATCTTACAAGTTCATGTATGAAGTCTATCCTCGCTGCAGTTCTCGCAGGTGCACAATCTGTAAATTCTTACGTAAATTCATACCGGTGCCAACTGATAGTTAAATGTCATTCGTAAACACTTTCGACTTGAGGTTGTGGGTATGCTTTATAGAGGCGGCATTGAAGGTGTGCAAAAGGTGTAGTGGCAAGGGGCTCAAAATTTTTCATCATCCTATATCTTACATATGAGTATAAATTTTCTTGATAAAAAAATTTTGACTGAAAAGAAAAATCATCATAGTACGATTTTATCTATATTACATTGATTAAACTTGTGTACTACTACCTTCTTCCACAAACACAATCATATTTATGTATCTCTCTTTTAGTTGTGCTCCCTGTTTTTATGGATGTACCCTTAAATCATAATTTCATGAAAAATGGAGATTATTCAATTAATAAGAGTGAGATGTTGATTTCAATTAAGTTTGAATATTGATTTTTTTTTTCTCATGAAAGGTAGAAATTTATTAATCAAATCAAAGTCTAATTGAATTACGTATGAATATATTGTCCAAAGAAATATTATTTTTAAACAAAGAGGGCTTTTTATTAAATTCACACAAGGTCTCCAAAATGTCAAAGATGACCTTGATATCCAATTGATGTCCTGATATTGATGGTGAATGTAGCTAATCTCTTTCTTATTTTTTTATTTTTTCACCAAAAAGAAAGAGTTAAAAGTAATGATGGAATACAATAATCATATATGAATTCATATGACTTAGGGTAGGGACAACCAAAGGGTTGTACCAATTTACATACCCAGTGGCCCAAAAGGATTGAAGTCAAAAAGATTAGACTAATCAAGTTATTTAATGGGCAATCAAGAGTGACAAGACAATCATAATTAGGGACATAATGATCTAATAATTAGGTTTAGGAATGAAATATATTATTCTTTTCTTTGGATATGGAAGTTTAATTTGCCTCTTTTATCTGCCTACCTACCTTGCAACTGTTGATCAATGCGTTGTGGTCGCATGCATGTTTTTACCATGGCATCGATGCATATTATGTGTTTTTCGTGTATGCACTCAATCTGCATGCACGATCTATCCTTAATGTTGTTAATAGTGTTACTTTTTCTGTGTCGTTTCTCTTAATTGTTAGGTTTTCGTTAATAAAGTTTAGATTTAAAATTTTTCGGAGATAATAACGAAGGCATTCCAGCTATTTGCCAAAAATATTGATTTCCATGCAAGCGATATTAATCCAGAGGAGGGTGGAATCAAACACATGAATGTTGATATCAAACTAATTAGTTGTAAACAGTAGAATTGTATCTTTACAGTTAATTTGTGGTGAAGTAACTAAATTAATCTGTGAAAAACTAGTAACTAAATTAAAGTTATGTTTAATAGAGAATCATTTACGTCCATTTATAAATTTCAATTTATAAAAACTTTTACAACCTTATATGATGTGAGTTTTACTTGGTCACCTCGTGCAATTTTTTTTATCGCATTCCTTTACATGATATGTGACCAAGTAAAACTCACATTGTATGATATGGTTGTAAAGAATATTAAAAAAGTGGTTGTATTTTGGTTTGAAGTTATGAATAGAGAGAAGAATATGTCTAGTTTTTTTATGGGGTGTGATATCTACACATCATTTTTTACTTCTCACACACCTTTTTAATTTTCGGCCGTTGGATCGGATGAATTGCATAAGATCAAATGACATAAATTAATAAGAGGCGTGCGAGAAGTAAAAAGGGATTTCTTGTTGGTAGGTCTTGCTACAATACAATGTACAACCAACCAATTATTTGGATTTGGCCAGATAATTGTAATTGAATAGGCATTACAATGGATACACCCACCTTAAATTCTCAAAATAGTATCCAACTAAGTGACAAACTACAGCGTAAAAGTATATCAATGAATGCTATTTTAAGCGATTACTATATTATCTAACGAAAAGCAAAACTGGCCAATGGGTTTAAGGCATTAGTCAGATTGGATTAGCTGTTGGATTTGACACACAATTGGTTGGGTTTGACTAAAGGATTGCCCTAGATTCGAGATTGGCATCTATTTTTAGAGTAACCCTTTTTCACAATAAGCAAATTGCAATTAGATTTAGATTGAAAAGTAACAACATCATAGGTTAAAAAACAGGAAAAGAAAAGAAGCTTCCCCACATGCGAGAAGAGTACCCAAAGAAACTACCCCACCACCCAAAGAGAAAAGTCCAGCGGGGAGAATATTTTTACTCATTACTTAAAGTGATAATGAGGTTGAACATCATATTTATTATCGTTAAATGAGTTTAAATTTTGATACGTAATGGATAGACATAAACTTTAAAATTTATACGCATCTAAAATCATAAATAGGGTTGTAATAGATAGGCGGTGAATATTAACATCATTTGAGCGTAGTGAGCATAAATTAAAAAGTAGTGCTATTTGCACACTTATTTTTACTTCTAACATTAAATTTTGTCCATTTACTTATTCAATTCACTCGATCCAATAACTGAAAATTGAGAGGGATATGTGGGAGGTAAAAATAAGTGTGTGGATGCCACTTAAAACTACAGTATAATAATATTTCTCTTTACTTATAAGTGATAAGTATTAGGTTCGATTTTTGCCAAATATGAATTTGAACTACATTATTACTAATTTTTATAAAACTAACGTTGTGGCCATACAGACGTGAAAGCCACCGAAATTAAGTACTCTCCCGCGATATAAAGACATGAAAGCCATTAACATTGTGGCCACACACCAAACAGCCCAAAACCACCGTTATTCCCAAGCGCGTCCCAACTCGCCTCTTCCACCACGTGTCGCTCTCTCAGAAGCTTCCGGCGGCCGTCCCCACCTTAAGCCCTGCGTCCTCCCCGCACCCAAACACAACTCATCCGAAAGAGAGAAAAGGCCGCGGAGAGAGAGAGGCACAACTCATCGCAGACACGGTGGTCAACCGCGTCAGGTTTATATGGCATTTTAGAGAGAGAAAGAGAGAGGAGAGAGGAGAGAGGAGAGAGAGAGAGAGTTGATTGTATTGACCGCTCCGTCACCGTCGCTTCCTCCGAAACCCCAACTCTTCCTCCTTATAATCGTTTCTCCCACTTTCACGCCAAACTCGCTTTCTCCGTCTCCCTCTCTCCGCAATATCCCGTTTCCCAACACATTAACACAAAAACTAATACAAAATTATCAACAAAAATATCCAAATGAAACCCCCAACCGTAACCGCCGCCCTCCTTGGCCGCCACGTCAGTATCCCCACCCCCTCCCAATCCCGATATCCCCCAACTCTTTCCCTCTAGTTCCATATGCATCCCTTCTGCTGCGTCTCCACGCTCTCCGATCACTCCCCGGACCTCCACATGACCTCCTTCGGCTCCAGATCCGACTCCCACGCCCGCACCGCTAAAATCGATCCGAACAGCGTCCACAATCATAGCTACACCCACGCCCATTCCAGCGCCGACTACGGACGACTCAGTCAGCGCACCACGGCGGCTGCGGCTGCTGCCGCCGTGGCAGCCGCGGAGGTTGTGCCTCGGCCGCCCTCGGGAAGGGAGCAGCCGGTCGACGTCAAGATAAACGACATCGTTGGGAATAGCGTGTCGGGAATTCTGTATAAGTGGGTGAATTACGGCAAGGGGTGGCGGCCGAGGTGGTTCGTTCTGCAGGACGGAGTTTTGTCGTATTATAAGATTCACGGTCCCGACAGGATCGTAGTTACGGTTGAGACCGAGAAAGGATCAAAAGTCATCGGCGAGGAATCGGTGCGGCGAATTTCGAGGCATAAGAACGGCATTCCTCACCAGCTCCGCCGCAAGCCCTTCGGCGAAGTCCATCTCAAGGTTCTCGGTCTCTCTCGATTTTCATTTCTATATGTTTAAATCAATTTTTATCAATTCCAATGTCAATTCGAATTCTAATCCGATCAGCATTTTCCTTGTTGATCGACGAGCGTTTTTTTTTTTTTTTTTTTTAAATTTTGTAATTGATTAGATACAGTCTTTAATTTGATCAAATTCTGCTGAATTGAATTATATTTGATTTGTGGTTGATTATAATCCAATTTGATGAATTGATTATCAGGTTTCGAGCATCCGCGAAAGCAGATCGGATGATAAGAGGTTTTCGATCTTCACAGGCACAAAGAGGTTGCATTTGAGGGCAGAGACCCGAGAAGATCGACACGAATGGGTGGAAGCATTGCAGGCTGTGAAAGACATGTTCCCGCGGATCTCTAACAGCGAGTTGATGGCTCCAGTGGACAATGTTGCCGTTTCCACAGAGAAGGTGAGGCAGCGGCTTGTGGAAGAAGGTGTTAGGGAGGCAGCCATTCAGGACACGGAGCAGATAATGAGGACTGAGTTCGCCGCGATGCAGAACCAGCTCCTGCTGCTCAAGCAGAAGCAGTGGCTCCTAATGGACACACTGCGACAGTTAGAGGTATGGAGACCTTATGCCTGTTGACATTCGGAGTATTCTTCTTTGGTTAACTTCAATGCAGAAATTCTAATTTTCTTAAACCTGCCAAGTAATTTGCTAGGGGGCTGTTTGGTTATTGTGTGTTTCAGCTTGTGGGAGATGAGGCTCTTTTTCCTTCCTCTTAACTTTTGTAAATTATAATTCTGAACATAATCAATTTTGTTAATTGTGTTCGTCTGATCCTTTAGCTTGAGTGAGTTGAGTGTTAGATTGTTAGTTAATTGAAGGAAACTATAAAGGATCATGCAATATCACTTGAGTAAAAGATGACATTAATCATGCACAAACCAGACTATTTATGTTTAGTTTTCCATACTCTTATGGAATGGTAAGAAAACTATCGAAATGACTAAAAGTTGGTTGATTCTAATTCTATATTTTCTAGATGTGTCAGAATATTGATGTGGGCTGGGAGTTTTCTGCATGAGGCCTCAGGTTTTTTCCTTGAGGATTTTCTTGGGGTATGGTTAATGTGATATGTATTGAAGGACTGATGGAATTTTTTTTTCAAAACACGTAGTAGTAGTATCATTCCAAAATTACAGTGATAATAGGGTATATATGGGTTTGTGGAGGTTAAATATGCAGTGTTTAGGATGCTACGGCCACCTTAATGTGGGTGTTCTTTCTTATTGCTGAAAGCACCAATTATTGCTGAAAGCACCAACTTTAGTGATTGTTGAAGACTAATTTTATTTAGGGTAACCAGAATGTTAATTGGCATCCGCTTTTTCTTGTTTTGCTCTGTGATATCTTGTCCATAAAAATATAATTTTGTTTTTATGATCTGAGGTGATGCCATAACTCTTAAATGGGTTTATGGGTGGTACGGAATAAGTTGATTTAATGGGGAAACGGGAATTCATGAGCTGCATTTGCATGCGGATCATATAAAATTGATGTGTTGAAAGACTACCTACACCTTTGTGCAACCAAAAAGAAAAGAAAAAAGACTACGCCTTTCTTTGTGGGGTTTCTACTAGAACACATTGTAATCTTACCTCCACTTTCCACCTCTTTTTTATGAAATCTGGAAGGTCAAACTATTTTAAGGAATTAGGTTATCCGGGATGGTTTAAATTCTCTAATGTCTGCAGTTCTGATTTTCTTCCAGGTGGAAATATGTACCTTGAAGGGTAGTCTGTGAACGCTAGTCCCCATCTCTGTCGATCCTTAGGTCGTGAATGACTAATGTTCCTGATTGAGTTGTGAGGCTTGACTTCCTTCGGTTTGAGCAACAAAATGTTCGAGAACTAAAAAGTGCTTTCACATTCAGAATGCCTTATATATTAACCCACTTCCCCATTCCCCGTTTTCATAATGTTAGCACCAACAAAACTACCCCATGTACTCCTTAAAAAGGGCATATGTCCGTAGGCCCTCACTCAACTAACTACTCACACTAGAATTTTTATTTTTATTTAATCTTTTTTTTTTTTTGCCTTTTTGTCTGTAGAAAAAGGGATAAATTAAATTGAATGAGGAATTTATTATTATTACCTAAAGGAAAGAGTGGTGGACTGATGGCATACTAGATACCAAAAGAAGGATGCAACCTAATTGTACAGTGCTGACCATTTCGCTAATGTTTATTAAGCAATATTTTTATATGAGGTATCTTGTGTTCATACAAAAGGTTGTTTCCGTAACAGTTTTAACTTCTGGTGCAGGGATTTTGGCTCATCATTTACTTAATTGTGTCTTGCTGATAAACTGATATTGGTACTGTTTTTTGTAGACAGAAAAGGTAGATTTGGAGAATACAGTGGTAGATGAGAGCCGACAGTTGAAAGATTCCGGGGCTTCCTCTAGATCAAGGCAAGACAAATTCAGTGGTATGCATTTAGTAGAAGGTTAACATCACGTATTTCTGTTATGTGTGTATGTGAAATGGTGTATTCCATCATGATACTTTTTGCTAATTTAGTCCTGCATTGATATTACCATTTCAGAAGGGAGTGCAAGTGAATCGGATGAGGATAATGAAAGAGTTGAGGAAGAAACAGATGAAGAGGACAATGCTTTCTTTGATACTCGCGATTTCCTATCATCAAGTTCTTTTAAAAGTAATGGGTCTGAGTATCGGATATCATCCGTGTCTTCAGACGATGAAAGGATAAATGCCATTGAACCAGAAGATGGTCTTGATCCATCCATGAGATCCGTTGGAACTAACTTTCCTCTTGTCAAGCGCCGTAAGAAGTTGCCTGACCCTGTTGAAAAAGAGAAGAGTGCTAGTCTTTGGTCAATGATTAAGGATAACATTGGGAAGGATCTCACAAAAATATGTCTTCCTGTATACTTTAACGAGCCTCTATCTACTCTACAAAAGGGTTTTGAGGATTTGGAATACTCGTATCTCCTTGATCGAGCATATGAATGGGGTAAAAGGGTAAGACCTCAAAGCCAACCTCCTTGCAATGCTGTTAAGAGTCTCTTCCTTAAATGAGTTATTTCATCTCAGTGCTGTCATGACTTATTTGAGTTTCCTTTAAGCCCTGCAGGGTAATAGCCTTATGAGGATACTTAATGTGGCTGCTTTTGCTGTGTCTGGATATGCATCAACTGAAGGAAGAGATTGCAAGCCATTCAACCCATTATTAGGGGAAACATACGAGGCTGACTATCCAGACAAAGGCCTCCAGTTCTTCTCAGAGAAGGTGTGAAAATTTCTTCAGACCTGAATCCATTGCATACACTATTCTTGTGTAGACCTTTTGTTCTGCATTTGACTAGTAATTAAGTTCTGAGAATTGCAAGATTTATCTCTTCAAATTGAGTGGTGCATTTATCAAGTAGTTCAAATGGTTTTTACGTGTGCAATGAAAACATTGAATCTTAAATTCAATGCCACTGTTTGCTCATAGTTGAGCAATGCATTTTGAACCCTTAATCTGATTTGAGGGCAGAGAAGTATTGTCATGCAACGAAGCTTGTGATAAAAAGGTTTTAATTGGATGTTTCATAAAATATGATTTAATATCTATAAAATATTTGTTTGAAATGAATCTAAACATCTAGTCATTGAGATTTGGAAGTTTGAAGCTCCCCGGGCAGGCTGATTTCTCAATAGGTAACTAAAGTAACTATAAAAAACACAGGGAAGCAGTTAAGTATATGGCTTCTTTCATTATGGTCTATATTTATCGATTTGAAAACGCTGACAATATTGTTATTGGTCTTTTTCTACTATGTGTCACACAGTTAAAATTCTTATTTTTGGGTGTCAGGTTAGTCATCACCCAATGATTATTGCTTGCCACTGCAAGGGTCAAGGATGGAAATTCTGGGGAGACAGCAATTTGAAGAGCAAATTCTGGGGTCGCTCGATTCAGCTTGACCCTGTTGGTGTCCTGACCTTGGAATTTGATGATGGGGAAGTTCTTCAATGGAGTAAAGTACGAACCTGCCCCACTCAGCTATTGTTCATTATTTTCTGAAGTCATGTCTAAAAATGAACTCTCTGGCCAGGTTACAACGTCCATTTACAACCTTATCTTGGGAAAGCTTTACTGTGATCACTATGGGACAATGCGAATACAAGGGAAGCATGAATATTCATGTAAGCTGAAATTTAAGGAGCAGTCTATCATTGACCGAAATCCTCACCAGGTACTATTTTCTTTTATCAATTTTTATTTCATCTAAGTTGCTGGTCTCTACACTAAACACTTTTTTATTGACGTTGAGAAAACAGTGTTGCTTCTAGCTCATGCTATTTCAACCAACTATTGAATCTCCATAGAAAACTTGATTTCCAAATGGTTTTCATGTACAATAACTTTCTTAGTAGAGGTTTTGTGTTGACCATTGAGTTAGCTTGTTTACATCATGAATTGGGTTTTAGAAGGCAGTATTTTTTATTTTTTATTTTTTTCAAAATAGAGGAGAATGGTGTGTAATGTTATGATTTTATGCTGGGAAGGAAAAAAAATTAATAGAAACACCGTCGGAAATTTTTGGAAGAGAACCCCGATTTCACAATTGCCAAATTTGGTAGGTGAGAACCACACTATTTAGAAAGGAGAAAGGATTAATATTTGCCTTCTTATTATTAGTTGTCAGACAGTCCTGTTCTTTATTTTTGCTTATTAAGTGGGGAAAGATATGTAGACATTTTGCAGTTCATGCCATTTTTATCGCATTTCTTCACACCGAAATACTTGGCATGTTTACTTACAAAATATTGAAAATCAAGAATAAAATCTGTTTAGGAGTAGCTATTTATTAGTTAATAGTATATTTTAGTTACTTTTCTGTTTTTCTTTTTTTCTGTTAGGTACATGGTATAGTTCAAGATAAGAATGGGAAAACGGCTGCAACATTGGTTGGCAAATGGGATGAGAGCATGCACTATATTTTAGGAGACTGTTCAGGGAAGGGAAAAGGTTCCGACTCTTTATCTGATGCCCGCCTGCTCTGGAGGAGGAACAAGCCACCCAAATTTCCAACTAGATATAGCTTAACACGCTTTGCCATCACGCTGAATGAACTCACACCTGGACTGAAGGTGATTATTTGATAGTTTATTCCGTGGTTTGATCCGTCTTATCTAGATATTACTGGTATGAAAATTACTGTTTGAAACGATGAACCGCTAGCAGATTCTGATTTTTCAAGTGTAATCTCGTGCAGGAGAAGTTGCCCCCTACAGATTCAAGGCTCAGACCCGATCAAAGGTATTTGGAAAATGGGGAGTATGAAATGGCAAATGCAGAGAAGTTGAGGCTAGAACAGAGACAGCGGCAGGTAATATTGCATTCTCTATGAGATAAAAAGAACAATGGCATTCTTAGGCAACAATGGCATTCTTAGGCAAACCGGTCGGACCTTTCTGTAGCTTCAGTTACGGTTTCCTTTCTTCAAACGTATTTATTGGTCTATGGTAATTGATGGCATGCTGCTTTGATTTCGAATTCAGGCTCGAAAGATGCAAGAGCAGGGTTGGAAACCGCAGTGGTTCGCAAAGGATAAAGGAAGCGACACATACCGCTACATCGGTGGATATTGGGAGGCAAGGGAACAAGGAAATTGGGATTCATGTCCTGATATTTTTGGGCAAGTCCCTTGTGAACCGCAACTTGAGTAAAGTTCTTTGTTTCTGGTTTATCAATTCGTATTCATTTTTTTTTCTCAAAAGGGGTGGGGTGGTGGTGGATGCTGCTGATTTCGAGTAAAAAGTTGGATGAAAGGTCTTTGGCGGGCAATAAATATTCATTGTTTTTTTCACACCTCTGTTATGCAATGAGTTCGTTATGACTCAGGGCTGTTGAAGGGGTCAAATCTGACGGTGAAGGGTGATTCGTCAATTTTGAAAAGTTAATATCCTTAATTCACCAAAAGAATAGTTGGGTCAATGTCAGCCGGCATTTTAGTTCAGTCAAACTGCAGTTACTTATTTTCATATTGCCACGAGAACTTTTGGTACTGGTCCTTGGTTTATCAAAATCCGATACTGAGATCTTGTTAATTTGAATACTTCGATTGAAGGACACAGCGATACAACAAAAGTAACTTCATCCCTAAAATCATGCAAAGATTAATGCCAAATAGCAAATTTTATTTTATTTTTCCTCAAATTTTTATGTGTGAAAAACGGAACATTTTATTATAAAATATGGTACATTATATCTAAAAAATAGTGAATAGATGTTACATTAACCAAATGAAAAAAATATGCATAAAGTATACTTTTAATACTTAATTGTATATTGAGAAAGAATTTTTTAAATATTACAAGGAGAGACAAAAGTTAATATATATGAAATATGACATCATTGCCGCTTTTTTTCCTCTAAAGTGTAAGTCACAAAATTACCTTTTATGGTAAAAAAGTTTTTTTTTTCACACTTTTACCTTTTCATTTATTGCTCCATTCTCTCTCTTCTTTTAAGAAATATTGGTTCCAATTCATCCGGCTCACTAGTAGACCTGGAATTCCACCACCTATAAATTGACATTGTCATTTTCCACACAACTCACCGTTTAGAATTGTAAAATAAAACATATTGGGGTTGGCCCCCGATCTCTTCTCCCTCTCTCCTTTCTCTAGGAAACTAAAGGGGTAAAAATCACCACTGCATCCAAACGGCAACCGTCAACCAAGCAATCTCCAACCAAAAACATCACCACCACCTGCATCCAAACGTCTGCCATTGCCACTTCGCAGGTCACCCACTTGATATTGATGCCCTCTACCCGACAACCACATCACACCCACCACCCTAAACATCCACCTAAAACTCCAGTCTTCATATTGAAATATGAATTTGGTATCTTGTGCTTCTTTTTCTCTAGCCATGTATGCCCAATTGAAATGTGATTTGAAAGAGACGGCATACTTCTAAAATCAAATAGATTTTGAATAATGTAAATGCAAAAAACTTCCTTGTTATTTCAGTTTCCCAGATAAGGAGAGGAAGGAGAGACTAGTGAGGCACAAACCCCAAAATGCTTTATTTTTTTTTTTCCTTCTTTAAGCAATGGGTTGGTATTAAAAATGAACAGGTGTTAAGTTATGGTTGGTGGACTCCAGGTCAACTAATGAGCCCGGAACCTAGAATAATTTATCTTCATTTGGGTCACTATTCAGGCAATATGCATTGTACAGAGATCCAATAAATGGTGTGGTTTTATAGTCACAATCTAAAAGAAACTTCTTTGATAATTTGATTCCTCTGTTGTTGATACTTGTGATCAAAATGGTTGAAATTTTTTTAACTTTTCAAGATAATATTGGTTTTTTGTTATTATTTTCTTATGTATTAGTCTGTCCAATGTCGAATTGAATCTCAAATTCACAACTCACTAGCTATAAAATTAAAATAAAAAAGTAACCAACTTTATTAAATTACTAATATTAAGAACAATACTAGGTTGAGTAAGTTTGAAAATTGTAGCTGGTGTATAGGTGAGTTTTTAAATGGATGACAACAAATGTCCACACATAGGCATGGTGACATATGATTCTACTAAAAAAGTACTACAAAACTGATTCCACATGTATTTGAAACTAATTCTGCATAAATAATTGAAGACAGGTTGAACTGATTCTGCAAAAATGATTGTGTATGGGTTGAACTAATTTTGCAAAAATGGTCGAGGAAGGGATGAACTAATTTCGTAAAAATGGTCGACAACGGGATAAACTGATTCTGTAAAAATGGTGGAGGACGGGTTAAACTGATTCTGCAAAAATGGTTGAAAACATGTTGAACTGATTATGCAAAAATAGTCGAGGAAGAGATGAACTGATTATGCAAAAATGATCGACGACGGGATAAACTAATTCTGTAAAAATGGTGGAGGACGGGTTAAATAGATTCTGCAAAAATGGTTGAAGACATTTTGAACTGATTATGCAAAAATAGTCAATGATGGGTTAAACTGATTCTGCAAAAATGGTCAATGACGGGTTGCGCTAATTCTAGAAAATTGGTCAAAAACAGGTTGAACTGATTTTGCAAAAGTGGTCGATGACTGGTTGAACTGATTCTGGAAAAATAATCGAAGATGGTTTGAACTGATTTTGCATAAATGGTCAAAGATGGATTGAGCTAATTCTATAAAAATGGTCGAGGATGAGTTGAATTGATTCTTCAAAAATAGTCGATGACAGGTTGAACTGATTCTAGTAATAAATGATACAAAACTGATTCTACACAAATATCCGAGGATGAGTTGAGTTTTTGGCACATATTAATTTTGTTTGGAGTTGTGAGGAATGGGTTCCTAAAGCCTTATGGGTATGTTGGTATTTTAAAATATTAGTTCCATATTTTTTGGCTGGACTTTAGTTGTTTTTATGTTTTTGTCTCTTCTTGACATGTTTAAAAACTAGTGGAGTTCCTTGAAATATAGTAAATTTTTTTGTCTCTATATATAAAGCTCTGTTACACTATAAATATATAAATTGGTATGTAGTAAATAAATTATTGGTACAATTAAAAGAAATTTTTTTTTTATAATTATGAATAAAAGTTTAGGTATATTTATGGGCAAATGCAGAACATAAAGTTTTATTCGAGGGAGGACCGTAAAGCTAAAAGGAAATATTTGGAGATGATTAAATAACTTTTAAATATGTTGATATGTAAATTATTTATTATTGAAATAAGACGTAGATAAAAACCAAATGACCTTGTTGAGAGACTTTAAGGTCGAGATGGATTTGGGCTTTGCAAGTATCCTCTTGCCTCCCTTGGTTCGCTTTCGTACCAAATCTCAGAATATCTCGAAAGAATTAGCACTTCTTAAGAAATATTTCGGTTAGATCAATGACTCAAATATAGCATGATTAAGAAAATATTGGCTAGCTCAAGTGAGGCATGGTGTGGAAACTAGAAGCTTATCAGTTTAGCATAAGAGAGAGTTTGCATGGCTGCACGGAGTTCTAGGTTGGGTAACCTGGGTTTCCTAGGGTTCTAAGAAGGCTTCTGCTAACTGAAAGGATTGAGGGAAGGTTAGGGAAAGCTCTAAGGTTGCAGGAAGATGGTTCTCCCGAAGGTCCAAAATTGTTTGCACTTAGGAAGTGATTTTCCTAACTTGGTGTAGTACAACCTTGAATCTCTTCTCACGTTCTTTATGTTCTATTATTCTCTCTACCTTGTCATAATGATCCCCTTTGTATCCTGTATTCTCCCTTTTTGTAGGTGAATGATGCCTTTGCAGGCTTCCTAGAGAATCTTTAATTATGGCTACATCTGTGACCTTCCTTAGTAATGTAATATAGATGAGCGTTACTGTGCTGCACCTCCTTCCCAAGGTGTTGATTTCTTCTGATAATCCATCTCCTGACTTTCATGCGTCATTTTTCTGCATGAGCTAGGAAGGGAAATGCAGCCTTTCTCTTCATTAAATGCATGCTTTGCTGGGCTTTCACACGAACTTAAGACTTAGGGTTAGGTTCCTTCCTAACTAGATTGGTTAGCTTGCTAGGGAAAGAAGGAAACTAGGTTTGTTATCCCTCAAACTCACCCACATGAACTTTGAAGATTATGGGCTTGGATCTTTGGGGCCCCAAGCAGCGCAAAGTCTTTCATAACCTTGACTCTTCGTAGGCCTGATAAACTTTCAAAATCATTCACACCACAATTCACTTGGCAAGCCCCAAGCATGTGATTTGAGCTTATTTTAGTGAGAGTGACGAATATGCATGGACTTGCATGAGCATGGGGTGATTAATGCAAATGTCTGTTTTATCATCGCATGGCATTACTATGGAAACCCTTCTTTCTAAATTATGCACCTTTGCATGATTTTAGACATGGCTTGGGGCTTGTATGACAATTAGGCTTTGAGACTTAATTGAATTTGCATGTATCACTTTTGGGCCCCAACAGGCCTTACAAAAAATTAAAAAAAAAAGTTTCAATCAATGAATAGGAATATAAGGGATGAAAACATAATTTTTCCAAAAATACATATTGAAGCAATTGGCTAAACAAAGTTGAAGTGTTAACGCGTAGGTCAAGTGAAGGAACCAAAGAATTCTTGTTCTTCTTTTTGTTTGTTTCGTGAAAGCAAGATACCTCTTCATTTGTTTGGGCTTGAAATGGCAGCCCTCAGACCTTTTTTGTAGGAGGCCCAAGTGAATAATTGGTGGACTCGGGCTTAGGGATTTGTATGGACTACCAGGATATTTAGCATTGTATATGGTTTTCGTGATCAAATGGAACTTGATTATGAATAATCAAGAACATATATAAATTATGCATGTTAAACGTGAATCTCAGACTAAACTTTGTCCTGCAAAACTCATATGTTATATCTCAAGAACAAAAATAAAAAAGTTACACATGTCAAAATGAACACCAAAGTACATCTATATCCAACAAACGAGAAAATAATTCGGAAGGATTAAACCTTGCAAGCCAGTGAATTATATCACATGCACCACCACAAGGCAAAGATTCTGATAATCTTACAATCGTTGAAAGAGAAGCATTGTTATAAGGCACTTTAGGTTTGTCTTGGTTTTTCTCCTCATAGTCTTGCCAATTATACAAGAATAACAATCGTTGCTTTAAGGTTTGGGGTTGAGCAGTAATCCATGACCACTACAGCAAAGCTTTCCTCAACAGAGCAAGAGAGTGACAACAACCATGAAGGGTCTCCCCTCAACATAGCCAAAAAGAGCAACCACAATTAGTAGGTGGAGATGGTTAGAAGATTGAAGTAACTAGAGGGGAAGAAAGATTTTCACCGATGGCGTCAAGGCCAAAGGCAAGAGTCTGTTTTGATTTTATCCTTTTTTCTCTCTATCAGTTAATATTTTTTTCTCTCTATATTGTATATAATTTTAAGCATGTTGTATGGGTTTTTTTTTAATTTCTCTCCCATTAATATCTGTCAGGACTAATATTTGATATCTTTTCTAGACGATCTCCAACCCTTGGAAATCAAGCTTAAAATTTTAAGCCGGAAAATTTTAAGCCATAACTCAAAAACTGCTTTTCTCATTCAATTGTTATGGCTTAAAATTTTAATCTGAGATTATTAAATAACATTTTAGCCTAATTTTTTTGAAAATAAAATTTACGTAGATTACCTAATTTATTTTTATGAATATTTTGACCCAAAATTATTTAAATCCCGATAAGTAATTAAAAATCAAACAAATACATAGGTTTTATAAAGTAAAAGACAAATTTTTTTTTTTAAATATGACAGTTTGATGAGTCCAGAATAATTTAAGCCAAGCTCAATTTCTTGGGAGGAGAATCTAGCTCAAAGATATATTTTTTCCTCAAGACTTATTTTAGCCTAATAGTTGGAGATGGTTTGGGGGAGAATTTAGAACTTATATATAAAGTTTTATCTCATGAGTTGAAAATGATCTAACATTCGGAAGAGTAATAACACTGGACCATAAATAAATAACTTGATTGTATCTTGAATATTGGTCAGTGAACGTCACTATAAGCCATGTCTACTCTCCAAAGTAGCCGAAAAGTTACTTATGTGTTGTGCTTTTGTAGTTTGCCGTTTCGAGGGGTTCACCACTTCACCTTGTTCTTTACTACTAGGGTTTATAAACTTCATATTCAGCTCACGTTTAGGCAGTACACTTGATCTGAATGTGTATTATTTACGTACTTAATTTTTGTCTACAAATCAGTTCATTTACTTAAATAAATACACAATCAAATGTCCTTAGATATATGGTCCGCATCTCTTAAATCTACTTTCAAAGCATCATTCCTCTCAAAATACCAACTACTAGTGATATTACAAAATCATAAAATCTAATCTTGTATAGAGTTTCTTTGACCACTTGCATTTTCCTATTGTATTATCATACATCCGCGGTAAAGTTAGAGCAACGAGTATTTTACTAATAAGATTTTAAAGTATGCTACGGTCAGTTGTTTATGCACGTGATAATAGTAATTTTGATTGTTACTAAGAAACTTAAAGCGTATTAACGACTAAAATGTGCTTACAAATTGCACAATGCATCAATATGCATTTGGGCGGTTGCCATGAGCGACAAATCTTCTATTATTAACAATTAAATAAGGTATGGTCAATCGTTAATACAAGTTAATTATTTTTTTGGAGCTAATGCATTAACAGGTCAAATTTGCCTACGAATCGGGCAATGTATCAACAGCTAAGATCTATCATCGAGCGTTTGGGGATTCCGGTAGCAAAATCGTACCACCTGTAATCTGACAGTGGGAAGATACTCTCACCTTATGCGTGGAACCCTCTGATGTGCTTCTTATTTCTGGAATTCATTCGTGATGGATGGATGTGTGACCCATCGTACCAAAGCCAAAACCCTACACATTCAGCATTCTCACTCGCTTAACAGTCCAATCAATCCTAACCGTTCAAAATTTCACGATAGACAAGGACCCCATCTGAACCAACCTGTCACCAGCCCAACAACAAACAAAAACCCTAGTCTCATCCAACCCCACAGTTTTTTCTTTCTTTTTTGTTTGCTGTGAAGACAGACATATCAGTATGAAACTGGTGTCTAAATTTAAAAAACAAAAAGTGCTTTGGACTGATCCAATCCCACAGTTTCTTCTTTCTTTTTTGTTTGCTGTGAAGACAGACATATCAGCATGAAACTGGTGTCTAAATTTAAAAAACCAAAAGTGCTTTGGACTGATCAGTAATGGCGATTCATTTCCTTCATAGTTTTCAAAACCCCCGGCCGAATCTCTGTTAATGTAAATTGATGTTTTGGTATGGAGTTCTAAAGAAGGAAAATAAGACTGAAGGATGAATGCTACTTACTCTGCAAGTCACAGAGAAGCACACAACTAAATTGATATTTTCTCTCGCTCCTCTACACACAAAACGTGCAGTAGGGAATATTACAGCTAACAAAAGCTGAGCTGGATCAATTTATCAGATCAAAGGATCACAACCATTCATCTAACTAATAACTAGGATCTAAGTCCACATGGCTCTCAAGGCCTTTTACACATAAAACTAAAACATTACACTTAGCATTCTTTGCATAAGTGAGTACACCAATTAAATCAAAGCTTTTATTCTAATTCATTTTCAGCTCAAATACTTATAGTTCAACAATCTCGGGCTGGCTTTTTATTAACAGTTCATATATATAATCTTGGGCTGGCTTTTATTAACAGCTCATATGCATACAGTTTCAGTTTTTGTGTGTGTGTGTGTGTGTTATATTGCATACTGAAATCTCTGTTCAGGCAGATGAGGCAAACGAGGTCGTTTTAATGTCATGTCATGTCATATTTTGTATCATCAAAATATTTTTCAGGACGTTACTTATTTGACATGAGATTGATGAACTGCTCCTGCTTCTACTGCAGATGCTTTTCTTGTAAGTTGTGATGACAACTGGAGAGGTAGAGGGAGAGGAGAGCTTCTACTTATTTGATTCGATAACCAGTTTGGTCTGTTGGTTTTTCGACATCTGCTTTGACCCAATTTTTGGGTTCCCCGCCAAATATTATTGGCAGCATAACCATATAAACTACCTTGGAAATGAAAAGGATCCTCGCGGATCCTTTATTTTTTGTTTTTTGTTTTTTTTTTTGAGAATTAGGATATTGTTTGTTTTTATTTTTGAGAATCTTAAGAATCTCATGATCGTGATTATTCATCGTATATCGTAAAATAAAAAATTATTTTAAAATTTAAAATTAAATATAAATAGTACTTAATGAAAATTGAACTGTCTCGATTACGAAATTCCTAACATCTTTAGGAAAAGGATCCGGCATTTTTTGTCTACTCTCATAGTCTCATTGCCACGGTGTTTTTTTATATATATCTCTTATATCACGTATCCTACACGATGTAAAATTGTCTCATAAAAGATTTTGCCATGCATAACATGTACGTATACATGTAAATTATTTACATTGTGAATCAAAATCACGAAACAAAAAAATTTAGGATAAATATTAGCTTACTACTCTCATGTTTCGTGGTTTTCAACATTTAGTATATTAAGTTTTTTTCGTTCCAGAGTCATACCTAAAATGTTAATTTTGGGACAGTCTCATACATCCGTTAGTCAAATTGTTAAGTCTGTCGTTAACTGATGATGTAGTGCTTATGTGAACAATAACTGAGCGCCATGTGTCATTAAGGGATCCACGCGGATTTTTTTTTTTGGAGAAGGGGTTAAAAAAAAAATTCAAAAATTCAAAAAAAAAAAAAAAAAAAAAAAACTTTACCGACTTCTTCCTCGGCCACACACATCCACACTCAACCTTCATATCCTCACCCTTTTCAGACCATCCCAATTCCGATTCCTCAACCCACCAAAATGCAGCATTTCTCTTCTAAGTGTTCTTCGTTTCCAATTCCACCCAATTAAATTAAATTAAATTAAATTAATTACCTAAAAATTTGGGGATCTGTGATGATAGCAGTCACATTCTTCTACCTTGGGAAGCACAGGTCCGATGGGTCACAGTAGCTACTCTTCTTCACCACCACCACACGTCGAGCATGCTCCGCAGTCTCCGCCTCGTCCAATCTCGACAAGCCTTTCAACCTCTCTGCCCTCATAAACGAAACCCTAGCTTCACCTCTAGTGCTTCCGCATCCTCCCTTTTTGTCGTCGCCTGATGTGGTCCAGAGGTTCTGCATTGTAGACGAGAACGGAACCATGTCTGACGAGTTTGAGGTCAGGGATTTCGAGCTCGATGAGGTGTTGGGTAATTGGGGCAACCAGAATGGGATTGTGGCGGAAAGTGAGTCGAGTAGGTCGGCCCCCTCGCTGCGCCAGCCACATTTTCCTTCTCGCCGCCGTCGAAGCCCCAGAAAAATCGAAAAGCTCCGCCTCAAGAGGATGGACAGGGGAGGCAGGGCAAGCTAGATGGTAGATCTGGTTGACCTCGAGCAGAAGTGGCTCAATGACATCGTCTCGGATGAGCTCGAATCTCGGCAAGCCAGATAGTAGATCTGGTCAACCTCGAGCAGATGGTAGATCTGGCCCCGCCCGTCACGACGAATTTGCGTTCAACCCGAATCTGCGTTCATAGGCTGGCTTGTACTGGGTCGTCGCCGACGAATCGAAGTCGTACCGGACGTAGTTCGAGATTAGGACGTTGCAGGAGGCGTAAGGAGAGCGAGGGTGGAGGACAGGAGAGGGTGAACCCTACAGTGGCAATAGCAATGCCAACGAGGATGAAAAAGAGGCGCTGCTCTCGGAGAGAAATGAGGCAGGGTCGGGAGTTTGAGGAAGAAGAAACCCTTTTTTTTTTTTTTTTTTGTAATTTTTAATTATTAATATCCACGTGGGATCCTTATTGACACGTGACGTTTAGTCATTGTTCACGTGAACATCACATCATCAGTTAACGAAAGACTTAACAGCCAGACTAACGGATGTATGAGACTGTTCTAAAATTAACATTTTAGGTATGACTTTGGAATGAAAAAAACTTCATGTACTAAATGTTGAAAACCACGAAACTTGAGGATGGTAAACTGATATTTACCCAAAATTTTAAATAAGAGAAATGTTGGAGAGATCATTTTTTCTTTTTTAACAAAACAAAGATCATATTTTTAGACCATATTTTATAAATCACGCGATGTGTCAATTAATGTAAATAGTCTTTTTAGCATCATTCTTTGTATAATATATTATTCAAGTTAATAACTTCAAAACATGCATGTACTAGCACTCGCAATCTAAACTATACGAAAAAAAAAAATATCAATAACTTAATTTGTGTCAAAAATACACAGTTTTTTTATTGGGGTATTCATCAATTTACCTATTAAACTTGTAATAATTGGTCAATTTTTTCCTTCAACTCTTATAATTAGTTAATTTGTACCATACTGTTAATTTTTTAATATTTTATCCATTCTTTCGTTAGTAGGTATCCGCATGACTTCTTTTAAGGAAAAAAAAAAATTTTACCTACACCTTCTATTTTCTTGCTTTCCTCCAAGCCGAGCTGTGCTGGTTCCACACCTTCTATCGTCTACAACCCTCTGACTCTTTCATCAAATACATCACCCGGAACCGCCGCGAATACTTTCCTGGACCCGGTTCCGTTTCCGTTGGAGCTGTCGCGATGTCTGGGAGAGTAGAACTCTTCTTCCTCTTCCTCTTCCTCGTCCTCATCGTCTCGGTCATGGGTCAGAACCCGTTCGGCATTCTCCCAACGGCTCAGCCTCGAGGTTTGCCGAGCAAGCGGCGGAAGCGGATGGAGGTACGGTGAGTCGACTTTCCGAGTTTCTTTTTCGGCCCTTCGACCAACACTCCTGCGCGAGTCAACTCGTTCCTAGAGTCCGCGCGAGTTGACCACTGTGCCCAGTTAGAGGAACTCGGAGCTGGTGGAGGAGCCGATCCGGACCTTGTGGGTACCACTGAAGGAGTGGCCGAGATTGGGCGCCTGGAACAGCCTGCTGCTGTGCTCGGATCTAATATACGACTTTTCGTCCTCGGCGTCAGGGAAGTTGCGGCGGTTGTGGTGTGGAACCAGCACGGGTCGGCTTGGAGAAAAGGAAGAAGAGAAGGTTCGAAGAAAAGGAGGAAGATAGAAAGGGTCGGAAAAATGACTTTTTTGCCCTTATAGGGAGTCTTGCAGATATCCATTTAACGGAAGAACGAATGAAAAATTAAAAAAATTTAATAGTAGGGAGTAAATGGACTAATTATTAGAGTTGAGGGTAGAAATTGATCAAAATTAAATTTGAGGGGGAAAGTTGGTCAAACCTTACAAGTTCATAGGGTAAATTGATGAATATCTCTTTTTTATTTGGAATGTATTTGTACTGTTTTAAGCATTTATGGGATAAAAAGAGCGTGCGTTTGACACGCTTTGAAACTTAAACAAATAAACATATATAATGCACTATTAAGACATTAAAAATGAGTACTCAAAATATCAAAAGCTTATTTGGTGTTAAAAGCGCTGTTCTAAAAATCTTCGCCTAGCGCCCTCTAGGCCCCACTTAGGTGCTTGGTGGTCGGCCACCGCCCCGATTAATACCTAGGCGTTTGAAAATTAAGAAATAGCGCCTAGACATGCTGAGGTGCTCGCCTAGGCACCCTCTTAGACCGCATAGGCACCCACTTAGCCGGCCATACCCGCCTAAGCACCCTCGTAGGTAGCAACTCACTTAGACAAAAAATAGATAGCTCTTCTTTTGCATTTTTAATTTTAATAAATGGTAAAGACTAGTTGAATATTAAAATGAACACATATTATTTGCTTGTATCCCCATGTTTTCATTATATTCTAATACTTCATAATATATATGTCATTATATTTTATAGTTTATGATGAAATTATATATATATATTTTAGGTGTAAATAGACATCTATTTACACAAAATATAATAAATTTACTTAAATCTGTCTAGTCCGCCTAGGCACCCACTTAGACCACGTCTAGCCGCTTAGGTGCTAGGCCCTAACCCGTTGCCCGACTAGGGTCTGGTGTTTTTTAGAACCTTGGTTAAAAGTACACAGTTTTTCTTTGCACTGTTTTAAGCATTCATAGGATAAAACGAGTGTACGTTTGACACCATTTGGAACTTAAACAAATAAAAACATATAATATACTACGACATTAAGAATGAATACTTATCTTCATAAAGTAGGCAGACATAACAGGACGCAAACTATAACCAAGAAATGCCTCGATGCTTTTAGTTCGAAACAAACTGTCTTATAAAATCAATTATATTCTATTGATTATCAGAAGATGCCAACAGGATCCTCTCCTGATCATTTTGGTAAGTATTTTGGAGATCGTGTTCGTTTATTATATTTCATATGATCAGTTTTTGTTAAATACTATTTATATTTATTTTTTAAATAAAAATATTTAAAATAATTTCTAATTGTACAATGTATAAATAAAATTCTTGAATTATTCAAATCCTGAAGTTCTGTGAGGATCCGGACTCCAAAAATGATCAAGATTCATACGTCTGTATTGTCAATGTCAACTATATATTGATTAAAGAAATAAGAAACAAAATATCCATTGGTGATAATGTCTAGTTATGGAAATCCCAAAGCATGCTCATTGCTCACACAATAATCTCTTTTTGTTTTTACATACATATTTGGGCTTTCTTTTCTCAAACCCCACAAAAGCGTACAACGCAAGTGAAATGATGTGTGAATGTTTGGGATCATTGGGCAAAAAAAGATTATACCACAAACCCAGAGAGTGATTACACCCTCTTTAGAAAAATAGTAAATTTGAAAAAAGTACAAAATGGAGAGCAACATAGGATTAAAACTTATATATCATTGACATGGGACAACACAATATGAGTATACATGTTCGCATAAGTCATTCTCAATAAAAGATGCATAGAATGACTTCCGAGTAAGCAATGAGTTGTTTCCCAGAGTTTCACCCCAATAATGTACCATTGATTTAGTTAGAAGAGAATATGTTCCAACTGAGGAGAGGTTGATTTAGTTACTGCTTTTCCATTAGATAATGGTGAGAATTTCATTTCATCAACTCTACTTTCTCTTTGAAGCTAAAACCGACAAGTTGTTTGCTTCTGCAGAATGGCCAATGTGCATTATCTAGTCTGGCTGATGTGTAATTCTAAACTAGGAACAAGTTCCAGCTAAAGCTAGTTTGGGCGGAGATTTTGGGAAGGAGACTGGATTACTTTTCCCCCAAGATTTGAGTTTTAGCTGTTTGGAGCAAGACCTTGCCCATGCACAACATTCTTCTTCTTCCCCCCTGGTTATTGAAAAAAAAAATAATGAGAAATTTGAGGAAAGGGGTCCCTCGTTCATAATATATGATGATGCATGGGAAATTTCAGTCTCTTTTACAGATAGTCCGAGGTAGTATATGATAGTTTAAAGATTGAATAATCATGAAGAAAATATAGGATCTAATGACCAAAGGGACATAAGATAGAAGCTATGAAGAATAACATGTGAACACTAGCATCTGATAGTTTCTTTAGACTCTCGTATGAAAAAAAAAACTAAGGAGACTCTCAAAATGAGACCCTTTATGGATTTTTTGTCACCTGTTTAACGTTAATTTTTGTGTCAACATTGTAAAATATTGTGCAAAAAACATTAAATAACAGAGAGTCCCACTTTTGAGAGAGTTTTCTTAGCATTTCTTCTCTCATATAGGTGAACTTGGTTTGCAATTATTTTTCAGTCATGAGTTCATTTTGACCTTTCAAATTGTTGGATATATCCAGAATTCGGTAATATTTTTCTTAAAAATTTTAAACATCTCAAAAAAAAAAAAAAAAAAAAGAAAAAAAATGTAAGTTCCTGAATTAATTAAAAAACTGTGGGTTTTCGAATTTTAATAGTTGCTGAAATTCCGAAGTTTTTGCCTTTAATAAAATTATTTGTTTTATCCTATACAAAACAAAAAGAAAAGATTGATTTTTTTTGTTGAATTCTTGGTCCGACGACTAATGATTTCACTTATTTGATATGTCCGTCACAAACAAATCGTGAGTGACTCCACAACGACTTGACGGACATTGCAATTGAATCTGCTATTTTGCTAATTATTATGAGTTTGCATTTTATCCTATAATGTTTTGGCATCCTAACACAATTTTTTCAAAGTACGTTGGTTGATACATATGTTGGTGGAAGGGAAAGTCACTGATGCATTTGATATCCTGTGTTTTTTTGTTCTTCTCTCGATCGTAATTGCCTCTTTTGTGTTTTGTAATTGTGATCGAATTTGACAGTTGAATGTTTGTTTCGTACTCTTGCTTCTTATGTAAACAATTGAATTCGATCGGCTTGAACCAATCTTTATTGGGGCAAGAAATTTGAGGGATGCAACAATTGGTGAATTCCAACATTCGTTATCTTGGTGATTTCTTCCTTTGTTGCAGCCCCTGATGCAACTCTTTTTATCCTTTTCAGTACTATTGAGTAAATTGATGGTGGTATTATTTAGCTGCATCCAAAGTCTTCTTAATTTACAATTGGACTGTTGATAGACTTGTAATTTGAAATGGTTTATTCATTTTATTTACAAATACTTCACACATCACTTTCATATCTATCTAGTTTAAACATTTTAATTCTTGTTCATTTCAAGATTCTTTTATCTTTTTATTAAAAAAAAAAAAACCATATATAGATGTGAAACATACGTGCTTACACGATTTTATTTATTTATTTATTTGAGCAACTCAATGTCACAATCCTTAAAAACAAAACTTTGAAGATATTTTATGTGTTTATATATAATATACATAAATATATGTGTGTGTGTGTGTATGTATGTATGTACATCCCACAGATAGGGGAAGATTCTATAATTCTGCATTATTGGTGGATGTGTCCTTGATTCCTAGACCAATGGTTGAAGAGAATGAAATCGTTGTTCTACTAATTATTTTTCCATATTATTGGTCAATTAACTCGATGGCGGACATAATTTCGAATTAAATTAGTGAGTGGCCAATCAAACTCATCAAAGTGTCTTTCTGGTGTTCGAAGTTGAGATTCTAAAAGTAGATCATTACCAAACACTAACTAGACTTTATTTTTAATCCATGCTTATTTAAAATATACACTCAAAGATTTAGTTAGGCATCATTGTGTAGAAAGTCGTCTACGTAGTGTCCACAGCTAGGGTTTCTTTTACAAATGTGAGCTATACTATGGTGCTTTTTCCTGTCCTGTTTTTATGAATTGATGAAAGGGAAGGGAAAAAAAATGTTTTGTTATATGGTTTGGTACAAGCCTTCTGTTGCGGATATAGATATATAAAATTTCACATCAGAGAAGTATCATAATAAACTAATAATATCTCAGACTTTGGATAAAATTCAAATATGATTACGTTCATTGAGCTTGACCTCACTTAAAGTATTAGACCTAAGTGATTAAATTGGAGATAACACTAAGATTGCTGTCAAATTTATAATAGGACTCATGTTGATCTGCTGTACAACAAAGAAACTAATACAGTAAACTACGATCGGTGAAACGAATCCAATAAAATGGTAATTCAAATCGTGAAGAACACAAAGCAATAGTAAACTGTTAGCTTAAAAGAAAGAAATCCCTCATTAGAAACTTCATATATGTAAATCTCGATCCCACGAACAACAAAAATATCCTTGATTGAGTTCTACATTATTGGTTGATGTATACATAATGTTGAACAAATGATGGAAGATTGAGGATTATAAGTTGTTTAATTAGTGTGAATTAGTTAATTTGTCGACGAACGAAATGGATTCAATTAAATAATTGCAAATCAATATCCTCAAAGTGTCTGTCTTGCATTATTTCAAAGTTGAATCTATATATATATTGAGTAGATGATAATAAAAAAATTCCTGGATTTTATTTTTTTAATGTTGCATTGTCATTGAAAGATATAGGTAATGCATAAATTATGATGAACGTCGTCACGGCATTGTCCATGATAATGGTAATGAAGATGGGCGGGAAATTTAATCAGAATATAGTTGTAATGCATGTTTGGAAACAGAAATTAAAGGGCCTAATATATTCTATAAGTGCTTGTTCAATCCACTGCGTTTCACGGCGAAATTTTTTTAAAATTCTATATTAGTGTAGCATATCGTTTGTAAGAAAATCGAATTTGATACCAAGTTAGTATGGCTAGTCCATTATACATTAATCTAAATCTTACGTAATTAATTTAGTATAGGTATATCATTGGATCGGAAACAACAATTTATTAGTATAATTGAACTTATTCGTCATGTTAAAGGTTTTGTACTTTCCTCATTTAAACAAATTTATCAATGGGGCTCTTCCATCTGTTCAATTAGGGTTTTCCTTAATGCGTAATTTGTTTCTTCCATCTTTGCTAATCGGCAAAACTAGCTCGAGTCTACTTGTCCATATGTGAGGACAGAGGATTTTTCTTCAAGGTGGCAAGTGCCAACCCTACACTATTTATTCTTGTACGAACACATTAGTTGAGAAATATACATATACATATATATATATATATATATATATATTTTTTTTTATTCTTCATAATATTGTATTTCAATTTTGGACCCAATTAATTAACAAAATAGTTAGGGGATGAGTCATCATGCTAAAAGTGATGTTAAGCAGTTTTTTTTTTAAAGAAATTATAATAAACTAAAACGCGATGGCTGCAAACCAGGATTGGTGACGTCAAGAGTTTGACTCTTGCTGTTCTTTGAAATTTGGATCCATTCTTGCTCACCACCTTTAAATAGTGTTATTGCTTATTACCCTACTTATTACTACTGTATGAGTTTATCATTTGAAATTTGTATTTATTCACAACATAAATTTCGAAATTTAAATTTATCCAATGACGATAAATTAGATAGTAAGCAAAAATATTCCCAATAAAATTGGGATTGTAAATTAATTAAACTTGGGCTAAGTAAAATGGAACGAATTGACTTGTAAAATAGATTTAAGGTTATCAACCAGTTTCCAATATGAAAATATTGTCGCATCAATAGTTGAAGAGTAAATGCTACACATATTACATAGATATTTGTACCATCATTGGTATCATTTTTGTAACAGAAATAAGGTCTACTAACATATGTCAGTCTTATGTTTAGTAGAAAAATGGTACAAACTACGTAATTTTCTTTTTCTATAATGGGCAATGGAATTATGCTAAATTATTGCGTATAAATAGTATTAGTTTATGCAGCGAAGTAGTACTGACATTAAGTAAAACTTCAGTAATTTTTGCCCCATACTATGAAACCGCGGGACCTTATTAATTAAATTAGAAGTGGTCACGAAAATGACTAGGTTAAATTAATGTCAACTTTTAGAATTCGGTTTACAATACTGGTATGTATTCGATACAATCTTCATGACTTTGTTCGAGATGTTGTTCTCCAAATTTGAGTTGTTTTTTTATTCTTTAGTTTAATAAAATCTCTTTATTAAAGTTAGAATAAAAAGAAGGTATATATGTATTTATTCTTTGAAACCTAAAGTTGCTCTAACAAATGTCTTTTAGTGGTAAAATGATGAGTATGAAATGAGTTGTAAACTTAGACACTTTGAGTGCGAATTTTTTATGACTTAAAAAATCATCAATAAAAGAACGAGTCAGAAAGCTATTCCCATTAGAGCAGTTCCACCCCTAAGACTTTGCGCCAGCACCCAGCGCATTTATCCACTCAAGTGAACAGTAATATACTCTAGTGAATAGTAATAGGCTAAAGCATCTCCACCCCTAAAAAAATAGCCTAGTCAATTTATTAAAATAATATTATTATTATTATAAAATAATAAAAAAATAATATTTTTATTTTCATTTTCTGACTTTATAAAAAAATAATAATATTATTATTATTAAAATATTTTTATTTTCCCATCTTCCACACTTCCCTTCCCTTCCATTCCTGCACGCCATCCACCCAGCACAGATAATCCATTCCCACCGCTGCCTCCAAACCTCCTCTGACGTCGTTGCCCTCCTGTCCTTCAAATCCCAAGCCAACCTCAACAACAAGCTCCTCTACACCTCCTGTCCTTCAACGCCGTCGCTTCATCCTCTGCATCTCCACACCTCCGATGCCGTCGCTTCGTCCTCCCGTCCTTCTCCTTCTGTGGCTCCTTCCCTCCCGACACCCTCTCCAGCCTCGACCAGCTCCGCTCCTCACCTCCACAACAACGCCCTCTCTGGCGCAAGAAAAAAAAAAAGGCTGACATCATATGCCGTCCGACGCCACGCTGACGTCAGATCGACCGGTCTCAAGGTCTGTCAATTTTGGGCTGGCCTGGAGACGAGCTTGGGCTAGGTGCCAGGCAATGGAACGGGCTGGAGTGGATTGGCTGAGTGCCAGTCTTGTTTTTTGGCTGAGTGCCGGCCTAACCACCTCCCGGTGGAACTGCTCTTAGTATTGAACACATGTGGGTCTATACATAATGAAAGAGGAGACCATGTATACTACTTGAGCAAGTGGAACAACGTTCATGCAAAAGGGCTAACCACTAATTTGGCAAGTCCTCTAAGGTGTGGTCTATTTCAAAGATTAATGGAGCCCCTAAAGATTCAACGTTTTAATACCAAACCCAGACAGGAATTTTATTTATTTCATGGTCCAAATGGGAAGCATACTAGACAAAAAAATATATACAACTTAAAAATAAGGAACACTGCTATTCACATTCTAAAATAAATAAGATATAGAAGAGGTGTAACATAATTTTTTCGAAACGTTAATAACAGGTTTTAAAATAAATGTCAGAAATGTTTGAATTATTTAGTGAGAAAAGTTTTGTTGGATCTTATCACTGAAAGCATCTTTAAAAAAGGTTTAAAAGATAACTTAAGTAAAACTTAAAAACAAGTAACTTGGAAGCAAGTTTACGTCAAAATAAAACAGTAGCTGCCTTCATCATCATCATGCTTTGGATATAGTTGGATGTCTATATATAACATAAATACACAAACCCTTTATTCAAAGGGATCTCTATTTTTTTGGTAAAAATAGGGATTAGTTGTAGGTGTTCATTTTAAGTCAAACTTCACCGAACTGAACCTTCTATTTTGTAAATCTTAATTCATAGATCATCCTGGTAAAATTACAATTTAATCTGAAACCATTTGTCTATTTAATTATCATGATGAAATTTTATTGTTTCTTGTAAGAATAAAATGTTCGTTAATTCCTTTGAACTAAATTAGATTTTTCAATTATTTCCAATTTAGCTAATATTTTATAAAAATGATATATGAAGTGCAACTTAAAAAGTAAAATATTTGAATTGTTAAAATTTGATATGGTGAAAACCTACAACTAATTCTCATTTTTAAAAAAAGAAGGGAGGTCCCTCCCTTTGCATCCATATAAACAATATCAAATCTGTTTCATGATCTGCCTGCCTATTTGGACAACCCAATACTTGAAATGGGCTACGAAGTGGGCCAGACGTGCTAAATAATGAGAGGTCCATCACCTCCTTTTATGAATCATTGTGCAGCACCGCATCACCATTTCCAATGCTGTTTACATAATGACATGGGATTCACGTCTGTAGTTACTTTTGACTGGGAGCTTTAGCAAGGTTTATTCAAACGTACGTATAAATCTTTTAAGAAATGTTAAAAAGATTATCTAAAATTGAATTTTTTTATGGATTCTTTGGCATCTCATATTTTTGCATAATATTTTATAATATTAGTATGAAAATTGACGTTAAACTGTGATGTGTCAGAGAATCTATGAAGAATTTCACTTTGAGAGAGTTTAGCATCTCTCAAACTCTTTTAGTGAAAAATTAAAAGGGAAATTTTTTGAGGTAAATCATCATTAGTCATGAATGGATAGTTTGACTTTATCTATTAAATTGGCAAGGAAGGAAAAAAAAAAACAATTTCCAGTTCAATTATAACTGTTATTTCTCATGCTACTTAGTAATTCGGACTATATTAAAGAAAAAAAAAATGTAAGAGTTTCATTCGTAGGTTTGATCTTATAACATTTGAGTTGAGTAAGATTCTTTTTAGGATGCGCGCGTGTTGGAGTTTAATTGTTTTGTTGGATCAAATGAACTTTCATTAACAACATTATGTAATTCATATAGAACGTGCATATCCAACATGAATTTCAGAGCAAACCTTTTTTATGAAAAAACTGGTACAATATAAACAACATAGAATACCTACCTTTAAATAACAGACAAGATAAACATTCATGAGGACTAGGTTTTGCAAGCTCTGAGTACGCTGGATTCTTTTCCACCTAATTCACCTAATTCGGGATCAGGACCGTTGAAATTTGATCCAACGGCTACAAACGGGAACCCCTTTAAAAGTGATAATAACTGTAGCCGTTTGATCAAATTTCAACGGTTCAAATCTCAAATTAGGTAGATTAGGTGGAAAGAGATCCGGAGAGGATCCCTTTCCCTTGAGAACTACCATAAACAGTGACGGAGCTACATATAGCCATATAGGCCATTGAAGGCCTAGGCCTATCCCGAAATTTTACGCTTATACATACTATCTGCAAGCTTTTATAAAACTAAGCATGTAGCTCATTGGTCGTTGGCGTTTTGCGTATCCTTGATTCGAGACTTGCTTGTGTTCCAACATTTTAAAGATTTTTTTTTACATTTTTTAAAAATGAAAGAAAAAAAAATCCTTATAAGTTGCATTATTTGTTACCATAATAAAACTAAGCTCTTCTTTTTTGGTTATAATTAGCCTTAGTTTTAAAATATAATAATTTGTTGCAGTCTTATGAGATTAGGAATATGATTGTGTAAATTTTATCATATCTAGAATATCTCTTATACTAGATATTATCTTATTAGAGTTTTTTTTCTGTTGGGGTAAAGAATTTACCTTTTCTACTACTATAAATAAAGGCACAATGGGGTGAAATAACACACACTTCATAATTACACATCTCTCTTATTCTCTCTCTATGCCACACCCTCTCTTTCTCTATGGCCTCTATGATTATTTAGTAAATTATGCCTACAACACCTTATCAACATGCTCTTGACGTTGATCTAAAGAGACTTTGTTCTTTAATGAGGGGAATATTACATTTTAGTCATTTTTTATGATTAATTTATTATTTTATTGAATAGATTTACATGCTATTGATTCAATTTAATTTTTCTGTGTTGAATGTGATACAACACGCTGGAGATGCAATTCCGGCATTCCGTGAATGATCTTCTACAAATTCAAAGGCTTTTGTCGTTTTCTGCCAATCAAGTACGCTTAAAATAAAAGAAGATATTTGAAACGACCATGAAACATGAAAACATTTCCCATGATGCATAAACCCCTTACATTTACATTTACCTTTTGACATATATATTGTATATGTTTCATATATTTGTCAATATATATATATATATACACACGTTTCATGCATTACGCAATTTTCGCTATGTGGAATTTGTGAATCAAAGAATCAAAAGAAATTAGAAGCAATTAGGGTTTTTCAAACCCTAGTGTCGAAAAAAAAATTTCGATTTTTTTTTGCAACTGAGTCGAGCCACACTGGTTGGCCTGAAGCCCAGTTGCGTTGAGCAACCACTAGGAAGATGTTCGGACTAAGGTAGCAGCCATTTGGGCTTAGTGCGTGTGAGACTGAGCAAGCCAAAGGCTTGTGAAGGTTTTTCAATTGGGCCTGCAACCTCAGCTTGCCTCAAGCACAGCTTGCAGCCATATATTAGGGCCTGCCCTCGCGCCCCTGGCTTAAACCAGTAACCTTTGTGTTGTTGGGCTTGTCCTGTGTGTTATAGCCCGCCTACAACAAGCATGCTGCTTGCTAGGCTTGCCTTAGAGTCTTAGCCCACATGTCGACAACTTCTGTGATGTTGGGCTTATATCGTCTTAGCCCAAAAATGAAGCCAGCTTATGCCGGGCTTCACCGCCCACTAGCTTGGCCCAATTCTTGCTACTTTGAGTTGCTAAGCTTATCCTAACTCACAGCCCAAGAGGCCTACAACCTCTCTGTGACCCAATAGGCTTGTAGCTGTGTTGCAGGGGTTAACTTATGTACTACAGCCAACCCAATTCAACTGGGCTACGTAGTTTTTTCGAACAAATGCCAAACTTTTTTGGCATTCTCGTTTTGTAACCATACCCATTTAATTTTTGGGACATTTTGGTTAATGCTAATTAAGCTATAATACACTTGTCACTTGGCCCATAGCCAAGTGAAGCTAATAAGACCTGCATGTCATTATTTTGCTTCCACGATCGATACCGTATGGTCTTGATCTATTGAATTGATTAAAAGTGACCAGTAGCCCATTAATTTGACAAAGAATACAAAATTATTGGCTTGAAGCCCACTTTTGGAAATTAACGATTTAATAATTTATTTATCTTCTTTGAACCGTTAACACCTTTTCATTGTCCCGAAGTGCTCACACTTAAGTTCTTGAAGCAACTCAAATCCACTGTAGTTAAATCAGTACCTTGTATTCTATGTTCTTACAAATGAACTAAACGTTTAGAAACTAAATTGAATTTGTAGTTTCAAATTTAGTGCCTTTGAAACTCGAAGTTTTCATAAAACAAAACACCCATGAAAACCTAACGTTTTTCATGTAAATCATGTCTTAGAACCCGAATGTTCTAACTCTGATGCTTATGGATGTTTTATCTCCAATAGCACTATTCACAATCTTGTCCCCCCCGCCCTATTCAGTGGATTGTCGAACCGTCACAAGTTCGATTTCCCTAATTTGGATGTTTCTAATAGAAACCACTTTATGTGGGTACAAGACGTGAATCTCCACTTGACTATCAAGAAGCTGAGAAACCATTGAAGCCAATAATGGCATGGAAGAGCTAAATAAGCCTTTGCCATAATCTGTATTTGAAGACTTATGCCTGAAGCATAACAAACAGAAGTACCTCCCAAACGAGGATTCCATGGCTATTTGGCTCACTCTTACGGACTGTTTAATCATGAAAGACATTGCCTAAAGAACACCATGATTAGGTCTATAAATGAGTACAATTTTGAAGTTTAGTAATCCAATCGAATTTTGACTAGAGAATACTTTTCTTGTCCTTCCTTGTTTCTAACTTACTCTCAAAGCAGCAGTGTAGAGAACAAAAGTTTACTGAAACTCTCGGATTTGATGAGTACCACATTTGTGAGAGAAAGGTACTCTATAAATTCGGTTGGGAAGTACCGAGCGGTATAGACCCAATTTTGGTTGGAGTCTACCAAATAGTGGTGTCCCATTTCGGCAAGGATGCACGTCTGCATGCTCTGCTTCAGCAAAGGCCTACCAAACAGACCCCTCCATTTTCGACTGGAGCCTATTGAACCCAAGTCTGGGTCTGTCTCTCTCACAATCCAATTTCGAGTTTGTTTTTACAACGTATGGTAGAATTAGGGCAGCCAAGGTGTGGCATCATGCCCGAAGCATGCTCCTTGGCACCCAAGACCTAAAACTTCAAGAATAAGAGATATTGCTCTCGAATCTCAACCCTACAGAATCTACTTCCGTCTCGATGGAATAGATCATTGGTTATGCACATGTTCGTGCCTCTATCAGTGTTATTAAGAAGTACCATTCTCGTTGTCAAAATGTGAGACTAATTTTGCTTTACTGAACACCATTGGAAGAGAAAAATTTTGACATGAATGGCCTTGTTGGCCGAATCCCCTTAGTAACTTTGGTTTGCTTTGTGAACACTTTTCCATGTTCTTGGATTCAAGTTTAGTGTTTGTTTTAGTTATGGATATTCTTATCGATATTTTCCTCGAATATAAGTTAATTGAATGATGTTTCTTAATACATGTGACCAAATTCAATTAAACATGTGATTAGGTACGAATGTGGAAAAGTAAGTTGTTTGGATGAATGCGATACTACACACACTAACTTTATATCTAAATCACATTTCTAGCAACGACTTCAGGTCTATCCAATCTGATTAAGAGTATTGACATGCTCCTCGTCGTATGAATGGTACTAAATTACCATTTAAGAGACCTTATACTCTCCCCGTTCTGGAAGAATGTTGTTGAGTTTTGAGGATATTTGAGATGACAATAATCATGAATGAAACCACTGAATGAAAATAAAGTAGAATATCTTTGCACCACCTTTAAAAATAAGCTGAAGCTTTGCCTTGGGGCCAATAGGCTTTGTTTCAATTGGGAACACACCATATGTTGTCGGCCAGAAGCCTGGTGATTGAGCCCGTTTACTTACTTTGACACGACCTTTTGGGACGCTTAGGTCGAACTATGGTGTTACGACGCATCTCTTTACCTGAAGAAAGGATCATGTGCTTACAAGCACACTTTGCTAAGCCTGCTTGTTGGGGAAATTGATTTCCTAAATCATCCCTAGCAAAGATACGAAATAACCCTCTTTTCACAGTGGATTCAAAAGAATTTATGTGGACTAATCCAACCAAAATGTGGACCAGATACATACTTATGGTTTTGGTTGATGAATCGACAAGTTGGTCACATGTTTTGAAGAATAATTTGTGAAAAACAAGTTCATTTAAGCAACATCTATGCATGCATTTAACAATTAAAGGTGTAATCATGCTTATATGCACTCAAAAACAAAACTTTACTCATGAAATTCAAGGCCTTGTAGTTGTAGTGAACCAAGACTTAGCTTAAATCTTAAAAAGAGTTAAGAAACTTTTATACCTTTGAAGCACCTCTTTGCTTAGCAAAGGATATTCACCCATGTGAGGGCCTTCTTTCCTTATTCTCCATGGATGTGCATGGAGAAACTTTGCTTCTTGGCTCCATGATTTCTTGGATATGGATGAAGAAATGGATTATCCGAGTTCCCAAGAAAGGGAACCTCTAAGTTTCCACACCAATGAGAGCATTGAGGAAGAGATGAGTAACCTAGGAAGAAATGGATGCTAGTCCATTCTTCCTAAGGTGGCTAGCCTCCTAAGAGAAAAGAGAGATTTTTTTGTGTTTTTCTCTTTTCTCTCTAGAAAACCTTTTTGTTTTTTTTTTTGTACTTTTTTTATAAGGGAATGGGTTATAATTTCCTTTTTATAGCCACTTAAATTGAGTGGCATAATTGAAATTAAAACCAATTATCCCTCACATTTTCTATGGCCGGCCATGTGGGTTCATTGGGCTTTCATGCCCTTTGTGTTTTCAAGTTGTCATGCAACTTGAGTTATTGGACTTGACATCTTTAGGGCTTCTACAAACCATGAGTGACACTTAGCAGTATGTCATGACTACCTAAGCTAATCAGAAGAGGTGGAGAACCTATTCAGTTTGGGATTACAATGTAATATGGTCTTTCTCTAATACAATACTCTTGACCACATTGTTTGATTTGATAGTTTATTCATGTCTACTATCCAATGTGATTCTCTTACTTAAATGATTACCTTGAATGTGATTTGGAACGAATTCCTATATCTCATTCATACTCTGGCTAGAGATTCTTAATCATATTATAGAGTATTCTCCCTCAAACGGTTTGAAGGTTAGAAATCCCTTGTTGTGCATTCACTTGCCTCCATGGCTCAGTGGCTTAACCCCAACTATGTCATGGACACCCTTTGATGGAGTGACTTTGACATAGTCAAAGATTAAGGACCTAACCATAAGACAACTATGATGCCTCAGGTCAAATGACTACTTTGCATTATCCCAACCATGAGTTTTCATGTGACATGAGTACGAGAACTCTTTGTTAATCGCGTTTAGTGGACTCATTCTCTATTGAGCACCTACATGTTTGTCTTGGTGTCAGTCACACCAATGGCTCGAGACCAGTCACTTTCTCTAAGAGACATAGCACATACTGATCTTAACAGACTGTCAATGCCTAATTGGCAATCCTATGATCATGAACGTTTAAGATATGTATACAAAAGAAAATGGTCCTTAAAGAAGGTTGTAAATCTTTGTCGATTACGATTCTCCTTTGCACTAAAACTTTAGAGCCCTTGCTAGCAATCTCTTTAATGTCATTTTACGAATTGTCACTTCAATGAGATAGTCTTCCTGCCATTAGGGGGAGATAAGAACGTCTACGTTTATGTAGAATGATGCAAATTTGTGTGGACGTTACCCAATATGTCTCATCTCGATCCTCCTACTGTATAAGTATAATAAGCAAATGTGATGTATTATAGCTTTCAGAATGTTGCTCCAGATGTATTTCTTTGATCTAGCTAAAGTGACGAGATCATATACCAGCTGCAAACATGCTTGCAATGATAGATGTACTTAACGTACATCGAGTCAACATCCCTAAAGGGTTTGCTGCCCTTGTTGGACGGTTTGGCCGCCCCGATGGATAACCAATCTATCTTAGCCTGAAGCATGACAGATCACTCGGTTCATAGGATTCACTTGCTAGAAGAGGAAGATCACGACACTACATGAATCCATACTCGATCATTGTTTCAAATCATTTCCATCTCATGAGATTAATCTGGATTACTTCCGAGACTTGAAGTTCTTAGTCCAATATACTAGTTTAGATGAGATAATGGAATTGGAATAAGATTATCATCGATGATATTTTCACTTATATGGTAGCTGCCAACATAAATACAAAACGACGATATCAAATCGCATTCCGTTGATTAGTTACAATGTAGAATTGATTAGACAACTGAAATTACAATCCAGGTTAAATTCCTTACCAAAGTGTGTTTAGACCTGTAATTCCTACACTACCCAAGCTTGACATAAATGAAAAGCAACGATATTGAACCGTGTTCTGTTGATTATAGACAATGTAGAACTGATTGGACAACCGAAATTACAATCCAGGTTAAATTCCTTACCAAAAGTGTGTTTGGACCTGTAATTCCTACACTGCCCAAGGTAACCCTATTGTGTTACTAGTGGGAAATGAAGCATAATGAGATGAATGAAATAGTGCGATATAATGCATGCCTTACGGTGCAAGGTTTCTCTTAAATGCCCTGTGATTGATTGCAACATTACAAATGTGGTTAGTATTTCTCCATGGAGATATAGATATAGAGATTTACATGTAAGTTCCTGAAGAATTACATGGACTAGTTCAAATAGTTCCAAACCATAAAACACCCTCTCAACTCGTTTGAGGCGTTCACTTATGGATTGAAGCAATCCAACGGATGTGGTATACCCTTCAAAGTGATAATTTGATCCATTAGGGATATGAATGAATACCCTTGCATGTTGGACTATGAAGTTTTATTCTAAATTGCTAGAGTTACAGTTTATGTCGATGACATGCATCTCACTAAGACTCTGGAAGAGCTTGAAAAAACTGTCTAGCACCTGAAAATGGAATTTGAGATGAAGGATCTTAGGAAAACTCATTTACGCCTTGACTTAAAGTTCAAACATTGTTTTGACGGTACTTTGGTCTACCAATCGAACTACACCCCAAATGTGTTATTTTTGAGTAAACCTATGATCTTCCATACGCTACTTGTAAACGAAACCCTTGAATAGATTATGGAATCTGACATTCCATATCTAAGTTCAACTTTGCGCTTTGTTGTACCTAGCTTATTGCAATTAGAAAAGACATCTTCTTCGCCGTTGACCTATTGGTAAAGATATAGCACCGCACCTACACGCAACTACTGAATTGGTATTAAAAATGTATTTCTATTACACTAGAGCTACTATGGATTTGGGCTAATCCCAACGCACATCCGACCCTTTGATCCTCGGAATGATGTTTGCCTTGTTTGTTATGCTGACGCTGGTTACTTATCAAACCCGCACAAGGCACATCCCCGAATGGTTATGTCTTTACTGTTAAGGAGATCGCAATATCTTGTAGGTCCACGATATGACCTTAGTTATGAAATTTTTGAATCATTTCAAGACTCACCTTACTTCACTGTGCCACATGTGAGACATGGTTGAGATCTCTTGTTAAGCATATTCAAAGTACCTGCTGTTTTCATCCATCATTGAGTCTCGACGACGATGTATGAGACTATGCCACATGTATCAACCCGATCAAGGCATGATACATTAATGAAGTCAACGCCGAGACATATTGCATCTACATTAGCAAAGCATTAGGAGATTGAAGTCATGTAAGCCTATCACAGACAACCTTGCCGACCTCTACACAATGACACTACAGTAGTCAACCTTCCAAAAGATTGTTCGAGGAATTGGTATGCCTAATTATTCATATGCAATGCTTGTAGTTCTTATTTGGAAGTTTTGTCAAACTCTGGGGTAGTATCCAGAAATATACTCACTTGATCTTAATGTACTATTTTTCCCTACGATTAGGAGAATTTTTCCCACGGGGTTTTTGCTAACTAACTAGGTTTTGACGAGGCACCCATCTTAAGCTGATCATACCCTTGTGAGCTATTCTACTTGCGTCCAGAAGACGTATAGTTTTAACTTAATGCAATTTCTCACTTTTCTCCTTAGTCTATGGGTTTTTATCCCACCTTGGGTTTTACCATAGCGAGATTTTGTGAGTTTTATCTTTTATGCATTCTTCTGTTGATTTGAGACCCGCGTTTGCTTATTGTGCCGACGACTTCATCTACTATACTTACTTCATCGTTGAAAATCTGGTGCGCCATTTGTTTGAGTATTTACACACTTAAGTGGGAGTGTTGCAGTCCTATTAGATTAAGAATGTGATTGTGTAATTCCTATCATATTTGGAATATCTCTTAGAATAGATAGTATCCTATTAGAGTTTGTTTTCTATTGGGGTAACAAATTTATCTTCCCTACTACTATAAATAAAGGCACAATGGGGGTGGAATAACACACATTTCACAATTACACATCTCTCTCTTTCTCTCTTTGTGCCGCACCCCCTCTCTTTATGGTCTCTATGATTGTTTAGTAAATTATACTTACAAAAAAATCTACCCTTTCTTTTGGCTAGTTGATATAAATCAAAGGCCTATACAATCTAGAGCAAAATCTAATTTTAAGTTATGGTCTTAAATTTTTGTTTGAATCTTTTTTTTTTAATTTTTTTTATTTTTTATCAAAGCTTGTAAACAAGTTTTATTCTTATGATATAATCATTTCAATACTAAGTATTTTTCAATGTAAAGCTCCACCATTCTTGTTTGGTTAGAATTTTCCATGCAAATACAGAAAACAAAACCTTTAATTTCTCTTCATTAATTATTTTTCAAAGGCTAATTTCTTTTTATGACTTAAAGGCCACTCCCAATTTGGTTTTATGGCTCCGCCACTGACCATAAAGGCACCGGGAGAAAGATTGCACCATACTTTGATGATCTGGCAATCGTCGAAGCATTGTTATGAATCACTACAATAACTATCAAGATTCTTTCTCATAGTCATTTGTCAAGTGAAAAATGTTGAGTTGTGCCTTAAAAGCCAATTTCGTAATATTGAATATTATGTAACAACTCCATTTTTAATTAATTAATAGGGTAATTATCACTTTACTACCCTCAAATTATCATGGTTTTCAAACTTTCATACAATAAGTTTTTTTTCTTCCTAGTCTCATACCTAAAGTTACGTTATTCTCATAAATTCATACTTTTGTTAGGTTGAACGTTAGTAAATCCATTAAAGCATGATGTGGCTCCTATGTGGACGATGAATGTGGATCGACGTGTCATTGTGGTCCCACGTGGACATTAAAAAAATGAGGTATTAGCCAATTTATCCTCTTGAACTTTAATTTTAATACTAACCCCCAAAACTTGTGTAATTAGACAAATTACCTCTGCAATTAGATTTCAATTTTCCATTTATTATCCCTCATCAAAATCCATTGCTGATTCCTTACCCTTATCAAAATCCAACATTGATTTCCTATTGATAGAAGAGGAAGCACAAACATTGTTGAAGCATCAATCTTTATCAACATGATCAAACACATAATCTATATATATAAAGTGAGCACCCTAAAATGGAGAAACATTCAAAATACCATAAATTGCCCTTTAAGAATTTCATAAATTACAATTGAACCAAAAGAAGCTAAAGTATTTAACCATATTTTTATTTTGAATGCATTTAATATTTAAAATTATAGAAAGAAAAAAAAAAAAAACAAAACCTCCCACGTTAGTGGGTGGTTTCTTGTCTTTAATTCTTTTCTTTTTTTTTTTTTCTAAATAATTTTTAAAAAATATGTAAATTAATTATTTAAATAAAAAAATATATAAAAAAGACGCGTGTGGCAAGAGGCTAGTTTCTAATGTATGCTAATGAAATTAAGAAGAGAAGAAATAGAAATTGCCTTCCCCGCCTTCATCAACAACATCTTTGTCGCCTGCCACAATGGCCTCACCCATCACCGCCCCTTGTCTGAGCTTCTTGACCAATCCACCTTTACCAAGCCAGAACCGTTCTACGATGCTACTGACTATATAGAGCCTCATTGTGTTCTCCGTCCTCATCGTCTTCTCCGTCCTCATCGTCTTCTTCACTTCTGTTGGATCCATCCTTTGCTCTCGCGATCAGACGCATTTAGGTTTCTTGAAGACTTTTTCCACAACAAGCAAGAGGAAGACAACAGTAAACAAAAGTATTTTTTATTTTATTGTGCCAAATTTTTTAATCTTTTAATTTTTTTTAATTGTCTAAGTGGAGCCATAATAACATGTGGATGCACAGTCATTGTCCACGTGGGAGCCACGTCACCTTTTTAACTGAGTTACTAATGGTCAACCTAACAAAAGTATAAATTTGGGAGAAAAACCTAACTTTAGGGTATGAGACTTGATAACAAAAAATTGATGTATGAAAATTTGAAAACAAAAATACTTCAAGGTTGTAAAGTGAGAATTACCCTAATTATTAAGGGGCAAGTTTTATTATTCATGAGTTTGGCTTTATATTATAAAGATAATATACTTGAATGAGTCCATAGACTTAAGGTATGAAAACAATGTCCTAAACGAGGTTAGGACATGGATACTTGTATTCCATAATAATCTAGTCCTTAAATTAAGTTCGTAGTCGTTTGGAAAGTCAACTGGACATTTGTTACCCGGAAAGGCCATTGTTTATCACAATAAGGTTAGCATGTTCTTGTGCTATGTATGTTGGACACGTTGCGGATATACAAGTACTTATCTATTGAACAAGTTCACTAACACTGACTGCCTAAGAAGATTAAACGTATAGATGCATACCACATGTCAAACGTTACAAAGCTTCAGGTTGTAGTATGCAAATAGTTCTTAGATTTGAGGCATCATCGGATATCTTGTTCTATAAATATGAACTTTAACTTTACCTCGTAAGGCTTGATAGTGTGTTGCTTGGGTTCATATGTATGAGTATCAAGATATAGGGATGTGCAATAAGGAGTATATCACATTGGTAATTATTCAATAAAAGGATATATCCCTCAAAACCATTTGAAGATCCATCTTGAACACTTTTGACTAGAGCAACTGTTGATCAAACTACGCTTGTAAGAATTAATTTAATATGAGATGCATCATTGTGATCATACTTATCTATATGTGTATATAATTCCATATCACATAAATCTTGAATTAAGTCATAGTCACAACTACCAAAAATGAAGATTCGGGGTTGAGTAGTAAGTCACATCCATTACAAAAAGGCTTTTATGACAAAGCAAAGAGAACAATCATAACTATAAAGGCTTTTCTTGAATAGCAATAAAGCGACCACACCTAATAAGTGGTTTATATATATTGTTGAAAAAAAAAATGTATGGTGAGGATAGAGATGAATGGCAAGAGAGAGAAAGAAAGATCTCAATTTTTGTGAATTACACTCTCCATTGTGGCCTTATACCTTTATGTATACCAATTAGGTGAACTTTACTTGCCTTAACAAGTAATACAGGTATAAAGGTATTAGATATCCCAAATTGTAGTGGAATCTTACTTCTTGATTTACATATTCACAGTCTAAATAATAATAACTACAAGGTATATTTCTAGTGAACATTGTACCATTGGACAATATTAAGTGGCTTTTGCCATGCCCTTGATTAGGTTGGATAGGCTTGAGGGGGCTGTCAGAGATGAGGTTTAGGTATGAAGTTAGTGAAGTACTTATAGTTACGCAAGATGGTATAAGTCGTAACGTTATCAACCATACCATTAACTTCCCTACTGGATATACTTCAAAATTATATTTGTTTACATGCTTAAAGTTGTGTAACTAAAGAATAAGTCAATCGTGCCTTGCATGTGGTGGTTCAATAAATTCTTGGTGGAGGAAACGATCAGTCAGTGCTTGCCAGAGAGCATAAAGGTTCTGTTCCACAAGGTATTCCGTCTATAGAGCATCATGCATGCCTTACAATGAAGATCATGACAAGTTCTTAGTTAGCTTCTCTTGCTATATTATTAGCGTCAATCGTAACTCTCAGGTGATTGGCAGTTAGGTGGAGCTTCATGTCTTACATCCATTTAAGATAATTCGAATTAGATACCTCTAAATTGGTAAAGTCTAGCTTGTTAAGGTTTGAGAATCTGTCAAAGAAACAAAATATGAAATCAGTGCTTGAGTATAAGTCTTCTAAAGCATTCAACATGGAATTGTCTAACCAACCTCAAACATAAGTGGGGCGTGTTTGGGAGATAAAATCTCTATGGCATGCTCAAGAACTCTATATTTGAGCTTCGGTTAAACCTCCAGTACACTACATATACAACCACAAACATATATATGTAAATTGAAAACATAAACAATTAATTGCATTGCAGATGATCCAAATTAAATTAATTAATTAAGGTTAATGGTTACAGAGAGTCCATGGGACTCACTACATACCTCTCCGAGGTTTGCGCTGGAATTTATATGAGAAAATGCCTCGAAAAATGGGTTCGGCCTTTCCCTTTTGTTGTTCGTGGGCTTGGCTATTAGCCTAGCAACAAGAAAAAAAATTGGGCCAAAGAACACTTATGCTCATCACTGCTAAAGGGAAAAGGCAGGCCGGATCGAGTCACATGTGATCTGGCTTATGGCCAATTGCTATATGTATTTATTCAATCTCAACAAGTTGTTGGACTTCACCTACTACTTTAGAATAGGAGAATGGTGGAATCACTACTCAGTTTATTCAGCTCCACTAGAAAGCTATTGAGTCCATCACCGAAAATATGAGGCATTCGTATTCCGATCTACCTTACTTTAGCCTTAGAAAATCATTGTCCCACGTCAACACCTCACTCTATGGGTATACTCATCCCCGCACACCCTCATTGAGCCGAAAACGATTCCAGACCGACTACAACCAAGTTGGTGTCACTCCGATTCTCGAATTCCACCTCTAAACCAAAACTCAATTTCTAATCAATTTATACCTGCTTCAAATTTGTAGCCAAGACTTAGCTACACAATCTTCAAGCTAAACTGCAATGTTTTCGACAAGGTGGTTTCGATGAACTATGCGGACATGTTGAGCACGCAAATGAAGATGCATGAGATGAGTACCCTCCAAGATAAAGACAGAGGGGGCTCGGTTGGTGTATTGTGAAGTCTAGACTTTTAGGTTTGACTTTCCTTATTAACATTGTAAGTGTACCACATGCTTAATCTAGCTTTAGGCTTTTCTTTATTTATGGGCTGTGTCTGCTGGGAAGAAATGTTCAAGGATGTGGAACAACTCACTTTAAAAGGTTTGTTCATGCATATGCATTTCATGTCTACATTCATGTTTCATTCTAACTAGCTTAGTTATCTAGTCAGCCATGTGCGTGGATTTCCAGCAAGCTGGGCATGCAATTTAAGACCTGCCCACATGGGTTGACTGACAACTTTTTGGTGAATGTCTGTTTTTCACCCTTGATCTTTTCAAATCATTTTGAAGCTTGACACTTGTCCTATCGGTTGAAAAATGAACCAAAGCTTTTGGGGTTAAGATCCCTAGCTGATTTCATTGTTTTCTTTGGGGCTTTCAAATCATATTCCTAGAGAGAGAAATAGAGAAAAAGGCATTAAGGCCTCACCTTCTTCTTTGTTCTTCATTTATGAAACCCTAGTTGCAAAGCCTTCTTTCATGCATTAAACACCTAATCATTGAAGAATAGGGTTGCATTGTCTTTGGTTTTGCATTAAATTTGTGGTCAAGTATTTCTAGTGTCAAATCTTTAAAACTGACCCATTTTAGGATTCGTCAATTTTTCCTTCAACTGTTTAACTTGAGAAAATGACTAGACATTTGAATCCAGATCTGCATATCATTGCCATATCATCTTATGCATAGTTCGTGTGATGGTTTCGGTGCCACAAGGTGAAGGGCTCAGATGGAGTTGCCACTTCGTGAAGACCAAAGGAATCCATCTTATGTGAGGCAAGGTTGCACAAAGGTAAAACTGCTCTATAGATATGAATCTAGGAATTAAACTTTGCGTGGTACTTTATAAGAACCTTGATTATACCAATGGATTGTACTCAGTGGAGAATCCCCAATTTTTTAACCCAGATGTGGGTTTTTCTAGCCAAAAATATCTTCTGTTCAAAGTTATTTATAGTGTGCCACATATCTCACATAACTACATACTACATGTATCACTTGAGTATTTAATTAGTATGTGTTCACAATCTTGGTCACTTGACACATTAATAACTTGGAACGAACGGAGATCTTGCTTACTAGGATAGCTTTTGGTATTTGAAATTGGTTATTAAATCTTTAATTTATCGACTAACAATTCTATCTTAATTGACCAGAGGGCTTGACTAGTCAATCTAGCATATTATCATTTTTATATATAGAATATTACGTCTGGTACCAATTTCATGTGGGGTAGGGGAAAGTCCAATGGTGGTGGGGATGATGTGCAGAAGGTTGCATGGGTGCTGAAGGAAGTAGTAAAGAGAATGTTTTTTATTTTGTATTTTGATTTTTAAATTTTAAATTTAATATTTATGGTTTTTTAGTAATAAGAAAGATTTTTGGTTTTTATTAATTTCAATTTTTTTGGTGGGGCTAAGGGTCTGCCACCTCATCGTTTAATAGAGAATTTAACTAATAGACTAACAAAAGTATGATTTTGGGAGCAAACCGTAGCTTTAGGTATGCAAGTGAGAGGAAAAAAACTAAAGGGTAACAAAGTGTGAACTTCTCGATACTTGAAGATAGTAAAGTAAGAATCACTCTAATTATAACTGTAAGATATATATAATTATTGTGACATATGTTCTTATCAATATGTGATTGTGTAAATCCTAAGTAGAGATAAGAATAGGAATCATTTGGGATCTAGAAGATCTTTCCTAATAGACTTTGTATTACTTGGAGAATAAGTTTCTCTCCTCCTTATTACTATAAATAAAGGCAGAAAGACTAGGAAACAATACATAATTCCTCAAGCCTGTTATTCATTCTCTTTCAGTCTTTGCAGCACCCCTTAATTAAATATAGGCCACAACATGTTATCAGCACGTTCTTCACGTTGTGCTAATGAGAATTTATTCCTCTTCAATTTGGGGATTATTATGTTTCAATTATTTTTAATTGATTCAATTTTGATTTTATTGAATTCATTTGCTTTTATTGATTCAATTTATTTTTTTCTTATGTTGAAGGTGATACAAGCTTGAAGATGAAAGTCGAAATTGAAGAAAGAATTTCTACAAACTCGTTCACAATATTCATCACGCAATCTAGGTTCTTTTAAAACAACGATGTTTATCTTGATATATTTTCAGCCTTGATGGCATGAACCTTCACCATAATGCATGACCTAACTTTACGATTTACGAATTTCAGATTCTACATAAATTGTTTATGCATTATATCCATAATTTTGCTATTCTGTGATTTGAATATGTGTGAATAAGGAAGAAAAAAGAAAGAACAAAAGGATGTAGAATTCGTATTGGGCTTGAAAACCTAGTCTGTCTTTAACTAGGCCTTAATTTCATATGGCTAGCGTGCAGCTTGTACTGAGCCAAGCCCGCTTCAATTTAGGCCTAGAAACATGGCAAATCTGTTTTTGTTTGGCCCAACCTAAAAACCCATCGCTTGAGTACACGACTCGCCCTGGAGCCGCGCCGAGCCGTTGACTGTTCCAAATCCTAATCTGCAAATCTGACGTGCTCCCTGATATTGGGTCACCGTCTAGGTGGCCTATAGCTTACTTCACCACTGTTTTTCACCAGAACATAGTGAAATCAATTTTCTTTGACAACCTGCTATCGTCCTGTGGCTCATTCTGACGATTGGAAGTCATCCTACAAGCCCACATTGTCATCCTCGATGAGAGCCCTTCGCTTCGAAATCTCCACGGAGTTCGAGATTTCTCACTCCTCCGATGTTTAGAACCCTTCCTCATCAAAACTGCGTTTGACTTTGTTTGGAAATTTCCATCGAATGTGGCACTGTTCCTTATTTCGTCGACGGTAGCATACCCAGCCTTCGTTGGAGTGTCCCCAACCTAACCCGAGGCCTTGGGCTTCCATGCTTGTGCTCAGCCCACTACAACCCTAGCCCACGTCTTGGGCTTGGGGCTTGGTTCCATTTCTTTTGGGCCCTCAATTCTTTGGGCCAGGTTTTGACAGCAAACCCCAAGAGAAAAAAAAAATGAAAATAGGTAGGAAGCCCATTTTGGCTTTCTTATCCATTTTAGACTTTTTCCAGCCCACTTGTTTTCTCCGAATGGACCTGCAGTCCATTCCACGTGTGAGAAAAACATTTTTCTTTATGGGCCTATTTATTTTAGCCCATATGAAACCTTAAACCTTTTTATCGGGATTTAGTTTTCACTTTTTCTTCCTTAACCCATATTTGGGCCTGGGTTCTATTAATCCAATTTTTTTTCACTAGCCCGTAGCCCAGCCAATTAAAATAATATTTTTTGGACTTAAAGCTCCATCCTTTTAGGGCCATTTCCCTAAACTTTCACACAAAAGGTCCCGAAGTTACCCACTATTAATATCTTTGATTTATTTGGCTTTATATATCTTTATCTTATGAATATTGCATTTGTTTGCAGTTTTTATGAACCTAAAGTTCATACTTCCGAATTCGAAGTTTCTAAAAAGTGCCATAGGAACCTGAAGTTTCTTAATGCTCAACACTCATGTTGAGACACGAAGCTTTTCATGCTTAAATCTGTTTAAACTAAACCATGTTTTAAAACCTGAATATTCTAACTTTGATGTTTATGGAAATTTTATTTCCTAAAACACCAATCACATTCTTGTTTTCGCCATTCAGCATATTGTCGAACCGTAACAAGTTCATTTCACTGATTTGGAAGTTTCGATTAAGAAACTATTTTATATGGATACAAGACGTGACACCCCGCTTGACTACAACCAGTTGCGAAATCATTGTAGCTAGTTATGGTGTGGAAAAGCTGAATAAGCCTCCACTATGATCTTCATTCGGAGACTTATGCCTGCAACATATCAAATGGAAGTACCTCACTCCCGAGGGCTTCATGGCCTTTTTGACTCTCTATGGACTGTTTCAAATCATCCAAAGATGAATTCTTGCCCGAAGCAAAACATGATTGAAACATTTATGTCCATTAATAGGTATAATTCTGAAGTTTATATCCGATTGAATTTTGGCTAAAAGAAAATCTTTCTCATCCTTCTATATCTAAATTGCGCCTGAAGTAACAGTATAGAGAGCAAAAGTTTACCAAATTCTCGAATCTAATTACTACCACACTTGTGAAAGAATGGTAACCCAGCAATTCAGCTGGGAGCTATCGAATGGTATAGACCTAGTTTCGGCTGGAGTTTACCGAATGGTGATGCCCTACTTCGGCAGGGATGCATCGAAAGGCATGCTCTGCTTTAGCAAAGGTGCACTGAACGGTATTGCTCTGCTTCGCCAGAACCTGTTGAACATGCCCTTCTAGTTTTCTGCTGGAGCCTACTAAACCCAAGTTTAGGTCTGTTTCTCTCTCATAATCCCATTTCGAGTTTGTTTTACAATATATGGTAGAATCAGGCCTGCCAAGAGGTGGTATCACGCCCGAAGCACGATCATTGGCACCTAAAACTTCAAGAATAAGGGATAGTATTCCTGAACCTCAACCCTGAAGAATCTAATTCAGTTTTGACGAAATAAATCATTGGTTAGACATATTTCGGTGCTTTTTCCAACGTTGTTGAGGAGTACCATTCCCGTAGTCAATCTGTGAGACTAATTTTGCTCCACCTAACACATTTGAAAGAGCAAAATTTGACATGGAAGGCTGTATTGGGCAAACCCTCTTGTATATTTGGTTTACTTTGTGAATAATTTATTTTATTCTTAGATTTAAGATTGGTGTTTGGATGTCACTATTTTTCTAGAATAAGAGTTAATTAACGAAAATTACCACATGTGACTACAATTAACTCATGTTTAGGTATGTTTTGTGGGAAAGTTAGTGGTCTGGTTCTATGTTAACTTCATACCTAATCATCCCTTGACAACCTTTCAGGCTTATCCAACCAGATTGTGGGGCATGTCATTGCCCTATATTGTCCAATGGTACTAATTTTACCATAAAGGGAAGCCTTATACTCACTCGTACCGAAAGAATGCCTTTTGAGCTTTAAGGATATTCGAGAGTATTATTACCATATTGAAACCAATGTAGAAAATGAAGTAAAATTCCTTGGCATATTACCATATTGCACTTCCTACGAATATAGCCAGAAGTATATTTTAGAGAAGATGGAACATTTAACGAGTAGATTACACCCATTCAGGCCCATTATGTGGCTGGCCAGAAGCCTGCGATTCTAAAGGATTTTTTTCGCTATGGATGTACGTTTAGGATATCTAGAATGATCTGTGATGCTTCATTTTGGGCATCCTTTTACTAAAAGTGCAGACATCATACCTGGACACGTACTATACCTTAGCACCCTCTATCTTTTCTACAAAGGATTTAAAGGGGACATTTGTGGATTGATTCAACCACCCTATGGACCATTTAGATAATTTATAGTATTAGTTGATGCTTCTACATATTGGTCACACGTGTGGCTGTTGTCCACAAGCTGAATTCTCCACACTGGTGGCTCAGATTAATAAGCTCATGGCTCACTACCCTGATTATCTAATCAAATCTATTTGATTGGATAAGTTGGAGAATTTACATCAAAAACTTTCGATAAATATTGTACGTCGGTTGCATTTTGAAGTTGAACATCCAATACCCCATGTTCATACCCAAAATGACCTATCAGAAGCATTCATTAAACGCTTTCAAATGATTGCACGATCAATTGGTCATATGTACCAAGTTCCTGATCTCTGCTTGGGGCCATGCAATATTACAAACAACCATGTTGGTCCGCCTGAGGCCCGTCACGACCCAACCTTATAAAGCGCGTGTCAATTGGTTACCAGATATGAACTTGGCATATCACATATGCGCATATTTGGTTGTGTGGTCTACGTGCCATTTTGCGTTGCCCTTGCGTACAAAAAGAACAAAAGAGGTCATCAGGGAATAATGGAAATTTATGTCGGTTATGATTCTCCTTGTAATATTCGTTACTTAGAACCTTTTTGATAGACGATCTCTTTACCACTCATTTTGAGGATTGTCATTTTTATAAGAAAGTTTTCCCATCGTTAGGGGGAGATAAGAATATCAGCGTTCCTAAAGAACGACGCGAATTATCGTGGACGTCCCCATTATGTCTCATTTTGAAACCAATCTAGATCGTTAGAGTATAACCAAACACTTCCTCTGATCTAACAAAAGTGACGAGATCATATATACCAGCTACAAACGTGCCTGCAAAGATGTGTACCAAATGTACGATAGACCTTCGTCCCGAAAGTAGAAACGCCACTTTTGTGGCCGATTTTTGTACATTGGCGGCTAGCCAATCAATCAGTCTTGCACCAAAAGCATGGTAGATCACTCGGTTCAAAGATTCACTTCCCCAAAAGTGTATGAATGTGGCACAAATGAATTTGCCCCTCTATAGCTGTCTCAATCCTTTTCATCTCTTGAGATTAAATCCGGATTACTCCCGAGACCTAAAGTTCTTGGTCCAGTATATTAGTTTGGATGAGATATGGAATTGGAATGAGATTGTCATAGATGATGTTTCATTTATATGGTAATTACTGACATAAATGAAAAGCGATGATAACGAATTGCATTTCGTTGATTAGTGTCAACGTATAACTGATTGGTCAAATAGAAGAATTAGTTGATGACAAACGAGATGAATGAAATAGTGGGATATGATGCCTTGTGGCGCAAGGCTTCTCTCATACGCCATATGATTGATTGTAGCATCACAAACGTGGTTGTAGTATCTCTGGGATCCTGATATGAAAACTACATGGAGTTTCCAAATGACTTACATGTACTGAATCAAATAGTTATAGACCACAACAAGAACACCCTCTCGGTTCTCAAGAGGCCTTCATTTTGAGGATGCAGAACTATCCGGATGGATATGGTATACCCATTTAAGTGAATATTTGATCAGTTAGGGATATATGCCCCTGCGTGTAAAAAATCCGAAATTGCTAGAGTTAAGAATACTGACTTGCACCTAAAGTCGGACTTTAAGATGAATGATCTTAGGAAAACTCGACATTACCTCGACTTGAAGTTTCGAGCTAGTTCTGATGGTATTCTGGTCCACCACTCGAACTAGACCTAAAATGTGTTATATCTGAGTATACCTTGATCGCCTATATGATGGATGCAAATGAGACCTTTATGGAGGGTATGGAGCATAAGGTTCCGTATTGGAACGTGAGGCAGCCATATCTAAGTACCATTGACATTTGTTGTACTTAGCTCAATGCACTAGAATCGGACATCGTATGTGCTGATCATTTGGAATAAAGCAGCATTGCGCTTACACACCACCACCAAATTTGGTGTTAAAGACGTTTTTTTTGTTACTACGGATTTTGGCTTATCTATCCCTATGCACCTCAGAATAAATCACACCCCCCTTGATCTTTAGAATGATGCCTACCTTGTGAGATTCGCTGAATCAGACCATCTGTCTGATCGTGCAAGGTACGCTCCTGCATGGTTATGTCTTTACCATTAAGGAACATCGTAATATCTTGGAGGTTCGTAATCTAGACCTTTTGTTGCGAAACCTTTGAATCATTCTAAGACTCACTTTATCTTATCACGTGAGAGATATGGTCGAGAACTCTTGTTGAGCATATTCAAAATCCATGCGTTTTTCATCCATCGTTAAGTTCCAATAATGATCCATGAAGACAACACCGTATGTATCGACCATATCATGATACATCTAACAAGTCAACGCCAAGCATATTATGTTTACATCAGCATGAGCATTAGAAGATTGAAGTCAAGCGGTCTTATCCCTTACAACCTTGCTGACCTCTACATGACATTAATGTCGAAGTTTACCTTCCAGAAGCTTGTCCAATGAATTGGTATGCGTAACTTTCTCATTTGCGATGCTTGTAGTTTCATTTGGAAGTTTTGTCATACTCAGGGGGAGTATCCAAAAGTATACTCAATTGACCTTAATGTACTCTTTGTCCTACGATTAGGAGCATTTTTCCCACTGGGTTTTTGCTACCTATCTAGGTTTTGATGAGGCACCCATCTTGGGTTGGTCATACCCATGTGAGCTCTTCTACTTGCGTCCAGAGGACGTATAGTTTTGACGTAATGCAACTTCTCACTTTTCTCCTTAGTCTATGAGTTTTTGTCCCACCTTGGGTTTTGCCATAGCATGAGTTTTACCACCCATGCATTCTTCCGTTTGTTTTGAGACTCGCATTCGTTACTTTTGCCTACTAGACGAAACGTCTTCATCAACTGCTTCTACATTTTCTTGAAGATCTAATGCGCCATCTACTTGAGTATTTGCACACTCAAGGGGGAGTGTTGTGACATATGTTCTTATCAATATGTGATTTTGTAAATCCTAAGTAGAAATAGAATATGAATCATTTGGGATCTAGAAGATCTTTCCTAACAACCTTTGTATTATTTGGAGAGCAAGTTTCTCTCATTCTTATTACTATAAATAAAGGCACAAGGAATGGGGAACAACATACAATTCTTCAAAACTATTCTCCATTCTATTTCTCTCTTTACTGCACCCCTCAATTAAATATAGGTCACAACAATAATTTATATTTAGTCTTGAGTTTTTGGTTTACAATTTTTATCAACTTAGAAAAATCAAATGCCTAGTTAGCATATCATGATCGGTACATACAATTGTGAGTTAAACTAATTGGTCCGTCTATGTGTTCGCCTTCTTTTCACAAAGCTCGAATTCTATTTCTTATAAGTTATAATACATTATACTTTTAAGTAGATAATACTTGCATCCCTCTTAGCATAAGCTCATTCCCTCCATGCTAATAACATATCTTGACCGCACAATTTTCATAATTCGAATTGTTTAATTCTTAATCTTCAATTAAATGTCACCTCTCTAAAAAATCATTTCAATCGAAGATCATTTAGTCATTTAAATGTACAAAACAAACCGACAGTGTAGGTACCAAGTAATATATTCATAATGAGTTGTTCATTTATTTGATATATTTGTATGATCAAACAATCTTAAAATTCACTTTTTTGTATGAATAATCTTCAAATGAAGATTAATGAATTGAATAGTTTCAATTGTTAATTTTATTCGGTCAAAATGCGTTATTCGGAAATAAGGGTATATGTTGATTGACTAATCTTCAAAACACTTCAAGAGTCTTTAAATTGTGTCCCAAGCCAATCAGAAAAGATTTATCAAGGTTGTTAGCAGGCCCAAATGTAATTAGCTTGGATCAGCATATAAAAAGAAAAAAGCCAACCCACAAAACTATGCCAAGGATTCATAATACGTAAATGTACATTGCCCCTATCCGCAAGGGCCACAGCCTCGTGAATCTTCCTATTCCTACCAGGCGATTCCTTCACGTCACGACGAGACGACGTATGAAGACGAAAGGAATAGTACTGGGGCAAATTCGTCAATCTAATAAAATCGAACGAAGAGAGCTGACCGGGCGGCATGGGAGTGGGGATAGTATTTTGGAATGAGAACCGGATTTTCTTTGTGAGGATTCTAAGTATCGTATTCGTTCATCGTATACCATATAGATAAAAATGATTTAAAATATTTATATTTAAAATTAAATATAAATAATAATAACAATAATTAGTCGCATAATATATAATAAATAGATACGATTTGATAAATAAAGAGGATCCTGGATCCTCATTCGGTATCTTGTAGGCAGTAGCAACGTTCCCTAGGCAAAACCCGGCTCACCCATTCTCTGTCCCTTCTAGTTCTCATGTTTAAATATTAGTATCGGTGAAAATATTGATATGTAAATTTGTAAAAATATTAATGAATATATTTGATATTAGTTGTTTTTTATGGAAATAATGGAAATTTAAAACAATAATTCTAGGAATTGTCAAGCATTATTTTAGATAAAATATAAGAGTTTTTTGGATATTTAACAAATATATTAAAAAAATCAACGATATATGTAAATTTTAATCTAAATTTAAAAATTTTTCCAATAGAAAATGAATTTTAGACTTCACTCTCATTTCTGATATCCTTCTTTGATTTTTGGATATTTCCATAAAATTATTGACTGTGTCCAAGAAATTTTAAACCGTGATCCCTCCTCCTTCTTCACCATTTTTAATTTTTTTTATGTTTTGATTTTTTTAATTAATATTTTTTGGGGTTTTGTAATTGTACGGGTTTTCTCTCTCATCGTCTTTAATCTCTCTTTCTCGTCTGAGTTTCTCTCTCTATTCTTTTTCTCTGCTGTGCGGCTTGTGTTTGTAGGATTCCCATTCCCACCTATTTTCCGAGACACAAAGCACTCAAAAGAGAGAAAGAGAAGACCCAACAAAGACAAAAGAGAAACCCAAATACTAAAAACCAACAAAAAGAGCAAACACCCCCATTGCTCTGCCGCAAATGCTCACCGGATTTCGTTTTCCGGCGAGTCAGCAACCCTTATAATGCTGCCGGACTGACCCAGAAGCGGGAAGAGAGTTCAGAGTTGTTTGCTGTGCTGTGAGAGTGCTGTCACTGTATCGGTTTTTGTGGGTTGTGGGTGTGTATATATGTAAGACAAAAATGCGCGAAGCACTGCTATGTGAATCGCCGAGCGACGTCGTTTCCCACCCCAAGAAGAAGAGGTCCGAGGAGGAGAAAGGGGACAGGGAGCTGTCGACCCAGTTGGTTTTGGCACCGGCGGCGGTGGCTACAATGGGCCTGAGCCGATCTCAGGCGACGACTCGGCGAGTGACGCCGACCACGACGACAACCCTCACGATTTTCCCCACCACAACGTCGTCCAGCGTCGAGAGGCATCTACCGAATGGGGATCTCTACATCGGGAGCTTCTCCGGGTCGTTCCCGCACGGATCCGGCAAGTACCTCTGGACGGACGGGTGCATGTACGAAGGCGAGTGGCGACGTGGCAAGGCGTCGGGGAAAGGCAAGTTCTCGTGGCCGTCGGGCGCGACGTACGAGGGCGAGTTCAAGTCGGGTCGGATGGAGGGGTGCGGGACGTTCACCGGATCTCACGGGGATACATATCGGGGCTCCTGGTCGTCGGATCGGAAACACGGGTTGGGGGAGAAGCGGTACGCGAACGGCGATTTCTACGAGGGTTCGTGGAAGCGAAACGTCCAGGACGGGCAAGGGCGGTACGTGTGGGAGAACGGCAATGAGTACGTCGGCGAGTGGCGAAATGGCGTCATTTCGGGTCGGGGCGTTTTGATTTGGGCCAACGGGAACAAATACGACGGGCAGTGGGAAAACGGCGTTCCCAAAGGTAACGGAATATTCACCTGGCCCGACGGCAGTTGCTATGTTGGGACATGGAACAAGGACTTGAAGGTTCATCAGCTTAACGGGACTTTCTATCCGGCGAACGGCGGAAAGGAGCAGAGCTTGACGGACATTGGGGCTTTCGGGGCGGAGAATCTGACCAATACGATGCGAAAACGCAGCGTTTCGTCGGTGGATGGGGCGAGAGGGAGCTTGGCGGAGAGGACTTTCCCCAGAATTTGTATCTGGGAGTCGGATGGGGAAGCTGGGGATATCACTTGCGATATCATCGACAACGTGGAGGCTTCGATGTTCTATCGAAACGGCACCGCTTTCGATCGAGATGGGTTCGCGAAGTTCCGGCGGAGTCCTTGTTGTTTCTCCGGCGAGCCCAAGAAGCCCGGCCAGGCGATTTCCAAAGGGCATAAGAATTACGATTTGATGCTCAATCTTCAGCTGGGCATTAGGTACTTTGTCCACCCTTTTTCTTCTTTTTTTTTTTTTTTTTTTTGATTGTTCGATTTTGCTAATTTACTTTGTTGATGGGTTTTGATTTTTGGAGTTTGATGTTTGATATTTTGGTGTCTGTTGCTTAGGTACTCAATTGGGAAGCATGCTTCGATAGTGAGGGACCTTAAGCCGAGTGATTTCGATCCGAAGGAGAAGTTCTGGACCAGGTTTCCACCCGAAGGATCGAACAAAACGCCACCCCATCAGTCGTTTGAGTTCCGGTGGAAGGACTATTGTCCCATGGTGTTCAGGTATGTTATGCTTTGCCTGTAGCTCTGTATATTGGTTGATTACTTGTTGTTGATTGCCATCTTTCATCAATTGAATACTGTAAGTAGAAATTCTGATAACAAGCATTGAGCGATTCGAGCTGCATTCGTACGGGTTTGATCCTAAAAAGTATAAATGCAAATCGTTATTTCAGACGTTTGAGGGAGCTATTCCAAGTAGATCCAGCCGATTATATGCTGGCTATTTGCGGAAATGATGCGCTTAGGGAGCTCTCTTCTCCAGGGAAGAGCGGAAGCTTCTTTTACCTGACTCAGGACGATAGATTTATGATTAAGACAGTCAAGAAATCAGAAGTCAAGGTTAGTTGCCCACCTGTTTTGACTTCTTTTACGTTCATTTTTTTACTTTACTGGACACAAATGGACATTTATGGGGCATAATTAGCGCTTTGCTGACTTGTTTGTTTCCTAACCACCACTCTGCTTTCTTAATTCGACATGGAAGGGTTCACATTGCTGAAATGATCTGACTAGTATTTCGTTTTCAGGTGCTTATCAGGATGCTTCCAAGTTACTACAGACATATGTCTCGGTATGAAAATTCTCTGGTGACAAAATTCTATGGCGTGCATTGTGTCAAACCTGTCGGTGGCCAGAAGGTACGCGTTGGGGAGACTAATCTGCATTGGTTTAGAATCGATCAAACCCTTTGTCAATGATTGGATGTATTTGTGTATCTAATTTGTTGCCCCTTGATTGGAAAACAGACAAGGTTTATCGTGATGGGCAATTTGTTCTGCTCAGAGTACAGAATACATAGACGATTTGACCTTAAAGGATCCTCCCATGGTCGAACAACTGATAAGCCTGAGGGGGAGATTGATGAAATCACAACTCTCAAGGACCTTGACCTTAACTTTGTGTTTCGCCTCCAAGGAAAATGGTACCATGAACTTATGAAGTACGTCCAAGTAATTTCTTTCCCCGTTTATGGAATTGTTCTCTCTTTGCCATGTACTAATTAGGTTGAAACTTTGGCAGGCAAATTGATCTGGATTGTGAATTTCTGGAAGCAGAGAGAATCATGGATTACAGTCTTTTGGTTGGTCTTCATTTCTACGATGGTACTACATATGACAAAATGGGGCTTTCACCATTTTATTTGCGCTCTGGTAACTTTTCTTCCTCATGTCAGGACGTTGTAGGTCAGTAATTTTGTGTGTACAAGAATGCTAAATCAAGTGTTTGACCCTTGTAGGACAAAAAAATTCATATCAAAATGAGAAGTTTATGCGCGGGTGTCGATTTATTGAGGCTGAGCTACAAGACATGGATCGAGTTTTGTCTGGCCGGTATGTTTTACGGTTCATATCTTGTTTTCTTCTAGTTTAAACTATTCAACCAAATGTTTATATGCAATTGGTTTAAGAATGATTTCTAGAAACGATAATGTGGTTGAGCTTTGTCATCTTCTTCTATAAAAGAATTGGGTGGGTGGATAATTCTGATATTGAATTCAGTGTCATCGAAATGATTGAGTGGTGTTGGTTTGTTCTGTTGACTTTTGTGGGGTATCATTAGGGAACAGTTGTTCATAGTTTGTGGATACATGTGGGATCTCGGTGATTCTTCAAATTCAGGTCATTTTTACGCATTATTCTTGAGGATCGAGGTGTAGGGAATTAGATAGATATGTGGATAGTGAGTAGATGAGTTTAGTGGGAAGGGAATGTTACTTCTACTGAATGAATTATATGTTCCAACGCTGATGTGAAAACATGTATTCTCTATCAGGAAACCATTGATCTGTTTAGGAGCCAATATGCCTGCAAGGGCAGAGCGGATGGCTCGAAGGAGTGACTTTGATCAGTACACACCTGGTGGGTTCAGCCATTTGACCCCTTCACGCAGCGGTGAAATCTATGACGTAGTCCTTTACTTTGGGGTCATCGACATTTTACAAGACTACGATATCAGCAAGAAGTTAGAGCATGCATATAAATCATTGCAAGCCGACCCAACTTCGATCTCAGCTGTTGATCCGAAGCATTACTCAAAAAGGTTCAGGGATTTCATCGGAGGAATTTTCATAGAAGACAGGTAGTCTCAATGGAAAATCGCCGAGTGCAAAACCAATACAGTTGGATTGGATTAAAAAGATTCAACACTTGATCCTCTTCCGAGGACAGAACAGAATCTCAAGCAGCTCCAGTGGGTTGATGGACTAACAAGACTTGGGTAATTCACAGACGGCACGACTGGAACGGCAACCGCGGTCAGCGGACTATGGCTGGATTTTGAAGACACAGCCAAAGGTGTTGGATGTACGGGGGATTTGGGTGCTTTGTACATTCAAGGGAGATGGGGAGAGGATTGGGTTCTGATGTCTTTTTCTTTATTTATTTTTTAAAATTTTCTCCTTTTAGGTGAAATTTTTGTGGTAATCAAGGAATGTCAAGATTTGAAAGATAGGTCTAGGGAACAGAGCAAAATATGGGTTGCTTCCCAGTCAGAAAATTCAAAAAAAATGGGTGGAGAGAGAGAGAGAGAGAGAGAGAGAGAGAGAGAGAGAGAGAGAGAGTTGGAAATTGAATAACAAAAAGTGTACAGAGGAGAGGATAGAGAAACAGAAAAAAAAATGGAGATAGTTTTTGCAAATTTGATGGATTTTTATGTGATTTTGTTTGAATCATCTGATGATCCCAAAGTAGGCCCCATGGAATCCCTCTCCTATATCTTTTGTTCTTTTATGTTTTTTTTTCTGCCATGACTTAAAACGTGACGTTAGTCTTTTATTTTTTTTTTGAAACTAAAATTCGTCACTTTATACTCTGAAACTTAATATTTGTTTTATTCTGGTGGGATTATGATAGTTTTGTCAGCAATTTAATGGAATGAACTGAATATGACCTAAGGTGAAACAAATATGAATTTTGGAATGTAAAGTGACGAAATTTTAGTTTTAGGGAAAAGTGAGATTGATGTCAAGTTACAGGGATATTGCAAAAAATAGGCCTTCTCTTATCTGTTGGAAGAAGAAAAAAAGAAGAAAAAAAATGGAGGGGGTTGTGCAAATGTGTAGAAATTGGGTCAGTCAGTGTGGGTTGCTTTTTGCAGTGAAAGTAAGAGGGAGGCATTGGGGGCAGGAGGTAGAGGTATTATCAAAAGCAGAGAAAGCAAAGCGAGAAAGATGCGCTGTCTCTTCTTGCTTTTGCCTACTTTGTTTACTGCCCTTTATTTACCACTGTTTCCTCCTCAACTCGTTCATTTTTCGTTCATTTAAATTTTTACCTATTTAACTCAAAAAATCCGAGATTTTCTTGTATTAATGGAACAACAATAAAAAATCAAACAGTTAAAAACTATTGAATATAGAATTACGGGGCAACATATAATTTACGTTAAAAGAGTTGATTTTTACACTTTTTTTTTTAATTCATCATACGTTTCGTTTTATTTCTAGTCATCGAATTGAATAAGTCAAACAGAACTGAACAGGATTAAATCTAGCATTATTTAATTGTTTAGAAAAGGTTGGAAATGGATGAGAATGGTAAAATGCGAAAGAAATGGCTGCCAAAGCAAAAGTGGGAAGGGGGAACAAAAACAGTGACCCATTTGACCCATTCGAAGGCATTGACCGACCCAGATGGTAAATAAATAAAATAAGAGGGAGGAAAAACTAAACAGAAATTAGGGCATTGGGGGTACTGCAAATTTTTGCACCTTGCAGCGAGGATAGGTCAAGTGGATGCGAATCCTTTTCCGATTCTGTCTTCGTATTTTATTCGTTCATTATATCTTATTTAGTTAGTTTTCGTTAAATATTATTTGTATTTAATTTTAAATAAAAAAATTTATAATTATTTTTAACCATATAATGTACGTACAATGTACGATGAATAAATAGAATGTATAAATTTTTATAATTCTCACAAAGAAAATCTGAATGAGATCCCAATCCAAGTCAAAGTTGGTGGAGAGAAAAAATGAGAAGAAAAATATACATATATGTATATATAGTAGGGCTTGTGCGTCTCTTTTTTGACCATGGCCTTTCTGGGAAGAACAAGAGTCAGGCAGCTCAGACCCAAGGCCAAAGCCATGTGAAATGAAAGAAGAGAAATGCTAAGGTCATCTTCAATCGAAAAGAGGATTAAAGGACCATGTTTAGCCTTAATAGTTTTATAAGAAATTATATTATATTTTAATGAACAATGTCATACTATATTTTATATCATCTCCAACCGAGAGAGTCAAAGTGTCATAGGCCAAACATAGCCCTTCGACAAAAAATCATTTTCAATCAAGGGGCTAAAAGGTCATAGGCCAAACATAATTCATTATTTTAATTGAATTAATATGGTTAATTGAATTGAACTACCATATTAAAATAAAATTTCGAACATATTTTGAGTGTCACTTGTCGCTAAATTAATAAGCCTTCGGATTTCTTATTTTTATAGAATGAAAAGGATGTGAAAAATTGGTGAAGAATTGAAATAAAATGAGATATGATAGTATGGAATGATGAAAATGATGTGAGAAATGGCTTGGTATTTATAAAATAAAATAAAAATTCTAATTTTTTTTTTTTAAATTTCGTAAAAAGAAAAGTCAAATAGTAACCTGATGTCAGCATGTACTTGGGCTGGGTTATAGGGCTGGCTGCTCTTGGCCAGCCCTTTGCTTGGTTCTCCTATTTTTGGTCGGATGGGGTTCACGATCTCTTTGGCCTAGCCCTCAGTTGGAAATCTTTTTCGTGTCAAAACGGGCTATTTTTAGCTCTATGACTTTTTGGTTGGGTCGGTTGGAGATGGCCTAAGAAGGCTCTCTTAATGGTAGGACTTTTTATTAAGCGTCTCATATTTTTGACACAATATTTTATAATATTAACACGAAAATTAACGTTAAATTGTGAAGTGATTAAAAATTTATAAAGAGTCTCTTTAAAAAAGTTTCCTTAACATTTCTTATGAAAGAAATATGATTGGATGAGACCTATTGGTTTTGTTTTTGTGGGAAATAAAAGTCAAAGTTACGAGAGCTTTGATATTATATGTTTTCAAATGTCTAGAAATAAGGATGAACCCTAGAGGAGAGGAGAGGAGAGGGGTTCAAGTAATCATATCTACCTTTTGTCACATTTCTTTGATCAAATCCAAATTTTGATGTGTATATAATAATGTTGGCAACATTTTATATATACAACAATGCAAGCTCTTAACATTTTTATATATTATGCATGACCTATTCTAATTCAAAAGGGAGCTACTAGCTAGGAACACAAACTAGACCTAATTAATAATTAGAACTAAGTTTTGTGGATAATTGGTGTTGGAACTCCGGACCTTGTGATTATTATTTGTGCATCCAAATGAACAGTGTGGGTAAGCTCGAGTAGTACCACGTGTATCATATGAGCCATGAGAGAGAGAAACTCTTGAAATGGAATAATTTATCTGTATTTTTTATTACTTGATAAATTTTTGATTAGGTTCAGTTTTGATATTGCTTCTTATATGTCAATAATTTAGGTTATCTACAATGTGGAGGGTTAAAGGTCTAAAAACCAAAAAATAGTTTGATTTGCACAAAAACTCATATCTAAACGATTGCTAGACTATATTTCTATGAAACTCACCAGACCATTATTCGGCCAAAATGACATCAGGTTAGCCAAATATAGTAAATTTATAATATAAACTTAAAACTAATAAATTATTGAGGGGTTATGTCTAGCTCTTTGGTTGGAGATGACATATGGGTCTGACACTAACCTAAAAATAATTTTTTGTAGGACTATAATTATGGACGGAATTATATTTAACCATTTTGATTGAAGATGGCTTTAGACAAAGTAATGGGAGTAAACACAAGGCTCTACTTTCCCCTTCCTTAAAGATTGTATGTAGGTAGCCTTTTCTTTGTCAAATTTTACCTAACACATTGACATTTAACATTACTCTTTACTGCTAATACATGTTATCTGGTGCTAAAGAGAAGGTTTAAGATTTGACTTTTAAACTTGTAGGTAGCTAGATACATAAACCCTAATTTAAAAATGTTTGCATATGATGTTCTGTCATTTCTGAAACTATTAAAAATAACCTGTTTGCTTAAAATTAATTGTTAATCAAACACTGGATATATTGTTTACGTGTTCCCGTTTACATCATTGTGCAACAAATTCAACGACCCGGTCACCAAACAATGCATCTTTAGAGGTCTCCCACCTTTTTTTCTTTTTGGAAAATAAATAATACCAATCAAGACTAAATTGCATATTAAAATATCCCAGCCTGCCCAACGTCCAAAGATTGTTGAGGTGCTATATTTTACCTATTACGCACAAGTTTTAATTTTCGATCGTCGGATCGAATGAACTGAAAAAAGATTAAAGAAAAAAAATTAATAGAGGTGTCTGAGTAGTAAAAATAAGTGTGAATAAAACTACCCTTCTAGTATTATTGGACCATTTCAATCCTTTTTCTTTTTTCAAACATGATCTTATTATCTTATAATGTGAGTGAAATTATATTTTAAGTTTGAGGCAATTTTAAAATTAGTCACGAGATTTTAATTTATTTCAAATTAGGCTATGGAGTTTTGAAATTATATCAATTTATATATTCTATTGTTTGAAGTTCTAGTCCTTCCTTAAATTGACGGCTTGCCATATGGGGTACTTGTATAGAACTAACGTATAAACCACATTTGCCCAATTTGAACCATAATTTTGCAATCGATGTAGTTTTGGTGTACACCACATTAATTTAGGAAAAACCAAAGCTTTGTAATGTATTTTTTTATATACATGTAGTGCAACTGTGTCATGTAAGTACCTTTATGAAAAACGTGTCACATAGTTATCGAATTATCAATTTAATGATGATCGACAATCCAAAGATATAAATTTATATGATTTTTTTTTCCTTTTTTGCCAAAATAATAGATTTTATTGAAGTAGATGTTAGATTAGTCACTGATATAGTTCGAACCCAAGTCGTCATGTAAAAACTTAACTCCTCTTCACCACACAGTAAAAGGCCACCTGCATATATTGAATTGAATTAAAACTGTGTCGCCGTTTTGAAAATCACAAAGTTAAAACCTTGCTTATGTAACATATATTTAATATAGCTGTACTCTCTGTTTAGTGGAAAAGAAACACTACACTAATTTTCTCACCAGTTTTTCTTGACAGCCAAACAGTAATTGAAACAGAAAAAGTGAGTCACACTTACCCAAGTTTGACGTGTGTCGTTTCGGCGAGAGTTGAGTGGCAGCTACCACCGTATAGGTCTAACCTAGGTGGCCATTTTGCTATGCATGCCTAAAAAGCGTATAAAAAAGCAAATTAAAAATAAAAAAAATAAAATAAAATCGTTATTGGTTTCAAGACAGTGTACGGAGATTTCATCTGGCAATGGAGATCTACACTTTGCTCTGTTTTTGTGGGCTTATTATGTTGGGACCAATTAAAGAAGTTTATTACCAATTGTACCATAAAAATTAGGAATTTTATTACAAATTGTACCCCACTTCTCACTTTGTGCTGGGGGTATTTCAGACAAAGTAACCGCCATGGCTGACATATTTAATTAATTTATTAATATTAAAGGGAAACTCGTACAGTGCAGCATATACAGTACATAGGACTAATACATATGCTAGAGGATTTGATTTAAATTTAGTGTTTTAACGTTATTAATACTAATGTATAGTGATATTTTTCTTCACTTGTAAGTAAGAGGTTTTATATTCGATTCTCGCCAAATGTAAATTTGAACCACATCATTGTTAACTCATTGTAAGGCTTAGCTAGCTTACTTCCCCACCCCTTAGACCTATTTCAATCCTTGAAGTAAAACTCAAATAAGGTTCTAAACTTGTTCTCCAACCCTTGGACAAATATGAGTTTTAACCCAAAACTCATTTATGAGACAAATTTAGGCTAGGATTACCCCCTCAGTTAGTGCGGCTGGCTCAACAAATATGTGTATTTTTTTAGTTTTATATTTATAAATTCATTGAATCTAACGGTTCAAATTTTAAATCCAATGGTTAAAGTAATTAAATTCTTTTATGTGTTTCATATTCTTTCATAGTGTTCCATAAGATTCATTGTATCAATTTAATGATTTTTCAATATTTATCAGAATTTAAATATTTTTAGGTTAAAATATTCATAAAATTAAATTAGGATAATCTACATAATTTTTTTTATATAAAAAAGTTATTTTAAAAAAAATTATCCTAAATTCATTATTTAATAATCTTGGGCTAAAAATTTAATAAAAAATGGTTGGAGGAGAAAAACTGTTTCTGAGTTAAAACCTTTAAATTTTGGGTTAAAAATTTTAGGTTTAACCCAAGAATTACAGATGGTCTTAGTGTAGATAATATAATTTTCTCAAAAAAATAAAAATAAAAAATCTACGGTTCTAACTTATAAGGTCATCTCTAACCGAGCTGGCCAAAAGGCTATAGACCAAAACATAGCTCGTTTTGACACATAACTCATCTCCAATAGAGAGCTGGGCCAAAAAAAATGGGGACCCACCAGGCCAAAATATAGCCAAATGGCCAGAGGGCTGACCAAACATAGCCAGCCAGTTAGCCTTGAAAGTTGGGCCCAACTGTGCTAATAGTTGACATCATGTAGCCTTTTTTAAAGATGAAATTAAAACAAAATTAAAAAAATTCTAATTTTTTTCCTATAAATACTTAAATCATTTCTCCACCATTTCTCACATCATTTTCACCATTCCATATTATCTTACCTCATTTTAATGTTTAAGTTGTTAACGTGCAAATAAAATTAAAATATTTAAACATGAAACTTAAACAAAATCAAACTTAAAACAATTAATAGGACAAACTTAAAATAATAAATTATTGAGGGGGTTATAAAATAGCCCCATTGAGTTGGAGATTTTATATAATTATGGCTTGGCACTGTACATTAAAAAAAATGTATACAGATATGACTTGACATTGTTCATTAAAAAATAATTTCTTACAAAACTATAATCTGGACAGAAGCTCAACATAGCCTATTCGGTTGGAGATGGTGTAATTATAAATTTGGCTGATCTGAATAGTAAATATGTCGACCAAAGTGGCGACCAAAGTGGTAAAACTTTGACTATTTGAGGGTTTTCTTGTATTTTTGTTTTGTCAAATTTTTCTCTTCACTTTCTTGGATGGAACTTGTGGATAGAGGAGCGTGCCAATTACATTTTCATGTCAAGTGCAAGATGGGATAATGGATGGAAATTGGAGGGTTAATGGGAAAAAACTATACATAAATATGTACTCTTGATTTTAATTTGAAATACTTCATCAAATGATTCATAGTATGAATAAAACACTCAACCCTAGTCGAGGAGATAAATTCTCTTAAAATTAAATATATTGTTTCAGTGACATTACTGGTGATATATACAATTGTCATGTATTCAAATAGTATACAATTTGTCCATAAGATAGTTATCATATGAGTTTTATTACAAAATGTCTCGATATTAGTTGAAATTAGTTGAAGTGAGATTAAAATATTTAAACTCTTTTTTTTTTCCAGAGATATGGTCGATGTGGTATATTTTAACATAACCCCTTATGTGAGACCCAATTAGTGGGTTACATTTGAGAGATCTAAGAGACCCACCATCATGGTGCGGGGCCAAAAGGATCCACTTGCATAGTATGACAAGTGTGAGGTTTTAACGCAAAAAATCTCAATATTAGTTGGAGTTAAATTAGAATATTTAAACTCTAATTTTCTCAGAGATATGGTCGTTGTGTGCTATTTCAACAAGAAGTAATAGATGATAGGGTTCACAAGTCATGAGTGCCACACCACAAACCCTATCTAGCACAAGTAAAGGTTCAACATAAATTTAATTAGCAATATGATGTGTGATTCAATACTTTACAAGTCCTTTCAAAGTTTAATCCATCATCGGTGGGACTTTGTGCTTCGAATTCTCATAGACTCATATGTGAGCGACCCTAAAACGTAAGAGTGAGTATTACATACGTTTATTTAGCCAGTAGACGGCTCGCCGACCATGCTTGAAAGTATTTAGGCCCAAGTCTTGTTCACTTATTAACGTACTTTTAAAACTTTTAAAGCCATGTAATGCTAGGGAGATTGAATTTGTAGATAAAGTTTTGAACACTAAAGCATTTGGCAGATGATAATTGGTTTATTACTTACATGTTGATAAACGTGTTTATTCTTATTGATGACATGTCATTTAGTTTGTAAATTTAATCTCTCGAGTATTACCCAATAGTGTAATAAGATTAAAGACAGTTTGGCATTCTCAGACAAATATCATAAAAACAAACTTCAGGATGCGAACAAGCGTTGGCAAGATATTAGAGATGAGAGATTAATCGAGTTACAAGCCTCTACTATTCAGCCTATTCTATCACTCACTCACTCACAATAATTATACTATCTGTTTACACCAAAGGTTAACCCAGTTTCTCTCACCTCCGAGCAACTGGGAGTTGAGACAAAGCAGCAGGCCCTTACAGTTTGAGCAAATATTGAACTCCAAACATAACCTTTACATAATTTTATGAAATTCTATACAGTTTAGACACTCTAACAGTTGGTGGCCTCAAATTCTTAATTTGGAAAATGGTGGATGGGTGCGGCCATATGTCGGGGAAAGGCGACAGTCATTACGCAAACATGAGGGTGAGGACTGTTCGGGGGGAGACAAACTCCATCTCCCTCCCTCCCTCCCACCCCCAGTCGATCTCCATAACTAAATACTTTTTGTGCTGTAATTATTGTTTCATCCACCCAACCAAGATTTGTGGCATTATTATCCAAGGAGATCGAAAAGCAAGTTGACCTCTTTCATTATGCTGTCTTAGCTACGGTTGGGTTTCCCTGCGTTTTATAATCCATGTAGGGTGGCTTTGGTTGGACACAGTTAATGATTTTCCTCCTACTTCCTATTTTATATATAGGGAATTTTAACGAAAAGTTCCGGGTACTGTTCACTTTAACAAAAAATCATATTTTTACACTAAAAAATCAATCATGCTACTATTCACTTTAGTCTTTATTTTATCTTTATGTTAAAACTCAAAGTTTTCAAAATATTTTCATTAGTTTTCCTTTTTATTCTAGTTTGGCAGTCTTATTTGGATTTGGGTACTTGGTATAATAGTAGAGTTTTTATAGTTTAGTACAGTTATACAAGTACCTAATTTTTAGTGGTGATTCTAAATTAATTCTAATTTTTTAAGATATTCCAAATTACAACTTTATGTTTTGAAATTCGGCACGTTTGAAGTCAACAACGTTAAGTGGATGACTTCACTAGCATGGAATGAATAAGGTGGACAAATATTCAAACTAGTTTTCACTACCTCTAGAGCTATATATGAACCCTAAATCGACCCCATATATAGTCGAGAGACATGTTACCTCTAAAGCTATACAAATTTTGGCTAAAAAAGGTGGATTTGGGATTTCAAGATTCCATATATATGTATATATATGTGACATGTGAGCGAAGGTCCACTTCAATATATGTGCATATCATTACTTAACATTAGTAGCCTAAAAGATATCCAATTTTCAAAATGTAAAGTAGGCATTAGTTAAAATGTTTTAAAAATTTGAGATTATTTGGAATCACTTTCAAAACATTTGGTATTTATCCATACTTAGCAATGGTTCCATCGAGCATTTAGTGCTAATCTGCTGCATCTATCGTCTTTGTGACAGACTTGTATCGTTTGCTCTAGTTCGCATGGTTCTTGTGGTAGTCATGTAGAAGTTTTATCTCATTTGTGCGAATTTCTGACCAAATCAAGAAATTAATTAATAAAGAATATGTACCCATATGACACCTCTTGTATTTGTTCGATTCTTGTAAATGAAATCTCACTATCACTGCTTATAAAAGAACAGTACTTATAATTTTTTTTGTTAGTTACATTTAAATATAACTGCAATGCTGCTTGCTATTTCGCAAGCATTATGGATGTATGGATGGTTTAATGAGTTTTGAGATTTTTAAAGTATCAAATGAGAGACATACGTGTAGATCAAAGTGAAATAATAATGTGGTCACACACCAACATTCAATTCACGACGTGCTTTGCACCTTTCGTTTTTGCGATGACAATAAATAATTAGATTAATTATATAAAAACACAGCTACAAAAGCAAAAACGTGATCAGCACAACCTGATAACAATTAATATTAGAAAACAAACTGAGAGAAATGAGAAGCTTATCCTACAAACAACAAACCTAACACTAGATTATATATTTTTTTTGTCAAACAATATTTTGTTAAATTGGTTATCGACAAAATTCATACTCACGCCGTTATGTAAGAATTCAACTCTTTTGTATCATTACGGTAAAAAGCTACTTGCATATGATATCATAAGATTCAAATGTGATTATTTACGTGGTATGTGAGTGTGTAATGTGTATGGGGCCTCTCAAGTCATCTAATTAATTAATTAATTAAGAGAAGTGTTATTGGCACTCCAAAATTTTTATTCTAAACTCCTTACAAATGTATTTTTCTTTCTAAATATAGAAAGTGTGAAGTGTAGAATGAGGAATTTGAAATGCCAATAATCATTTTCTTAATTAATTAATATTAACTAATTAAAGTATAGTGGTGAAGTTTGGTACAAGTTTGAAATGATATTAAATGTGGTCTAGGAGAGGTCCGTTTCATTCCCAACATTAGGTTCCTCTACTGGGGGACACTTTCTATTTCCACATTCTCTTTTCTTTCGTTTTTTATTACTTATTTTTCATCTTGTTTTATTTTCTTTGTCCCTTTGTCACCATATAGTACTAATATTATTTATATATCATATACTGGATCAAAAATCTCCAGACATCAGTACATATAATGTCTATAATTTGCCTAACCGCGGTTTAATTGTTCATTAATTCTTCCTACCTAAGCACTAGCCTTTTCATTATTTGACAAATGGCAATAATACGAGTGATTCCATTCAATACATGCCGTAATTTATTTTTGTATGTACATGAGTTTAGCCAAATTAATAAAGATAGTGTCTTCCACCGTCTACATCTGAGTTCGCATCTATCTTCTTGTAATTTAAATAAATTTAATGTAATTATCTTTTTTTTTTTTTGGAAATATATCTAAATGTCTGAATGATACGAATTGTATTGAATTCCCCAAAAAGACACTAATCAGTAGAATTTATGATGTTGACGACAAATAGCAGCAGACAGTTTGAAAGAGGGTGCGAAGATGTTTAAGTATTTGTGGCTGTTTTGTTTTTTGGTCCAATTCTTTTTGTGGTTGATGCATGCTTTTTGCTTTGTTGCTGTTCAATTTTATGGGACCTCATCCACGTCGAAGTCAGAGTCATTTTCCCGGGTTCAGGAACCTCTCCTGAGCAAGTCCATCAAACCATTCAAATTTTATTCAACGGTTACAATTATTATAATTTTTAGAAGGACCTCATATTTGTAGCCGTTGGATAAAATTTGAACGGTCCGATGAGCTTGCTCAGGACGATCCTCACCCTTAGCTTAGGAGAGGATCCTGATCCATTTTCCCACATACATATAGGCTAGGGTGGAATCTCATGTGCGTTTGTCTCCTGCTGATGAAATATGTGGATGATTTGTGCTGCCGAAGATCCAACCATTGTGATTAGCCGAGTCTATCGGTAGACTTGGGTCCTAAAGAACCGTCTAGGATATGTATATTGAACAGAAAGGTTTCGTGAGTCTAATTTCTTTATTACATTCTTTTAAGTACATACTAGAAGACGAGCACACACTGTGTGTGTGAATAATTTCTTTTTTTTTTTGTTTTTTTATTTTTTATTAAGGAGTATGATTAGTTTTTAAAATTAAAAACAAAAAAAAGTATGAGACAATGATGATGAGACAATTTATCTTAATAAGGGCATATTTTTTTGTTATAGGAAAAATAGGTATATGATTGTCATTTTCTAAAAAAATGAGGGTAAAATAGAAAAAATAGGAATATGATTGTCATTTTGTCAAAAGGTACAAAATTAAAGCCTTTTCAACCGTCCACCTCCTCCAATGTTCTCCTCAAGCACAACCGCTTCAGTTCATTCAAACTATCCAAAAAATATCATGATTTCACTTACCTGTATGAAAAAATATTGTGTATCAAAAGTGAGGGTAAAATAGGGAAAATAGGGATATGATTGTCATTTTTTCAAAAGATACAAAATTACTATTTGGCCCTCCTTATGTAAATATTGTGTATCAAAAGTGAGGGCAAAATAGGAAAAAAGGGGCAAAAAGTTCAAAAGATGCAAAATTACTATTTTGCCCTCCTTAAGTCAATATTGTGTATCAAAAGTAAGGGCAAAATAGGAAAAAAAGTGGCAAAAAGTTGACAAGGAGAGTTCTCTTAATGATAGTATAGATTCATTGGACTTATCGTTTAAGCGTATAACATTTAATGAGACGGCTTTAAACAATAATCTTTGTCCTTAAATTGAACTAGATTAACTTAATATGTGAAATGTTCGTAATGTATCATCTTATGATTGGCTTTAGGGCAAATTATATATATATATATATATATATATATATATATATATATATATATATTGGTGAAAATGGTTTTGGCTTGTGATAACTTGGGTTATATTTGTGTAACTTTGAAGTAGCAAGTTATTGATTTGAATTTCACAAGATGAAATTGGCGCAGAGAAGGTTGAATTTGTGGCACGGGCCTAGGCTCACTGCTGCATTGTAGCCTGCTCATTATGGGTAGAGGGCTCGCCATGGGCTGCTACGGTAGCTACTACCATGGTGGTTGCCACAGTGGTGCCTCGTGGGGTTAATGCCGATCCTCTTGCTGTCGCATTGAGTCTCGTGGATCATCGTGGTAAGGCTACGTCGCAATCTCCATCATTTGGTCCAAAACCTTGAATGTAGGAAGTTTCGTTCGTCGTGGTTTCCGAATTTTCCGTCATTGTATTTCTCTTTTACGTTTATTCAAAGAATTAAAAAATTCTAGGAATAAGAATGTACGAAAAATTTACGAATGCACGAGAAATGAGAAACTTTCAATGCGAGAGTCTTCTTTGAGCGTGTGAATCAAACTCTCAATGAAAGCACCAATTTATGGATGCAAATTTCAGGCGTCTCTTGCTTTAACGAAAATGCACCTGCAAAATAATAAACATTCGATTAAGGCCAAAAGCCTCATACGCCCATGATGGATAAGGGGCTTTGGCTGAAGAATCTTCAATGTCAAAGTTAGTATTTTGAAAAGAATGTACTTTTAGGAGTTTGTGGGTAGCAAATGGCTCAGCATTTTAATGGGATAAGTGGGGTATTTATAGGAGGGTGGCCGGCCATTTGGGTGGAGAATGATCGGCCATATAGGTGGAATTGGGTGAATTATTGCAACATATTATGTGAAATAATATCTTGCAATTATCATGGTAATTATTCCTAAATTAAATAGGAGGTTTTGGAGGTCTCCGTATTGAATAAAATCAATGAGGGAGTCATGAGGGGAAATTGAATGAATTCCATAAAGATCACTTTTCACATAATATCTTGCAATTATCATGGTAATTATTCCTAAATTAAATAGGAAGTTTTGGAGGTCTCCGTATTGAATAAAATCAATGAGGGAGTCATGAGGGGAAATTGAATGAATTCCATAAAGATCACCTTTGACTCTTCCTTAATTGAGCTGTTATTGTCTGTTGCATGCATATGAGAATTCCGGTGTGCCTTGAGGGTAATCTCGTCTTTCTCGTCCAAAAATCTATGTGTCACCTCCATGATTTTTGGGATTATTTTTGGCTCCTTGCATATTACCTGAAAAAGCATATGCAAATATTTTATAGCCTCATCCAGATCCTTGAACCCCTTGTTTCCGCTTCTTTCTTCCTTCTTATCCTTATCCCCATCCATGCTTCCTCTCATTCTCTTAAAATCAGCAAATTACAGGTTGTCTTGAAGTTGCTCAATGCACCCCACGGATAATTGTTGAATTTGTCCAAGTCATGAACAAGATGGAAGTAATCCAAATTCACAACAACATTATTCTTGGCCCCTATCAAGATTGAATTGGCAAATTAAACTAGACCAATTTCAATTGTTACCTACATAGCGACAATTCATGCACCAACTGACCACTCAAAGACAACTTGTCAATATTCGCTAAATGACCAAGCCCTAAATGTTGCCTTCTAGTCGTCATTGAATTTTTCCCACATTACCCAGCTTGTGATAGATTATTCACCTAGCCTCTCTAGGTAGTTTCACACCATTGATCATGTCCTATACACATAACAGTATAAGCATTCATAAATTTCAAAAAAAATTCATAAACACAAATGAACCCAACAACTCGACCAACTCAACAATATATACAAACCCTAAACAGAACGTGTTAACATTTCTTCATCAACCTACATTAACCCTAAACAAAGCTTCATGAATTTAGTCAAATTTAGTCCATTCATAAACTTCAACAAGCTTTCATCAACCCTACTCAACCCAAGTCAACAAAATAACTCCAACTCAACCCAATATAAACCTTAAACACAACTTGTCAACAAGTATTCATAACCCTACATTAGCTCTAAATTTCCCCAAATTTTCATTAACTTTAAAAAATTTCCACAAATTTCATCAACAAGCTTGCTTTTATTAACCATGAACGCTAAGTTAATTTAACAAATTGAACACAAAGGATAGCTTTACTTACTATAGTTTTTGTCATTGCTCAAGTGAAACCCACAACCCCAAATTTATTGTCATTGTCGTTGGTTCCTCAACCCTAAGTATGCAGACCTCCATCGTCGATTTGGAGGAAGCTTTCACGTCGGAGCCTTTGTGTAGAGTTCCTGCCCTTGCTGGTTTTGGTTTCCTTAACCCTAAATTTTAAACAAATTTCATTGTTGATTTTGTGTGGAAGCAAGTATGTCATCCATGATACCTCGCCGCTGTCAATTGGGAAAATTCTAGACGACGGAAACGTTGTATGGAAGAAGTCACGTGAGAATTTTTAAATTTTTTGACAAATTTTTTTGGCTGAGACGACACACTAAATGAACTAATTTTCTTTTACCTTCGTTTAATTCAAATTTTGTAACTCATCTGCTTCATTTGTTCATTAGTTAACGGGCCATTTATGACCCGGTTCCACCAATGAGCTCGGTTGGCCTCATTTATTGTGAGTCATCCACATCAAATCTAGCTGCTTAAAAACGTTTGCACCCTTATAGGCCTTCATATTATTTTTTCCGGCATTTGACATATTTGCATGGGGCGTTTTGATATAGACCCCTCATTTTTAAATGTCATAGACTAAACACCTGTTCCTTTTGAAAATCTGATTAAACATTTTCTCTACAATTTTGGAGTTTAATTGCATTTCATTTTATTTTATTAGAAGGATATTCATGTTATTTCTTTACCACATTCCCTTTCTTTCCTCCTATTTTTATGCATCTCTTATTATGATGATTTCATATATATTTTTAATTTTTTTTATTAAAATAGAATGTAAAAAAAGTCGTTGTTAGGTACATTTTGTAATACCTTGAAAAAAAAATGTAAGTATATGAATTTGATATTCATAATTAGGAATATGTGGAGAAAATAAAAAATAAATCGATTTATAGTTATAAAAATTTAATTGAGAAATTTTATAATTTTGTTATCGGAAATTATTATAATTCACGTTGTAAAATTTATCGATAAGTGAAAAAGATGAAAATGCCCCTAGTTGGTTTAACGTAATTATACGAGGATGTATTTTATCCTCATATATTTGATCATATTTCTTGGCATATTTGGATAGAGCTCAATTTCACGAACGTGTAGGCGCAACTGTTTGTGAAACGGAGTTATAACGAAGGAGTTATTAACGAACGAAGTTAGGGGCAAAATGGTAATTTAATTATTGATTTGGAAGGCTCCAGATTTGTTGGAGTGTGGATATGGTGCCACATGTGTGGTTTTAATTGGGAGAAAGGGGAGAGAAAGGAGAAGGGGCTAGCAATCGGGAAAAGAAGAGAGAAGGGAGGACCAATGGGAAGGAGAAGAAAGGAAGGAAATGAGGGAAAGGAGGGAAGAGAGAAGGAAGGGAACCTGGAACCCCCTTCGGCCCATTTTCGATTTCCGACCCGACTTGGTCCTCTTCACCTCCTCTGATTGTTTTTCGTCGGTTTTTCTAACGAACCACGTCAACTAATCACGGGGAAAACATTCAACATCGTTCCCTCTACCTATTACACCTCAAAATTTAAGATATTTGGTTTTGATTTGGTGATACCCATATTGGAAGGGGCGACGAAACCGTGGCTTCAAATCCACCATTTCTGAAACAATTTCCTTAAATCACCACCACCTATAGCATCCTTTTGAGCCCAGGAACAAAACCCAAACAAGGTTGAGGGGCGGCAAAGTTGTTTTGGAGTCGAATCAAGAACACCCAATTCAAGGGTTTTCCGGTGGATCAAGGGCGATTTAGGGTGTTTCTTGGCTAAATTGGACTTCATCCCAAGTATGAAAGTTGTTCCTTTCATTGAACTCTACTTACCTATAAAATTTGGTAATTTTTGGAGTTCGTCGGAAAATTAGTTTTCCGTCGCGTGCCCAGTGGGCCGATGCTGTTTTTTCATGTAGATTTTGATATTTTAAATCCATAATTGGTACCCATTTGGTGTAGTTCGATTGTGAAATCTAATGTTGATTATTGCCGTTATTAGAGTATTTTTGGGAATGGATAAAAGGGTGAATGGTGAACAACGAAAGGCTTGATCATGCTCAAGGGTACGTAGACAGTCTAACAAGGGTTAGATGTAACAGCCCGTCCCGGAAATTTTAAAAACGTACGCGTGAAAAGATGATTTTGCCCCTAGGATGATTTTTCGTTGTGTAGTTGTTCTTTTTGGCTTCGTGTGGTTGGTTTTGCACCACACTCCTCCCCACACTCACCCTCACTATTTCCCCTATCCCTGCACCTGTCCCGAGCTCCCATTTCCTTTCCCATTTTCCTTCCAACGTACGGACACACACACAAACACATCAAACCTTCACAGATCGAAGAAATAAAGTACATATCCATGCTCGTGAGGCTCGTAGGAGTCCAACCATACTCATTTCAGGTAAGGATACCTTCGTTTTCACGTCGAACTCGGGATACCCGATTTTGGGTACTGTTCATGCACACGTAATTTCTTATGTTTTTGGGAATTTCAAGCTTGTAGGAAGCTTGGTGAGGTCCCTAGGAGGCTCGGGGTGGTTCGTTTGAAGGTTTTGGATGTCGGGATCACGAGTATCGAGGTTGGCCGGAGTTGGGGGTATTTTCCAAGCGAGATTTCATGGTCTTGTTCCTCTCGTTGTAAGCTTCATTTTGGTACCAATTTTGTGAAATTTGGTTGAAAAACGAAGAAGATAGGACGATTTGAATTTTTCTCGATTTTCCGGCGCCGGAGAAGACGACGGAATATTCCGTCAAAACTGACGGAATATTCCTAACGCCGTTGACGGTTACCGTTAGGGATAACGGAATATTCCTGACGGCGTCAGCGTGCTAGGAACGTGCCTGCGTGTGGCCGGCGCGTGCGACGGTGAAAAATTATTTTAAAAATATGGGGATGTTCCTGAGGTTGAGTAGATCACGTTGGTGTATTCATACACCTCATTTGAGCATTGTATGAGAAGTTATTTCTAAAGGTTGGTTATGTGCTTTAAAATTAACGTTTTTATAGTTGTTTCGCATATAGGTGAATCCTATCCCGAGGACGAGCGTGGTCACTCGAGGCAGGGGGGTTACGACCCTTCCACGTACCAGTGAGTGGCCTTTTGGTTTTCCGTATATACCTATATACTTATATTTTCCCAAAAATTGATTTAAAGCGTTTATATGTTATATGCCATAAATTATATTGCCATTTGTTATGCATGATTAGTTGCATTTATATGTGTATGCATTGGTGCTGCGGACGCACATGTAAGTGCCAGGTAAGTATAATTCATGTTTACATTCAGTAGTGATTTGAGATGCATAGAGAGCTCATAACCTGCACCCCCGGTGTTAGTGCTCCCGCCCAGAGTTGGGCACAGTCCTTCACGTGATGTTCACCTCCCGCACCACACGCTCAGCTTGGATCCAAGTTAGGTGCACAGTCCTGTCGTACAGACCACTTTAGGTGGTTCCGACTCGTAGGTGACCCGCGACTATTCGCACAGCCTTCACGTGATCGTAGCACTTGAGCGTATATATATGTTACACCCAGGCCTGTTGTACAGACCACTTTAGGTGGTTCCGACTCGTGTGCAGGTCTAGTTAGTGAGATGGAGATTTGAGCTCTAGATTCAGCCGTACAGGTCACGTTAGGTGACTCCGGCTGACAGTTTATATGATATTGATGTGTTATTACCTGAGCACTTGCATTTTTACTTTGAGGTTTTGGCATAGCATATTCTTGAGCATTGGTGTATATATATCTATTTTCTGGGAAGTATACAGGTTTTACGGCGAGGGGTTAGAACTTATTTATTAAATGGTTTTCGAAAAGCTTTGTTTTTGCCCACTCACGCTTTTGTTTTGCACCCCTCCAGGTTCTAGTTGGCTAGCACGTTTGGTGGTTTCCCTGAGGATTTTCCCGGCATATCTGACAGACGATCACCAGCGTAGGACCACCTTCGGGTGTACTTTTGTTGCGTCATTTTCTCCCGGACTGCTTTAGGCCTTATGCTCTGAACTTAGCGTCACACTTACGCTTGCACTTGTTATTACTTTATGCAAAACCAGTTTTTATTTATTCGTATTACTATTTCCATTATTATTTTATTAGCTTCCGCACTGTGCACATGGTTACGTCACTTCCACGTGACGGCCAACATGCCCTGATCTCGATCGGGGTGTGTCAGTTTGGTATCAGAGCTTAGGTTTGGCAATCCTGTGCTTTTGTGAGTATTCTAATGGTTTTGGTGTCTTCTGTCAGAATTATGCCGCCTTGTCGGGAACCACGTCGCTCTGCTGAGCCTAGTTTCCCCGATATTGCTCAGCTGGGGGAAGCTATTGCTACAGCTATTCAGTCGGCGATCCGCCCTCCCCAGAGGACTCCTCTGGAGACTATGTATAATTTGAAATTGGATAAGTTCGAAGGTAACGAGGGTCATGAGGGTGCTGAGCGATGGTTAGAGCATATTGAGAAGACTTTTCGTGGTTTGCACAGCCAGGGGAATCTCCCAGTTGAGAAGTGGGTTAAGACGACATCGTGGTTTTTGGGTAAGGAGTCTGCGTCCTGGTGGGAGCAGGAACTTCGTCGTTTAACTCCAGTTGAGAGGACTGATTGGGATGTTTTCCGAGAGTTGTTCAAGAGAAGGTTTGTGCCTCCTGAGTATATTTATTGAAAGAAGCAGGAATTCACTGAGTTGAGACAGGGGAAGTTGACAGCGAATGAGTACTATCGGAAGTTTACTGATTTGTCTCGCTATCATCCAGATGTTGCTGGTAATCCAGCGGAGATGTTTCGTCGTTTCCGTTTAGGCACTAAGAAGAAGTGGCGTTCGATGACGACCACTACCCACTGTGATACCTACCAGGAGTTTTATGAGATTCTACTGAGGATTGAGGATTCAGAAAATATGCCGAGTGAGAGTGAGGAGGAAGAGAAGGATGGTAATCAGAAGAAGGATGATAAAGGTAAAGGTCAGGCGTCACTCGGACCTCGTAGGACACAGAACTTCAAGAGGGGTGGCACTAGTTCTAGCTCTTCTAGCAGTGGTTTTAGCGCCACCGGTCAGGGACGTGGAGGTAGGTTTGCTGGTGGTGCTAGAGGCCAGAGACAGGGTGATGCTGGTAGAGGTAGGGCCCTAGTTTGCCGCAGGTGCAATAATCGGCACTTTGGTGAGTGTAGACGAGGTAGCAGTGGTTGTTTTACTTGTGGGCAGATGGGACATCGGGCTGCAAATTGTCCCCAGAGTCAGCAACAGAAGCCGCAACAGACTTTCTTGCCGCCACCTGTACCGATTCAGCAGATTCAGGGTTCGGGTAGTTATGGGCAGACAGGTCGAGGTGGTGCCTACTACTATCAGGGCGATGCTGTTCCTTATGCCTCGGGACAGTATCAGTATCCCCAGGACCCATATTCCCAGGGCGGTTATCTTCCGTATTCTGGCGGCTATACGTCGTATCCTCCAGCTCTAGTAGGCGGTTCTCAGTGGTTTCATGGAGGACAGATTCAGCAATTGGAGATTACTAAGAGTAATGCGGGGTCTTCGAGGCAGTCTGGTCAGCCCAGACAGTGGCGTGGCATTCAGAGTCGTGGCGGCCAGACGAGCAGAGGTCGAGGTGGACGACAACAGACCCAGGGGCGTATTCATAATATTTCTCTGCAGGATGCTCAGAACAATCCGGATTTGATTATGGGTATGTTAAATATCCTTGGTTATTTTGCTAGAGTATTAATTGATTGTGGTGCTACACATTCTGTGATTTCTCATACATTTGCTCAAGTGACACAACCTCGCCCCACACCTCTAGGGTATGATTTAGAGTTCGCTATGCCTAGAGAGGAGAGATGTATAGTAGATCGTGTGTACCCATGATGTCCAGTGATAGTAGAGGATGTGGTTATGCCAGCTGATCTTATCCCGTTAGACATTGTTGACTTTGATGTGATTCTGGGCACGGATTGGTTGCATTTCAATCGTGCCAATATTGATTGTTATGGGAAAATAGTTACGTTCCATCGTCCTGGACTACCTGTGGTTACTTTTGTGGGTGAGCAGAGTGGGGTGAGACATGGTGTTATTTCGGCTTTGCGAGCGAAAAGGTTGTTATCTAAAGGTTGCTAGGGGTACTTAGCTCATGTGGTGTTGGATGAGGCTGCTTCTAGTAGAATAGAGGATGTGAGGGTAGTCAGACACTTTCCCGATGTTTTCCCTGAGGATTTACCTGGTTTACCACCAGACCGAGACATGGAGTTCACTATTGAGTTGCTTCCAGGTACTAATCCTATTTCCTTGACTCCTTATCGTATGGCTCCCGCTGAGTTAAGGGAATTGAAAGTTCAGTTTCGCATATAGGTGAATCCTATCCCGAGGATGAGCGTGGTCACTCGAGGCAGGGGGGTTACGACCCTTCCACATACCAGTGAGTGGGCTTTTGGTTTTCCGTATATACCTATATATTTATATTTTCCCAGAAATTGATTTAAAGCGTTTATACGTTATATGCCATAAATTATATTGCCATTTGTTATGCATGATTAGTTGCATTTATATGTGTATGCATTGGTGCTGCGGACGCACAGGTAAGTGCCAGGTAAGTGTAATTCATGTTTACATTCAGTAGTGATTTGAGATGCATAGAGAGCTCATAACCTGCACCCCCGGTGTTAGTGCTCCTGCCCAGAGTTGGGCACAGTCCCGCACCACACGCTCAGCCTGGATCCAAGTTAGGTGCACAGTCCTGTCGTACAGACCACTTTAGGTGGTTCCGACTCGTAGGTGACCCGCGACTATTCGCACAACCTTCACGTGATCGTAGCACTTGAGCGTATATATATGTTACACGCAGGCCTGTCGTACAGACCACTTTAGGTGGTTCCGACTCGTGTGCAGGTCTAGTTAGTGAGATGGAGATTTGAGCTCTAGATTCAGCCGTACAGGTCACGTTAGGTGACTCCGGCTAACAGTTTATATGATATTGATGTGTTATTACCTGAGCACTTGCATTTTTACTTTGAGGTTTTGGCATAGCATATTCTTGAGCATTGGTATGTGTGTGTGTGTGTGTGTATATATATACATCTATTTTCTGGGAAGTATACAGGTTTTACGGCGAGGGGTTAGAACTTATTTATTAAATGGTTTTCGAAAAGCTTTGTTTTTGCCCACTCACGCTTTTGTTTTGCGCCCTCCAGGTTCTAGTTGGCTAGCACGTTTGGTGGTTTCCCTGAGGATTTTCCCGGCATATCTGATAGACGATCACCAGCGTGGGACCACCTTCGGGTGTACTTTTGTTGCGTCATTTTCTCCCGGACTGCTTTAGGCCTTATAATCTGAACTTAGCGTCACACTTACACTTGCACTTGTTATTACTTTATGCAAAACCAGTTTTTATTTATTCGTATTATTATTTCCATTATTATTTTATTAACTTCCGCATGGCCAGCATGCCCTGATCTTGATCGGGGTGTGTCATTAGATGCAGCCTTAAATAATCAAGAATTATATTTTGTTGGGAAGTTGATTTAAGAAAAGAAATTCGATGAATAAGATGAAATTAAGTCTTATGTTTTTGGTAAGTAAATTTGGGTTTTAGATTTTGCGAGTAATTAGGAAATTGAAATAAAGAATAGTGTTTAATGGTAGTAAAACAAACAAGGGCATTGAATTGGGCCTATTTCGGAATTATTTCTTGAAAATAAATATTGTGGGGCGGTGCGTTACAAATGGTATTAGAGCAAATGATCCTACCTTACAATATGCGATATTATTAAGTTGTGGATGTAACTTATGAAGTGCATTAATATTGCACTTGTTGATTATTTTTGGTGTAGTTCGATTGTGAAATCTAATGTTGATTATTGCCGTTATTAGAGTATTTTTGGAAATGGATAAAAGGATGAATGGTGAACAACGAAAGGCTTGATCATGCTCAAGGGTACGTAGACAGTCTAACAAGGGTTAGATGCATCCTTAAATAATCAAGAATTATATTTTGTTGGGAAGTTGATTTAAGAAAAGAAATTCGATGAATAAGATGAAATTAAGTCTTATGTTTTTGGTAAGTAAATTTTGGTTTTAGATTTTGTGAGTAATTAGGAAATTTAAATAAAGAATAGTGTTTAATGGTAGTAAAACAAACAAGGGCATTGAATTGGGCCTATTTCGGAATTATTTCTTGAAAATAAATATTGCGGGGCGGTACGTTACAAATGGTATCAGAGCAAATGATCCTACCTTACAATATGCGATATTATTAAGTTGTGGATGTAACTTATGAAGTGCATTAATATTGCATTATTCTATAAGTTCTATGAGTATGACGGAATTTATGTGGAATGCATATATTGTTAATCATCATGAATTGAATTAAATTGAATGGGAGTAGCAAAATTTTAAATTGTCATATTTCATGTTATAGCTTTGAAGATAAGCACTTGATTAAAGTCTCGGATTAATCTTGAATTGGGTTGATATTATGTTATTCATTATGAAAATTTTGAATGTTAAGATGATTGTGAAATTGTGACAAGTAGATGGAAAAGTTGTATTATCCCCGTGCAATTGAGAAATAATTGAATTGGGCAAAAAAAGAGGCCTGTGGATGTTGGTTTGGGCGAAAAGGCCCGTGGATGTTGATTTGGGTGTAATGTCCTATGGAATAGGAGGAATGTTTGATGGGGAAAAATGGCCCCGTGGATGTTGATTTGGGTGTAATGTCCTATGGAATGGGAGGAATGTTTGATTGGGCAAAGTGGACCTGTGGATGTTGAATTGGGCGAAATGACCTGTGAAATGTGGAGAGATAATTGAATGGGCACAAAGACCCAATGTTTCCAGGGAGGAGCTCCATGTGTGGGTTGCGAGAATGAATTACTGAAGCGAGAAAAATGTGTGATGTGTATTGGCCAGGTATATTACAATCTTTTCCAGTCTACTAGTCACTGATTTGGGTAAAAGAAAAAGGTGGTGAAATTGTTGTTTTGCCCATGATGGTGAGTAATTGTGATTTGAAATTCCAAGAATTTTGGCAGGAATTTTCGATATTTGATTTGCCATTTTTGATGGTTTGGCTTGAAATTATGATATTTATCTAGCCAATGCGGATTGTGGCTTGATGTTTGATATTTATTGTAACATCCCACGTTGCCTAGGGGAGTCGATCTTGTAAGCCTTATATGTATATTCCCATCTCTACCTAGCACGAGGCCTTTTAGGAGCTCACTGGCTTCAAGTTCCATCGGAACTTCGAAGTTAAGCGAGTTCGGGTGAGAGCATTCCTAGGATGGGTGACCTACTGGGAAGTTCTCGTGTGAGTTCCTAGAAACAAAACTGTGAGGGTGTGGTAGAGGCCCAAAGCGGACAATATCGTGCTATGGTGGAGTCGAGTTCAAGATGTGGTGGGGGCCCGGGCTGGGATGTGACAATTATTTTGCCAATGTGTATGGCTAAAATTTCCGATATTTGTTCTGCCAATAATTATGGTTGGGAATTTGAGATATATGGGTAAGAACCACGATGATTTAATTGTTGATTTCTTTATTTTGAGCTTGGATAAACTCGTAGACTGAGGCTATGATTTCATTCACTATAAATGGAATGGTGGGAGTAATTCTAATCCCTTTTCGTTAATCGATGGTAGAAATCATTGTTTTGCCAATAATGATTATGGCTTGAAATTTTAAAATCTTATGGCCAATGATAATTATGGTTGGAAATTTTAATATTTGTCAAAGTCACGATGATTTTACAAACGGGAATGAAATCATAAACCGAGGCTATGATTGGTCTAATATATAGGATTGAAAGAATGAAAGAAATAACTGTGACCTAGCTATTGTGTCACTCTGCTAAAGATTGGCTAGTTGTGCGACACATATAATGTATTTCTTGGATTTTTTTTTTTTTCCGTTTGAGGAAAAGGATTGATGGGGGAAAGCTTGTAATTACAAATTTGGTTGATTTGGTTGCCAAAGTCAAGAGTCGTCCTTGTTTGGATTCGATATTGTGGACATAACTGATGGTGCACCTGTATCTTATGGCTATATGATTAATATCGTTAGTGTGGTTCACTTGTTGATATGAATGAAATCATAGAATAAGAATTTGATTTCATTCAATATTGATGGTACTGCGGATTGATTTTAAATACCTTGTCCTTACTCAGTGATTGAAATCTCGGGGTCAAGATTTATTTTAATGGGGGTCGAATGTAATACCCTGAAAAAAAAATTTAAGTATATGAATTTGATATTCATAATTATGAATTTGTGGAGAAAATCGAAAATAAATCGATTTATGGTTATGAAAATTTAATTGAGAAATTTTATAATTTTGTTACAAGAAATTATTATAATTCACGTCGTAAAATTTATCGATAAGTGAAAAAAAATGAAAATACCCCCAGTTGGCTTAACGTAATTATACGAGGACGTATTTTAACCTTATATATTTGATCATATTTGACATATTTGGAGCTCGATCTCATGAATGCATAGGCGCAAACAGTTTGTGAAACAGAGTTATAACGAATGAGTTATTAACGAACAAAGTTAGGGGCAAAAATGGTAATTTAATTATTGATTTGGAAGGCTCCAGATTTGTTGGAGTGTGGATATTGCGCAATGTGTGTGTTTGAGATTGGGATAAGGGGTAGAGAAAGGAGAGGGGGTTGGCAATTGGGAAAGGGGAGGAGAGAAGGAAAGGCTAATGAGAAGGAGAAAAGAAGGGAAATGAGGGAAGAGAGAAGGAAGGGAACCCAGACCCCCCATTCAGCCCGTTTCCATTTTTCGACCCGCTTGGTCCTCTTCACCTTCTCCAACGGTTTTTCATCGATTTTTCCGGCGAACCAAGTCAACTAATCACAGGGAAAACATTCCCTATCGTTCCCTCTACCTATGACACCCCAAAATTTAAGATATTTGGTTTTGATTTGGTGATACCCACATTGGAAGGGGCGACGACACCGTGGCTTCAAATCCACCATTTCTGAAATAATTTCCTTCGATCACCACCACCTATAGCATCCTCTTGAGCCCAGGAACAAATCCCAAACAAGGTTGGTGGTGGCGGAGCTGTTTTGGAGTCGAATCAAGAGCACCCAATTCAAAGATTCTCCGGCCGAATTGGACTTCAGCCCAGGTATAAAAGTTGTTCCTCTCATTGAACTCTACTTGCTTGTAGAATTTGGTAATTTTTGGAGTTTCTCGGAAAATTAGGTTTCCGTTCACCGGAAACCGCCACCCACGCCGTCGCGTGGCCTGTGGACTGACTGTGTCTTTTCATGCAGATTTTGATATTTTAAATCCGTAATTGGTACCCATTTGGTGTGGTTCAATTGTGAAATCTAATGTTGATTATTGCCGTTATTAGAGTATTTTCGGAAATAGATAAAAGGATGAATGGTGAACTACGAAAGGCTTGATCTCGCTCAAGGGTATATAGATAGTCTAACAGGGGTTAGATGCAACCTTAGATAATCGAGAATTATATTTTGTTGGGAAGTTGATTTAAGAAAAGAAATGCTATGAATAAGATGAAATTAAGTCTTATGTTTTTGGTAAGTAAATTTTGGTTGTAGATTTTGTGAGTAATTAGGAAATTTAAATAAAGAATAGTGTTTAATGGTAGTAAAACAAACAAGAGTATTGAATTGGGCCTATTTCGGAATTATTTCCCGAAAATAAATATTTCAGGGCGGGACGTTACACATTTGGTTATATTGGTACGTTTGATTATATATGTACGTTTGGTTACTTATAAGATGATTTGATTTATGGTATATTTGAATTTTTGGTACTTTTGGCTTCTTGGTACATTTGAATTTTCGGTACATTTGGTTTCTTGGTACATTTGAATTCTTGGTAAATTTGGCTTCTTGGGACACTTGAATTTTTGGTACAATTGGTTTCTTGTTACATTTAAATTTTTGGGTACATTTAGTTTTTGGTACATTTGAATTTTTGGTACATTTAAATTTGGTACGTTTGTTTTCAAACCATAAGTTTTAGTACTCTTTTTTTTTTTACTAATAACTAGCATATGGCCACACACAAAGTGTGTGAGAAAATTTTTGATTTTTGTTTTTGAAATAGAAGGATAGAGGAAGAGAGTGATAGAGAATGTGGGAGTGGGAAGTTTATTTTTTATTTTTTAATTTTTTTTAAATTAGAGATATGTTAGGATTACATATAGGTGAGGCTTTGAAGAAAAAAAAGAGCAAAATTTGGTTGTGTGAAATTACATTTATGCCCCATATTTCTTATTCATGTTCTATTTTAATTAGAGGGTTAAACTGATAATTTCATAAGATTTTGGTTAACAATGAGTGTTTTATTAATTAGTAGAGATGAGGAACTACTTCAATAGTTTAATAAATTTTTTTTTTTATATAGAAATAGTCATTAAAATGTAGGAGTTTAAATTACTTTAATTAATTGTTTTTTAATAGAAAGAGTCATTAAATTGTAGGAGTTTAAAAGGGAAAATTAAATTTCCTAGATTGTAGGCAATTAGTTATAAGGTGAAGTGAATGTTCCTTTAAACTAATTATATGTAATTTAAAAAATAGAAAAATGTGATGTGGCAATTGGTCAAAGCCTCTTAATTAAATCTTAGAAAAAAAACTAATGTTAAATCCAAAAAGTATTGAGAAAATGCAGGGGATTCTAATTGCATTCAACACATGCAACCATATATAATTTGAAGGTATGGACCATGAGTTTATAGGGTTAGAAATATACTTGAAGGTGAAGGAAGTTAATTGAAGCTCTATGTAAAATTATTGGGAATATGCATGGGATAATATCTGATAGGAGCATATTTATGCGACTTTGTTATCTTATTTCTTTGCATTTATTTAGTTAATTTCTATTTATTGTAGTAATTTAAGTTATTTTCGTATTATTGTAGGTCCAGTTGGTAAAGATGATAATAAATAGTCAAATTGAGCAATTTGGAGCAGTTTTGGACTTGGATTGGATAGCATGCGTGGAGAGCATATGGGCTGGATGTTTTTGGTGTTTAAATGATGCTAGATATGTGCTTAAATCTGGAGAAATTAAAATTGACGCTTGGAAGGCAAGGAATTAGACAAACAAGAGGAATCCTAGTTGGAGAGGAACATTATCTTATCTTATCCAATTTTGTCTTATCTTATCTCCAGATGCAAGGAAGAATCCTAATCACATTCCAAGACTCTCTACCTATTTTTAGAGTCCTAAAATAATTCAAAATGTCAAAACCTTTTCCTCCTTGGATTCAGCCATTCCCCCTATATATATGAAATTCCTGCAGAGATTTAAAGTGTGCCATGCCTACCATTCATCCGTTGAAGTTGCTGGAATTTTCAGAGTTCTTTCTATCGTTGTTTTAAGTTTCAATGTTTGTTTTAGATTGTTTTTCAGTTATGATGAACATGTGTAACTAAGTTTCTTTTTAGCTAGAGGTGAATTTGAAGCCATGATCATATGTTTTATATAAATTGATTACATCCAGTTATTCTTTCATAAAACATGAACGCGGTTTATTTATCTGCTTTATAGAGAACTTATTCTTGTATGTTTATTAAGGGTGCACACTTAGTTTGCATGCAGGGATTTGATGTTAGAATATAAGGGAATTTCACCTAATCGTTATGAACTTATATTTGTAAGTGGTAAAAGTCACTAGTCATGATTGAGTTAAGTAAATTCTTGGCAGAAGTATCATGCATTTTATAGTTACGAATGCTTTGTCAATGCTTATGATTTTCACAGAATTTAATGATCTTTGAGATCTATCTCTATCTGGCTTTTCATAGTTAGGGAACTCGAGAAGAATAATTTGGTTGCGTCGCTGAGTCCAATTCAATGAACTTAGGAAATTCTGAGAGTTAATTGGTGCTGTTCACAGTTAATTTGGGGCATTGTCATTCATGGTTTATAGGAAGAATAACTGGAAATCAATTTGTATGCATATGTTTCATGTGTGGAGAAGAATCCTTTAGCTATCATTTCATCCATATTTCATTCACAACTTAATTTACTTGCTGCCCTTTATTTTTGTTTTAATTAAATTCGTCCAAAATCTCCCCCTCATTGTTTTCATGTTAGTTTAACTTGGGTTTCAGTTTTATAAGTTTAATTTGTGTTGATTTGCATCCCTTCTAATCCCTAGAATAGAACGATCCCTACTTACTCATACTACGATTGCATAATTTATATGGTTTACATTGGGAAAAATGTCACTACATGGTAAAACAAGGCATAGTTTTAGGTCATATAGTTTCAGAAAAAGGAATCGAAGTTGATAAATCGAAAATAGATCTTGTATGTTACTTACCCTCTCCCACTTCGACGAGAGAGGTTCGTTCTTTTCTTGGACATGCAGGATTCTGTAGATGGTTTATCAAAGATTTCAACACCCTTGTGTCGACTTCTACAAAAGGATGTGCTGTTTGTTTTTTATGAGGATTATGAGAAGGCATTCAATCATCTCAAAGAGATGTTAACTTCAGCCCCTATCATTGTCCCACCAGATTGGAGTCTTCCATTTGAGCTTATGTGCGATGCTTCATATTATGCTTTAGGAGCTGTGATGGGACAAAGAAAGGACAAGAAGCCACATGTCATCTACTACGCTCATCGGACCTTAAATGATGCTCAATTGAATTATTCCACTACTGAAAAAGAACTCCTTGCTGTTGTGTTTGCTTTAGATAAGTTTTGTTCTTATTTACTTGGAATTAAAGTTATAATTTACTCTGACCATGCAGCTTTGAAGTGCTTACTTACGAAGAAAGAAGCCAAGCCAAGGCTTATTCACTGGATGATTATTTTCCAAGAGTTTGACGTGGAAATCCGGGACAAAAAAGGAAGCGAGAATGTCGTAGCTGACCATACCTATTCCAGAGGCATTCCCAGATGAACAGCTGCTAACCATTAAGGTAAGTGAGCCATGGTATGCTAATATTTTGAATTATATTGTGTCTAAACAAGTTCCAAACACCATAAACAGGTACCAACATGATACACTTAAAAAAGAAGCACATTTTTATGTGCGGGATGACCTTATTTGTGGAAATATTGCCCTGATCAAATTATTCGTAGGTGTGTGCATGATTCTGAATTCAATTCAATTTTAACTTTCTGTCACACTTATGCTTATGGAGGTCATTTTTGTACTCAAAGAACAACACTTAAAGTTCTAGAATGTGGATTTTATTGACCTACTATATTTAAGGATGCTAGAATTTTTTGCATGACTTATGCTCATTGTCAGAGAACAGGCAATATGGGCTCAAGAGATCAAATGCCGCAAACTCCTATATTTTATGTGGAGATTTTTGATGTTTGGGGCATTAACTTCATGGGTCCTTTTCCTTCCTCTGATGGTTTCAATTATATTTTACTTGCTGTAGATTATGTTTCGAAATGGGTGGAAGCAAAAGTCACTCGTACTAATGATTCCAAAGTGGTTGCAGATTTTATCAAAACTAACATATTTACAAGGTTTGGAATGCCGCGAGTACTTATAAGTGATGTGGGTTCTCACTTTTGTAATCGGACCATAGAGGCATTACTCAAGAAGTATAATGTCACACATAAGGTTTCGACACCTTATCATCCCCAGCCAAGTGAACAAGCCGAAGTTTCTAACCAGGAAGTTAAGCAAATCTTGGGGAAGACAGTTGGACCAACTCTAAAGGATTGGAGCTTGCATTTGAATGATGCATTATGGGCATATCATATTGCCTACAAAACACCAATTGGAATGTCTCATTTTCGACTCATTTATGGGAAACCATGTCATCTTCGAGTTGAATTGGGCACCGTGCACATTGGGCAGTCAAACATGAACATTGATTCTGTTGGCCTTCATAGGAAGTTACAATTGAATAAGCTTGAGGAAATTCGGAATGAGGCTTACGAGAACGCTCATATTTACAAGGAGAAAACAAAGGCTTTCCATGATAAGATGATCCGTAGTAAAACATTTTCTGTTGGGCAGAAAGTGTTGTTTTTCAACTCCCACCTTGATTGTTTCCAGGTAAGTTACGTTCTAAATGGATTTGTCCTTTTGTTATTACTAATGTTTTTCCCTATGGTGCAATCCAAATTCAAAGTTTAAAGACGGGAAATGAATTCAAAGTGAATGGACACCGTTTGAAGCCTTACTATGAGTGTTTTGAGAAGCATGTCATGGAGGATGTACCCCTCCATGCCGTTGGTCCTAGTGAAGCTTAAATGGAGATATTGTCCGACTGGAAGACATTAAACCAAGCGTTTCTTAGGAGGCAACCTATGTATTCAAACAAAGAGACATTGGAATTTCCAGCTCCTACAACCAGATTTGCTCTCTTTTACCCTTCTCTTTATTGTTCTTTGCCATGATTCTCTTGTTTGCTAGTTATCTTTTATTGCTTTCTTGTTTAAGTTTATTTTTGAAACATTGAGGACAATGTTTGGTTTAACTGTGGGAGGGGAGGAGGGGGTAAACAAATTGTTTTTCATGATTTCTCTTCAAATTTCACCACCTATCACTATTAATGTTGTTATTCACTATTTTAAAGTGTTTTATTGCGTGTCATAAAAAAAAAAAAAAATATATATATATATATATATAATTGAAAATTTTTGAGAAAAATACCAAAAAGAGTTGTTTTTGTTGCTTGTTTGTGTCTTAGGTTACCTTCCAACACATGATAAGGATTTTGTTTTTAATTGCATGACTATTAAAAAAAAGTTACAAACATGGGTGGAAGTTTGATATGCTCTTTGGTTAATACTTTGTAGTTGTCATTTACGAATTCACATGTAATCACAAAGGAAAAAAAATCAGTTTTTGTAATATGTTTGAAGGAAGAAACTCAAACTAACGATACAACCCGGTGAGACTTAAGCCTATTCTTTGTTTGGAGAGTTACTAATCCGTGATATTTTTGTTTTCAAAAGTCGTTGCATGATCTCATTATTTCTTTGCTTGGTTGCTACTTAGAATGCTTTTTCATCATTTTAGTTCCAAATACTAGAACTCATGCCTGTTTCATTCAAAGCATAAAATTGATTGCATAACAAATACCAAGATGAAGGTGTTTAGTTACCCCCAGAGCCAAAAAAAGCCTTATCCCTTGCATATGTATTGTAGATTTAATCCCTTTGAACCTTATTTACCCTATTTTCTTTGTTAGCCTACATTATCCCTATCTAACCTAGCATAGGAATATCCATACCCTTGTTCTTAAAGAATAGTGAAGCATGACTTGTTGGGAATTCCCTTTGATTTACGATTTGCAGAAAAATAAGTGTGGGGGATGGATTTGGTCCTTTTGAATCTAGTGAAGTAGTTCTTATGTTTTATGTTTCAAAGAAAACAGAAAAGAAAAAAAAAAAAAAACGTTGAAAAAGAAAAGGAGAAAAGAAAAAGAAGTTGAAAAGAAGTGAGAATGAATTCATAATTATTGGTTGTTGAAGAAGGGTCCAAAAATGTGAATCTGACCCTAAAGTTGTACGAATCTTCCCTTTGTGTTTATAGTTGGGTGATGCAATCAAAAGTTGAATTATAAGTGTTGATTTCATTACTGTACTTACTATCACTTTAAGAACCTTTGTTTATCCTTAACTTTTCTTTGTTAGCCAATATCTTAGCCCCATTACAACCCTTAGACTTTTATCTTGATTGTTATGTTATTCAATATGTGGAGTTTGAAATTGGTATGAGCATATGGAATCCCTGGTTCTCGCTTCTAAGTAGTGACATTCTGTTCATGAGATCATATACATGTTTGTATTAATAATTCTAGAAAGTGTCTTCTTTGTTATAGCATATGTGAGTGCTAGTCTACATGTTTACATCAATCTTCTCTCATATACTTAGTTTAGAGAGTGTAGTCAGAAAATCTGTGTGAAAATAGAGAGTATATCCAATGAGGAATTGAGTGAATTCTCTAAGGCATGTTACTACTTTCAAATGTTGTTTTAATTGATTAAATACGAGCTAGTGAGTGGTTACTGTGGTGAAGTATAAGCTCAAGAGTAAGGATTGCTAAAATCTATGTAAGTAGTGATTTTTAACATGTCATGTTTCATTGGAAATCCCTGAGGCAATTGTTGGAAGGTTTATGTTTTGTTTTGCTCAGGGACTAGCAAAAGATAAGTGTGGGGGAATTTGATAGGAGCATATTTATGCGACTTTGTTATCTTATTTCTTTGCATTTATTTAGTTAATTTCTATTTATTGTAGTAATTTAAGTTATTTTCGTATTATTGTAGGTCCAGTTGGTAAAGATGACAATAAATAGTCAAATTGAGCAATTTGGAGTAGTTTTGGACTTGGATTGGATAACATGCGTGAAGAGCATATGGGCTGGACATTTTTGGAGTTTAAATGGTGCTAGATATGTGCTAAAATCTAGAGGCTTGGAAGGCAAGGAATTAGACAAGAAAGAGGAATCCTAGTTGAAGAGGAACATTATCTTATCTTATCCAACCTTATCTTATCTTATCCAATCTTATCTCCAGCTGCAAGAAGGAATCCTAATCACATTCCAAGACTCTACCTGATTTTTAGAGTCCTAAAAGAATTCAAAATGCCAAAACCTTTTCCTCCTTGGATTCAGCCATTCCCCTTATATATATGAAATTTCTGCAGAGATTTAGAGTGTGCCATGCCTACCATTCATCCATTGAAGTTGGTGGAATTTTTAGAGTTCTTTCTATCTTTGTTTTGAAGTTTCAATGTTTATTTTAGATTGTTTTTTAGTTATGATGAACATGTGTAACTAAGTTTATTTTTAGCTAGAGGTGAATTTGAAGCCATGATCATATGTTTTATATAAATTGATTACATCCAGTTATTGTTTCATAAAACATGAACGCGATTTATTTATCTGCTTTATAGAGAACTTATTCTTGTATGTTTATTAAAGGTGCACACTTAGTTTGCATGCAGATATTTGATGCTAGAATATAAGGGAATTTGACCTAATCATTATGAACTTATATTTGTAAGTGGTAAAAGTCACTAGTCATGATTGAGTTAAGTAAATTCTTGGCAGGAGTATCATGCTTTTCATAGTTACGAATGCTTTGTCAATACTTATGATTTTCATAGAACTTAATGATCTTTGAGATGTATCTATATCATGCTTTTCATAGTTAGGGAACTCAAGAAAAATGATTTGGTTGCGTCGCTGAGTCCAATTCAATGAACTTAGGAAAGTCTAAGAGTTAATTAGTGTTGTTCATAGTTAATTTAAGGCATTGTCATTCATGGTTTATAGGAAGAATAACTGGAAGTCGATTTGTATGCATATGTTTCATGTGTGGAGAAGAATCCTTTAGCTACTATCCTTTCATCCATATTTCATTCACAACTTAATTTACTTGTTACCCTTTACTTTTGTTTTAATTAAATCCGTCCAAAATCTCCCCCCTCACTGTTTTCATGTTAGTTTAACTTGGTTTTCAGTTTTATAAGTTTAATTTGTGTTGATTTGCATCCCTTCTAATCCCCAGAATAGAACGATCCCTACTTACTCATACTAAGATTGCATAATTTATGAGCACATATAAGGTTTTTTTAATGTTCTGATGTGAAATTTGCACTCTCTACACGTTCTTTTACATGCGACGTTATTAATTCAGAGACAATACATATTAGGTGATATGGAACACATGAGCCATCTGTCTCAACACGTGGGCAACGTACTTTGTTATCATGAAATAATTCAAGATTCTATCATAAAATAAACTGACAATAAATAATACTAGTCTAACTCTTTATAAGCTTATACAAAGTATCCTAAACGAAGGCTTGATTTATATTAGTAATTTTCATGTGGCCACTAATTTCCTGTCACGGTGAAGTCTTGTGTAGTCTTTTATTTGCTTTACTAAAGAAAGTTAGAGGCACCAACTTTGGTGCAAAAAATTATACTTGAGAATGGTACTAATTTCCTATTTGGGAAAAGAAAGGATGTAATTAAGGTTGATTTGTGTAGCTTGCTACATTTTACCTAACGTTAGGAAGCAGTTCTAAATCCCACCTTTATTAAAGTAATTTCTTATCTTAAGAACAATTTAAAGAGTGATGAGGTACTAATTAACTTCTATTTTCAGAAAGACTTTGTGAGAGTGAGATCTTTGTTTACATATAGTTTCCACATAAAGTTGCTAGTTATTGTACAAAGGTTGGTTGGTTTGGCTCTCAAACTTCTTTCTTTGGTAACAACTTTTTTGTTTTTTTTAACAAACGATATTATCTACACTAAGGGGTGAGGGGAGTAGGCTAAGCCTTACAATGGGCTAGCAATAATATGGTTCAAATTCGCCTTTGTTAAGAATCGGACCTAAGACCACTTACTTACAAGTGAAGAGGAATATTACTAGACCGTAGTACTATGTGGTTCTTTGGTTCAACAACTTATTCACTTTAATTTCATTCTAGGTAGTTGATACGTTATTCTTTTAACAAAGATAATTTACATTAAGGCGGTGGGAGATTAATTGCTCTAAGTTACACAATGAGTCAGCTATGATAATTGGTATATTGAACTCGTCATTCACGAGAATTGAATCTAAAACCTCTTACTTACAGGTGGAAAAGAATACCACTAGATATTATTACTAAATGACAGTTGATCAGTTACTTAAGTACTTAACTATTTTCCTTTTTGGACGTTTAAGTATAAACCTAGCTAGAAATGGTAGTGTTCTTTCACTAAATTTCAAACCATTATCAAGATAATTTTTAACTTATTAAGCCATCAAATAATAATAATTTACACTTTGTGAACCAATGCCATTTTTCTTAGAGTTGCGCTTCTGGCTGAATAAACGAAAATTTTCCCATATAAAGCCGCATCACATAAGTCATTAATTTATCCCTTCATTGTCCTGTACAAAAATTACCCTATATTATTCCTCTCAAAAAATAATAATTAATCTGTACATAATTAGTGGTAAGAACATTTACTAAAACCCTAGCAATTCTGATGATGATGATTTACGATTTGCATGGATGCCAAACCCTAGCTAGTCTAGAACATTCTCTACGTATTCACGCAATCGTGTTGCACCAAGTTGTATGAAATCCAAAAGTTAGATAAGTTGTTTCCCCATCAGTCTGTCATCGGCCAGCAAAACTTGCCTTTAAATTTCATCACGCACGCACTTGCTTGAACCATGAGAAGTGCTTGCACACATTGCCATTTGCCAGCCAGCCTGGATATGGCAATCAAAGTCTTCGTTTCAATCAAAGCACCACAAGAATTTGTCATATGGTATGAGAGGTTTCTCAAGCTGAATACAAAAGGAACCCCACAACACCGACCCACCGCCCATTTCATTTTTGAAAAAGTTGGCTTCAAAATCCAATAATTCTAATTTTGGTGAGTTGTGTTGATCTGTTGATATGGCATGCTAACAATAATATTCAATGGATCCATCCATCCATCCATCCATTTTTCTATGGGATTATTGGTGGTCGGTAGAGATGGCAAATCAATCAATTGGATTGTTAATGGATACCAATTAAGATTTATTTAGTTTGATTTCATCTTACACTATCATAACCATTGCCAATCTCACTTCTGTATTCTGGTGATACCAAAGTAAATAGATCTTAATGGCTACCTATTAATAACACAATGAGTTGATTTGCCACCTATAATGGTTGGTCTAATAATCCTGATCGGGTAGTCTATGTGTATAAAAATCAACTGCTCAATATATATATATATATATATATATATATATGCACCTTCTACAAGTGGTTTTATGGGGACATGAAAGGCATGTAACATTGATTTAGAGGAGGCAGCACCATATGGTTTTGTTGCTAGATTTATAAAATTGCCTCATCACCTCCTAGTGTGTATTGTGGCCCTTTGAAGATTTTTGGGAAAATGATGCTACATGGAATATGTTATAGAAGTTTCAACTGCTAATACACACATATATATATATATATGTATATATATAGTCGAAATATTCTTGATCGATCTCTATTCTCAGAAAATGATGCTACATGGAATATGTTCTGGAAGTTTCAACGGCTACATACACACACACACACACACACACACACACACACATATATATATATATATATATATATATATATGTATGTATGTATATATGTATGTATGTATGTATATAGTCGAAATATTCTTGATCGATCTCTATTCTCATGGTATATCAATTAGGTACAAAGAGGTCAACAAATAAAAAATAAAAAAAAAACAAAACAAAACAATAATAGCAGTTGGCTTGAGGATAATATTGGAGCATGGTGGATTGATTATTATGGTTATGGATACACTATTTTAGCATATATGTATCTTCATACTTTTGAATTACGACTAAAAAAGCTAAGTCGTAGAAATTGCCTTGGAGTAGGGCATTTTTTGGATTTAAAGTCTTATCCACATTTACTGCAACTACCTTTTCTCTGGAGTTGAATTTCGTTGTTGATGTGTTTTACCATTTGCACTCACAAAAATACTTTTTTTTTTTTTTTTTTGACAAGAAATGATAAAGTGGTATTGCATTGATCAGGACAAACAAATATGTAGGTGCCAATTGGGTACATAGTTTTATTGACCAATAAATTTATCTGGAGTAAATTTGCACAAATAAACAACAAGAGTAAACTCCTAAACGGCTACCACATGCACAAAATATAAATAACAACAATCCAAGTTTAACACACAACACAATAGATGCAACAAATTCAAATTGTTACCCACACTGGTCATTGCTGAATAGCAAAATTACATACATTCATCATAGTGAGTGAGACTAATACAATCATAGTTGAAAGACAAGACCACATAACTCACCGGTCAAGGGCAAAAATCATCTCTCTCATCTGTCAAAGTCGAAAACCACGTGTTAGGGAGATTGGAGTCTCAAACACAACACACTAGTTTACGCTTGAAGAGTTTACCAAATTTGTCTATCAAAATTTTGTATTAGTTATCTTGTTTCGGGTATTAATAATGTCTTTGAAGATCGTGATGTCCCCGTCACATTAAGATGATTGGGATTAATGAGAAATCAAAATATGGACCAGAAGATGGATATATATATATATATATATATATATATATATATATATATATATATATAGTTTGGTTCACGTAGCACCAATCCATGCTAACCAAATATAAGTTAGAACGTGGACCACTTTATACGAGGCATATAATATAGTAGCTAAGCACCACACCTCAACCCTAAATCTTTGAGTAGTGATGGAAATCAGAGAGAAAGCGAGGGGAAGGGAACATGATCTTATCCGGATTCTTTTTGTGAGGATCCTAAGGATCAGTTTATAATATTCATTCATCAGTTATTCTGCAGTAAAAAATTATTTTAAATTTTTTATTTAAATTGAAAACAAATAATACTTAACGAAAATTAATTATATCATGTACGATGAACGAATAAGATAAATTGATCATTAAAAATTCTCACAAGAAGAATTCAGAAATGATCCTCATCCGGGAGAAATTTTTCCAAGTGACGGGAACACCATGACACGTGGTGTTCCCTCACACATTAGGATTTGACATCTTGAATATCTTTCAATTTTATATTTCAATAAATAAATAAAACTAAATTCTAATGTGTGAGGGAACACCACGTGTCATGGTGTTCCCGTCACTTGGAAAAATTTCTCCTCATCCGGAGAGGACCATTAAGGCCTGCCAGCATGCCAGAGAATGCCAAATCTGACATTGGTTTATTTTAATTTTTTTAATAAAACAAATGTATCGGAGCAGAGCAGGACTCCATGGACCATCGCATGGGCAACCCAACACTCGCATTCCCACTTCAGAAGAATTCAGAAAAAGGCCCTTGGCCTGCCATTGTCTAGCCCTCAGACTGTGGGCCTGCCCACAGTTCTGCTACAACCAATAAAACACCACCCTCTCTCTTTAGGACAAACGCGACATACTCGAGGAGGAAAAAATTGAACTGGAATCTCGGTCGCAAGACTAAAGCACTGGTAGTGTCTTGTTTGCTTGGTTAAAATTCTGATCCATTTGTGCAATTTTTCCGTTTTGTTTCATACAATACTGATTTGGTACCACAATCAATATTTTACCACCATTCCAGCTCAATTTTTGGAATTATAATATAGGAAAACTAATGAAAACAACTTCAAATATTTGCATTTTAATAAAAAACCATCTACTAACTGTATCAAATCTATGTCAAATCGACCGCTACATCTCCCACAAAAACCCTAAATATTTTCTTTCTTCCTCTTCTTAGAATAAAAGAAAGACTTCAAATTTAATACATTTTCCAGTTTTATTTTTGTAATGTTGTTTCCCCCCCCCCCCCCCCTTTTTCTCATTTTCCACTATTTTTTCTCCCCATTGTCTTAAGGGTTTGTTTATTTTACTTAATAACTAGACACTATTTATTAAACTATATCAATTACTATACACTATTTATGAAACTGAACCCAATATAACTAGGCACTATTTATGAAACATGACCAAGAATTAGGCACTATTTATGAAACTGGACCAATAAATAGTGTAGTACCGTTCAATTTCATAATAGCGTTCAATTTCATAAATAGTGCCTAGTTCTTGGTCATGTTTCATAAATAGTGTTCAGTTTCATAAACAGTGTTTGTGATGAAGGCACGAGCATCTGGTCATTCTTTTTAAAAAATTATTATTATTAAAATTGTGTCCTTTTCATTAAAATTTAGGGGCTTTTAGATCTAGGTCCAAAAATATAGATGATTTTTAGAAGTGAGTCCAGTTATCTAATTACATGTTTTTATTTCTTTTATACTAATTTTGACATCCCACATCGCTCAGGGGAGTGATCCTTATATGTATATTCCCATCTCCACCTAGCACGAGGCCTTTTGGGAGCTCATTGGCTTCGGGTTCCATGGGAACTCCGAAGTTAAGCGAGTAGCGCGCGAGAGCAATCCCATGATGGGTGACCCACTGGGAAGTTGCTCGTGAGTTCCCAAAAACAAAACCGTGAGGGAATGGTAAGCCCAAAGCGGACGATATCATACTATGGTGGTGGAGAGGGCGCAGGATGTGGTGGGGGCCCAAGCCGGGATGTGACAATTGGTATCAGAGCCTAACCTTGGCCGCGTGTGTGCCGACGAAGACGTCGGGCCCCTAAGGAGGGTGGATTATGACATCCCACATCGCCCATGGGGTGATCCTTACATGTATATTCCCATCCCTACCTAGCACGAGGCCTTTTGGGAGCTCACTGGCTTCGGGTTCCGTAGGAACTTCGAAGTTAAGCGAGAAGGGGGCTAGAGCAATCCCATGATGGGTGACCCACTGGGAAGTTGCTCGTGAGCTCCCAAAAACAAAATCGTGAGGGAATGGTAAGCCCAAAGCGGACAATATCGTGCTACGGTGGTGGAGCGGGCTTGGGAAGTGATCCATCCCGGGCCGGGATGTGACAATTTGGTATCAGAGCCTAACTCTGGCCGTGGTGTGTCGACGAGGATATCGGGCCCCTAAGGGGGGTGGATTGTGACATCCCATATCGCCTAGGGGAGTGATCCTTATATGTATATTCCCATCTCTACCTAGCACGAGGCCTTTTGAGAGCTCACTAGCTTCGAGTTCCATGGGAACTCCGAAGTTAAGCGAGAAGGGGGTTAGAGCAATCCCATGATGGGTGACCCACTGGGAAATTGCTCGTGAGTTCCCAAAAACAAAACTGTGAGGGAATGGTAAGCCCAAAGCGGACAATATCGTGCTACGGTGGTGGAGTGGGCCCGGGAAGTGGTCCCGCCCGGGTCGGGATGTGACACTAATTTTATATTTTTTAAAAATATTAAAAATCAATTAAAATCTTCTAATATTATGCATTTTTCAACTCCATAAAATCTAATTAATATCTTATAACAAAAAAAAACTAATATACTAACATAAATTATCTACAAAACATTCTACCTTAACTCAAGTAACAAATATATGAATGTATATTATACCTGTAAGCTAGATATGAAACCTAACTAAAAGGTAGGAAAAAAACTTAATATACCTACAAGCAAGACACATAAATCTGTGACACGTTGATTATAAAAAAGAATCTGTCATATAGATACATAAAAATAATTAACCTGTGATATAGGTTGATTGTAAAAATTAAAAATAAAATCTATATATGGGGTTTAAAGCAGGAGGAAGAACAAGAAATAACAAAATAGATAAATAAAAAGAAATAATCAAGAGATAATTAGGAAGAAATTTGATTTTTATAATAAATATTATCATTGAATAGATAATTATTGATAATTAAATAATTAAATTTAAGGAATTTGACTTATTTTAATAAATTGGACTGTTTCTACTATTGGCTAAAAAAATTAGACTTATATCAAGTTTTCCCTAAAATTTTAAGCTCTTTTGTCATTTTTATTAAAATTTAAGGGTTTTTTTTATTAATATTTAAATCATTTTCATTAAATAAAGTTATAGCATGATTTTTTATTAAAATAAACTTAATTCAAACCATTTTCATTAAAGTTCCCTAATTATTATAATTATTTTTTTGTGGAAATCTGTAAAAAAACAGAAATCATGAACGCAAGATAAAACCTCGGAGACCAATTTCGTGAATAATTTGTGAAATAAAGTGCGGAGAACAAAGCCGAGACCAAAACGGATGGAAGCACAGAGCGGCAAGAAGGAAAAGCCACACAAAAAGGTAAAGTGAACAAAACCAAGTCGAAGGTTAAAAATCAACGATGACAGACGCGTTGTCAGCATGGGCAAAACTGGAAATTCGCTGCACAAACAAAGGAGAAACCAAGGGTATATCCGTCATGTCACTGTTCATTATGGACTATTCCTACTATTGGCTAAAAAAATTAGACTTATATCTAGTTTTCTCTTAAATTTTAAGCTCTTTTGTCATTTTTATTAAAATTTAAGGGTTTTTTTTATTAATGTTTAAATCATTTTCATTAATATAAAGTTATAGCATGATTTTTGGTTAAAATAAATTTAGTCCAAACACTTTTCATTAAAGTTCCCTAATTATTATTATTATTATTTTGTGGAAATCTGTCTAGATGAAGATGCTTATAGTGATCAAATTGTATCCTCTCTCTTTATATTGTGAAACACTTGAAAACAACAAAATATTTGTTCATGAATATCCTTGGTCATGCCCTGGCAGGTTTGGATTTCTGTTTGTCTTTTTGGCAAAACTGAATGTCATTGTAACACATCTTGTTAGATATTTCTTTCATCAGGAAACGTACTTGTCGAGTAGATTATTTGACGGGCAGCATTGTGTAGATCTTAACGAGTTATCTGCTGCGAAAGTTGTTTGGCCCTGGAGTTGCAGGTGTAACAAGCAACCAAACGATTCTCTACCTTGATCTTCGGTCTCTCTCTCTCTCTCTCTCTCTCAGACAATCACTCATTCACACACATGCACAAATGTATTAGTCACCATTATTTGGCAGTGTGTTATTAATAAACAAGTTTCTGTAAAGTTGTTAATCAAGAGTGTCAGGAGGGACTTGTTACTACACATGGTATCATGATTACTGAAGTTTAATCAAGTTCTTTAGTACCTTTGTTTTCATACTAACCTCTGTTTTCATAGTATTTTCTCTACATCTTTTCATTTCTAAAGTCATATTTCTTCGCAGTAATATGGAAAATGGTGGATGATGTTCCAATGCAGACTTAGTTCCTAATGCCTTTTTGTAGGTTGGTTCTTTCTTGATGCGCTGGTTGGGTGTTGTTTTCAAAAGAGATAATATCCTATACGTCCGACAATTTGGCCATTCGAGTTACTTAGGAAGCCTTACAACTTTCAACAGTTGGAACCAGAAAATGCTTGAACTCAATGTTGAAGGCCATTGGGCGTTTGCTCTGCTCGGTTTTCTAATAGGTAAGATGTCATGTTCTAAAGAATTGCTGCAGTAGACATGTAGCTGGCTATGGCAAGAATGGTGTTTGAATTTCATTTGAACCTAGATGGTTTCAGCTTTGATGCTTATTATCCATGAATTAATCACAAACCAAACGTAGCTCAAATTGCTGGACTAATCCTTCTCTTTTATGCGACGGATTATATCAGGTTTGTTTCTTGCGGCCTACTCCATCATTTTTAGGCTAGAGACAGCAAGGGGTTTTAGGCATCTTCTTGATAGGAGCTTAGTATGTGGTGTCACTAGCTCTAGAAGGAGCTCGAGGGTTGATAGCTACAAGCGTCACCAGGTAGCTTTAGCAGTATTCTTGCTGATGCTAGGTTCTCTATGGGGTGTGAGTGGAATATTGTTGAGAGAGGAATTTAACAGCGACAGCAGCGAGGTGCAACTGTGGTTGGGTTGCATAGTTGGACCTCTTGGTGTGTGGATCCGGTGGTTCTTAGCCTGGCTTAATGGACGTGTATTAGGGATGGCGGGGTTGTTTAAATGGGTTCTATTTGGTACTCTAATTGCCAATGTTTCTGCAGCGTGTGTGTTGGCTGCCCTGTCTACTGTGAAGAAAGCGGGAAGCTCTTGTGATATGATCTCTGTCCGTATCCACATGATTACTTGATCCTCACCATTACTTTTCGTGTGTTATGGTCTCGTGTTTGGGAAGCTTACAGTTCACATATATTTGTCACATTATAAACAGCCAAGCATGTTAGTTTGGGTTTTTTTTTATCTCGTCGAGTTTTTAAAAGCGTCTTGAAGTGTACTCGTTTCTATTGCAATACTTTGTGTGTTACCTTTGTCCTGAATTGTCTTGATCCATGCTCATGGTTGTTTTATAGAAAATCTAACAAAATCTAATGTGCAGAAGTTTTTCTGTTTGCGCAGGTGAACACTAAGCTTGCGGCATTGTTGCAACAGGCATACAGTTTTGATTTCTGAGTTGCCTGAGTACTGTTTCTACCTTCATTGCTGAGTTCAATGCGATGAGAGAAAGCAAATACCCTTGGAGAGCATACGCATATGCCATGGCTACAATATGCACCTCGTTTGGTTTGGGGATCCTGACATATTGTGTACCTGTTTGGACAAAGGGATACAAGTAGTTGCATGCTCAGGCCATTGTTTTGATGTCTAATCTGTGGTTATACCTCGAGATTTTCTTCACCCTCGCTGTCTTCAATCTGACCGAAGCACAGGGCATTTCGAACTTAGGACCTCTCGCTAATTTTAAACAACAAAAATCATTGCTTCCAATTAAAATTTTTGATCATTTAGCCAAATTTTATAAATTTATATTGTTGTGAAAAGAAATTTGTAAAAATTGGAATGTAAATAAGCACACATGGTGTTTTGAACCTAAGACCTTCTCATTCATTTTAAAAAACAAAATCACCGGTTCTAGTTAAATTTCTTTATCATTAAACCAAATTTTGTAAATTTATACTCTTATAAAAACATATATAAATATACCACCCTAATAATTTTGGTGCCCCCAATTTTTTGGGCACCAGACGGTCGCCCTGCCCCTACTGGGCCTGGGCCGGGCTTGGGTATGCACCCGGTTTCATGTTAGTTTCTATCATCTCGCAGAACTATCTCCAGACCGGATTGCGACCAATGCTAGCTTGAACACCGGCATGTTAACTTTAACCAAAAGGATCCAATCAACCAAGTTCTAAACTACATCAACGTCAAGTTTATAATGCATACATGTGTTGATAAGTTTCTGCACTAAATGCAGAAACTAGCATGAACCCTAGCGACATGCAAATGTACGTATGCACTGACCAGCTTCTTGTTATGGTGGTGTCTTCTCTTCTCTTGTGCACAGTGCTTGTATGTTCAGGATTCACAATGAGATTGATCCTTCTTAATGAACAAATGAACACCAAGGTTATAAACCGAGAAGAGGGACCAATCCACACCATCGATTTTGGTAACTGCCTAATCCCATTGCCATGGCAGTTACCATCAGTTGTCGATTTGCAAACCAACTACCTTATAGTTTGATTAATGACGTGTTTTATATCATTTTCCCTCCATTTTATATTAAGTTTGTCCAGATACAAACTATTACAAGTTCAAATGTGTTATAACTCATTCCTAAGTTTACTTGGTCTAAGTTTTAATGAACTCACTAGAATTCAAATGTGATGAAATCACATGAATTCCAACATTCTCCCACATGAGTGATGTCAAAACTTTTAACTTTATTACAGCAACTTACTAAATATGATCACTGAGCTAATCTTGATGTAAGAACTTTCTCAGCTAACTAAAATATTGCATCTGCAGAACCTAGGAGAAACATTGTACTAATTTATGTACTGGTACTCCAAGATCACTAAACAAATACAATATAATGTGAATGCTATCATTGAGGAATATCATTATCAGGGATCATAATAGTATACTAACACACTCCCACATTTTTGGTCCTGAGATGTCATGAATATCTCCTCTTTATTAACTTTGCAAAGATTCATTATAGATGAAATTAATCAACTCTATACAACATAAAGTAGCAAGATTCATATCCATAATACCTTGCTCCCACATTACTCAAGTTCCATTGAAGGTTGCAGTCCCATCTTCATCACATGCTTGTTAAATGCAATGACATTGATCACTTTTGTCAATGGATATGCCACCATCTCATGAGTACTAATATGCTCAATGTCTATAACTCCATCTCTAACTTGATCTTGTACTTTCAAGTACTTGATATCCATAAGCCTCAAAGCTTCTGATCTTTTGTTGTTCTTGGCAAAGAATACTACAGAAGTGTTGTCACAATGTATCTTCAGTGGTCTTTCAATGCTCCATACTATCTTCATGTGATGCAACAGATTTTTTAACCAGTTTGATTGTCTCATTGCCTCAAAGTAACCAATGCATTCAGACTCCATTGTTGACACAGCTCTTATTTGCTGTTTCTTGCTTCTCTATGACATTGCACCTCTAGCAAACATGAAAATATATCCACTAGTTGACATTTTATCATGCACACACCCTCCAAGATCTGCATCTGTGTAGCATACCAACTCCAAATTATCAACATAATTGTAGCACAATACATGATCTTGTGTTCTTTTCAGATACCAAAAAACCTTCTTTCCAGCATTCCAATGAGCCACACCAGGATTCGATTGAAACCTTCCTAAAACACTCAATGCAAATGCCAAATCAGGTTTGTGCACACTTGTGCATACATTACACTGCCAATTAGAGATGCATAAGGCTTATCCTTCATTACTTGTATGTCATGATCAATGATGGGACATTGTTTCAAAGAGAGTTTGTCACCTTTACCAATAGGCAACTCACCACCACTGCAGTGCTCCATGTTGAACCTTTTTAACACTTTCTTAATGTAAGCCTTTTATGCCAATCCCAAAGTTCGTTGAGACCTGTTTCTAACAATTTCAATACCCAAGACATAATGAGCTGGTCCTATATCCTTCATATCAAAATAATTGAACAAAAACTCTTTGGTTTCATTTAATAAGTCAACATTGGTACTTGCAAGTAAAATGTCATCAACATATAAGACTAGAAAGATGAAATTGGACTTCACCATTCTCATGTAGATGCAATTGTCGATTTTGTTTTCTGCAAAGCTAGAAGCTATCACAACTTGATCAAACTTTTTGTACCATTGTCTTGATGCTTATTTCAAGCCATAAATAGACTTGTTCAATTCGCAGACCCATTGCTCCTTACCCCTTTCAATGAATCCAAGTGGCTGCTTTATACAAATAAGTTCATCTAAATCACCATTGAGAAATGTTGTTTTTGCATCCATCTAATGTAATTCAAGGTTAAAATGGGTAGTGAGTGCCATTATGACTCTAAAAGAGTCTTTGGTTGACACAGGTGAGAAAGTTTCATTGTAGTTGACTCATTCTCTTTGAGTGTACCCCTTGGCCACCAATCTTGCTTTGAATCTTTTCACATTTCCTTGTGAATCATGTTTGGTCTTAAAAACCCACTTGTAGCCTAAGGATTTCATATTTTCTGCATTTTCAACCAAAGTCCAGACATTGTTTCTAGACATGGATGCTAACCTATCTTCCATTGCAACCATCGACATATCAGAATTAGAGCTTTACATTGCCTCTTTGTAGCTTGTTAGATCATCTTCATCACCAATGTCATACTCCATCTCCTGCAAATAGAACAGATAGTCATCTGGTATGGTTGATTTTCTTGTTTTAGTAGACTTTCTCATAACTTGTGAAAAGTGATCCAAGCCTACTTGTGGCTGGACAATTGTTGATACTTGAGAAGGCAATGCAGCATTTGGAAGCACAGTGAATGGAGGTTGAGTACTCGTTGGAGTCTGCTGTAAATTGCTATAGGATGCCACAGTACCACTGTGAAGTGATACATTGGAATTGTTGCTGGAAATTGTAGCTGCAATGGTACCTGTATTTGCTAGTGGTATCAACAGTGTTTGATTTTTCACATAACCATTGTTTGGTTCTGTAATGTCTGCATTTCTTTCTTCAAAAACATTGGAGTGATCACTTGGAACACAGGTTTCACCAACACTTTCAATGAATTTAGCATTGTGACTTTTTGCAATTCTATTGTATAAATGAGAACAATAAAATTTGTAACCATTTGACTTCTATGCATAACCAATGAAATAACAACTTGTTGTTTTCAAATCCAATTTCTTTTCATTCAGATTGTATAATCTGGCCTCACATTGACACCCCCCATGTGTGAAAGTAGGATAAGCTTGGCTTTCTTCCTGTCCAAGCTTCAAATGGAGTCACCTCAATAGCTTTTGTAGGCACTCTATTGAGTATGTAATTGGCAGTTTTGATTGCTTCCCCCCACAAGAACTTAGGCAAATTCGATTGAGAAAAAAATACTCCTCACCATGTCTTTGAGAGTCCTATTCCTTCTTTATGCAATACCATTATGAGATGGTGTCCCTGGGGTAGTGTGTTGTGCTACAATACCATTTTGTTGCAGATACAAGGTGAAGGGACCTATGTGTTCACTTTCAGTGTACTTACCATAAAACTCTCCTCCACAATCGGATCTTACAACCTTTATAAGTTTTCCCAATTGTCTTTCCAGTTCTATTTTGAAAACTTTAAAACAATTTAAAACTTGAGACTTTTCTAAAATCAAAAACAAAAAAGTGTATCTTGAGAAATCATCAATAAAGAGAACAAAATAGGAATTTCCACAGATTGTTTTTGTTGGGAATGGACCACACACATCGGTATGAATGATCTTGAAGAGATCATTGCTTCTTGTGGCTTTCTTTTTGTTTTCGGTATTAGTAGTCTTGCCCTTATATCATTCTATGCATTCCTCAAAGCCATTGAAAGTGCTATTTGACAATATGCCATTCTTAATTAGTCTCAACATGCCTTCTTTTGATATATGCCCTAGCCTTCTATGCCACAGCATTGAAGATTTCTCATTAACAAACATACATTTCGAGATTGAATGTTCAAGATTGAGACATTCTTCATAATATGTGCATTGGATTTGCCAAATATCTCAATTTGGGAATGCATAACCAATTGGATTGTCATGCTGGTTTTGAATAAAAAAACTTAATTTGGTTAACATCACCAACATATGAAAAACCATCCTTGACAAACTGAGTAACTGAAAACAAGTTCCTTCTTATTTATGGAACATATAGTAAATTGTTCAAAATTAAAATAAATCCAGATGACAGTCTTAACATAATTCTGCCAATAACTTCAACTACCACTTTATTTCCATTTCCAACAAGCACATTGTAGACCTCCTTATTTGTCCCCTTCTGGTTTTGAAATCCCTGCAATGAGTTGGTTATATGGATTGAACAACCAGTGTCAAACTACAATGAATTTTCAAGAATAAAAACCATGTTAGACTCCACTGTGACAAAAACATTAATTTTAGTATACCATTTCTTAACCAACTAGATTTTGTATGCAGGACAGTTTTTCCTTTGATGCTCAATGGATTGACAATGTAAACACTTTTTTATGTTGAACTTTATTAACTCGCAAACCTGTGGGAAGAAGAGGCACCATCATTCTTGGCAGCAACTGATGTGAAATTTCTTGGCACCAAAGTCTGCACCAGCTTGGGGTTTGAATCCTGATTGCTTTTTTCCCTTGGCATTCTCATTCTTGAACGTAGCAGCCCCTATCTTTCCTTTTCCTTTCCCAGAATTAACAAGGTTTGCCAACTCCATCTTTTTAATCTTAGACTTCTTCATTGTCTCCTCTTCTTGACAGCAAATGGAAATGAGTTCATTGATTGTCCAAGTGTCTTTTTGTGTGTTGTAATTCACCTTAATCTGGTCATAATCACAAGATAAGGAGTATAAGGCCATGTGCACAAGAAACTGATATGTTATCTCAATCTCTAATGCATTCAACTTGTTGGAGATGTTCACCAATTTCAGCAAATGTTCATGAACATTACTCACCCCATCATGCTTGGTGTTGATCAGTGCAGTGAGATATGCACCTATCTCAGCTTTATTAGACTTCTTGAATTTCTCTTCAATCCTAGCCATATAATCCTTGTCTAAGTCACATCTAGGTATACCACCACAAACATGCTCTTCCATAGCATTTTGCATAATGAGGAGAGACATTTGATTAGCTCTCTCCCATTTTGCATAAGTCTCCCTATGTTGTGCGGTGCTTGAATCAGTTACTGCAACAGGTTGAGGGGTCTTGAAAGCCATAGTGAACTCTAACATTCCCAAATTCAAGTTCATCTCTATTTGATTCTTCCAGGTTTTGAAGTTGTTACCATTCAACTTCTCAATATTCACCAAATTCAACATGTTAAAACCTGTAGATAACATGTTTCTTTCATTTGTGAGTTCATAATTATCTGTGATCAAGAACTTAACTTGGTATTCTTGTCACACTTCATTATAGAATAAAGGTCACCTTTAGGCAAGACACTATCCATGTACACAACATGAACTCCAAGAAGTTTTGCATAGCCAAGGATAAAAATGCATAGATACATGTAAAGTAACACCTTTCGGCAAGTTAACTTTACACACTTAATATGATCATCATCACTCACTATACAACAGTGTATAAGCAATCCCAGTAATCAATTTCTTTGGAAACATTCTTACTTGTTAACCTTATAAACTGGTTTAAGTGTTCATTTGGATGTTTAATAACTTGACATCAGTACATACACTTTGGTGTACACCAACTATGACACATCAACACTTAATGCTTTATGTGACTCAATCTGCATAAATTTATCAGTTCATATATTCAAAGTCAAGTATTAATATTTTAGTAGATCAATGTGTAGTAGAACTCATGGAGTCATAATTGCAGTAACGGAATCAAACAAACCAGTTACAACAAAATAGTCTTTAACTTATAAAACTGATTATTGCAGAATTTTAAACAACACAGATTGAGTTCACAAATCTGTCCATAATCATGAGTGTAGAACTTGAATTAACCTAGCTCTAATACCACATGTTAACTTTAACTAAAAGGATCCAATCAACCAAGTTCTAAACTACATCAACGTCAAGTTTATAATGCATGCATGTGTGTTGATAAGTTTCTGCACTAAATGCATAAACTAGCATGAACCCTAGCGACATGCAAATGTACGTATGCACTGACCAGAATTCGTTGCCATGCTTCTTTTTATGGTGGTGTCTTCTCTTCTCTTGTACACAATGCTTGTATGTTCAGGAGTCACAATGCGACTGATCCTTCTTAATGAACACCAAGGTTATATACCGAGAAGAGGTACCAATCCACACCGTCAATTTTGGTAACTGCCTCATCCCATTACCATGGCAGTTACCATCAGTTTTCGAATTGCAAATCAACTGCCTTATAGTTTGATTAATGACATGTGGTTTATATCATTTTCCCTCCATTCTATATTAAGTTTGTCTGGATACAAACTATTACAAGTTCGAATGTGTTATAGCTCATTCCTAAGTTTATTTGCTCTCTGAGTTTTGATGAACTCACTAGAATTCAAATGTGATGAAATCACATGAATTCCAACACGGCCAAGTTCTTATTGTACTATAGGTGCGTTGGCATAACATCAGGAAACAAGAATAATTCATAAATCTACTCTACTATATTTTACATTTCACTGATAGCTTCATAATTTATTGTAAATCTTTCAACAGAATAGAGATAAGTATTTATGACACTATTTGCACTAACTGCCATATCATTATATTCAAACTGTGATTTTGTAAATAAAGAAGAAAGACTTTGTTTTAAAAAAAAAAAAAATTACAAAGATATACTTACACTAAGGAGGATGAAAATATGGCTAAGCTCCACATTAAGTCAGTCATAATAATTCAGTTCAGGCTATTCATTCACGAGACCAAAACGTAAAACTTATTTGACAAGTGGAAGGATACAACTAGAAATACAACCCTAATAAATTAGTTCGGATTATTCATTCACGAGATTCAAACCCTCAATGATAAATATAGAGAAATAAACTAGATTGTAATATTGAGTAGTTTGCTAGTCAATTCCAATTAGAAACTTATAATTACATTATTCCTTAAAAGTAGTTTGCTTGTCGAAATATTTAGTCTTTCCCCCAACCAACCGACACGTGATTTTACACAGCTAACATCATCTTGTTTCGGAGGCTACATTGTTGTACTAACTACTTGGACATTCTTGAAATCGTTTCAGAGGGTAAAAGGTTTTTACTTACAAACAATCAAAAAGGGCGGAGCCAAGTACAAGGCTCCCCTAGGCTATAGCATAGGGAGAGTTTGGTTCTTCAAGCTTAAAAATATTAATTTTTGGGTTAGTTTATGATTTTTAATTGCCATATTCCACTTAACAAATGAATTTTTTTTATTAGTAAGGCTGTTTTTAAGAATAATAAGAGCTAATAGATGTTAAATAAACTCATCACTTTAACCAATATTATATTTAATAGTAATAAATTTAAACTTTCATACCACAAATGATTTCTTATTTTATTTACTTGAAAACATTGAAGGCTAGAAACCTAGAGCATGATCAATAGATAGTTTAAAGCACAGTGATTAACAATCCAAAACTTGCATGCATCAATTCATAAGAAAATTAAAAAGAGACTACATATTTTTGCTAACGATCATGGCCTCACCCTAGCAAAAATGATTAGTTACACATATTCATAATTAAAATCAACATAATTGTATTAAACTAGAAAAAGAATGAAAACATCTGAAAGTATAAGTCTTGAAATCTCTAAGCTTTAGCCAAATTCTTCTTCTCAAATCTTGCGTACTTTCTGAAGAGACCCTAGGTCTGCCAAAAGGCTTATTTATACTACTCTAATTAAAATCCTCCTAGTAAAAGGTCTTAGAATCAGACTAGGAAACTAAATAAATTGAAATAAAATAGGAAACATAATCCTAAATTGACTTGGTAAATTCGCCTAGAAATCTGCACAGCCACGTTCTGGACCCATATCAGCTCCAAAACTGGCCCAAAATGCTGGATTTAAAGTTTGGACTATTTTGAACACTTCTCCAGAAGGCCACAAACCCATCTGAGGTTATCTTGGGCTCAAAAAATGCAATTTAAGCCCAGAAACGTCATTTTCTAGCAACGCGCACTACTTCTTTAATAAATCGCCAGAAAATAACCGCTTGATAGAAAAATCCCAAATTTTGATATAAACAAGCTAAGGAACACACAAACGTCCTGCAATTTGAATCACTCCAAAATTCGTCCGTTTGATCACATTTTGCTCCAGAGGAAATCAAATGTTCTATATTGAAAATATAAAGGAAAATATCAAAATTTTACCAAAATAAATACCAAATTATACTAAGAATAGGGTAAAATATATAATATAATATTGACTCATCAAATATCACCTTTACATGTCTTCATATGCATTGTTCTAACTTACAAGAATGCATACATAGAGAAGTAACCTGTATTTATTTAGCGTAATGTTAGGGAGACAAAATTTAAACGAAATTTTGTAAACTATATGACATAATTGTTGGTGATTAGATTATTACGTAAGTGTTGATAATGTATTTATTTTCTGTTGGGGACACATCATATGGTTTGCAACTGGGTTTAAAAATTTAGTTTACCTAGCATTACTCATTTATAAAAGGTGTTGCGAGAAATATTTTCATCCTGCACTCTTCTGTATATGGATTTATTAGGGATCTAGGTTGTATTATTCTTGAATTTTGTGGATATCTTGAAGTATTAGTTTTGCTCTTTCTCATTCCTTATGTCATGGCTGTTGGAGCTTATATGCGAAGTGCGGTCACTAAATTTCCTATGCATTTTTTTTGTTTTGTTTTTAAGATCTGACTTTTTCTTGTTAGGGCTCAAGGAGTTGTCATATTTTGTTCGTATACAAATGTTTGGATTGTTTAACACATGGATTGGTTAGGATACAAATAGCATTTCAACGTTTGTATCAGCAGTAATTGCATTATTTTCACTAGTGCATTTGTTCCTCTCGTTTTTAGCATTATGGATCAACATTTGGATTTTGTTATTTTTATTTATGAAGTCGCTTCAAGAGGAATCAAGCGCTGTGGTTATGAAGAGTACCGTGGGACTAATGGCGCTGAACTGATACGAATTAAATGATCGAACAAGCAGTGCCACTCCTCCATTAAGGAGGCGGTCTTTAAGTTTTTCACGTGTTCAACCTTCTCAAATAGATGACGGCAATGAAAGTGAATGTGTGTCGGAGGCAGGAGATATTGGGGATCGGGCTCATCACAGCAACAGGCACAGTGAGAGTGGCAGCGTGTGCTTATTTCCTCCAGAGGACATTCTACTGCAATCCTATGGGTTCTGGGGTCATGAGCCTGTTACATCCAAAGCAATTCCCCTGTCTCTCCCTTGCTAGAGGAAATCATATCTCCTCTTTCCACTGCTGCGATCATACAAGAGGACAAAAAGCAAGAGAGCTTTTGGTTTATACTTTTGTCATCGCATATAATCTTTGCTAGAGATCCTTGATCATGTACGACATTTGGTTTGTTTGTTCATTCATCTCGAAAGTACAAAGTTAAACATGTTTGAATTTTCCCCCTCTTTGGTTGAATCATGCTACTAACATAAAGTTGTGTTTTTATATGCAGGGAAATACGATAAGGTTCCCAAAATTCTTGGAGTACGGTTTATGCATGGTTCATTTAGCTGTTTTTGGCATTCTCGAGGTAACACACTTAACCTTGTTTCTCATTGTACACCAAAGTGCATTTTACTTGAATCCCAATATATATTGAGTTTATAGCTGTTGTTGCATTCGTTTGTCAAAATTTGGATCTTTGGATACTTGTGGAAGAATACATTAGCCATATTCTGGTCTTTACAATTGAGATAACTAGATATTATCATGCGTTGCAAAAAATTTCCTTGCTAAAAGTACTTTTTTGTGGAACTCTGCCTAGATGAAGATGCTTATAATGATCAAATTGTATCAGTTCTATCTTTATATTGTGAAACACTTGAGAACAACAAAAGTATTTGTTAACGAAAATCTTTGATCATGCTCTGGCAGGTGGGGATTTCTTTTTGTCTTCTTGACAAACTGAATGTCATTGTAACACATCTTGGTAGATATTTCTTTCATATCATGAAACCTACTTGTCAAGTAGATTATTTGACAGGCAGCATTATGCAGGTCTTAACGATATATCTGCTGCAATAGTTGTTTGGCAATTCCAGTTGGTGTAACAAGCAACCAAACCATTCTCTACCTTTAGTTTCCTTCGAATATGGTCTCTCTCTCTGACGCTCACTCACACACTTGCACAAATGTACTAGTGCCCTTTATTTGGCAGTGTTTTATTAATAAACATGTTAACGTAAAGTTGTTAAACAGGAGTGTTAGGAGGGACTTGTATTGGATTTGGCTCCTCACCGGATCCCCTCCCTAGGGATCCTAGGGATCAACACATGGGGACCGTTGATCAAAAATCGTGCGGCCGTAATTTTTTTTCTTTTTTATATTTTTCACGCAAAACGGGACTGCTTTACTTTTAAAAATTTTAAAAGCATTTAATTGAGACCGCATGATTTTTTGTGCGTTGATCCCTAGGATCCCTAGGGAGGAGATCCAGCGAGGATCCAAATCCACTTGTATTACACATGGTATCGTAATTACTGAAGTTTAATCAAGTTCCTTAGTACCTCTGTTTTCCTGGTTTTTTCTCTTCATCTTTTCATTTCTAATGTCATATTTCTTGGGAGTAGTAATATGGAAAATGTTGGATGATGTGCCAATGCAGTCTTTGTTCCTAATGCATTTTTGTAGGTTTGCTCTTTCTTGATGGTGGGGGGGGGTGTTGGGTGTTGTTTTCAAAGGAGATATATCGTATACGTCCGATTATTTGGCCATTGGATTGTCAACCGGTTACTTGGGAAGCCTTACATCTTTCAGCGGTGGGAACCAGAAAGTGCTTGAACTTAGTGTTGAAGGCCATTGGGTTTTTGCTGATGTCGTATTTACATGTAGCTGGCAATGGCAATCATAATGTTTGAATTTCATTTGAATCTAGCTGGTCTCAGCTTTGATGCCTATTATCCAGGGATTAATCACAAACCCAATGTTGCTCAAATTGCTGGACTGATCTGAGCTTCTCTTTCATGTGACGGATTATACCAGGTTTGTTTCTTGCCACCTACTCCATCATTTTCGGGGTAGAGACAGCAAAGTGTTTTAGGCAGCTTCTTGAGAGAAACTCAGTATGTGGTATCACTAGCTCTATAAGGAGCTTGAGGGTTGATAGCTACAAGCGTCACTTGGTAGCTTTAGCAGTGTTGTTGTGGTTGGGTTGCATAGTTGGACCTCTTGGTGTGCGGATCCGGTGGTTTTTAGCCCTGCTTAATGGCCGTGGATTAGGAAGGCGGGGTTGTTGAAATGGGTTCCATTTGGTACTCTAATTGCCAATGTTTCTGCAGCTTGTATCATGGCTGCCCTGTCTTCTGTGAAGAAAGCGGTAAGTTCTTGTGATATGATATTCGTCCACATCCACCCCATGACTTCATCCTCACCGTTACTTTTTGTGTTTTATGGTCTTGTGTTCGGAAAGCTTACAGTTCACATATATTTGTCACATTATAAACTGCCAAGTTTGTTACTTTGGGCTCTTTTTCTCTCGTCGAGGTTTTAGAAGCTTCTTGGGGGAATTTTTGAAGTGTACTCGTTTCTTTTACAATATTCTGCGTGTTACCTTTGTCCTGCGTTTTCTTGGTCCATGCTCATGGTTTTTTAATAGAAAATCTAACGAAATATGTCCTTCAGAACTTTTTCTGTTTGCTCAGATGAACACTAAGACTTGTGACCTTGTTGCAACAGGCATACAATTTGGATTTATGGGTTGCACGAGTACTGTTTCTACCTTCATTGCTGAGTTCAATGAGATGAGAGAGAGCAAATATTCTCGGAGAGCATACGCATACGCCATGGCTACGATATGCACCTCGTTTGGTTTGGGGTTCATGATATATTGTGTACCTGTTTGAACAAAGGGATACAAGTAGTTGCATGCTCAGGCCATTGTTTTGAAGTCTAATCTGTGGCTATACCTTGAGATTTTATTCACCCTCACTGGCTTCAATCTGACCGAAGGATAGGGCACCCTTCTGCCTCTTGAGTGTGTCACAGAATCTTGCGGGAGATACTTACACGAAATATTTTTCTTGCATCCGTCTCTGCCCTCAGGCGTTGTGACAGATACATGGGGGTATGCACCTGGTTTCATGTTAGTTTCTGTCATCTCGCAGAAGTATCTCCAGATCGGGCTGCAACCAATGCTAGCTTGGACACCGCCAAGTTCTTATTGTACAACAGGTGCGTTGGCATAACATTCGGAAACAAGAATAATTCATAAATCTTTTTTACTGTATTTTACATTTCATTCAACAGCTTCATAATTTATTGTATATATTTCAACAGAATAGAGATAATGCACTAACACCATATCATTATATTCAAACTGTGATTTGTAAATCAAGAAAAATTACAACGATATACTTACACTAAAGAGGATGAAGGTATGGCTAAGCCCCACATTAAGTCAATCATAACAAGTTAGTTCAGACTATTCATTCACAATATCAAAATAGAAAACTTCTTTGACAAGTGGAAATGAATACAACTAAAAATACCACCCTAATAAACTAGTTTAGACTATTCATTCATGAGATTCAAACCCTCAATGATAAATGTAAAGAAATACGACTAAATTGTAATATTAAGTAGTTTGCTTGTCAATTCCAATTAAAAACTTATAATTACATCATTCCTTACAAGTAGTTTGCTTGTTGAAATATTTAGTCTTTCCCCGAACCAACCACCACGTGATTTTCCACAGCTAACATCAACTTGTTTCGGAGGCTACATTATTGTACTAACTACTAGGACGTCCTTGAACTCGATCTCTCCCTTGATCTTCTTTCGAACATGGCCTCTCTCTCTCTCTCTCTCTCTCTCTCTCTCTCTCACACACACACACACACACACACTCAGACACTCACTCACTCACACACGTGCACATATGTACAAGTGATCTTTATTGGCACTGTTTTATTAATAAACACGTTAACGTAAAGTTGTTAAACATGAGCGTTAGGAGGGACTTGTATTACTCATGGTATCATGATTACTGAAAGTTTTTTCTCTTCATCTTTTTATTTCTAAAGTCATATTTCTTGGGTATTTATATGGAAAATGTTGGATGATGTGCCAATGCAGTCTTTGTTCCTGATGCATTTTTGTAGGTTAGTTCTTTCTTGATGGGGTGGTTGGGAACCGGTTACTTAGGAAGCCTTACAACTGTCAACGGTTCGAACCAGAAATGCTTGAACCAGAAAATGCTTGAACTCAGTGTTGAAGGCCTTTGGGTGTTTGATCTGCTCTGTTTTTTAATAGGTAAGATGTCATACTCTAAAGAATTGCTGCAGTATACATGTGGCTGGCCATGGCAAGCATAACGTTTGAATTTCATTTGAATCTAGTTGGTTTCGGCTTTGATGCCTGTTATCCAGGGACTTCCAAAGAGGTCATCCATTCTAGTACTACTCTTGCCCAAACTCGCTTAACTTCGGAGTTCTGATGGCATTTGGTGCATATGAGTTGGTATGATTGCATCCATTAATTTATGACTTGTAATTTTATATAACCATTTCTTTGGCCATGACTAACCTTTATGCATAAGCAAATCACACTGGCCCAAAACGATCACACAAAATTCAAAAATATTAATTAAGACAATCCCACGAAATTCAAAAACTTGAATTAATAATCTTTCCCACTCTTTTCTTTCATCCTAGTACTACTCTCGCCCAAACTCGCTTAACTTCTGAGTTCTAATGAGATGCGGTGCATGTGAGTTGGTATGATCGCATCCATTAGTCTATACTTGTAATTTTATATAACCATTTCTTTTGCCATGATCCCTTCACCTTTATCCAATGCACGAGACTCGGTTGTAAACGACAAGCGCCATAAATAAGCCGCTAGAAATATGCAAAAAAAGAATCATGAAAAATAAAAAAAGTTTGGGGGATGCAACATGAGGACGTTCCAGGAAGTCACTCATCCTAGTACTACTCTCGCCTAAACTCGTTTAACTTCGAGGTTCTTATGAGAATCGGTGCATATAAGTTGGTATGATCTCATTCATTAGTCTATGACTTGTAATTTATATATCCATTTCTTCAGTCATGACCCTGTAACCTTTATGCATGTGCAAATCACACCTACTCAAAACAATTGCACGAAATTCAAAAATATTAATCAAGACAATCCCTCCAAATTCAAAAACTTGAATTAATAGTCTTTCCCACTCTTTTCTTTCATCTTCCAATCATGAGACTCGGTTGTAAAAGACTCGCGCCACAAATAAGCATTAGAAATACGCAAACAACAAAAAAAAAAAAAAAAAAAAAAAAAAGAGGTGAGAGGATGCAACACAAGGACTTACCAAAAGGTCACCCATTCTAGTACTACCCTTGCCCATACTCTCTTAACTTTGTAGTTCTAAAGGGATCCAATGCATGTGAGTTACTACGATCGCATCTGTTCCTCTATGACTTGTAATTTTATATAACCATTTCTTTGGCCATGACCCTGTAACCTTTTTGCATGTGCAAATCACATCGGCTCAAAACGATCACAAGAAATTCAAAAATATTAATCAAGACGATCCCACGAAATTCAAAAACTTGAATGAATAGTCTTTCCCACTCTTTTCTTTCATCTCACAATCACGAGACTCGATTGTAAACAACGCGCGCCACAAATAAGCTGCCAGATATACACAAAAAAGGAATAATGAAAAATAAAAGAGGCAGGAGGATGCAACACGATGACTTCCCCGGAGGTCACCCATGAAATCCCGTTCTTGGATTTCACTATTATAATGTACATGTTTGTATTATTGAGATTTTATACTATTTTTGGGGAATTTAAATTAATTTTAGATTTTAATTACTTAAGTACAAAGTTGAATTTTTGAAAAATAATTATTTATAATCCTGAGACCTTCGGAGGTCACAAGTAACGATTTCGAATAAATCTCGAAACCACGAACGCATAGACGGAAGCCGTTTGTGAGTCCGGAGTATAACGATATAGTTACAGGCATTTGAAGTCGTTTTACTAAACTATAATTTTTAAATTAGTTAAACCCCCACCATGTGGGAATTGGGCCTATCAGGTGTGAGTAAATTTTGGGCCAATCTGATTTAAGAAAAAGGGACCAATTAGTTAAAGGGGGGGAGGAACCAATCAAGAAGAGAGGGGGATAAAAAAATTAAAAAAAAAAAAAAAAAAAGGACCGTTCCGCAGCAACCCGACCAAATTCCGGCAGATTCTGCCATTTCTTTTCGTGGATTCACCACCATCCAACACCTGCACCCTCTTCCGCAACTTCCCATCTACCATCTTCACCCAAATTCGAAAGGTTTTAGGTCTAAAATCGTGTAGAACCTCATCGGAGAACTCGATGGTTCTTGACGGCGATTCCGCCATTCCGGCGAGTTTCACCACCCACCACCACCCTTAATCAACCCCCCTTGGACCTAGGAACAAGATCCAACCAGTTGTAGGAGCGTTGGAACACCGAGGAAGTCGAATCAAAGAACACCCATTAGGGTTTCCGACGGGTTTGAGTGGAACTGGAGTTCTTCCCGGCCAAATTGGACTTGGCCACAAGTATGAACATTGCTCCTCTCATTGAGATCTTCATTTCTGTGAAATTTGGTAATTTTTTAAAATAATTGAATTTTCCGGCAAGTCGGAACGGCCCACCGTCACCTATAGTGGCGCATTATAGCTCTGCAGTTTACTAACAAGTTTATTTTTTCTTTCTTTCTTTTAGTTGAATTAAATATTACGTAATGGATTAATCTTGCTCAAAGTTTTGTCTGGCTTGGTAATTACAAATTTTAATTGTTCCTGCAGGTACTACTTGTGCTACAATCTTGACCAAGACTGTTTATACCGATTGTCTTATTTTTTTCACCTATATTTTAATTTCATTCACCATAAAAAGTTATGATTAAAAAATTGAAATATTATTTCTCCACTCGTTATTTTTTTAAAGTGGTTATGTCTGAAATTGGACACGGTTACTATTTATGAAACTAAACATGGATGTTACATTATTTCTTAAACAGAATTGAACACTGACTATTTATGAAACTCACATAAGTACTACACTATTTATTAAACTCAATATTTATGAAACTGACAACTACTACATTATTTATTAAACTGACTGACTATTTATGAAATTGACACATATACTACACTATTTATTAATCTGACTAACTATTTATGAAACTGACATATGTACTACACTATTTATGAAACTGACATGGGTAGGTACTACAATATTTATTAAACTGACTGACTATTAATGAAGCTGACACAGGTACTACACTATTTATTAAACTGACTGACTATTTATGACTACACAATTTATTAAACTGACTGACTATTTATGAAACTGACACGGGTAGGTACTACAATATTTATTAAACTGACTGACTATTAATGAAACTGACTGACCATTTATGAAACTGACATAAGTACTACACTACTATTAAATTGACTCACTATTTATGATAATAAATACTGACTTTTTATAAATTGAAGTTCATGCATGCATGCGTGCCCTTCTAATGAATAGAGGATAATGCTAAAAAAATCAAATTTTAAACCAAATGATAAACACATTAATTAACATTTAAGTAATCATTCAATCATCAACATTCATATCATTTAAGTTACAAAATTTAGTAAAAATTTGGTCTCGATCGTATTAACAACTAAAGAGTGAGTATGTGTTAATAATTGATTGGCACATATATAATTACGCATGTATGGTAAGGAAAGAAGAAGATCGACTCGGGGCTCGGAGTACCAATCATTGACAACCAACAGTACTTAAGTCAAAGATAAATATTAGTTATTACTTCCAAAATTCAACTTCAACTTCAAATTCAAGTAGTACATCCAAAGAAGCTTTCATGAAAAGGGCTTAGACTAAGTTTATTTTAATTAAAAAAAAAAACCATGCTATAACTTTATTTAATTAAAAAAACTTAAATTTTAATGAAAAACCCTTAAATTTTAATAAAATGACAAAGGAACTTAAATTTTAATGAAAATGATATAATTTTAACATTAAAAAAAATCTGACGCGCGGACCTATGCGTCCTCACATTGTTTATGAAACTTACGATACTGTTTATGAAACTTACTGCATTGTTTATGAAAACTTATGACAATGTTTATGAAACCTACTACACTGTTTATGAAACTTAACGGTACTGTTCATAAAACTTAACGGTACTACATTCTTCTTTCTCCTCTTCTTGAATATTCTTGCCACATTCTCACCTTCCAAACACATTTTCTTCTTCTAATTTTCTTCAATACTCATTAAAATACAAAGATTTAAAAATCATTTTCAGTAGTTTTCCTATGAAAATATATACATATATTTATCTTTTTGTTGCAAAACATTAGTGTGATGACGTATTTAAAATTCTCTCTGTCCAATGCAAAAAATCATAGCAAAAAATTGAAGCACCGAAACGAAAATCAAACAAAAATTTGTCTGCCGTGTAAGAAAAAACAGAGGCAATTAACTTTTAAACCGGTCATAGTTCAGTAAAGATTTTAAGTGGGTTCGCTTGGACTATGCTATATATGAATGATCTTTTATTTTTTATAGGAGATCCTGGTCCTTTATTTATAGTTCTTGCATTAACCGGTCCAAACCTCGTTTTATTGATCTATTATCATAGGAAACAATGATAACATACTATATCTTGAATAGGAATGTAATCATAGTAGACTCTCTCAAAGAAAGGCATGGGGCATTACTTGTTCTGTTAGGTTCTTAGTAGGAGTCGTCTATCTTTTCTTCTTTTACTTCACGATTTTACATACGTAAGAACAAGTAAAAAAATATGATCCATTGTTCAAATTGGTGATATGATAATATACTCTAGACCGTTTCACTATTGACCTTCTAAATTTGAGATCCGAACTCGATTAGATCATGTAAATTTTAGATCAAATCGGTTTATTTTAAATTAATTCTATGATGGAAGATTCCCTTTTTTTTTTAATTTTCTTTCTGAACATGGTACCAAAATATCTTTCTCTGTAATTTAGTACCATTATTGTACTCATGAACAGTACATGTACTACCTTCACGCTAATCGGATGGAGATTTGAAACTTTGAATGAACAGAACATGACAAAAAAGAAATAAAAAATACAAGTCAAATGGTAAACTCACAGTAATTATGTGTGAGTGGTGAAACTCACAGTAAATACAAGCCTATAAATTTCAGACTACAGGCTACCATGGAACTCATGAACAGAGACAAATTCTTATTTTGAACTTCCAAATTTTACAAAAACAAGATGAGTGGTGATCCCCCTCAATATGGCCAATCTCCGTGTCCTAGTGGTAGTCATGGACTACCGTATGAGAGTAATTATTATATACAGTCAGATGAACAATATCAACATGTGCCTTATGGGTTCCCCATTATGGTGATTCTTCATCACATGTTAATGGTTATCTGCCGTCAAATGCACCACCTAGGCATCCCTATTCTTACAATGGTGGTAGCCAAGACGGTGCTTCATCATCGTATGGTGGTGGTCTTGTATCACATCTGCTTTATGGGGTTCCCCATTCTGGTGACTCTTCATCACATAGTAGTGGCCATGTTGATGGCTATCCGCAAAACTCACCTATACCGTCAAGTGCACCATATGGTGATAGTCTTGCACAACATCTGTTCTTGACGGTACAAGTGAGTTTTGAGGATAGCCACCAACATGGCCACCACTATGTGATGAAGAGTCACCAGAATGAGGAACCCCATAAAGCAGATGTGATACAAGACCACCACCATACGATGATGAAGCGCCGTCTTGGCTACCACCATAGTAAGAATAGGGATGCCTAGGTGGTGCACTTGACGGCGGATAACCACCAGCATGTGATGAAGAATCACCATAATGGGGAACCCATAAGGCACATGTTGATATTGAAAGGCAATCCGTTCTACTGCCCAAGCACTTTGCTCCAAAGACAACATCCTTTCCAACTCAGCTTTCAGATCCACTAAGGCTTCCTTTGCTTCAATTTTAGCTCAATGCTCCAGCCTCAGTTCCTCCCTTGCCTTCACAAGATCCTCTTGCTAATCCTTCGCCTTCATCTCCTCGAATGTGCCTTAACAGGTTTGGCTGACGAAAGCAAAGCGATGGAAGAAGACACAGAAGGAAAAGTTAAAATTTCGCTTGGCTGTGACAGCAGGGTTGGTTGAGATGTCAAAGACAAAGGTTGAGGTTTGGATTTGAGTGGTTGTTGTGGCGCTGGCTCCATGAATAGTGGTGATGAAGTCTGTGATCCACTAATCGAGGATAGTGGGGTAGGCACTAAGCCATCTCCTTTTCAGTGGGATTTCTTCCTCCTCTTCAAGGCCTCCAGACGTTGTGTCCGCAATCAACAATTGCGGTTGAGAAGGAGCAACTAATGATGTCGAAGAAAAGCTGCCAAATAGCTTTCACTTTCTCGGTTCTGAAGTGGTTGGGGGGAGGGCTTTGGATTTAAAGAAGTGAGTCCTTTTGTGGAAATGCATTTTGGGATCAGTGAATCTGACAGTTAAAGTCACTGAAAGATATCGAAGGCAATTTCTTATTTTTCGTGCATCATTACAAATTTTATGGCACAGTACTCAAGTCTGCTCCGCAACGACTCACCTACTTCACAAAAAATTTACCCCACACATGAGTAGCTCCGTGCCAGCTCCTCCGTCAGTTGAAGTATATCTCATCGGCCTTCAGCCTTCAAGGGTGATGAAAATTGGACCCTCCGTAATTCAAAGGAAAGGAGCAACGACATCTCCACCTTTTACAAAGGAGCAAAGAACAAGAACACCTCCACATTTTTATTCACGAGTGAACGGTCGAGATTAACTCGTTTAGTTCTTGTTGTAAACTAATGTGCGGGAAAGAATGATGGTGATCAAACTATTAATAAAATGCACACTAGCGCACGTTCTTCCATTTAAACAAAAAACCAAAAAAAAATTAAAAAAAAACAAAAAAACCCCAACAGAAAACGATATGAAAATACTAAATGATTTGGCAACTATTTTATCAACTCCTCTGGCATCAATGACTTCTCAGAAAAATTGATTTCGCGTTGTGGTTGTGGCGCTAGATACAATATCAAGCGTGTACATACTGGAAACAGAGAGAGACAATTAAAATGACGATTACTTCCGAATCTCGGATTGAGTTTAGAAAACTACACGAGGAACCAGACACAGAAGCTAGCTCGGTAGGTCACCAATTTCCGATTTCCAAGCAATGTTGCATATACAAATCAAAGGGTCACTTCACAATGCTGCTGCACACCATATTTTCAACGTGCTTGATCGAGAATGATGTTCCCCTTGAGAGCCTCACCTGTTTCCAAAGGCAAAGAGCAAACATTGGCCCAACGAAACGAAAAGCAAAACGACGCAAGATTAAACACGGGAAACGCTCACAACTCCATAAACATTTCGTTACTATCTTGTGTCGCTAACAAACAAGAATCGAAAAACTGAATCTCAAATTGTGTTTGGCAAACAAGAAGCTACTACCTATTACTAAATCAATCAATACGCAGGGGGTTTTGCATCTCTAAGTAGTTCCAGTTTGACCCAATACACGTTTCAATGCAGGATCTAGATTGACTTAAATCGCAAACAATGCAGTCAGTTGATTTTTGATCCGTCCAAAACGAACTTCTTCCTCAAGTGAAAGTGTGTGAACAGGAAATACATTGAATAATGCTCTAGCTCTTATCACTGGTATTGCAGCAAATTAACTATGAAAGAGAATAAAGACTACCAACAAAGATTACTATTATATAAAATAAATGAAGGCCAACTCGTTGCAACCTGAAGTAGATGATTACAGGTATATTTCATGAGAAAGTCAGTGGGATTCTCTACAACATCTCCCCGTAGTACAACATTTTGAAGAAAAAACCACTGCAGCAAGCATAAAACTGAGGCAACAGACCATGTTTTGCTCTCAAACTTAACCTCTAATAGTAAGGACAAGTAATCATCGGAAGCATCACGTAACCCAGCCCTTAATATTACATACTGTAAAGGGGCGAGGCCTAGACCCGCCTTTTCCCTTAACTAGCTGCCGAACTCTAGTTACAATTCTCGAATGCCTAAGAACAAAGCTTTGATTTTCTTGATATATAGCACAACGGCGTTAGCCCTTATCCTCTACATATCCATACACTGACTCTATTAATCATGGACAGCAAACACGAATGGAAGTTTTGAAATGATTAGTTCATAAGAATAAAAATGCATACAATGCCACAGGAACCAACTCGTATAAAAAACAATAATGGCAAGAATAGCAAATCAAACTCAGTTTAACTTAAAGGTGTGGAGTCTGAAGACATATATCATTCATTTGTTGTTCAATGATGATGATGTTTCAATTAGATTCCAGTTGCTGCAGATGATGTGATTAAGTTGTGGTCTTTTAACTTAGACACAATAGACTTCAATCCAACCAAGGACTGCAAATGAAATGAAGGCCGATTCATAGAAACTTGAAGTAGATGATTACGAGTATATAACATGAGAATGTCGGTGGGATTCTGTACAAGATCTCCCTGTGGTGCAACAGTTTGACGAAAAACCACTGCAACAAGCACAAAATTGAGGCAACAGAACAGACCATGTTTTGCTTTCAAACTTAACATCATCGTAAGCAAAACTAATCATCCAAAGCATTACGGAACCCATCCCTTAATATTACATACCCGCCCTTCCCTTAACTAGCTTCCGAACTCTAATTACAATTCTCAAATGCCTAATGACAAAGCCTTGTGTTCTTGATATACAGCACGACGGCATTAGCCCTTGTCGTCAACATATCCATACACTGAACCAAGTAATCACAGACATCAAACACAGATGAAAGTTTCGAAATGACTAGTTTGTAAGTGTAAAAATGCATACAATGCCATAGGGAGCGGACAGGCTGCCCTTTCATTTGTTGTTCAAAGATGATGATGCTTCAATTGGATGGCAGGTGACGTGTATACTTGAATGACAACAGAAGTTTGACAATGCTTGCTTGTTGGGTTTCTATGCATGTAGTACAGTTAGAAGTTAAGGCCGCACGCAGGAGAAAGCAAATACAGTTAATGGGATAGAATTGGAAAGTTTACCTTACCGACAAAACTTACAGGGCAAAGCAACCAAGCACGGCTGCGTGAGCAGTCCCAAAAGATTCTCCGCACCAATCGTATTCAAAGATGCGAGTGGAGAGGGTGTCGGCCTTGAAGGAGGAGAAATCGAATGATCTTTTTGAATCGCAGCCACCATCATTATAATTATAATCATCATCAGCAGGACTGGTGATGGTGGTACTTGGTTTGGAGAAGGAAAACTCAAAAGTTTGAACAAGAAGACGCATCTTCCAAAGACCTATTATTTTTGGGTGCTTGATGGGATTGGAAAGAACAAAGCAGACTTTTGAACCTCCTAGATGAGCAAAGCTATAATGGCATCGCCCCCAAAATTCACTCGGCAACCTCGGCTCCAGAATTTGGATGGGCTTAATCCAAGTTCCGGAGTCATTGGAATCGGTACTGGACAGTTGACAGGCTACTATGCCCCAATTAGAACCAGAAGCCTTATAAAGGCCGTGGTGGTCGGCGTAATAATCTTCATAATAATGATAGTTACGTTCCAGGCAGCTAGTGAAGACTTGTACACTAGGTGCGAAAGCGTAGGTGAACATTAGCTGACCACCAAGGAGGACCAAAGCCGTGCCATGGGAAGGAAGACGAGGAGGAGGGTGCCGTCTCCATTCTAGAGCGGGTTCAGCAATGTCGAAGAAGAAGAGCGGAGTTTCTGGGGAGGAGACCATGATCTTGGTGCCAACAACTGCATAAGAAAAGACAGGAACAAGCCATCTGCCTCCGACGAGGGGATGATCCGGAAGAGGATTCCAACACTTGTTTCGAGAGTCGAATACCTCGCAAGCCGGAGAAGCCATGAGGAGTGCAGGAGAGCCGGCAACAGCATAGAGGTCGCCGTTGATGTCAACCAGAAAGGGGCGTGTTTTCCCTTGCTTGAATTCCCCGAGGGGGCTTATTTCGTGCTTAATGCTAGGATTAGAGTCCTTAGTGTCAAACACATACACTTGTTTACTCGGATCTTCTGCGAATGGTCCGAATCCACTCCGTGGATTGTCTGGGGTTGGGGCCGGCAAGCCGCCGGCGAAGAGAATTTTGGAGCCAAAGACTCCGCAGCCCATCATGAAGGTCCCGTTGTGCATGGAAGCCACTTTGCGTAAGTCGGACGACTCACCATTGGAACCGTCGGCCGCCGCACCATTGGAACCGTCGGCCGCCGCCTTTCTTCGGGTCCTTTTGGCTGCCTTGGCTTTGGCTTTGCAAGTGGGGCATCTGGGAGATTGACAGCTTGCATCAGGTTTAATCTTGCAGGAGCAATTTAAGAGATCGCTCAGTTCGATGGCGTAGATTATGTAACGGCATCTGTCACAATCCGTATACTTGCGCTCCTCGATGCATATATACAGACGACGAGGACGAGTCTGCTCCATCTGTCCTCCTCCTGATCTCAACTGCAGCTCTTGGGTTTTTCCTCTTTCTGGGTTTGTGAGAAAATTCAAATAAGGATGTCCCCTTGAACAAATAACACACACACACTGATCATACATCTCTTACTCTCTTTCACAAATAACACACACTGATCCAAAACAAGGAATATGTAACTCTCTTTTTCAAAATCCAAAATAGGGTATTCTAATTCCGTTTTTCAATCATTTCTCACAAACCAATCATACATTTAAAATAGGCTTTGAATAAAAATAGGGCATATAATTATATACCTCAATGTGCCTAGGAACCAACTTTCCTCCTCCAACAATTCAAATTCCTTAAATTCCCAAACATAGTAAATCCATTAGTACTATATAAATGAAAACGCCTTTAACTATTCATCTGAGAGGCAACCTGATCTGGCTCATTATTAAAGCTGGGTAGTCTTCAAATTCTTTGCAATCAGGTCTGGCTCATTATTAAAGCTGGGTAGTCGAGTCACCTCAATTTTCATAGCCTAATCTTTAGAATCACGAAAAAATATCAACTCCCATGTTGACGAACACCTTCGTTTTACACGATTGCCTTTTTCCACGTGTTTTGTTAATTAACCTCAACCTTTGTGTACGTCAATCTCGAAATGTGCGACCCTTCACTTTCAACGGTGAGATCTTCTAGTGATCTTCCTTTAAATAGCCTTACCAAGTCATAGTTTTCTTCAAAACCTTCTCATTTTCTGCCATGACACATGTGTCTTCCTTGCTTAACTCTAATTATTTTTTGAGTCTTTTGCTGAGAAATGATTCAATCCCAGAAAATAGCATTGCATGTCGTAAATCTCCAAAAATGTTTTCCTTCTTCTTGCAACTCATTCTGTAATTTTCCACTCTTCGGAAGGCTTATGTGTGGGTCTTAGGGAAAGGTTGGATCTATATGAAGCATGGAAATCTAGGGCTCCTCCATCCCCGTTTTCTTCCCCCATCTAATGCTTGTTGACAGTTACGGCGGTGGTCATTCGTTCAAACACTCGCCCATATGGCACTCATGTGGCTTGAGTGTTTAGAATCGCATTGGAATGCCCAATCACCCATTATCTTCTCGCCATACACCTTGTGCAAAACGTGTATTTGGTGCCTGGTCCTTTTAAGATGATAACGTGTTCTTGTGAATTCTTCATCTCTAGGTTTCTCCATCTCCTCCACGTATAGACGATGATGGTAATGTACCTTCATCAAAATACTCACCTTCAATGTAGTGTCATGCGCAGTATGCAGCCAGGCAGGCGTAGCATATCCAACAACAACATCTAATGACGTTATTTATGTGTTTTGAATCTTTTTTGGTTTGTTATGTGCATAAGAATGTGAAATAAACCATCTAAGGTGATCAATTTAAATATAGCATATAGAACCTTTCGAATTCAGGTTGTCATTTTTTTGTCCTTTTTTCTTTATGTTTATTGATATTGAGAATGACTACTCAATTTTTTTTCCCAATTAGAGATTTTAATCTTCCGCACTTCAATTTTGAAGCACGCTGTATTACAGAGTATACAACTCCTTGCTACCTATGAGGTTCGTTATTTGTTTTTTTTTTTTTTCCCCTCTTCTTTAGTTACGGCTTCTTTTTTGTTTGACTTAACTTAGATTTTTGAAAAGGTCCTTGCTGCTGCGAATGAAGATTTTTCAAGTGGAAAGAGGCTACTGCATTTTCGGTTAGATCACAAAAGCTTTTCGAAATAATTTGAAAGTGCAATGATCATATTTTCTTTTGCAAGTCTAATCAATCATATTACATGTTAGTTAAAGGTCCAAAAGTCAAACAATTTTTTTAATTTTTGGGGAACCCAAACTTAATCGTTTAATTGACTTGTTTGTTATCTTGTAAAATAGATATGCATGAATTTGCAGTTCCATAGAAAACATGCTGCTAACGGGCCTTCTCTCTTTAACCTTGTTCTGGCTTTCTAGTTTCAAATATATACTTAAGTTGGCTTCTAGAAATAGTTGGGGAGAGAAGAGAGAGGAAAAAGAAAATTTGAGAACTAGTGATTGGGTTTTCTTCTTGTGAAATACGAGCACTTTAGCTAAGCTGGATAATTGTATAGGCTCGTACTTTTTTTTCCAACTTTTGTTACAAATAAAATATTTAATACCATCTTTTACCGATATATTCTCCAAACCAAACAGAGTTTGTCATTCGGGGATTGCAATTCAGTCACTAAACCCACCAAATGCCAGTGAGGAGCACTGTCTGCTCTCTAACCGGTGGTTTATTGTCGTGTTTTTGGAATAGGGAGTACAAGAGTATCAGTTATGGGAAGTTTGTTTGAGTTTCACATTTACTCTGTCCTTGTTCCTTGATGGAGAATCTAATGAACCCATTATGAAATTTCTAACTATACTAAGACTTGCCAACTGTTGTGGAGATTTAGATGGCAAACCATGCATTATGCAACCCCAACCCTTATGTATCCCAGGGAATTCCATTAACTCACATGGCACTTCCACATCAAGTATTATACCCTTTTTGGTCATTTTACACAGTTACTGTTGTTTTACGTAAAAGTTTACCAAACACTATCATACTGCTTTTTTTTTTTTTTTTTTTTTCCAAAAGCACTTTTACAAAAAAGTTTACCAAACACTCTGCTGCTTTATTTCACAGTCGTTTTTTTTCACACCACAGCAAAAGCAGCTTTTTTTTAAAGCACAGCAATACCAAACCAGCCCTAAGTCACTCCAGCTTTAATATATATTGCTTGTTTGAGTTCCAAAAGGATTCTAATAGAAGAATGTTTGGAATAGTTCTACATAAAATCTTGGCCACTAGTCTGCAAAGGTCTGCTTGTTTTAGTTCCAAATATATACTTATTGTTTGGAGAGTGCTTAGATTGGTATAAAAACATAAAACTGGACGAATTTTTATTCTCATTTAGTCCTATTCTGATGAATGTGGTTGAAACCATGGCTAAAAACCAAGCTCCAATACATTCTCTTCAAAGAGAACTTCTCAACCAATACAAGGAACTCAGTAGGTGGTGATGAATAAAATAACTCATAAATTTTTTTTTTTTTTTTTTTTACATTTTTATTATTTTCCAAGTTTTTCACGAAGCCAAATTAAACCACCATGCTTAAAAAAATAATAATTCATACCTGTAAGGCAAGAGACTTACAAAAAAATTATACTTGTATGAAATCCATGGATAGGATAATAAAAGAATGATAAAATGCAAAAAGAGTATCGAACAAGTCCAAAATTTAAAAACACATTAAGCATATATGCCATATAACCATAGTGAGGAATATTGTAGGATGACACATGTACAACAAGTTCACAATTTTAAACCACTTAGACTTAGATAGGATTTTTTATTTTATTTTTTAATTTCATTAAAAAAAAAAAAAAACTACCTAGCCCCGCCTAGCCGCCTAGCCCGCCTAGCCGGCCGCCTAGAGCCCATCCGATTTTTCCCACCGATTTGCAAGAAAACGCCTCGGCTCACCACCGCCCAATGCCTAGGCGCCGCCTAGACCGTTTTTTAGAACATTGTTCCCAATACTTATCTTTATGGTAATTTTAATATTTTATATTTTGAAACTCTAATGAGCATTTTTATTAGCCAGATAAGGCTCCCATGATTTAGATGCCTAACTAATGTATTTATTTTGGACATATTACTTGGACATAGAAAATGAGGTGACTTAATACTCCTATATTTTTGGCTTCAATGAAACAAATAATGAATGGTTATTCGTATTGTACATTTAATGACACACCTTGACCCGGAATGTCCACTAGGACTCCGAATCGAGTTGTACTAGCTGACACTTGGAAGGTGACGAAGCTATAAGTATAGTGATGTGGAAAATGTGAATAAATTTAAACCTAAAAGGACCTAAAGACAAGAGTGCGCTGTGAGCGGGGATGAATCCATTTCACAGGCGACGTTAGAGCATAAGTAAAGTACAGTCGTGTGGGTGAGGATCATACCCTCGGAGGTAGCCACCTATATTGAGATCTGCCAAGAATCTTTGTCGATACGAACTTTCAGCAACTAAAACTTGGAGGGGTGCAAAAACAAGGGTGAGTGGGCCTGAAAATAAAGTTTTTAATAAAAACCTTTTGAAAATGTTATAACCTCGCTGTAAAATCCGTATAATTTCCCAGAAAATAATAATACATACGTATATAGAAATCATGCTCAAGAGTAGTGAAAATCGAGTATATGTCATGTCAAGTATCTCAGCAATGAAATAAGTAAGCCAGGTGAAATAAATCAATGTAAAATGATATGACAACCGGAGTCACCTAACGTGACCTGTACGACTGAACCTATAGCTCATTAACCAATTCCTGCACACGAGTCGGAACCACCTAATGTGGTCTGTACGACAGGGCTGGGTGTAAATAAGTACACTCAAGTGCTACGATCGCGTGAAGGCTGTGCGAATAATCGCGGGTCACTTACGAGTCGGAACCACCTAATGTGGTTTGTACAACAAAGTTGTACACCAAACTTGGATCCAAGGTGAGCATGCGGTGCGGGAGGATTTGAATTTTCCCCTCTTTCTCTCTTCCCTCTTTTCCCTCCTTTCTTCTCTCCCCCATTTGTCACTCTCTTCTCTCTCCTCTCCCCACTGGTCTAGTTCCCCCTCCTTTCTCTCCTTTATCTTCCATCTGCACCGCCCCTTTCTTCTTTCTTTAAATCTGGGCTACACACGTGGCTTTCCAGATTAAGCTAAAAAAATCTGGAGCTTTCTAGAAATTAATTAAATTACAAAAATGCCCCCAACTTTAAACGTTAATATCTCCTTCGTTATAACTCCAAATGGCGTTCTGTTTGTGCTCACGCATCCGTAGCGACGAGTACTACGGGGATACTTCAAGAAAATGAATCCTACATAACTCGACACAGTGGTCAACAAAAGTCAATACATTTGCCTCGAAGGCATTTTCGAAATTTCAAATTTAAAAATTATAAAGACTGTAACTTTTGGGGACGGATCGTTACATTTAACGTCAATGTTTTTGTCTGCTAATTTTGAAATTACGCTTGCAGTTAACTGAATTGGTAAGAATGGGTCTGTTAGAGCAAGGGATATAAGCAAGGTCTTATGTCAAGATCTGAGTAAACACTACAGCAGGGCAAGGTACATTTTGTCTGCAATTGATCGTTCTATAAAAAATATGAGTATCAAAATTAGATAATTTATACTCCTCCCAAGCCTCCATTTATACGATGAAATGATATTAATAATAGATGCTAACAATTTTCTGAGAAAGTTGATATTTTTAGTTATCTTTTCTATGGAATCGCAGCTGAAAGACTGGAAAATGATTGAAATGATAACTTTTTATTTTTTTATTTATTTCTCTTAATTTTTGTTTTTCTTCTGGAGGTTGTTTGGATTCATACTTCTATTTTTTTATGAAAAATGTCTAGAAATCATAAAGATGGTCTCGAAGAATGACATGCAATGACTTCCAAAATGTTATTCTAATGTTTTTTCAATGAGAAGTTATTTTCTTTTAGCAGACCTTTTGTCTTGAATAGGAAGCTTTTTTTTTTTTTGTCTTTGTTTTTTGATTTGTTAGTTGATCAATTCATGCATTTTTATGACAGCTGTTTTGCAAGATGCAAAGAAAATTTTTTGTTTCCGAGTTTTTACTGTAAATTGTTTTTTTTTTATTTAGTTCGTATTGATATCATGCTTGACTACTTCCTCAATTTCATCATCACCCCTTCTCATAACTTCATCTAAAACGTCATTTGACAAGTTCTTTACGGCAATTGACCAAAACAAAAAATTATTTGCTGCAAACTTAGCAGCTTTTGCATCTCCGTGCCCATCAAATATACCAAAAATACCTGCAGAGTTTTTTATTTTGTGCATTTTTAGGTTAAAAACTACTGGTTTTTTTTATTGGTTTGAGGATGAATGGTTTTGAAAACTTGGATTCATACAGGATTTAAGGTTTACGATTGCTTAGACAACACAATACTATTTAACTTATTTCATTGTTTCATCCGTAGTTCGAATCACACACATTTTGATCTTTCATTTTCACTAAAATTGTCATTTATTTGCATTAACAACTTCCATTTCCTAATTTGTAATAGTGAAATAAAAACACTACATATGAGGAAAAAAAGGGAAATTCTAAAGTGTCGATGATTGAAATTAAAACACGCATCATCGTGCGGGCAATTATTGCTAGTAGTAGCTAAATTTTATTCCCCACAACTATATCCAATAGGGACCTTCAGTTAACCAAAATGATAATTCTATCTTAAACTTTTTAACATTTCAAATAGGTCCCTAAACTTTTGATGATTGCACTTTGGCCCTTGAACTTTTAGTAATTCACACAATTGCCCCAAAACTGAAATTGTTTTTCGCAGTTTAGTTCCTGGTATAAAACCAGCAGGTTTTAGGTCTGTTTTCCCAGAATTTTAACATATATTTTCATGCCAAAACACAATCCGCCAATAGTACAACTCATTTCTTCCATACAAACGTCCTTTAAAGTCCAAATTCGATGTATTTCGAATCAAACATCATATTCTCTAAATCTCATTCATATGAAACTAGTACAAAATCCCAGCAATCTGATCATATGTAAATCTTTACCTTAATATTTCAAAAATCGTTCTCCAATCATCAAATAGGCTTCAAAGCCTCAAATAGTGCAAGAACAAGCTTGAAATTGAAAATTTGAGTCTAATTAGCCATAAACCCCAATATGAACAAATTATTCAAACTTAAGTAATAATCCTCAAAATTTACCTTCAAACGTTGGGTTTGATTAGACTTAGCATTTGTGTCGTGTTTCTCGTGTTCGTGTCGTTTTCGTGTCATATCCGATAGCTTAACGGGTCATGTCGTGTAATACCCGTTAAAGTAAACGGGTAATATGACCAGACCCGAAAGCAACCCGTTAATATTATCAGGTAATATGACCCGACCCGTTACCCGTTAAGAAAAATATATTTTAAATCATTAAAAATGAAAATGAAAAACATAATTTGATCCAAAAATATGTAAAACATAATACTAAATTAGTACTAAATTTTGGAGTTGACCCCTTCATGAAAGTTGTAAAGCTTTTCATTACGAGAGATTGCATTTTTCACACTTCTATAATAATTATTATTAATTCTGCACTCAAATAAAAAACATTGTTCATGAGATTTGGAGGGTTTTAAAAATCTAACCGACCATTCAACCATCGTCTAAGCGTTGAGGATGCAATTATGAACGTTTATTATGCTTTCACATCTTTCAGACTTATATATTAATGATTATGAATTTTGTTTATTTTGAACTCCCTTAAAAATACTATTCATGAGAGTTTGTATGCTTTTAAAAACTCAAACAATCATATACCCATTCTCTAAGCGTAGAGGATGCGATTACGAGCGTTTGCATATTTTTTTTTCATATTTTTAGCACATGTAAATTAATTATTATAATTTTTTTTATGTGTTTGGTATTTTTAAATTACTTGATATTTTTATTTTTAATGTGTTTTATGATTTTTAATCTCAATCTTTGCCTATAATATGCTATAAAAATAAATAAATAAATAAATAAACTTAAAATTTAAAATTTATATAGAATAATAATAGAATAATAGTTAATAAACAATATATACATATTCATTGTATCTATTGCATTTTATAGTAAGTTTTTTTTAGTAGTTTAAAAAATTAAAATCATCAAAATAAATTTTTTCTTATCATGTCGAAACAGGTTATTCGTGTGTCATTCTCATGTAAACTTGTTAAGGACCCGTTATTAATGGTTATTATCGTGTGACCCGATAATGACCCGATTAGTTATCATGTTGACCCGAAACCCGTTATTTTCGTGTCGTTTACGTGTCGTGTTAACTAGTCGTGTAAGAAATTGCCAGGTCTAGGTTCAATTCACTGAGCATGTAAACGAAAATAGTTCGTCAATCGGATTCCTAGTACGAAAAATGCTACGAACTCGCGGTCTCGCCTACTTTCAACTTGTCACCTCAAAATAATCCTTGCTCTCATGTAAAATTATCACCCATTTAAAATGAATCATAAATTGTAAAAATCGAAGACACTTCAAATTCATAACAACACTTTATAAGTACTTTAAAATTTTATGGTCTCACACAAAGAACATTTGCTTAAGATTCACTGGGAGCGGATGTGCAATCCAGTCTAAGAAAATCACTCCCGGACTACATTGCGCATATTGAAGATTTTAACAGGGCAAATCATGTAACAAGTCTTTTTTTTTTCTTGTCATATTTTTTGCAAGTTGTCTCAAGAGCCAGGCCACCGTTTCAAATCCGATAAATGCAGGGGTAAGCTTGGAGCAAAGGATTCCTCATGGGTTTAAATGTTTGCATTCCTGGTACCGGAGTAAGGTGGTACTCTGGCTACCGTGATGAGAATCTTTTAGGGATGATAAGTTTGGGAAGTAATATTTCTCTGAATCAATATTACCAAGGGGGTTTTTCACTAAAAACTTTGTCCCTTGCCTACAAACTTACTTGCATTCCGCTGCATTACTTATTCCATTCTTTAAAGTTCGTTTACTTCATAAACATTTACCAAATTAAGAATTTTTCATTAAGAAAATGTACAAGATAGGCAAATCTTTACACAAGCATATGTCTATTATCCAAATTCTCAAAAGCGATCAACACAGTATAGCAGTTTGATGAAAACAGGCTGACACGCCCGACCCTGATTTTCTCGGTACGCCAGGGTAGGCACGTGTTGGCCGACACCTGAAGGTGACGAAGCCATACTAACATGCATGAGGACAATGAAAATAAATTAAATACTTAAAAATTGAAATATAATGAATATGCAATTGAGGAACGTGTTTAGAGCACACAACTATTTAGAGTCATTATAAAGGAAATAAAAAATTGAATAAACAAAGAGATGGATCCTACACCGAGAGGACTCGAAGATGCAGATGCAGGAGTGCCTTGACGCCAGGATTGCACGCCTCGAGTCTAAAACCTGAGGGGTGCAAAACAAACATGAGTAGACCAAGTTGATATATATATATATATATATATATATATATAACTGAAACAATTATCAACATAATAACCCCCAAAGTTTGATGAAAACATAAATAGCAATATATTATAGGTTTTCCGAAAACCCTAGCATACCATAAAACATTTCATAAAACATAACTCGTATATAATGTGCTAACTAGTGGTATCTTAGTCACCCGTGGTGTTCAATAATCATATCTCTCGTCCTGTAACCAACTCCTATGTCTCTCCGCCCGTAGCCAGAGATTATTTATCCTGGTCCAATGCCAGCAACCATGTTGGGTTGGGTCATAAGGTTTGATCCGGTCAATTGGGCTGAGTTTGGGTTGGAACCAGGTTTAGATCCAAAGGGTTTTAGGGTTTTTGGGCTTAGGCGTTTTGGACCTCACGGGCCTAGGTTCAACGGGCCTAAAGCCTGAGTTCTAAATGGCCCAAGGCCTCAACTCAAAAGGGCTTTGGGTTAAAGGCTAAACGGGTTGGGCTTAAGGTTTAATGGGCCAAAGGCCCGAGTTGGCAGAGCCCCACGGGCCTGGGTTATAAGAGGCTTTGGGTTGGGCTTCAATGGGCCTAAAGGCCCAGGTTCACTCTGCCCTAATGGCATGTTTCTCTTTGGGTCCAAAGGTTTAAGGCTAAGCAACTGGGTCGATACAGAGGCCCGACGGCCCGATTCTTGTTAGATTTTTAGACCCATTTAAGGGTTGCGGGTCGAGTCTAACCAATTGTATCGAAGAGGAATACCGAAGTTTCCCTAATGCACGATTTAGCTATGAAATTGAAGGTGGAGATGAGAGGGAGAAAGAGATACCTGAAAACGATCACACCAAATTAAAAAATATTAATCAAGACTATCCTACTAAATTCAAAAACTTGAATTAATAGTCTTTTCCACTCTTTTCTTTCATATCATAAGCACGAGACTCGGTTGTAAATGACGCGCACCACAAATAAGCTGCTAGAAATACACAAAAAAGAATTTTGAAAAAAAAAAAAAAGGTGGAAGGATGCAACATGAGGACTTCTCAGGAGGTCACCCATCCTAGCATTACTCTCACCTAAACTCGCTTAATTTCGGAGTTCTGATGGGATCCGATGCCAGCAATATCAACTTCCTACTCTTCATCAACAGCTGCCATATCCTGGGCAGCACTGTCATCAGCTTCCCTGACCTGGGTAGCACCACATTCGGCTGCACATCCCTTGGCAGCCTGATCTTCAGTTGCTCCACCAATAACGTTCTCGAAGGAAAACTTAAGGAGGTCATCGGAAGAAATAGTAAAATGCTCGAGGTCCTTATCAGAAAAGACGTAGTCATACGGCATGCCAAGGAAATGATCTATATAACCAAGCTTGTAGAAGTCGGCTTGACCTTGGGCAAGGACAACCTTAAGATTGAACTTCTCGCTCCTCAACTGCTTATTTTCCTCAACCAGGTTAGTATGAGCATTCTTCAACTCATCTAGTTCCTTTTTCAGGAGGGGTCGACATGCACCTCCTCGGCAGTGGAATCACCATCATTGCTCTTCACCGCTGCATGTACCTCTGGAATCGGATCGAACTTGGGCACATAAGGCTATCTCGGAACAAAACCAGACACTGCAGAACTCTTTTGCTGCACAATCCTGTCAGCAACCGTTCTTGTAACCTTCGGAACAGTAGGCTTTGCAGGGTCAGGTCTAGCAGCCTCTTTTTTCCCCTTGGAAAAAGTCAAGTCAATCACAAGCCTCCCAGCAGTGAACGAACCTTCGTGAGTAGTAGAGGAAGTCTTCGGCTTTTTCTCTATTGAAGGCTCTCAAGCAGGCGATGAAGATCTTTTTCTCCCGCCTTCACTTGCAATAGGTTTCACAATGGCAATCGGACAGGCAAACCTTCACCCTTGATCCTCCGAATCTCCTCCTACGAGGGTAGCCCATCTTTCTCCCTATGAAGAGGATTGAGCAGCCAATGTCATTCACGGTGTTCAGCAGGGATCCCCAAAGCGATGTGAATCTTCTTCATGTTCGAAGAAGACTTGGGAGTTAAACCGAATTCCGAATCTACATAAACATAAGAGGAAAAATCAGAAGGCAGCTCAATAAAAGTATAAAGCAACTTAGAGACTAAGTAGCCTATTTACCATCAATGAAGGCAGTCGGAACACGCAGCCCATGTAAGGAGTCAGATTCCCTTGTTTAAATTGTACAAACAGTTTCAAAACCATTAGGTCAATAAATGGATAAAACATGGGCTACACAGTGACATTGGTTGTTATGAATCGTCCTAAAATTAGAGTATTTTAATCTCCAAAGGTCGGGAATGACCAAAATGTCTATAAAGGGGGGAGTGGTGGCTTTCGGTGACTATCGTGTTGTGACACGTATGAATGATCTATTAGTATGTGAACATTTTAAATGTTTTTGGCTAATTTTCATCTATGGAGTCAAAGAAAATCACTTGGGTTTGGGGATATTTGAATGGGAATTTGTTTTGGCATCTGGGGAGGCGTTATTGGACAGAAGATGAGAAGTGGTTACAGGACCTGTTTCCGTGGGGAGTGATGGCTGGGGAAGCTTCTGGCTGTGGCTGGTTGGTTCTCGGTTTTCTTGGGCCTTTTCTTTGGTTTTCTTTGTTTTGGACCTTTTTTTTTAATGTACTTAATGTTTGTGTTGGGCCTATATTGTAAGTTGTGTTTTGTTTTGTTCTAATAAAACTTTCATTTGACCCAAAAAAAAAAAAAACAACTAATAGAGGGGGAAGTAAAAGGGAAAATCACTGTATCATCTTTATTAATATTGTTTATTGTAAGAAGTAGAGGTAATTTGGGAAAATAAAGAGACATGATTGGGTACTTCGAGAAGGAAAAGGATCCCATCCGGATCCATTATGTATGGATCCTAGGATCCTCACATTTCAACCGTTCATCGTGTATCATGCGGCCAGTTTTTGTCAGATACTATTTGTGTTTAATTTAAAATAATAAAAGTCAAATGATTTCTGACCGCACGATATACGGTGAATGGCTAAGATATGAGGATCCCCACATAATAGATCCGGAGGATATCCTTTTTCCTTTGAAATAAGGGTTGCCCCTATTCTATTATTTAATAACAAGAATCCATTCATGTTACCAATTTTCTAACCGATCATAATTTGTAAACTCAGATGGCACTAAAACCAAAATTCAAGTAAAACCCAATTGCCAATAAAGTAAGAGATGTGGTCTAATTACTAACTACGTATAGGTCACACAAAGTTGCAATCCTCAAAGTCAAATTCAAACACGTGCACAAAATCAAAAAATGAAAAATCCCAGAGAGAAAGAGGGACGCACTTGGAGCTCGATCCAAGAGCTTGGCCTTGTTGAGTTCGGAGGAGTGGGCGCATAGACAACTTCGATTGTGTCGTGAATTGGGATCGGGAGTTTTTTGTGTGTTTACCATTTGTGCCATAAAAAACCAAGGTCGTGGCTCAGCCAAAAAATTCCCTTAAATTTTAAATTATTTTTCAAAATTTTGTAGGATTTGAAAAAAAACCTTAATTGCTTCTAATTTCTTTTGATTATTTGACTCACAAATTCCACATAGTGATTTATAATTGCGTAATAACGTGTGTGTGTGTGTGTGTGTGTATATATATATATTGACAAATATATGAACATGTACAATATATATATATATATATATATATATATATATATATATATCGGAAGGAAAATATAAATGTAGGGGTTCATGCATCATGGGGAATGTTTTCATGCTTCATGATCGTTTCAAATATCTTAATTTATTTTAAAAGAACCTGATTGGTATAAAACAACTAAGGTTTTAAATTTGTAGATGATCCTTCTTGGAAAGCCAGAATTGCATCTCCAATGCGTTGTATCACGTTCAACAAGGAAAACTTAAATTGAATCAATAGCATGGAAATCAATTCAATAAATTAATAAATTAATCATAAAAGAATGATTAAAACGTAATACTTCTCTTATTGGAGATTAAACTCTCTTTAGCGAAGCATCAAGAGCGTGCTGATGCGGCAACAGTAGAGAGAAAGAGAGAGATGTGTAATTGTGAGGTGTGTACTATCTCACCCCATTGTGCCTTTATTTATAGTAGTAGGGAAGGTAAATTTCTTACCCCAATTGTGGAGCCAAAAATAATCACAAGGCGACACGTGGATTTTTGGGTTAAAGGGACAAAATTACCCTCGAGGCATACCGAGATTCCTACGCGCGAGCAGTGGGCAATCAATCCTCAATCAATCCTAAACTAATCGCTCTCTAGTACGAGAGGGTAAACTAAGTCCGATACACCCATATGGGTATGCTCTGCAATGCGAGAGGATAAACTAATTGGTCTCTAGTGCGAAAGGGTAAACCAATTCCCCGACACCTATATGGGTACGCTATCCAGTGCAAGAGGATAAACTAATTGCTCTCTAGTGCGAGAGGGTAAATTAATTGTTCTCCAGTGCAAGAAGGTAAACTAATTCCCCGACACCCATATGGGTTTGCTCTTCAGTGTGAGAGGATAAACTAATTGCTTTCCAGTGCAAGAGGGTAAACTAATTGCTCTCCAGTACGAGAGGGTAAACTAACTTCCCGACACCCATATGGGTAAGCTCTTCAATGCGAGAATGCCACATAGCTCAAAAGATTGAATGCTTGAAGATCGACTAGGCAGCAAATGGTCAGGGGACAACAACCACTTTTTCACTTAACAGTTCGCTCATCCGACATTTCATCTTCAGTAGCTTCGATCTTGGCAGCTTCATTCTTGACTGCTCTATCCATGGCAGCTGAGAAATCAAACTCAAGTAGTTTCCTCATTTTTGGCAAGCAACCAGAACATGGCAGCCTAAACCGTTGCCCATGCCACGCCACTTCCTCGGCCCATGTCGAGCCAATCCTTGGCTTCAATTTAGCCGAGCAGCACAAACAATGACCCCTACCACACCATCTCCTTGGCTCATGTCAAGTCGACTCCTGGTTCTGCCAGCCGACGTGCCACACCACCCCGACGGCTGCCCCGTGGCAGCACCTCTCAAGAAGAAGACAAAGAGAATTAAGTTTTTCTTACATCGGTGTGGTGTGAAGAAGACAAAGAAATCAACGGAAGACGGTTCTTTGCCCGAGAAAGAAAATAAAAGTGCTAGGGGAGGGGGAGCAAATATCCTCTAGCTTTCTCTCTTTCTTGTAGAGATAAATAATTGCCCTCCAAAGTTGATTTAATCCCTACTTAAGGTAGGCTTAAATAGGCTTTAGAGACGATTTATTTTCCTTTCCTAGAAGACTCTAATTCCAAGTCCAAGAGAGAATCTGCATCAAAGTTGGAGGTCTCTACACTTGCTGCCCTTTTCTGCGAGCAGCCCAGCAAGTGTGGCGGCATTTGTGGAGCCAAAAATAATCACAAGGCGACACGTGGATTTTTGGGTTAAGGGGACAAAATTACCCTCAAGGCATATCGGGATTCCTACGCGCGAGCAGTGGGCAATCAATCCTCAACCAAGTCAAAAGTGCCCAAAATAGGTAATAATTCAAAACCTATCTCATCTATCCTCATCAAATCCTCTCCACAAGGTAACCCCCAAAATATTCATTTTAAATTATGTTAATTAGCTAATTAATAGATTTATTACCTAATTAATCTATTAATGGCTAATTAAACTACCAATTAACTACAAAATACACTAAAAAACACCACAAAGGGCCGGCCACCTTCTCTCCAAAGGGGACCGGCCATGCCCTATATATATTACCCCATTTTCTCTAAAAACCTAAGTTCAACACTCTTGCAAAATTCTCCAAATTCTCCAAACACGTTTCTCTTAAAATTCTAACTTTGGCATTGGAGGTTCTTCGGCCAAAGCCTCCCCATTCATCATGGGCGCCTGAGGCTCTTGGCCTTAACCTAAGGTGTTAGTTGTTTTGTAGGTGCAATTTTGTCCAAGAACAAGGAGGAAGAAATTTGCATCCACACCAATAGCATTACAACTCTAATAGAATAATATCTAATCTAAAAGATATGGTTGAATCCCATAAGAATATCTCATATATAATAGGATTTACACAATCACATTTTTAATCTAGTAGACTGCAACATTATTATTATTTTAAAGTTGTGGAGTTTGTTCGTTTGATGGGCGTTTTAGTCCAATTATTTATTGTGGAGTATTCGGACACCAAAGCGGGTGCTTGCATTTAAATATTAGAGATTAAAGATAATTGTAAATTTAGTGGCGCCATAATTTTGTAAGTGACGTGTAACCAGCGAGAGGTTCAGACGGTCAAATCGTTTCGTTCTCTCGCCATTGCAGTATGGTAAACTTAGCTTCGCTGATAATTTGGAGAGGGATGCCTGTTGTTCTATGATCGGGGATTCCTCCTTTTTGAGGAAGCATTTCTGTTTCTCATCTCTTTGGTTAGTTGATTTTACTCGGTTTTTTCTTCTTATCCCTCAGCATTTCCTCAATTTCGAAGGTCCCTTCGCATCTCTCTCTCAACGTTTTGCCAGAATTTTCCCTTTTTTTTTTCTTTTTTTTTTTTTACACAAGAGACATCATCATCTCCTCGGAACCTACGAGCTTGGTTTGGGTTCCGACGTCAATCCACCAATTCCGGCGATGTCCAGTTGGTCTCAAACCATTCTCCCTAACCTAAGGTACCTTCTAGACCTACTGCATGTCAAAATTTGCTTTAATTTTGTGATCTAATATAATTGGGTTGTACTAAATTTATCATGAATTTGTAGAGTTTTACATTTAAGGTTCTGGTTTTGGAGAATTATTCATTAAATTTTTGGCTTCTTTAGTTTTGCTGATCAAAGAAAAATGATATAGGCACTAGTAAAAAAAACACTTTGCGCGATGTAGGTACTTTCGTCGCGCAAAGTCAAAAATCGTTACCACTTGCACTATATCCTGGTGGAAAGACCATATACACTTCCTCTTCTAAGTTCCCATGAAGGAACGCATTCTTCATATCAAACTGTTTAAGAAGCCAAACCATATTTGCAGCTAAGGAAATCAAGACACACACCGTATTCATCTTTGCTACTGGAGAAAAGGTTTCTTGGTAATCTACACCATACGTTTGAGTATACCTCTTACACACTAACCTTGCTTTGTACCTATCCACTGATCCATCAGCTTTATACTTGATCGTAAACACCCAACAACAACCAAGAGGTTTCTTCCCTTTTGGTAACTGCTCTATCTCCCAGGTTTTATTCTTCTGCCTTGCTGACATTTCTACATTCATCGCTTGTGTCTACTTAGGGTCTCGAAGGGCTTCTTCTACCTAAGTTGGAATTTGATTGATTCCATATGATTTCCCAATGCCATACGTTCTAGTGAACAATGCTCACATGATACATAATTAGCAATCGGATACTTGGCCTTCCCTTCCGGAGAGAACCCGTTCTGTCTTGCTGGCAATTTATAAGTACTTACACCAATATTAGGATTAGTTTTACTATCATTTAAAATACTTACCTCTTGGATATTCAGAGGAGATGGAACATGCATTGTAGGATCAGAGAGAGGGGGGGTAATACGGACATAATGGGCACTTCTATAGACTCTTGTTGAACTGGGTGGTACTGTTCGGTAGGAGCCTGCAGAACTGGATTGTTTTCTTCAATTGCAGTCATTCGAACTGGGCTATTGGGTTCGGTGGGAGCTTGCAGAACTGGACTGTTTTCTTTAATTGCAGTCTTCTAAACTGGGCTACTAGGTTCAGAAAACTCCTGTAGAATAATTGGGCGAATTTCCACAACTTCTCTTTCTCCCCCTGAAGTATATTCTAACCAACTTAGATCACCAATATCACTAATCTCCCCCTGGTGATTTGAATTGGATACAGATGAAGTATAAAAATATTCAGACTCCAAGAAAGTCACATCCATGGTTACAAACGTACGTTGACTAGCAGGATGATAACACTTAAATCCCTTTTAATGCGGAAAAAAATCCAAGAAAAACACAACGGTATGCACATGGATCAAGCTTACTGCGATGAGCTTTCTGAATATGAACATAGACCACACAACCAAAGATCCTAGGTGACAAAGTATTTGTAGAAACCACTGGAACAAGTTGAGTAAGCTCTTGAAGTGGTGTTCGATAATTCAAGACCCGAGACGGCATACGATTCATAACATAAACTGCATGAACAACTGCTTCAGGCCAGAAACGTTTGGGAACAGATGCACCAATAAGTAAAGCACGAGCTGTCTCCAGGATATGACGATTTTTCCTTTTTAAGGGGGCCGGCTTACGGGCCAGGCGTCTCTTTGACCTAATAACTAGTATCGCCTCCCGGCCCAGCTCTATCAGCAGGCCCTTTCTTTTGCAATACTTAATAAGGTCTTTCGCCACCCCATGTTGTTGTGGGGTATTTGGACAGGTAGTTTCATGAACAATTCCACGATCTTGTAGAAACTGGGATAATTCAGAATTTATGTACTCTCCACCATTGTCAAAACACAAAACTTTCATATCAGATGAATATTGAGTTTTAACCATCTAAAGAAAATGACGAAACACATTACATACCTCACTTTTATTTTTCAGCACATACAACCACATTATACGGGTGCAGTCACCCACGAAAGTAACGAACCACTTAATTCCCAAAGTAGTACTAATAGGGGAAGGCCCCAGCACATCAAAGTGTACCAGCGCAAACGGATAAAACTTTCTATTCATACTTGAAGGGAATGAAGTACGATGATTTTTGGCTAAAATACATACTTCACACTTCAATCTGAGTCTTCGATTCCACTGAACAAATTAGGTAACATATGCCTTAAATAACCAAATGATGCATGCCCCAAACAACGATGCAACAACAATACCTTCTGTATATTACTATTACGCGACGCACGAACCAAATTAGCTCTTCCAGGAACCACGTCATCCACATAATATAGCCCCTATCTCTTAGTGCCACGCCCAATGATCTCCTTTGTCTGAATATCCTGAAGCAAGCAAAATAAAGGATACATTAATACAACACAATCCAATTGTTCAGTGACTTGTGGTACATACAATAAGTGATGGGACAATGACGGAACCAATAAACAATTATATAAGGGAAGAGAGGGTGTAAGAGACATTGTTCCCCTATCATACGTCATATGATTCGTTGCCCCAGAGTCCAAAATCCAACCTGTATTCGCCATTGCAATACCACCTGAGACTACAGTACACAATAATTACTGATATGTAACAATTATACCAATACGCGATAAATGAAGCAGGAAAGCACGATGACAAGTATACAATACTTTTGCGACAATTCTCTATGTCAAAAACAGTCAGCAGCGATTACTTGCTCTCATGCAACACTCACGGAAAAGATGAGACCACATGGTTTCACACGCTGCCCAAGGCAGCAAGCAGCCACATCAATTCTTCTTTTTTTTCTTTTTGGGAAAAATTTGAAATAGGTCTAATTTTTTAGCCTAACTTTTGAAATAGGTTCAATTTTTAATGATTTTTGACCCATATCAAAATAGCTTTTTTTTTTTTTTTACCAACACAACTTTACACGCTGCAATAAGGCAGCAAGCAGCATCAGAAAACCCTTTATAATTGTTTTGGTCAACAATTATGATCGCATGCGTTAATTTATGATTCCTAATTGTATATAACTATTTTCTTTGGCCATGCCCCATGACTCCATATCTTTATGCACGTGCAAATGACCCAGTCTTAACCTTTAGATATTATTATTCAATTAATCGACCGTCGTCGGTTTGCAATAGCACCCGCAACGATCTAAAATGATTAAATGAAATCCAAAAACAAAATAAACAGTCCTTTTCATTTTTTTTCTTTCAACTCCCAAACGCATGGTTCGGTTGAATACAACGCGCGTCACAAGTAAACTGCTAAAAATACGCAAAAAGAATTATGAAAAAGAAAAATGAGGTGGGGGATGCAACATGAGGACTTCACAAGAGTCACTCATCTTAGTACGGCTCTCACCCAAACTCAATTAACTTAGAGTTCTGATGGATTCCCGTGCAAGTGAATTGGTATGATCGCATAAGTTAACTAATGACTCGTATGTGTATATAACAATTTCTTTGGCCATTCCCCATGACCCGCACCAAGCTAAAGTGATTAAATGAAATCCAAAACCAAAATAAATAGTCCTTTCCATTTTTCTCTTCCAACTTCCAAGCACAAGACTCAGTTGAACATGACGCGCGTCACAAGTAAGCCGCTAAAATTATGCAAAAATAATTATGAAATATATAAAGGAGGTGGGGGGATGCAACACAAGGGACTTCCAAGGCGGTCACCAATCCTAGTACAACACACGGCAAAACTAACTTAACTTCCAAGTTTTGATGGGATCCATTGCATGTGAGTTGGTTAGATCGCATCCATTAGTTTATGACTCGGAATTGAACATAACGATTTCTTTGGCCAGGACTCATGACCCCATAACCTTATGCATGTGAAAATCGCCCTGGTCTTTCTTCCCACGAGAAACTTTAGATATTATTATTCAATTAATCATCCGTCATTGAATTGCAATAGCACCCGCACCGAGCCAAAACGATTAAATGAAATCCAAAAACAAAATAAGTTGGTCTTTCCATTTTTCTCTTTCAACTCCTAGGCACGAGGCTTGGTTGAAAACAATGCGCATCACAATTAAGCCGTTAAAAATACGCACAAAGAGTTATGAAAAATAAAAAGGAGGTAAAGGGATGCAACACGAGCATTTCTCAGGAGGCCACTCATCCTAGTACTACATCTTGTTAGCTTTGTAAAGTAATAAAACAAGGACAATTCTAGAGGAATGGGATAATATGTGTTTTGTCATTACAGGTTTATGAACCTTGAGTCATCAAAGCCTTTTTTACTTAGCCTGGCCTGGTCGCCCTATGCGACTAGCACTTCAAAAGGCAAAGCTCTCGTCGTAGTTTGGTGACCTAAGGGGCCTTTAGTCTTTTGATTAGAGTGGGGGTCGCGAGAGAGCAGAGCGTACTGCCCTACCATAGTCACGAGTCTTTTTATAGTCGCGACTGTTGTCATAGTCAACAAGGTTGAACTTCCAGGAAAAAACTTGGAATTGGGAGGGTAATCCTACCGGCGAACTGACCGTACCCCAAACCGACTATTGTCATAGGATTTTGTTATGCTTATCATCCCTTCTCAAATCCTACAAAAAAAAAAAGCTATGAATTTTTTGATACCTATATATTTGCATGGACTCTATAAAAATCTTGAAATCCAAGTTGACTACACCAGGATTCTAAAGTATTTTGCAATCCTTTAATTAACTATCCTTATATTTAAATGGATTCTTTTAAAATCCTAATTGACTATACCATGATTAGTTTAAACAGAAAAGAGTGATCAAAGTGTCTGATTTTGCCTTCACTGAATGATGCTCTAGAGGTGTATTTATCTGGTCATAATTTATGTTTACTCATTTTTCCATGGGAGCTGTTTGAAGAATAATTACCGAAGCAAATGATCACTGTGACTCATTTGCTATGTTTTTTTTATTTTATTTTATTTTTTTTGAGAAAGGCGATCCTTTCAAATCTCCCCTCTTTTTTTTTTTTTTTTTTTTTTTTTTTTTTTTTTTTTTTTTGTGTTTGGAAAACAGCTCCCCTTTTTTCTATATTTGAATCTTCCAAATTCTCTGATTTTTTGATGTTTTCTTCACGTTTCTACTTTAAGTTCGCATGAATTTTACTTTAATATCTGTCTCATGTACTTTAAACTTGCGTTATTAGAATATGGGATTGTTTTATAATTCTGGGTTCACTTTTTGAATAACTTGTGCATAATATAGTTCATAGCCAATAGAAATTAAGTCTTTTGCTTTTTGTGGTATTTTCTGTTTTGGGTTTTTAGGGGAGGACACATATCTTTTTGTCTTTAAAGAAATGAGAACCAACTTTTGTTGGGTCCCAACTTGTTCAAATTGTTACCCAGTAGTCATAAAGCAAAAAGATTTAGCCTTTTGGACCTTAGCTATAGCCAGGACATCACCATGTCAGTATTCTAAACCCATCAAGCGATGTTATGTGGGATAGTTGAAACCCTCGACAGTGTTTGATTGGGTTGAAATATTGTGAGATTGCTGTCCTCGTTGTAGGTATGTGGTGTGAGGATTTGTCTTCTGTATATGAACTGCAATTCACGATGTTTGATGCTATAAGTTTGAACAAATATTATGTTAAAATGATAAAAATGAATGGAATTTGGTTTCAACACTAATTATTGGATCGAAACAATTATTGGGTGTGCTGGATTTAGGTCGATTTGAATGGGCATTTTTGTGATTTGCTTGGTACTGAGATTTACTCTGATTTCTTAAGTTGGTACTTGGTAGGCCCTTGCATTGGTTTTATGTTGGTGTTGTTAAACTGTGTGGTGCTACCGATAAAGTTAAGCAAATTTTCGTCCTGCACTGTAACTATACTCTTCTGTTGAAGAAAAACTTAGCCCTTTTTGTATCATCTTACTTGATGACAAGTAGAAAAACAAAGTGTAAATTCTCCCAATTGTTTAGAAGAATCAATGACATCATTCATTGATTCTATAATCTTAATATGTAAAATAATAAATATGTTCTGAAGATTTATTAGGGGTGTAGGTTGTTGTATTATTGTTGAATTTTTTGGAAATCTTGAAGTATTTGTTTTCTCATTCTTTTTGCTCATGTCATGGCTGTTGGAGTTTATATGTAACGTGCTGTCATCAAATTTTATATGTATTTTTTTTTTTTTTTAAGATTTGAATTTTTCTTATTAGAGCTCAAAGAGTTGTCATAATTTGTTCGTATACAAATGTTTTGATTTTGACACACGGATTGGTTAGGATTCACTTTCAGAGTACAAATAGATGTACGAGACTGTCCAAAAACTCACACTTTAGGTATTGCTTTGGGACGAAAAAAATTTCATGTACTAAATGTTGAAAGCCACAAAACTTGAGGGTACTAAACTGGGACTTACCCTATTATTATTATTGGGAGACTTCCCTGACAGTGTTATTTTGAATTTTTAGACTTGTGATCGTGCAAAGCTTTCATAGTCTATGCTTTGTTCAAATGAGTGAGGTATTCCCTCCATCACCGTAAAAGAAATTAAAAAAAGACAAACAACATTGAACAATAAACAATTAAAATTCACGAAGGGCTGACAACTCCAACTTGTGCGCATCTGTGAGTTGTTGGAGATCCGCAACGCAAGCGTTTTCCTTCTGATTAGCCTCATGGCGAAGGGTTTCTATTTCCAATAGAAGGGCAATCCGTTCTACTGCCCAAGCACTTCGCTCCGAAGACAACATACCTTCCAACATAGCTTTCAGATCCAACTAAGGCTTGATTTGCTTCAATTTTAGCTCGACATTCCAGCCTCAGCTTCTCCCTCGCCTTCACAAGGTCCTCTAGCTAATTCTTCGCCTTCATCTCTTGAATGTGCCTCTTAGGTTTGGCTGACGAAAGGAAAGGGATGGAAGAAGACATAGAACGAAAAGTTAAATTTTTGCTCAGGTGTGACAGCAAGGTTGGTTGATATGTCAAAGACCAAGGACGAAGGGTTGGTTTGGTATTAATATGCTTTGAAAAAAAAAAGAAAAAACTGCTTCTGCTGTGATGTGAGAATAAGTTCATTTTTGCTGCTTCACGTTTTCAGCTTTTTTTCCATCCAAAATCGTGAAAATAAGCTGTTTTAAATGTTTACCAAACATTTTTTTTGAGCCAATCTTTTATTATTATACCTAATCGAGGATAGTAGGGTAGGCGTTTCAAGGCTCGTAGGCTCTGGAGGACCAGTAAGCCATCTCCTTTTCAGTGGGATTTCTTCCTCCTCTTGAGGGCCTCCAGAGTCCAGACGTTGTGTCCGCAATCAACAATTGCGGTTGAGAAGGAGCAACCAATGTGCGGGAAAGAATGACGGCGATGAAACTATCAATAAAATGCACACTGGCGGGTTTAGCAGATTAATTGAATCAAACTATTAATAAAATGCACGTTCTTCCATTTGAACAATAAAATAAAATAAAATACCCAACAGCAAACGATATGAAAATACTAATTGATTTGGCAACCATTTTATCAACTCCTCTGGCATCAATGACTTCTCAGAAAAATTGATTTCGCGTTGTGGTTGTGGCACTAGATACAGTGCCAAGAGTGGACATACTGGAAACAGAGAGAGACAATTAAGGTGACGATTACTTCCGAATCTCGGATTGAGTTTAGAAAACTACACGAGGAACCAGACACATAAATGTTTGAATATACTGGAAACAACAGTAGCTAGCTCGGCAGGTCTCCAATTTCTGATGTCCAAGCAATGTGACACATACAAATCAAAGGGTCACTTCACAATGCGGCTGCACACCATATTTTCAACGTGCTTGATCTAGAATGATGTTCCCCCGAAGAGCCTCACCTGTTTCCAAAGGCAAAGAGCAAACATTGACCCAACGAAACGAAAAGCAAAATGATGCAAGATTAAACATGAGAAACCCTCACAACTCCACAAACATTTCGTTACTATCTTGTGTCGCTAACAAACAAGAATGGGAAAACTGAATCTCAAATTGTGTTTGGAAAACAAGAAGCTACTACCTATTACTAAATCAATCAATACGCAGGGGGCCTTGCATCTCTAAGTAGTTCCAGTTTGACCCAATACAAGTTTCAATGCAGGGTCTGGATTGACTTAAATCGCAAACAATGCAATCAGTTGATTTTTGATCCGTCCAAAACGAACTTCTTCCTCAGGTGAAAGTGTGTGCACAGGAAATACATTGAATAATGCTCTAGCTCTTATCCCTAGTATTGCAGCAAATTAACTATGAAAGAGAATAAAGACTACCAACAAAGATTACTATTATATAAAATAAATGAAGGCCGACTCGTTGCAACCTGAAGTAGATGATTACAGGTATATTTCATGAGAAGGTCAGTGGGATTCTCTACAACATCTCCCCGTAGTACAACATTTTGAAGAAAAAAAACCACTGCAACAAGCATAAAACTGAGGCAACAGACCATGTTTTTCTCTCAGACTTAACCTCTAATAGTAAGGACAACTAATCATCCAAAGCATCACGGAACCCAGCCCTTAATATTACATACTGTAAAGGGGCGAGGCCTAGACCCACCTTTTTGTTGTACCTTGGCCCGTTCGTTAGTGCGGAACCGAGATTCAGATTACAACCTCACCAAAATCACACACAGTTGAACAAAATAAAATACAAGAAATAAAGACACAGAGAAATTTGCGAGGTTCGGCAAAAAACTGCCTACGTCCCCGGAGAGATATTGCTCTTCACTATGAGAATAACAGTACAAGTATACATGAGTTAAATCGACATAACCCAATCCCATATCCCTTGTACACCCACTCACAGAATTTTCCCAAGAGCCTCACTCTACCCCAAGAGTTCTTTCACTAGAATACTTTTCACTCTAGTTCTCTTGATTTTCTCTCAACCCATGTTCAACCTTTTCCATGGGAGAGCCGAATGCTCTCCCCCTTGGATGCTCTCTTTCACACTTCACAAAGGCATAACCAAATGCCTTAATATAAAGAAAAAGGCCCCGCCTTCTCTCTCTCCTCTTCTCTCTTTCGGCTCATCACACAAGGCCAATTCTTTGCCTTTGTAAAAGCCACAAATCAAGGGCTAGACTTCATAATGATGTTCCCCTTTTTCTTTGTCCCTTTCTTTAGCAGAAAGTAGCTAGCACTCCACATGGTTGAGATGAAATTGTTGCCAACTCATAATATGAGCCAATCACAACACTTTTCCCTTAACTAGCTGCCAAACTCTAGTTACAATTCTCGAATGCCTAATGACAAAGCTTTGATTTTCTTAATATACAGCACAACGGCGTAAGCACAACTAATCATCCAAAGCATTACGGAACCCATCCCTTAATATTACATACCCGCCCTTCCCTTAACTAGCTTCCGAACTCTAATTACAATTCTCATATGCCTAATGACAAAGCTTTGTCTTCTTGATATACAGCACAACGGCGTTAGCCCTTGTCCTCAACATATCCATACACTGACCCTTGTAATCACAGACATCAAACACAGATGAAAGTTTCAAAATGACTACTTCGTAAGTGTAAAAATGCATACAATGCCATAGGGAGCGGACAGGCTGCCCTTTCATTTGTTGTTCAAAGATGATGATGCTTCAATTGTATTGCAGATGACGTGTATACTTGAATAGTTGAATGACAACAGAAGTTTGACAATGCTTGCTTGTTGGGTTTCTATGCATGTAGTACAGTTAGAAGTTAAGGCCGCACGCAGGAGAAAGCAAATACAGTTAATGGGATAGAATTGGAAAGTTTACCTTACCGACAAAACTTACAGGGCAAAGCAACCAAGCACGGCTGCGTGAGCAGTCCCAAAAGATTCTCCGCACCAATCGTATTCAAAGATGCGAGTGGACAGGGTGTCGGCCTTGAAGGAGGAGAAATCGAATGATCTTTTTGAATCGCAGCCACCATCATTATAATTATAATCATCAGCAGCAGGACTGGTGATGGTGGTACTTGGTTTGGAGAAGGAAAACTCAAAAGTTTGAACAAGAAGACGCATCTTCCAAAGACCTATTATTTTTGGGTGCTTGATGGGATTGGAAAGAACAAAGCAGACTTTTGAACCTCCTAGATGAGCAAAGCTATAATGGCGTCGCCCCCAAAATTCACTCGGCAACCTTGGCTCCAGAATTTGGATGGGCTTAATCCAAGTTCCGGAGTCATTGGAATCGGTACTGGACAGTTGACAGGCTACTATGCCCCAATTAGAACCAGAAGCCTTATAAAGGCCGTGGTGGTGGGCGTAATAATCTTCATAATAATGATAGTTATGTTCCAGGCAGCTAGTGAAGGCTTGTACACTAGGTGCGAAAGCGTAGGTGAACATTAGCTGACCACCAAGGAGGACCAAAGCCGTGCCATGGGAAGGAAGACGAGGAGGAGGGAGCCGTCTCCATTCTAGAGCGGGTTCAGCAACGTCGAAGAAGAAGAGCGGAGTTTCTGGGGAGGAGACCATGATCTTGGTGCCAACAACTGCATAAGAAAAGACAGGAACAAGCCATCTGCTTCCGACGAGGGGATGATCCGGAAGAGGATTCCAACACTTGTTTCGAGAGTCGAATACCTCGCAAGCCGGAGAAGCAATGAGGGGTGCAGGAGAGCCGGCAACAGCATAGAGGTCGCCGTTGATGTCAACCAGAAAGGGGCGTGTTTTCCCTTGCTTGAATTCCCCGAGGGGGCTTATTTCGCGCTTAATGCTAGGATTAGAGTCCTTAGTGTCAAACACATACACTTGTTTACTCGGATCTCCTGCGAATGGTCCGAATGCACTCCGTGGATTGTCTGGGGTTGGGGCCGGCAAGCCGCCGGCGAAGAGAATTTTGGAGCCAAAGACTCCGCAGCCCATCATGAAGGTCCCGTTGTGCATGGAGGCCACTTTGCGTAAGTCGGACGACTCACCATTGGAACCGTCGGCCGCCGCACCATTGGAACCGTCGGCCGCCGCCTTTCTTCGGGTCCTTTTGGCTGCCTTGGCTTTGGCTTTGCAAGTGGGGCATCTGGGAGATTGACAGCTTGCATCAGGTTTAATCTTGCAGGAGCAATTTAAGAGATCGCTCAGTTCGATGGCGTAGATTATGTAACGGCACCTGTCACAATCCGTATACTTGCGCTCCTCGATGCATATATACAGACGACGAGGACGAGTCTGCTCCATCTGTCCTCCTGATCTCAACTGCAGCTCTTGGGTTTTTCCTCTTTCTGGGTTTGTGAGAAAATTCAAATAAGGATGTCCCCTTGAACAAATAACACACACACTGATTCATAAATCTCTAACTCTCTTTTCCAAATAACACGCACTGATTCAAAACAGGGAATATAAAATGCACATCCTTATACGTTTGTAACTCTCTTTTTCAACATCCAAAATAGGGTATTCTAAATCTGTTTTTCATTCATTTCTCACAAACCAATCATACATTTAAAATAGGCTTTGAATAAAAATAGGGCATATAATTATACACCTCAATATGCCTAAGAACCAACTTTTCTCCTCCAACGATTCAAATTCCTAAATATCCCAAAAATAGTAAATCCATTAGTACTATATAAATGAAAACGCAATTGAAATCCATCGAACAAAACAATTCCACAATTTAAACGATTCAATCCTACTACAAATGAAATTCACGGAGAGAATGAAAAACCAGAACAACAAAATCTGTAGCACCTAAAAAGTTGTCATACAATATGTCAAGAAATCTAGTTCGTTAATTTCCCACTGCTATGGGGGTTGCACTTTTATTCCAATTGATAAGGAAAGGAAATTGAAAATCAACCCCTTCGTCTTAGTTGTGGCTGCAAAGTGCAGGCCACCACCAAGTCTCAGTGTTTTAGCAAAACACTTAAATAATTAATTTCTGAAATGTAAAATATTTTCCTATAACTTTAAGATGCCCATATAGTATTATCAAAGTCGAATGCCTGATTAATTTTGGAGTTGATATTTAAAGTTCCCATTTAATTTGTATTGGAAGTATTGTTAGACTATGAGTACGAAGATAACATTGCGGCCAGATATATTGTGTGAATTTTGCTATGGAAAAGTCTTGTCAATAAGCTTAGAGGAATTCTATTTCTTGTAGGATTATGAGTACTGAAAGTAATCCAATATATGGAGGATTGAACTCGGTACTGTGACTCTTAAGTCACTCCAACTTTAATGTGTATTGCTTGTTTGAGTTCCAAAAGGATTCTAATAGGAGAATGTTTGGAATAGTTCTACATAAAACCTTAGCCACTAGTCTGCAAAGGTCTGCTCGATTTAGTTCCAATTATATACCTATTGTTGGGAGAGTGCTTAGATTGATATAAAAACATAAAACTAGACAAATTTTTATTCCCATTTAGTCCCATTCTGATGAATGTGGTTGAAACCATGGCTAAAAACCAAGCTCCAATACATTCTCTTCAAAGATAACTTCTCAATCAATACAAAGATGTAACGACCAGTCCCCAAAAACTACGGTTTTTATAATTTTAAAATGTGAAATTTCGAAAATGCTCTTCAAGGCAAATGCATTGACTTTTGTTGATCGCCTTGTCGAGTCACTTAAGATCTATTTTCTTAGCATATCCTCATAGTACTCATCGCTACGAATGCGTAGGCGCAAACGAAACGTGGTTTGGAGTTATAACGAAGAAGTTATGGACGAGTAAAAATGGGGACAAAATAGTCATTTAAATATTTTCTGGAATTCTCCAGATTTTTGGAGCAAAATCTAGGAAAGCCACGTGTGTGGCCCAGATTAAAGGGAAGAAAAGATGGGCGGTGGCGATGAAATATAAAGGAGAGAAATGAGGGGCAGGATGCCCAATCAGGAATAAGGGAGAGAGGGAAAGGACCAATGAGAAAAGAGAGTAAGGACGGAAAGGAAAGAAGAGAGAGATGGAAGGGATCGGCTGAATCACCCTTGACCTGTTTCGACCCGTGACCCAAACTGTTCCTTGGCGATGGTCTGAAGATTTTTCTACCTTTTTTTCTGGCGATCTAAGGCTCGCCATCACCTGCACATAACTCCACGACCCTTCTTCTTCAAGTTCCACCCTAAAATCGACGGTGTTTGGAATGCCCCATCACCCATTATCTTCTCGCCAATACGATTCTAAACACTCAAGCCACATGAGTGCTATATGGGTGAGTGTTTAAACGAAGGACCATCGCCGTCACCGTCAACAAGCATTAAATGGGGAAGAAAACGGGGATGGATGAGCCCTTGATTTCCATTCTTTATACAGATCCAACCCTTCCATAAGACCCCTATGGAAGCTTTCCGAATAATGGAAAATTACAGAATGAGTTGCAAGAAGAAGGAAAACAATTTTGGAGATTTACGGCAGGCAATGCTATTTTCTAGGATTGAATCATTTCTCAACAAAAGACTCAAAAAATAGTTAGAGTTAAGCAAGGAAGACATATGCGTCACGGCGGAAAATGAGAAGGTTTTGAAGAAAACTATGACTTGGTAAGGCTATTTAAAGGAAGATCACTAGAAGATCTGACCATTGAAAATGAAGGGTTGTGCATCTCGAGATTGACATACACGAAGATTGAAGTTAATTAATAAAACGCATGGAAAAGGCAATCACGTGAAATGAAGGTGTTCGTCATCATGGGAGTTGATATTTTTTCATGATTCTAAAGATTAGGCTATGAAAATTGAAACGACTTGACTACCCAGCTTTAATAATGAGCCAGACCAGGTTGCCTTTCAGATGAATAGTTAAAGGCAACTGTGGGACCATGATTTTCCGGGGCCGTATTAAGATTGATCCGAATACTATTGCCTAAGAAGTCTAGTTATGGACTTACCAGCTCTGGGGAGCTATATCAGATGGAGCAGGGTGCCACCATCACTCTACTTCGAGGTAATAGGCAGAGTCCTAGCTACTCTGCTAGATGGCCATGCTTGTTCACACTCCCTGGGCCTATGGTTTACTTACAGTTGTTTCACTGTTTTGCAAGTTGCTCAAGATTACACATATTTGTGCTCAACCACCGCTCGTGGAGGTGCATAGAATTGGTTCCAACAACCTCTATCAATCTAATTCTACTTTGAATCATGAATAAAGAAAAGTTATTTGTCTTAAATATCTATTCTTTCTTTTACTTGTGATGCAGGAAAGTACCCTACTCATTCCAAACAGGGCATTAACTTTGAAAAACTTTGCACAAATGCAATCTAAAAAAGTCCAAAGTAACATTGTCAAAGGAGTTTTCCTTAGCCTAGTCCATCTTGAACGGTTAATAGCTTGGGAGATTCGAACCGTAACAAGCGCAGTAACGATTAGCGGGCTACAAGCATAAGCACATGGTGCGTTGACCCATAAGTCCAATGCATCATTCAGCGTCTAGAAAGTTTATTCAACCAACAAGGTTGTGGGTTATAACATTCAAACTCGGGCTCTATGCCATTGGAGGGGATAGTCGAAAGGGCGGTCAGGAAAACATCCAAATGTGGCTCTGAACTTCGACCCCAAGTACGACTACTTCCATGCCGAACCAGTAATTAAGTCGAGTATGTTCTGTAACACCGTGTGCTATCAGGTTTGAATGGGGCATCTAGACTAGCAATCCCCAAAAGGGATTTTATTCCAACAGAGCTCCGATACACGGAAGTGCTTTGGGTAAGTTAATCCAAGTAGTCTGATCGGAAGCGCTTAGGTTTGACACATAAGGTCCGACAAAAGGATTAAAAAAAGTGTTTTTCGACCCACATACGAACAATGATGAGACCCACAATTGCCACGCCATCACTTAACGGTCAAATTGACAGTTTGGCTAATGATACATGAAATTATCTATTCTAAAGTTGATGAGGGATTTGACTATAGCTTAGTTACAGTTAAATTTTTGTCCCTTGATTTTGCCTTATTTACTTTTGTGGCTGGGTTGGGGTTTGGGCTCCCCTCTTTTTTCATAGACTTTGTTGGTTTTCGGTAAAAGCCCGACCCTCAGTCAGGCCCTTAGTCATTTAATTACAGTTCTACCCATCAAAGCTTAAAATCCGACGGTGGAGATAGTGTACTTGGAAGGGTAATTTTTTCCTCTACGTTTTGAGTGAATTGTGGGGTAGGTTTGCCTTCGTTGTCATTCGATGAGGGTTTCATGGATAAACGCTTTGAGATAGGAAGGGAGAGAGACATTTTTAGGATAGAATCCTCGTTCTAAGCCAAGAGAATCCTAGAGGATATCTAGTGGGTAGATACTGTATCATCTTCTGAGTTATGATTACTTGTTGCGCATGCTTATCTAGATTGTAGGGACTCCAAGACTTATAGGATTTGATTGTGTCCATACCTAGATCAAATTGTGTGTCTTGTGGAACAAGTATGGTCATCCAGTAGAGTCAATAGGACTTTGCCTGTTGTCCCAGAGTAGAATGATGGTGGCACTTTTCTTCGTCTGATACAGCTCTGCGCGAAGCTGGTAAGTGCATGACCAGACTTCTGAGGTAACAGTATTTGGATCAGCCTTATTCTGGCCTTGTAAAATCATGGTCCCACAAGAGAAAATTATTCCAACGGATCTCCGTTAAGTAAGCTCTACAACACCAAGTGATTACCAGGTTTGAATAGGGCATCCAGACTAGGTAATCCCCAAGTGGAATTTATTCCAATAAAGCTCTGATACTCAGAAATACTTTGGTTAAGTCAACTTAGGTAGTTCGATTAGAAATGCTCAAATCAGATGCATAGAGCTCAACAGAAGGATTAAAAAAATGTTTCTTATCCACATGCTAACGATCACGCTCCCAAAGTGTACACCTAAAAAATAAGCATGTAACAGTGCCACACCCTATTGATAACGCAATGTTATAGTATTAAAGACCAACACTATAACACTATATTACCAATAAAATGTAAGGCTACTTGAGAGGAATACAGTAAAATATTTATTTTTATGCAGTACGGAAGCGAAAATTATTTTGGTAAATCAAAGAATAAAAGGGCAACGGGATTTGAATAACATTTTTACATCAAGGACAAAGTTCACAACTTACAACAAAACCGAAACTTGAAGGTAATCAACATACTAAACCAACTCTTTAGTACGATTAGGAAAATACAAAGCATTGAGTTTGGCTACAAAAGATCCCTTCAAGACAGTAACGAAATAAGAAATATGTACTGACAAAAACATGTGAAAAGAGTCAATAAACGACTGAGAAGTTTGAGAGATTTTAATGGATTTATAAATTCATGGATTTTTATGAAGTTTAACTGATTTGTAGAGATTCCATGTAAAATTTTGATTCAATTCCCTCGAAATCTCATGGGAAGAGGTGAGATTTGTGGATGCTTAAAATACACTACAAAATCTCTCCAATTCCCTCTAATTCCTCAACTTTTCCAAATTCTTTAATTAAAGAGAAAATTAGAATTAGATGCCTCATTTTAGACTTTTGTAGACTAAACATTTATGCTTTTTGAGTTTTTTATTAAGCTTTTGAAACATTTGATTAAGATACTCAGACTTGAACTACATCAGATTAATTGAAATTAATTTACATTTAAATATATGCTATATATTTTAAATAATTTCAACTATATTTAAGTCTAAAAATTTAAACTTTTCAAATCTAAATGTACACCCACGCCAAATGGAAACTTACCAACATTAAATGAAAACCTACCAACGTCAAACGAAAATGTACCAACACCAAATTAAAACATACCCAATTATAAACTATATTAAAATGAATATTCATCTTTTTGGAATGTTTAAAAATATGTTTGATTCATACACAATGCTTTAGATAGTCTTGTTTTTTGGTAAATAAGTCTCTGGAACAACTTTTAGTTGATCAGAGATAAATCCTTATTATTGTAGATAATACTAAATAATAACGATAAATCATATAATTTTGAATTAACAAAAAGGCTACTGTTAGTTGATTAATAACTCTTTCTATAAAAAAAATAATAATTAATTAGTAATTTAAACTTTTACAGTGTTAAAGACTCTTTCCATAAAAAAATATATATATATTTAATTAAAGTAATTCCTCATTATTAGGACAAAAAGTAATAAAACTTATGTTTTAAAAACAAATGTACCAAAAATTCAAATGTACCAAAAACTAAATGTATCAAAAATTCAAATGTACCAAGAAGTCAAATGGACCAAAAATTCAAATGTACTAAGTAACTAAATGTACCGTTACAATCAAACGTACCAATATAACCAAACGTACCTAACAACGAGAATCGTACATTCTATTTAATTTACTCAAATAAATATTTAATAAAAAAAAATCTTAAATCATCATAATAAGAGATACATAAAAATATGAGCAAAAAAGAGAATGCTAACGTGAATAGACTTCTAATGAAATAAAATTAAAGTACCAAAATTGTAGGGAAAATGTTTAATCAAATTTGCAAAAGGAATAAATGCTTAGTCTATGACTTTTAAAAATGAGACGTTTATATCAAAACGTCCCTTCTTTACATTCTAATTCTAATTGAATGCACCTAGAATGTTATAAACTTGTTTAAAATTCTAATTGAATACACCCGGATTTCTAAGGATTTTAATAAACTATCTTAAAATCTTGATTGAATACACATTGAATTTCAGATAATCACTTAAAATCCAGATTGAATATCCATGGATTCATTAAAAGAATTAAAATCTCTCAAAATCTCAATTGAATACATCCCCTAAATGTCATTTGTAATATCTAATCTAATTTACCCCCACTTCCAACATCAAATCCTATGTTCCATCTGTAATCGACTGCCACATTACACGGCGTCAATGCAAGAACAATCTGGTAAATACTAGAAGAAGAGCTTTGTACCAAAAAATTTGTAACTGATTGCACAGCCGTACCCTCATTTGATCCAAGTGAAATGAGATCAACGCATCGCATGCAACACCTTCATTTTGTTTTCCCACACATGGCGAGAGCCATCACCTAATCCTACTAGAATCAAGTAAATAATAAGAACGGAAACAAAACTATAAGGGAAACTAAATTAAAATAGCCCTTGTTCATTCTGCACCAACATGCCTTCTAGTTTCGAACTTGAATATTCGTGAATAGAACTTCTAACAAAACAAGTGATTACTTGTAAATAAATAAAAAATCTAATAAATATATAAAATCCACTATTTCCTTTACGAACCTTATAATAATCATAATCATCACTAAGGTCGTCGTCCTCTGGTTCCTCCTCCTCTTCATTTTCATCTTCATCCTCACCTTCACCTTCTTTCTTTTCTTTTGCATCATTTTGGCCCTACAAAGGAGAAACGTTATCAACAAAAAAAGTTAATGCATACAAAAATTAAACTACCAATGACAAGACAAAATCTTTAAACCACAAATAATAGATTCTTTTCATGGACAAATTTACAGTGATCTTTGACTCAAAGTATTGTAGTTACAGACACTCTAAAGACTTTCTCATACCTGACGCTGCTCGAGCTTTTCAAATAAATCCAACTTCTCCAGCCCTGTCAGAGTGATATTCTTAATCAGTTAGATTCAAAATACCTACAGAACAAAGAAAACCGCAGAAACATATGATATAAGACGGCACAAAAAAGAAAGCATCTAATCTCATAGGACCTGAGTTAGGATTCCATCGAACTCTTCTTCGACCTGGCTGCTGCAACCTTGAACCTGAAATACCATTGCATCAGCATGCATGCAAAAACCAAAAGGGCAGCCATAAAATACGATTATTCAGATTAGAAACCTTCCGTCAGTTCTTGAGGAAATCCCTTGAGCTCCAATATACTAAAAAGAGAACCACGCCTTTGTTGGTATTTTACAGTTTACTAACTCAATACCAAAATATGTGGGTGATAAGTTTACAAACTCTATCACACCTCTTTCACTTTGCACTCTCAAATAAAATTGGACAAAGAAAGAAATAGAGAAAGGAGGGAAGCAACAAGCTTTGGCAAAACACTTGGACTTTGATATATGAAAAAGGTTTACAAACTGTTGGAATAAGAAAGCTTACAAGCTTCTTCACAATTGGAAGTGGGATTCGGATGGGATGATTTACAATGCTTGAGAACTTGGGTATTTATAGCAAACCAAATGATTAAACTAAGATTATTTATTACCACACAAAACACATTAATTGCACCTAATAATTTTTATTCAACCATACCTAACATTGCCTAACTTTCCATGCCTAACTTTGACATTGATTTTCAACAATAGCTAGCAGCAACATCCTGTTTTGATTTGAATTTCCAACACACCTCCTCAAATCAAAACGCCTTCATTCCTAGCATTTCACGCAGTAGCCGGAATGTTTCAATTGGCAATGGCTTTGTGAAGATGTCTGCCACTTGTTCCTTGGTGTGACAGTAGACAAGTTCAATTGTCTTTTGCTTCACATGGTCCCTTAGAAAATGGAACCTGGTATCAATGTGCTTGCTCCTTCCATGTTGAACAGGATTCTTTGCAAGTTTGATTGCAGACACGTTATCTACATGAATCACAGTCGATTCCACTTGTGGATGACACACTGACTTCAACAGATTTCTTAACCAAATTGCCTCACACACGGTTGAGGCTACAACAACATACTCGGCTTCACATGATGACAAAGCAACAATTGATTGCTTCTTTGAAGTCCATGAGAAAGCTGTTGATCCTAGAAAAAACACATAGCCAGTTGTGCTTTTCCTTTCATCTTGGTCACCTCCCCAATCACTATCTGAATAACCAAATAATTTTGCATCTTCACCAAAATTATAAAATAGACCATAGTTTAGAGTACCTCTTATGTACCTCAAAATTCTCTTGGCGGCCAGCCAATGAGACTCCCTTGGTGTTTCCATGTATCGACTCACGAGTCCAACACCATAAACTATATCAGGTCTTGTGATTGTAAGGTACCTTAGGCTTCCAACGAGGCTTTTGTACACTGTTGAGTTTACAAACTCACCCTCTCCTCCTTTGGACAGCTTCAATCCAGTTGCGACTGGGGTATTGACAGTGTTGCACTTGTCCATATTGAACTTCTTCAATATGTCTCTCATGTACCTTTGTTGAGAGATGTAGATACCATCACTTTCTTGCTTCACTTCTATGCCAAGAAAGTATGACATTAATCCATTGTCAGTCATCTCGAATTCACTGAACATGGATTGCTTGAACTCATGGAACATTGCCTCATTGTGTCCTGTAAACAATAAATCATCTACATAGAGACAAATAATTAAGAACTCCCCTTTTTCACCATTCTTCATGTAAACTGAATGCTCGTATGGACATTTCTGAAATCCATTTTGGTGAAGGTAGTTGTCGATCCTTGAGTTCCAAGCTCGTGGTGCTTGCTTGAGGCCGTACAAAGCCTTCTTCAAACAATACACCTTATCTTCTTCTCCTTGTACTTGGAAGCCTTCCGGTTGTTCCACGTACACTTCTTCCTCAAGTACTCCATTAAGGAAGGCTGACTTGACATCTAGTTGATAAATTTTCCATTTATGATGTGCGGCAAGAGAGATTAGCAATCTTACCGTGTCAAGTCTCGCAACTGGAGCATAGACTTCATCATAGTCCACTTCATACTTCTGTTTGTAGCCCTTTGCTACAAGCCTTGATTTGTATCGATCCACACTCCCATCTGCAGTGCGTTTGATCTTGTAAACCCACTTGACACCAATAGCCTTCTGATTTGGTGGGAGCTTTGTCAGCTCCCAAGTGTCATTCTTCTCGATGGCATGGATCTCTTCTTCCATGGCTTTCTTCCAACAATCTTCTTCCACAGCTTCATTGAATGAGAAAGGCTCGTGGTCTGCATACAAGCAGAAAAGGTTGGTTTCTTCTTTTTCTTCTTGTCCATAAATCTCTGTGAGACTCCTTAACCTCACTGGAGTTGAGGAGCTGCTTTCCTCACTGGATGTAGGACCACTCCTTGCAATTCTGTGCACTGGAGTTGTTGTGATTGTTTGAGCAGGCTGTTGCTCAATCGGTGGTACAACTTCTGGTTCTTCAAAATCAGTGGAGACGATCTTCTCTTTACTGACTTCTTTGTTGTTCCACGTCCATGTCTCTTCCTCACTGAAGATGACATCTCTACTAACCACTAGTTTGCCAGTTAGTGGGTTGTAGAGCTTGTATGTCTTGGACTCTTCACTATAGCCCACAAACACACACTTCTCACCTCTATCATCAAGTTTCCTCCTCTTGGCTTCTGGAACTTGAGCATATGCAACACACCTAAAAATTCTTAGGTGTGTAACATTCGGCTTGTATCCACTCCACGCCTCTTGTGGTGTCATCCTCTTGACACTCTTTGTTGGACATCGATTCAACAAATAAATCGAACAAGCTACAGCTTCTGCCCATAACTCTTTTGGAAAATTCTTCTCCTTAAGCATGGACCTTGTCATGTCAAGGATGGTTCGATTCTTTCTTTCGGCTATCCCATTTTGCTGTGGGGTATAGGCAGCAGTAAGTTGATGCCTAATTCCTTGCTCCTTGCAGTATGCTTGGAAAGCATTGGAGGTGTACTCTCCACCTCTATCTGATCTCACAGCCACAAGCTTGTGGTTACTTTCTGCCTCTGTGAGTGCCTTGAACTCCTTGAAAATTTTTAGAGCAGCTGACTTCTCCTTGAGAAAATAGACCCAAGTCTTTCTACTGAAATCATCAATGAAGGTAATAAAATACCTATTACCTCCATAAGACATGGGATCCAATGGACCACATATATCTGTGTGCACCAACTGCAGTGGTGCCTTTGCTCTCCATGTATCACCAACAGGGAACGATAGTCGTGCTTGCTTGCCAAGCACACAACCTTCACATACTTGGCGTGTGGCTTCAATCTGGGGTAGACCACGAACCATTCCTCCACTTGACAGCAACTTTAGGCCATTGAAATTAAGATGGCCAAATCGAAGATGCCATTTCCATGACTCATCTTCCATTACACCGATGTTGCAGCTTCCAATCTTTGTGTTCAAATTCAACGGAAACATCCGGTTCTTTGACATTCGAACACGTGCAATAAGCTTTCTCCTTGCATTCCTGAGAGTGAGAAGCATGTTCTCCATATGTATAATGTACCCTTTCTGGAGCAGTTGACCAATGCTCAGAATGTTGCTCTTCATACCTGGTATGTAGTAGGTATCGGAGATGTATTCTTCTCTTCCATCCTTCTGGATGATCTTGATCTTCCCTTTGCCTTCAACTGGCAACTTTGAGGAGTCACCAAGACTTACAGATCCATAGGCCCCTTTTTTGAGTTCGGCAAAAGACTCCTTCTTTCCACACATGTGATTGCTTGCACCAGAGTCCAAATACCAAACATCTTGTTGGCTACTGGAATCATGGTGTGCTAGTAAGACTGTAAGTTCTTCATCAGTATTTCCACTTGATTCTGCCATGTTGACATGCTCACCATTTTTATGTGAACATTCATTGGCATAATGTCCATATTGCTTACAGTTGTGACACTGGATTTGCGCTTTTCCTCGAGTAGATCTCCACTCCTGAGACTGACCTTGATTTTGTGCATAGCCTCGACCTCTTCCTCGGGCTCGTCCTCGGCTACGGTTGGATGAGCTCCCACGACGTGAGTTCCACTGCCCACGACCTTTATTTGGTTTGTCAATATTCAACTTTGACTCCAAAGCTTGCTCTAGCGTTGTGGGGCTTGCATTCTTCTGAATGCGTTGCTCGTGAACTAGGAGGGATCCTAGTAGCTCTTCTGTGCTCATCACCTCCAAATCCTTGGATTCCTCAATGGCAGTCACCACATGCTCAAACTTAGATGTGAGTGACCGGAGTATCTTCTCCACAACTCATACTTCATCGAGTCTCTCGCCATTTCTCCTCATCTGATTTACTATCACAATGAGCCTTGAGTGATAGTCGGAGATGCTCTCCCCTTCATTCATATGAGCAGTTTCAAAATCTGCTCGAAGTGATTGTAACCTCACTTTCTTGACTCGATCTACTCCTTTGTAGATTGTACTGAGTGTATCCCATACTTGCTTGCTCGTTGTTGCTTCTGCAACCTTCTCGAACGTTGAATCTTCCAAACCCTGGTATAGAAGATACAGCGCCTTTTGGTCCTTCTTTCGTAAGTCCTTGAGAGTGTTCCTTTGATCCGCAGTATATACGGCTTCTTGCTCGGCAGTGGGTACAACATACCCACTACTGACAACTTCCCATAGCTCCTGTGATCCAAACAATGCTTTGAATTGGATGCACCATCTTTCATAATTTTCTTTCTTCAATGTGGGAACTTGGAGTTGCACTAAGTTGGACGCCATAACTGCTGCACCTGCCAGAATGGTATTCTGGCTCTGATACCAATTGTTGGTATTTTACAGTTTACTAACTCAATACCAAAATATGTGGGTGATAAGTTTACAAACTCTATCACACCTCTTTCACTTTGCACTCTCAAATAAAATTGGACAAAGAAAGAAATAGAGAAAGGAGGGAAGCAACAAGCTTTGGCAAAACACTTGGACTTTGATATATGAAAAAGGTTTACAAACTGTTGGAATAAGAAAGCTTACAAGCTTCTTCACAATTGGAAGTGGGATTCGGATGGGATGATTTACAATGCTTGAGAACTTGGGTATTTATAGCAAACCAAATGATTAAACTAAGATTATTTATTACCACACAAAACACATTAATTGCACCTAATAATTTTTATTCAACCATACCTAACATTGCCTAACTTTCCATACCTAACTTTGACATTGATTTTCAACAATAGCTAGCAGCAACATCCTGTTTTGATTTGAATTTCCAACAGCCTTATCGTGGTTTTTGGCTTTGATCTGTCAGAATATCTTTCTACCTCTGCGTTTTGCCTCTCTGCAACCACATGTTCAAGAAGTGTATTATTATCAAACATAATCTTGTATAATTTCAAAGAAGCCAAAAAATAATTAAGAATCGAATCAGAAGCAATATGGTATTCGAATAAAATGCCAGTATGGACCAATATTTTTAATGAACTGACAAGTTTAAGCAAAAACAAAAGTGTAACATGCACATGTTGAATATAATACAACTATATAAAAAATCAGCTTAAAAAAATACTTATATTTTGAACAAGAATTAGTAGCATGCAACAAATATCCTTTTGAGAAAAAAGAAAGTTTGAAATTATTGTGATTTATGAATCTGCTTCGATTAAACATTTGACGTGTCACTTTGCATAATGGCCACAAACAGAAGAAAATGTGTTGTCTTTGGAAGGGGCGTGTGAACTTCTACTTGCATCTAACTATAAAACCTGAGTGAGATCGATTTCAGATACACTATACTTGTGTATTTTCATCTTCAACCATATCCATATCATTTGATTGTTTTTTAAGATTAAGGCTTATCAACATATCTGTGTGAATTTCATCGGAACTGCGAAACAAGCATCTATGCAGCATTGCTAGTCTATTATCGAGTTCAAACATACCAGAACAACAAAAATGCTCTCCAAAACATCAAATCAATAAGGAGAGTCTTTCCCCACCGAGAAAAAGAAAGGGAAAAACACATGCTCCATAGATTGCTTATTCCACTACCATGTGTACTGCTAAATAAAAAATGACAATGAATTATGAAGAATATCATGCTAACCATTCGAAGTGCTCTGCTCAAGATAATAAGGAGAGTCTTTCCAAATTTTTTGAAACTTGCGAGTTTGGTTGATTGAGTTTTCTTCCTCAGTAACAGCGTCTGTTTTTTGATGTGGCAAATCAATGTCCTGCAAAGTAAAGTTTCGACGTTAAATATGAAAAGTAAAGTTTCGACGTTAAATATGAAAAGTAGGAACAGAGTCAGCCCATAAATTGTCTATTTCTAGTTCATGGAAACCTAGCAAACAGCCAAACTTACGCAAAACTGCAGCAACAAAAACTCACAGGAAAAAGCACAAAGGGTTCTTGCTTAGCATACCCAAAACCGCCACCACCCGAAAATCCACCGCGTCCACGCCCTCTATATGCCATTGAACTACACATTTAAACGCAAAGAGGAATTACTCAATAAACACTCATATGCGGCCCTTTACCACAGTAGTCGAGAGGTGTTGAACCATTACATGCGGCGTGAGATCGAACTCTGTCGATGACTCATTTAACAAATATATCGTTTGACAAAAAATTAAAAAAAAAACACTCATATGCAAAATAAAAAGTACATTGCCCCACAAATTTAGCAAAATTCAACAAAATATTACTACCAATTTTAGCAGTAAAATAGTGACGACTGAGAAGTTCGACTCTACCGCGGGAGGGGAGAGAGAGAGAGAGAGAGGGGCAAGACTTCTGTTGGACTCGGGAGAGGCAGCAATGAGAGATTGAAAGTGTGATTTCGGTTGGAGAAATGTTATCCATATCATGTTTTTGTACCATATTTTCATACCACCTTAGGTGGCATTTGATGTGGACAGCCATATCATTTGAATTAATCAGATTTTTAAATTGAGTTTATTATTTAATAAACTAATAATTTAGAAAAACTAGTTAATTAAATGATGATTGTGGTATATGAGAAGTTTTTCTCCTTCATTTCCTTGGATTTTGCAAATTATGCCATATAAGGTGGTATAGAAATATGGTATAAAAGTATAGTATGAATAGCATTACTCTTTGGGTTGATTCACTCAATCTCTTTGATTTTTTTTTGGGGTGGGGGGTCTTCAAACCACAAACCGAGCTGGTATGAACCGATTCGGTTTGGTTTCAACTTTTTAGTCAACACAGTACGGTTCTTCGGTTTTTATGTCAATACCTAGAGACGGAATCCACATGCGTTGGTGAACTCTATTCCTATTAAGACGTGTTTGCCACTTGGGATTGGAATGGAGAGAAACGGAATTGCATTCCTCCCGAACCATTATGCCATTTACTACCAATAGGAGAATCAGATTTTATGTTGGGTCCACCCAATTTCAGCAGTTCAATTTCGGATTTACCCTGCATTGGATTACCTCTATAGAGATGGTAATTGAGTTCCGGGTGTAAGGCTGCATCAGGACACAAAATATTATACCCATAATACCCATTTCTATTCCTAAAACACGTCCTACCTTCATCAATCACTCCCCTCCGTATTTGTTTCTCTCGTAGCACTGACCACCCCACCTTTGTGATCTGAAACGATGCCGCAGCGATAAACGACTAACGCCTGCAATCTGGAACAAGGTTTGCCAGGGGGCTGAAACGATGCCTCAGCAACAAAAGTGATCTGGAACAACAAACGCCCAAATCAGCAAGGAAATTGTGATTTGCAGACCCAAACAATATAGAAGGAAATAACCTTTATCACTTTCACTCTGTGAAAATTGGATTATTTTTCGTGATTCCTCTTGAGATTGGATGGTGGGGTGTGGATATTGTGGTCTGGGGTGGGGTGTGGATACTGTGTACTGGGCAGCCTCCGTTGGACAAGAGTTTGACGGTGAATTTGAGCGTTTTGGTCAAGCGACTATAGAGAAAGATGGGAAAACAAGGAGAGAGAGCAAGAGAGCCAGAAAATGAAGTAAAATTTTGTTTTAGTTGACTTTATGTGATTTCTAATAGGGTTTAGGGTGATTAAGAGTTAGAAGCAAATAAAAAAAAGCTTATTCTATTAATACCTCACATATTATTAATTAAATCTCACATAATTAATACATCCCATATTTATTTTTTTAATAAAAAATTATCTTAATACACCCCATATTTTCTATACACTCCACATTCTTCAAACCTTATAATACGCATTTTCAATTTTTATAAATTAAATTGACTTAGAATTAAAACCCTAATATTCTCTAAAAATAGAAGTCTACAATCCGGTTTGTTGAGCTTGAGTTTCATTGGGTCATCACAGCCAATCTCCTTTTCTCTATCTCTTAAGCCTTTGCTAACAAAAAAGGATTACTGCTAAAAAATGGCAACTGGGAGGAACCTAATAGAGCAAAAGTAAACCCCCTACAATGAATAACAACGGAAAAGGCGTTGCTGGGTTTGCCTCCTGTGAAATTGGGTAGTATGGAAAGCAAAAGCAAGCTTAAATAATTACCGATGTCGTTGAATAATTAAAACAATGGCAAATATGAAATTTTACCTCATGTGTAGCTTCCGAAATATTGATATCATGTTCCATTCGTTAAATATTTTTCTCAGTCAACGTGTTTATAGTTTCAATAGTTAGAATTTTATTCAACAATTAATGTAGTGGAGGGTGAGATGGGTTTTGATAGTTGAAGAAGATAAATAATACGTTAAAAGTATTTTTGAGTGTATTTAGAAATTTCTTATTTTCTTTAAACCTTATAAGGTCGAAATTGTTATTGCATAGTAAGTTACATAAGCCACTTAATATTAAATTTTAATGTGGGATGCATTTAACATTATTTACGGTGCTAATAAAAAAAGCCATAAAAATGATTATCATTTCGATTCATGTGAATTGGTAAACCGTTTATATAAATCAATGTCATTTCTATTCCAAACAATTTTAGTAAACAATTCCAACAAGAATCTGATTCTGATTGCACCTCATTATATTTCCTCTTCAGTTCAATTCCTTCCAATCTAATTACGATTCAGTAAATCCATCCGACCATTCAGAGTATTGACCTGCAACCTCGAGGAAGCAACAGAACAACCTTATCCATACTAAAAAAAAAAAAAAAAACCAGAGACCTAAATTACTAATTGAATCACCCAAATTGCATAACCCCAATTTTATAAAGGCAGAAAATTTGAATCAGCCAAACGGAGAATTTCAACCTAAAATTCAAAATCCCAATTTAAAAAATGCATAAAAGTTGATGAGATTGACTTACCATTACGATTGGAGTGGATGGAGTCTGGCGATGGAGCAGCGTTGCAGCTGACGGAGATCGAATCGGGGGTTGATTGGATGGTGGTCTGAGGAGACTAGAGAGAACGATGGTGGACTGTGTGGAGGATGGGAGTCTGGAGAGAACGTTGGTGGTGTGGTGGAGGAACAATGGAGGACGACGTTGTGGGAGACAGAGAGAGAAGAGATCGAGTAGAGGGGTGAGAGAAAAGGGAATCATCGGGTTGTAGAGTCCGAGTTCAAATCATGTAAACCCAAAACCCTGCATGGCCTCTATGTGACCTATCTCAGGTAAAATCAATGGCCAAGTATCCCTCGTAGCGGATTCAGATTTTAAACTCGGGAATTCTAATAATAAAAGTCAAAAAATTATAGACAAAAATAGCATTAAAAAGTTAAATATAATACATTTCATTCAAAAATCATACGCAAAACAACATTACAAGCTATAAAATCCTAATTCAAGCGTCCACGACAAGTTTTCATGGTCTGAAAATGTTTCATGATAACTTCATTACCAATACATGAAAAAAGGGTAATACACTTTCATACCTTAGGTTTGGGGTCTATTTCAATTCCTTACAACATCTTCAAAATATTTCACTTTCATACCTTAATACTATTTTATTTCAAAATAATACATTCGTTACATTTTCCAACCATTGATCCGTTAAGTGCTGAACTGACTGCCACATATATGTCACGTGGCAAAAAAAATGATTTTTTAGTTTCTTTTTAAAAAACCTGAATTTTCTCAAAAATAAAATAAAAAAAATTTGAAACCCATCCCTAAACCTACACCCCCTACGTCCCTAAACCCGCAAGAAGAAGAAGAAGAAGGAGCAGGAGGAGAAAAAAAAATAGTGCTTGAACCTCCCCCCCCCCCCCCCCCAACAACCTCCCACCCCCGCACAACGCACCTACCTTCCATCTCCCCCCCCTAACGCGAACCCACCCAGACCATGACCTCCATATTTTTGAGATTTTTAGTGTGGGTAAGTTTCGAAAATACTTTGAGATGGGGAGTTTGAGTTTGAGATGATTGTTGGATTGGTTTTGTGGTAGATCCACCTAATCTCGGATGAGATTTTTGGGGGTTGGTGATGGGGGATTTTTGGGAGGGGTGATGGGTTTTTTTTTTTTTTTTTTTTCTTTTCCTCCTCTTCTTCTTCTTCTTCTTTTTCTTCTTCTTCTAGGTTGTAGGTTTTTGGGGGTGGGGGACGAACTGGGTTTGGCCTTTTTTTTCTTCTCTCTTTCTTCTTCTTCTTCGTCTTGTTATTGTTGTTGCAGGTTTAGGGATGTGGGGGTGGTTGCGGGGAGATGGGATGGGATGGGTTTCAATTTTTTTTTTCTTTTTCCTCCCTCTTCTTCTTCTTCTTCTTCTTCTTCTTCTTCTTCTTCTTGCATGTTTAGGGATGTAGGGGTTGCAGGTTTAGGGATGGGTCTCAAATTTTTTTTTTTTTTTTTTAAGAAAATTCAAGTTTTTTAAAAAGAAAATAAATAAAAAAAATTTGCCATGTGGCAGACATTTGGCAGCCACGTGGCATATATATGGCAGCCACATCAGCACTTAATGGATCAATGGATGAAAAATGTAACGGAGGTATTATTTTGAAATAAAATAGTACTAAAGGTATGAAAGTGAAATGTTTTGAAGATGTTGTATGTAATTGAAATAGACCCCAAACCTGAGGTATGAAAGTGTAATTTACCCATGAAAAAACATCTTTCTCAATGCAAACAACTAAGTTGTCACTCAACCATTGACCTCCCATTTTTTTGCGAAGTTGACCCTTAATGATATTCATAGCGGAAAATGTCATCTTCACTGAAACGGTTGCAACCGGTAAAACCAAAGCCAATTGAACAAGAAAATATACATATGCAAATGTTTGATGCAACCCCTTCTCCACAAAACATATACCAATTAACCAATAAACAAAAATTCCATCTAAATTCCAATGATAAAATGAGTATTCAAACATAAAACATATCAACAATTATATCAATAATAGACTAAAAATCTCCATCAATATCGAATATAATTTAATTGATATTAGATTAGAATTCCAAAAAATTTACTTGAATTTGGAACCAAATAGTGGTGGAGTGGAGAATTGAAACAAGTAGAGGTATGATATTGGACTTATATAATTATAATATGGGATTGGGTCACAAGTGAGATTAGAAATTTAGGGTTTTGAAATGGGGGAAAGAGGGAACCAAATAATGGGGAATTGGGGGAAAAGCAGCGGGGAAAAGAGAACACTAGGGAAAGATGTGGGGCTCAGGGGCTGGGCTTTAAAATTAAAACAATTTGGAGTCATCAGTAATGGACAAACGACAGCGTTTTGTCTCCTTTTTTTTTTTTTTTTTAACTTAAAACAATTGGCCAAAACTGTGCCGTTTTGGACCAATTGTTAAAAAGTCCTATTTTCTTTCTTCTCCCCTTTGTCTTCTTCTCCGTAGCTCTACCGCAACCTACACAACAGCACATACCTCGTGTTAGGGTCGCCGAGGGGTCCTGGGACCTCCCAGGTCCCTTTGTAGATCCGCCACTGCCTCAAAGTAGGTTAGTCGCAGCAAGATCACATAGTATTTCGAATGCAGAAGATTTGGACTCAACCACGTGGTTAAAAAAAATTGGTTCAATTCGGCTCGACATATAGTGAACCCTTACCGTTTTCAGTTTTGTATTCAAACTGAAAAAAATTAAATAAAATCGAATTGAACAGTTTTTTTCCGGTTCAAGCCAGGTTCAATTTCAATTCTCAGTTTATTTTGGCCAGGCCTAAATGCTACCCAAACTACTAAGGTTGTGCAAAAATACCAATCAAATAAAAATCATGCCAATTAACGAGCCAAACTTATGTTCAAGTGTGAACGTACATCTTCGTTATCTTTTGTTAAAATTTTGTCAAAACACATGATGTACAATGTATTTGACGTATCCCATGCTTCCTCGAAGACAAGTTGTGGTAAACATAAATACTACTCCAAGTCATATATCATAATGCGTGAAACACACCCTTGAAAAAAGTGTTTACATGCCCAACATATATCAGTGAGAATCTGAGACTCTTTACTTTCGTATCTTCACAATATTAACATAAATTTTTAGTGATAAATTGGCAAAAGTTTTGTTTGAATTGTACGTGTATACCTCTAATAATTATTATAACTATTATATTATTGTCAAACTGCATCTTCAATTCTCCTGCATGAGTTAAATGAGAATCGAGATTATGAGAAGAGAAGAGAGGTGGAAACCTAGAAGAATTCAACGTGGTACTATGCCTAAACCGTATGCTAGCCTCTAAATTCAACTTGACACCTATTAGAGTAAACATGTAATATGATCCGAATTGTACTTGACCCGTTAAATTTAACGGATAATGATCTGACCCGTTACTCGTTAAAAAAAACATATTTTACTTCAATAACTAATCAAATAAAAAACGTCATATTAAATTAGTAAATATCTACATATCACATTGTCACTCAATTAATATCTATATATTGTCATTAAATTAGTATCTACATACCCTAATCCCTATTATCCAAAGAACGATGTAATCATTATCAAAGCGAACAAGATGAGATCATGAGTGTTGGCATAATTTTTTCATATTTTTTGCACTTGTAAATTAATTATTATGAATTTTCAATTCCACCTAAAAACACTGTTGACGAGAGTTTTGAGTCTTAAAAATCTAAACGACGATGTTGCCATCGTCAAAATGTAGATGACACCATCACAAGCATTTGCATATATGTTTCACATTTTTCACACTTAAAAATTAATTATTATGATTTTTTTTTAATTTGATGTTTCCTACAAAATATAAAAATACATTAAAATAAATTTAAACAAACAATATTATTTCCGTTAAGATGAAGGGGGAATGTGCTAAGACTGATCATAGACTGGCAATAATGTTGAGATTGCATGTTATTCCTAACAGTATTGTCACGCTAATATCAACATTTCGTTACATAAATTAGAAGTTAGATGACACACCCCAACCTAAATTGAGGCATGATGGCCGTCACGTGATGGTGACGTAGCCATGTGCGCAGTGTGGAAGTGACAGTGATATGAAGATGTGAGAAATCAAAACCAATTAACTAATGTACATGAGACAAGTAAATAAGTGTGAGAAGTGTTAGAGTGTAGATACACATAGTCAGAGCGTAGGTGCCAAGGTGCAGTCCAACAAGCTAAATACTAATTATACGGGGTATGAAAGAAAACCCTACATTGATGGATGTCTGTCAGAATCGCCGTAGAGTCCTTGTGAGCCACCAACACGCACTTCTATCTAGAACCCGAAGGGGCGCAAAACAGAAAACGTGATTGGGCAAAAACAAAGTTTTTCAAAACCATTTCTCTTTCCAAAAGTAATAACCTCACCGTCAAACCCGTATAATTTTCCAAAAAATAAAAGCACATACGTATATAAAAAGCACGCTCGAGAGTAATGAAAATCAAATATATGCTATGTCAAGTATCCCAGTATGGAAATAAGTAGCCAGGTGAAATAAATCAATGTAAAATGATGTGTCAGCTGGAGTCACCTAACGTGACCTACACGGCTGAACCTATAACTCATCAAATATGCTGACACATGATGCGAGAATTATACGCACACAAATTAAACCCTCTTTTTGTCAAATTGTAGTAAGTATGTAAGTAGGGATCGTTCTTAACCGGGGATTAGGAGGGATTGCAAATCACTTGGAAACTGACTCAAAAACGTAAAATAAAGTTTAAAACACTAAACTAGACTCAAAGAATGCGAAACTAAACGCTTAAAACACTAAAACAAACCAAAAGACTCAAACGTCACCCAAAACACTCAAAACTGCCTTAAAAACACTTTTTGGGCAGTTTTGAGCACTTTGGTGAATTTGGACGAATTTGTGTAATAAATTGAATCAAAACACTTATAAACACAAACTAAGACACTTTCTAACTAAATTGGACACTAAAGCAAAGGGGGATTAAGGTTTTGACGAAATTAAATTAAATGGACAGATTGTAATTTAAAGGCAGAATGTAAATATGAATATGATGAAAATATGGATGAATGCTAGCTAAGGGGTTCATCTCCACACATGTTATACTTGCATATAAAACGATTTCCAATTGCTTTTCAATAAACCATGAATTCTCAACACCCCAGATTAACCGTGAAATGCACTAATTAACCCTCAGATTTTCCTAACGTTATTGAATTGGATGATTGCATACGACAACCCAAAGCATTCCCCACAAGTTCCCTATATGAACTGCATAATAGAGATACAAGCAAGAATCATTAAGTTCTTTGAAAACCATAAGCATTGACGAAGCACTCGTTACTATGAACTACATGAAACTTATGCCAAGAATTTACTTAACGCAATTGAGATCATCAACTTTTACTACTTGTGAATATAAGTTTGTAACGATTAGGTGAAACTCACTTATATTCTAGCGTCATATTCATGCATGAAAATTAAGCGTGCACTCTCAATAAACATACATAAATAAGTGTAATTCACATAGATAAGTAAATTGAATTCACAACTTATGAAACGCAATTAGAAGTAATCAAATCATATTGCAAGCATAAACATGTATTTCGAATCCCCCCCCTAGCCAAGGGGGGGTTTTAGTTCCTCATACGTACAAAACAAAGAGAATTGAAATTAAACATTGAAATCAAAGGAAAAGAAACACCTAAACATTCCAACAACTCAAACTTGAATTGTATGAACGTTTAGGCCCTCTTCTCTTCCTTTTTGTTGCTGCACAAGGTCTAAGGTGAGTTTTGGGGATTATGGATGATGTAGAATGATAGGTTTTGTGTATGAATGGATGGGGAGTGGTGGAATGGCTGAATGGATTGATGGGGAAGGCACGGCACAAAGTGGATTGTGTGAATGGTGTGTGTATGAATGGATGAATTTCTGAATGAATCAATCCCCCTTTGTGGCTGCAATGGATGTTTATTTATAGGTGAAAAAGAAGGAATATGACAGCTAGGAGGTTGGTGGAAAGCTGGAAATGCAAAGGGGAATGCATGTGGCTGCAAGGTGTGAATGATTATGGGTGCATATGGCTGATTTATGAAGGGAATGCATGTGCAAAACAGCTAGGAAAAGTTGTGGAAAGCTGGAAATGGGATGGGAGTGCACGGCATGGGTAGGAATGGGTGAATGTGCATGTGGCTGATTTATTTGAAGATGCATGTGCAATGACAACTAGGTTGAATGATTAAAGGGTGCATGTGGGTTGGAAATGCATGTGGATTAGCTGGAATGAAGGGAGTAATGCACGACAAAGGGTGAATGGGTGATGGGATGCATGGTTTTGGGAGAGAATGGGAGTGCATGTGGCTGCAATGGATTAAAGGATGGGAGTGCATGTGGATTAGGTTGGAAAGGTGTGTGGAATGGCTGGAATGTGTGGTGATGTGCACGGTTTTGGTGTGGAGGAAGAATGATGGCAGATTGTGTGGGTGATATGTGAATGTGACTTTGTGACATAGAATAGGAAATAGGTATTTCCCTTGCACGGCAAGGAAGCGATGTGTGATGTGTGCCACGGCAATGGTTGGAATGTGGTGCAATGATGAATGATTTAAAGAATGGGAAAGCATGTGGCTGCAAGCTAGGGTGAATGATGATGAATGTGAACTCTTTGTTTTTCATTTTCATTTCTTCATCTCTTTATTTATTCCTAGCCTCCTTTGGTCTTCAATTTCGTCCATCTACTTGGCTTTAAGCATATGCAATCCATTTAATGCCCCAAACTACTCCAAAATGCACCAAAATGCACTTTCTTGCTCCTTTAGCCCTTTGGACCTACAAACACACGAAAATAGCTTAAAGGACTAAAATAACTAAAGAAACATAATGTAAATGCACGAGAACAAGCCGTTTAAGTCGCATGAATATGCTCCTATCAAATTCCCCCACACTTAGCTTTTGCTAGTCCTCGAGCAAAACAGAAAAACAAAACAAAACGAAACGAAACAAAACAAACCAAAGACAATCTTAAACCTTCCAACGTTTGCCTCAGGGATTTCCAATGCACATGACATGTTAAAAATCATCATTCCCATAGATTTTAGTCATCTTCACACTTAAGTACATTCTTAATCATAGTCACCACATACTAGTTCACAATTAAGCATTTAAAACCATGTTTTGAATGTAGTAACATGCCTTAGAGAATTTGCTCAATTCCTTACAAGATATGCACTCAATTTTCACTCAGATTTTCTAACTACACACCCTAATCTAGTTACATGTGAGAAGATTGATGTAAACATGAAAACGAACACTCACATATATGTATCTCAAAGGAAGCAATTTCTGGAGTTAATAAGCATGTTTAGGTATGATCTCATGAATGGAATCCTCCTACTTAGATGCGAGAACCAGTGACACCATATGCTCATACCAAGTTCAAACTCCACAAATTGAAACACATAACACTCAAGATTGAAGTCACGGGTTGTAATGGGGCTTGGGGTGTGTGGATAACAAAGAAGGGATATGGAAAACAAAGGTTCTTAAAGAAATAGTGAGCAAAGCACTTGAATCAACTTAGAATTCACTTTTGAATGAAAACTCAACTTTTGAACAAAAAGGGAGAACAAGCTCTTTTCCTTTCTTTCTTTCTTTTCTTTTCTGTTTTTCTTTTTCATATGTTTTTCACAATTTTTTTTTCTTTTCTTTTGAGTCTCAAAACATACATATAAACTTAAGAACAAACTTTCCCTCCCCCACACTCATTTTCTTGCATAATGTAACTCAAAAGGAATTCATTTAAGTCATGCTCACTATCTTTTAAGAACAAGGGTGTGGACTGTCCTAAACTAGGCTAGGTGAGGATAATGTGGATTAACAAAGAATAAAGGCTAAACAAAGCTCAACGGGGTTAAAACTTACAACATATACGAAATATGGGAAGTAAGGCTATTTGGCTATGGTGGCAACTACACAACTTCATCTTGATATATGTTATTCAATTCAATGTCATGCTTTGAATGAAACGGATATAAGTTCTAGCATTTAGTTCTATCATGATACAATTGCATTCTAAGTAGCAACCAAGCAAGGAATAATGAGATCATGCAACAACTTTAGAAAACAAAGAATCACAGATTATAACTCTCCAAAGAAGGTAATGGCTCAAGTCTCACAGGGTTGTAGCGTTTGTTTGAGTTCCTTCCTTCAAGCATGTACAAAAACGAATTTTTCTTTTATGATTGCATGTGAAGTCATACATTATAACCATAACCAAGCATATACCAAGAGTAAATCAAACTTTTCTCTATGTTTATAACTCTTTTTAACAGTCATGCAATTACAAACCAAATCCTTATCATTGTGTTGGAAGGTACCCTAAGACACAAACACACAAAAACGACTCAAAACACTCTTTTTAGGCTTTTCAAAACATGTTTTTCAAATTTTTATGTGATTTTCGGAGTTATAAAAACAAAACATACTAAAACACTCTAAAACAACTTAAAAACACCTTAAAACAGCAAGGAACAACATTTGAAGTTATGGGTAATAAAATCCCACGAATTTGCATCAAATATACTTAGTTACCCCCCCCCCCCACACTTAAATCAAACATTGTCCTCAATGTTTTAAGCATAGATTTACACAAAACATAAGTAAACACACAAACAGCATTTAGACATACTAAACATGGCAGAATGTAACTAACAAAGAGAAGAGTTTAGGGACGCAAATCTGGAATTGGAGTGCTTTCTCGGTCTTCCTTTGTTGAATGCATGGGTTGATCTTGGTGATTCCACAGACTTAATCTTGAACTGGTTTCCTCCCATCGTTGATTTTCCACAGGCTTAATCTTGAACTGGGCTGGAGGATTCTTTTGTTCTCCCCCGAAGGTCTGAGCTTACTCCTTTTATCTGTTTCTTTGTTCAATCTCTCCAATTCGTATTGAATAGGGTTAGAGGATAACTCAGCATATGCAGTTGTTGCTTGTCTCCACATGCTTCAATGTATCATTTTCACTTGCCTTACTTGCTCCCTTTTGCAGAAGTGGTCCCTTCTCTGGAAGTGTATCAACCGTTGAAGATGACTACTCGAAAGCAACGCTAGGTAAGCAACCAGGAAATATATTCCAGGCAGTCGGTTCCAGATCGGAAGACTGACTCCAAGTGCCGGCTGATTGCTTCTTTCACTTTGCCATGCGAGTAAGAACAAGGACAAAGAAAAAGACAGGGAAAGAGCATGATATGAGATACTTTTGCTTTTGACCTTGATGATATGAGATACCTTTGCTTTTGAAGAAGCGGTGAATGAATCAGCACATGTATTTGTTGTGCTTGTCTCCACATGCTTCGATCTACCGTTTCCTCATGGGTCATCTGTACTCCAGGCATCTGGTATCTTCTTTGGGGAAGAAGAAAAAATTGAGTATTTCGAGAGGCTTTGCTGGGAGTGCGCCCTCAGAGGTGAGGAAGAGTTGAGCATTTTCTTCAGGTCTGCCTTGCCATAAAAGATGAAGGTCGACATATATAGGGATTTCCCAATAGCAAGTGGTGGTACTGTTTTTTTACCATTGTCGACAAAAATTTTGATCCAGCAAATCCGGCTTTTTGAAAAAAAGTGCTGACTCTTCGATTTCTAAACGAACGCCTCTTTGATTTCTGAGCTAGCGCCTCTTTGATTTCTGAACAAACGCCTCTTCGATTTCTGAACAAACGCCTCTTCGATTTCTGAACGGCAAGGAGTAGTGCGGATGTGGCTCTGTCAGAGATCTTTTGACAAAGTTGCACGCGTTTTCTGAAAAGCAGAGAAAGCGTCGCCGAACTTCACGCTTGTCGCCAAAAGTGTGTAGTTGCGATGATGACCTCCACGTGTTTTCAACTTTGTCAGAGATCTTTTGACAAAGTTGAACACGTTTTCTGAAAAGCTGAGAGAGCATCGCCGAACTTTACGCAGGAAATTTCGGTTTTTTGAATCGGTGGTCGTGTCGCCTTGGCTTTTTATAGAGGTATCGATCACCTCCAACATGCACACTTTGAAGATTGCCCATTTTTGAAAATCGTCTCCGGCCCTTTGAGATTTTACTCCATCCAACCCTTCTCTTTGAACACCTTTGAAAAATGGCTAACCCATCTAACCTTTGATTAGATTTGAGTCTCAGCAGCGATCCGGTTGCGCCGCGTCAGGCTAAGGTATGGTCCCCGTCTTTCTTATCTTCTAATGGCCCTCTTACAGGTGAAGACTCCATGATGACGGATGCAACAACAGCTACAATAGTAGCTAGGAACCTCCTTACTCCTAAGGATAGTAGGTTACTTTCAGGACGGTCCGATGAGTTAGCCGTTCAAGAGTCCCTCGCTCTCAGTGTTCAGTGTGCAGGCTCTGTGTCCAACATGGGCCAACGCCTACTTGCTCGATCCCGTCAAGTTGAATCATTGATGGCAGAGGTGGAAAGTCTTAAGCAAGAGATCAAGCAGCTTAAGTACGAGAATAGAAGTTTGCACGTGCTTGCCAATAATTATTCGACGGGCATGAAGAGGAAGCTTGATGAGCTGCAAGAATCTGAAGGTCGGATTCAAAGTGATCGTCAAAGGCTTGCGGCTTATCTCCAGAGGCATCTTTTTCCTGGGTCATCCAACGTTCCACCAAGTATTGAGGCCTCGAATGTTCTATCTTCGATGCCTCCCGCTTCTAGAGTTTTGCCAAGTAGTGGAGGTTCACGTAAACAACCTTTGTGAAAGTTACATTCTTTTATTCTTTTTTTTTTTTTTTTTCCGCACTTGTAACTTCTCGGAGATCAATGCTTTATTTTATTCAGTGTATTGGGTTGCCTCCCAAGTAGCGCTTTCTTTATCATCTTGCAGCCGGACGAAACCTTCATTTCTTACTTAGAGCCCATGGCATGGAGGGGTATGTCCTCCACGGTATGCTCCTTGAACACTTTCATAATATGGCTCACTGAATGGGCGGGGATAACGATCCTCCCTGATGGTGGTGTTTTGGTTCCGAACGTCCATGTACATGCTCCCACCACCTTGAAATTGATTGGGTACCTGCACCAAAGAAGGTAACAACCTATTAGTTGAAATGGGGATCGGAATTGGGATTGGAGACTTACTAGGATGTTGTGGCAATGCCCCTAGAGCAGCCACCCTCTTGCCAATTTTAGCACAAGGCACGGCCATATTGGATGTTTTTAGGGTAGTGACATGCTCGTTGTGCTCCAATCCAATTCCTTCCTCGATGGTGATTCTAGATGAATCCTTCTTGATTTGTGCGGATCCTTTCGGCCCTATGTCCTTATGCACATCTATGACAAAACAAGAATGAACATCATTAGTATTCTTAATAGATTCAGAAACTTTAAAATTAATCATATCACCACCAAACTCCATAGTTAAGGCTCCTTTGGCCACGTCAATCTTGGTGTGGGCTGTTTTCATGAAAGGTCGTCCAAGTAAGAGTGGCGATGGTGGAGAGTGGGTTGAATCCTCCATGTCAAGCACATAGAAATCTGCAGGAAAAATCAAGTGGTCCACCTGCACCAGAACATCTTCCAAAACTCCTCTCGGGTATGCATTAGATCGATCAGCTAATTGAATAATGACACCATCATTTTTAAGCTCTCCTAGATTCATAGATGCATAAACAGAGTATGGCATGGCATTAATTGATGCACCTAAATCTAGCATAGCATGTTCGAACCTTTTATTACCAATTACGCAAGGGATGGTGAAACTACCTGGATCTTTGCATTTAGGTGGTATCTTTCTTTGCAATATGGCAAAGACATTCTCACTTACATGCACCACCTCTTTCTCCCGAATCCGTTTCCTTGTTGTACAAATCTTCTTCAGAAACTTAGCGTACTTTGGAATTTGCTTTATTGCATCAAGGAGTGGGATATTGACATGCACCTTCCTAAACGTCTCCAGGATGTCTTTTTCATCCTCCTCTACCTTGCCTTGCATAAACCTGCTAGGAAAGGGCACGTTTGGTGGAATCACATTAAAACAATTGAGTTTGGACCTACCTTACATTTGTTGGACGGCCTAGGAGCTTGAAGTGGTTGCGGCAAAGGTTGCTCCACCCTTGCCGTGGCTTTGCCCTTGCTTTCTTCCTCTTTCAGCAACCTTTCATCCTCTTCTTGGCTTGATTTTGGTGGTTGTGAGGTGGTTCCAACTTCCTTGCCACTTCTCAAGGTAATTGCGTTAGCGGTTTCAAAGCCTCCCTTCGGGTTTGGAATGGTTGAGCTAGGGAGCTTGCCTTGGTCTCGGAATTGCCCTACAAACTCCGCGATCTGCCCAATTTGCTTCTCCAATTGATCCACCCTCTTATCTTGGTTCTGCATTGCTTTGGCTTGATTATCTTGCCCCTGAGACAATTTAGTTAGTAACTTAAGAAGTGTATCATTGTCTAAGGACGTACCTGAAGCATTTGGGGCAGATTGCTGTGGAGCATGTGTGGGTGCGTATGGCTTGGTGAAGAACCCCGGGGGTTGTTGGAATCCACTTTGTTGGGCATATTGTGGTGCATCTCTCCATCTGAAATTGGGGTAGTCACGTCATCCTTGATTGTAAGTATTGGAGAAAGGATCACCCCTTGGTTGGTTTTGATTCCCATAACCCACGGCATTGGCAGATTCCCACCCTCCATTCTCAATCGATTGAGGGCATTGATCAGATTGGTGTCCTTGAATGGAGCATACGCCACAAATTGTAGCTCCTTGCGCTTTGGGGCCTTCAACAAACTGCGACAACATAGACATAAGGTTAGCCATTTGGGATTGTAACTCGGAAATAAAACTTACCTCATTTACATGCTGTGGTCGTGGGGTGTCTCTCTGCCCAACACCTTCATATTGTTGTGCATTGAGTGCTCGATTAGCAATGAGAGTTTTGGCATCCCTAGGTGTCTTGTCCACTAGAGCTCCTCCCGCGGATGCATCCAACATTTGCCGTTCAAGTGGTAAAAGACCTTCGTAGAAATATTGAAGGAGAAGCTCCTCCTTCATTTGATGTTGAGGACATGATGCAACAAGGGCTTTAAAACGCTCGTAGTATGCCGGAAAAGATTCTCCTTGGCTTTGTTGGATTCCGCTAATTTTCTTCCTCAAAAGAATGACTCTTGAAGTAGGGAAGAACTTCTCCAAGAACGCTCTATTCATGCTCTCCCAAGAAGTAACGGTCCCGGGTGCCAATTCATAAAGCCAATCTTTAGCCTTTTCCATAAGAGAAAATGGAAAAGCTTTCATCTTCAAAATATTCCCATCAACATTAATGGGTGTCATGCTTGAGCATACAACTTTAAACTCCTTCAAATGCTTGTTTGGATCTTCCATGGACAACCCATGGTACTTGGGAATATGATGCAGCAAGCTTGACTTCAATTCGAACTTATCGGTCTTACCTTGGGCCGCCCTAGGATATTGAATGCATAATGGCATGGCATTATCTAATCCCGAAGCAGAAAGCTCCTTGATTGTTCGATTCTCCACCGCCATGACTTGTTCTTCTTCCTCCACTTCTTCAAATTCAGAAACGGACTCGGAACTTGCACTTGATTCACTAGGTTCCGGGTTCTTCCTCTTACGTCTCAACTCACGCTCAAAATCGTCGTCAAAGTCTAAAATATGTTCATGAACCGGATTAGAACTCCGAGTCATAAACAAGTACCTAAAACAAGAAACAAAATAACATAAGAATCTGATCTAATAAGAAAACGAAAATAACAATCCAAAGGATTAGCAAAGTTGATAATCCCCGGCAACGGCGTCAAATATATGCTATGTCAAGTATCCCAGTATGGAAATAAGTAGCCAGGTGAAATAAATCAATGTAAAATGATGTGTCAGCCGGAGTCACCTAACGTGACCTACACGGCTGAACCTATAACTCATCAAATATGCTGACACACAAGTACGATTAAGTGCTACGATCACGTGAAGGCTGTGCGAATAATCGCGGGTCACCTACGAGTCGGAAGAACCTAATGTGGTTTGTACAACAGGACTGTGCACCAAACTTGGATCCAATGTGAGCGTGCGGTACGGGAGGTGAAGATCACATGAAGGACTGTGCCTTGGCCACGGGCGGGAGCACTAGCACCGGAGTGCAGGATAATGAGCTCTAAATGCATCTACGTATAACCACAAACAATGCATCCACTATCATTAATATATACTCACCTGAAGCTTACATGGGCGTCTGCAGCATCAAGCAACAATATGCATATCTATACTAATGCATACACTAAAGCATAATGCAATTGACATGGCATTTAAAATCGTAACTCCATTTAAAACAAATTTCTGGGAAAACACAAAGCATATATATGTATATATAGAAAACCAAAGGCCCACTCACTGGTATATAGCTAGATTGTAACCCCCGAGTCTCGCTTGACTGCGCTTGTCCTCCAAAAACATCTCACCTGTATGTGAAATCACTATTTTAACATTAATTTTAAGTACATAACTAAAATCGTGTAATAACTTCTCATACGTTGCTCAATTGAGGTGTTTGAATATACTATCGTGGCCTACTTAACACCATGAACATCCGTTAAATATACCTGACGCCGTTAGTATATTCAATCAAAGTTGATGGAATATTCCTTGTCTTCTCCGGTGGCTATGCTGTAATTCAGCACCGGTCGCCGCTGCGTCACAGGTTTCTGGAAAAATTTAAAACTTGAATTTCTACTTCGTTTCAACACCAAACTTCACAAGTCTTATATGGATTTAAAGCTCTCAACAAGGGGAACAAATCATTACCTCTTAGAGGTCCTAAAACTGACGAGAAACAACCGGAAACTAGCTCGACACAACCGGCCAAACTTGAAACTCGACAAACCTTTTGACGTTCTAACCACTCCAAAATTAGCCTAGGATCCTTACAGAATCGTTTAGGACCCCTTTTGAACCTTAAAATCCAGTGAAATGCCCACAATCATGTCGGAGTAATAGGGTACCTCTCCGGAGCTTATGGTTCTTCACAATTCTGATGTCCTTTCTATGAACAAATGGTATGGTTAGACTCGCAAGCTTGCAAGGAACACGAAGGTCGTCCTTAGAAGTTCGATCTGTGAGGTTTTGGTTTAGTTTGAGTGTGGTGTCTTCAGTTGTACGGACAAAGAAGAAAATTCGAGAAAAATGGTGAAGGTGGGTTACGTACGTGTGTGTGCGTGTGCGCGTGTATGGTCACGGTTTAGCCACTTTAAAATGGCCTCAAGCCCTAATTGGGCTATAGGATTTAGGGCCTAGCTAATTGGTCCAAATAGAATTAAAACCAACCCAATCTCACTTATTCATTCGTAACATTTTCATTACGAATACAATTCTGCTCTAACTCACGTCAACACACTCATGACGTCGAGTTCAATTGATCACCTTAGCAGAAAAATAATTTAAAACTATATACATACATCCACGTCACTACAACTCGAGGATATAATCGTCATTTTCACACATTCGAGGATAAAATATATATTAATTCAGGACGGGTCGTCACATTAGACCCATAGATTATCGCTTGATTGAGAAATTGGGCTCGGCCTGGAGCCTAATGCCCCTCGTTTGGCACACCGTCTAAAACATCGAATATAACTAATAATACAGAGCTTGTTGTTTGGTGCCTTTACCGGATAAATAGTCAACTGCCTAATAATGCGGTCAACCTTTTTTATTACAGTTGACACCTGCTAGTGAATACACTCCAAAAACTCGGTACGAATTAGTCGGGGTTAGAAACGCACGAGGTTCTTTCTTCTTCGCGCATCTACTCTGCTGGCGAATCAATTCATCTTCCTCTTTCTCCGTCCCAAAGATCTTTTTTCTTCTCTCTCTTGCTCCCTCCCTCCTTCTCTCCACGTTTCCTTCCCTAGTCGTCAATAAATATTCAGCGATATCTCTCGTCGACACTTTTACAGTTTCAATCCCCGTGTACCGATGACTTGTAGGAAAAAATAAAATAGAAAAACTCAGATTTATTCTTCTACGATGTTGCTGCAACAAATTTAGGTCCAATTTCACAACTCAAATTCATCAAAAGCTTCATTAATACAAACAATTTCACGGGTTTTGCATCTTTGTATAGTGGGGAGCCTAAACCCCAGCTCGCACCCAAACTCTAAATCACCACCGACAAAAAATAACATTATACTAAACAAATTTCATATGAAAGTTGAGGATTCTGAACAATTTCAACGAAAATGAGCAGTAAATTAGGAAAACAAAGGTAAATCTCAGAGAAATCCATGACGATAATCTTATGGCACTGATGCAGCCACTGGCCCTCCTCTTTTATTTTTTATTTTTTATGTTTTTTTTTTAAATTTTTTTAAATAATCAGTTTTTTAATCCAATACATCGCTAAACATGTGGCTAATTTAATCAGTATTATCCGATGATTATTTATTATATCCGAATGCATTAGCCAGTACAGTCCGAACCGCTAAACAAGGTCAGAAGGGTTTAATGTGGAATGGAAGGGTATTGGGTGGCCTATCCCGAAAAAAAATTATCTCCGAATCTCTTCCACCAAATCCCACAGATCAAGTAATCCGGGTTCTTGAAATTTGATTCAACGATTAAAATTATTATAAATTTTAAAAGGGACCCTTGTTTTTAACCATTGGATGAAATTTTAAGGATTCGAATCACTTGATTCGTGGGCTTTGGTGGAAAATATCCGAAGAAATCTCTTTCCTATCTCGTAGGGGATTTATAAAGAAAAAAACTAATGAAAAAAACTTGAAAACTTTGAGTTTTAACTATAAAGACAAAATAAAGAGTCAAATGAATAATACCAGGATTGATTTTTTTAGTATAAAAATATAATTTTTTATTAAAATAAATAGTATTAGAAATTTTTCGTTAAAATTCTCTTTATAAGGTCGGAGCTGCTCAATCTCTTTCAAGTTTTCAATCAAATCTAATTAAATATTAAAAAATAAAAAGAAATCAAGTCAATCATCTCTTATCAATATCTCTGGATATGTCTGGGTTCAAGACTGCAGGTTTTTATTACAGGAAAACTCGAAGTGATTTCTATCACTTTCCAATCATACCCCATCTGGATATGTCTGGGTTCAAGACTGCAGGTTTTTTAAGGAAAACTAATGAAAATAGTTTGAAAACTTTGAGTTTTAATGATAAGGACAAAATAAAAGGTAAAGTGAATAGTATCATAATTGAATTTTTAGTGTAAAAATGTGATTTTTCGTTAAAGTGAACAGTACCGTGGGTTTTTCGTTAAAACTCCTTTTTTTTTTTTTTTTATATATATATAGTTGGCCTTTTTCCGTACGAAAGTTTATAACATAAATTACGTGCAAATGTTACGCAAACTCCTAAAACCATCTTCAACTGAAGGAGGACTAGATGGTTCATTTTAACCTTATAACTCTTCAAGAATTTAATATTTTAATAAACAGTATCAAGCCATATTTCTTAGCGTCTCCAACCGAGGGGCCAGAGGGCCACAAGCCAAACATAACCCTGTAACAAAAAATCATCTTCAACCGAGGGGACCAAAGGATCATAGGTCAAACATAATTTATTATTTTAATTTAAATACTACAACAACTTAAATTTAAAGTCTATAATCATATAATCATCTTCATCATCATCATCCGTCATTGTAGGATTATAATCAAAGGTAAGGCCATCTTCAACCGAAAGGTTCAGAGGGCCGAAAATAGCCTGAAAACCGTCTCTAACTGAGGGTTAGGCCTGAGGGCTCGTGGAATTTTAGAGGGCCATCTGAAAGGGCTAGAGGGCTGGCAAGAAAAATCATTATTCATGTCGATTATAACTGACATGAATCCTAATCTAAAATTCAAATGCAACGGCTAGCTGACGTCAGCTAGCCGTTGCATTTGAATTATTATTATTTTTTTTTTTTAGGTTTTTTGGGCCTTTTTTTTTAATTCTCAAAAATTCTAATTTTTTTTTCCTATAAATACCTAAATCATTGATTCACCATTCCTTTAAATTTAATTTGTAGTTTTTAAATTTAATTCGTCGTTTTTAAATATAAACTGTAGTTTTTAAATTTAAATAATAAATTATGTTTGGCCCTTTGGCCCTCGGTTGGAGATGGTTTTTTGTGACAGGGCTAAAACAAGCTCTATGACCCTTTGACCCTCGGTTGGAGACAAAGGCAAATATGGCCATGTACTGTTCATTAAAATATTAATATCTTGGAGGGCCAGAGGGCTAAAATAAGCCCTCTGGCCAGCCCTCGGTTGGAGATGGCCTAAATAACTATCGTCGGGCCATAATTTTCCTCTTTTTCCTATCAAAATAGGCCTTACTCATTGGAGTGTAATCCAAAGTGTTCCTTTGCATATTCCTATCATCTATTTCTTCTTGTATTTGTTTGGCCCGTTCTTCATGCCTACGGTTCCTTTCTTCCACGGCAATGGCATTTCGCTCTGCCATTAATTGCAAAGAGGCCGTCATTTCTTGTTGAAAGGCGATATCATCCTTTGCCTTGCCATTTTCCTTCAATTTTCGGACCTTATTTTGTCCCATAGCCCTAGGCATGGAACCTTCACCCGTAGACAGATTTTCTACAAATTTCCCAACAACCATGATGCTGAAAGGGTTTCGAGTGGTCCTTCATATACAATTCCTCCGCTTGGCGTACATAGAAAATATAATTACAAAAATTAAAAGAAATTAATTTATGAAATTAAATGTAATATAATTAAATATTTAAAATAAATTACAAAAACACTTACTTCGTCGTACTAATTGGCGCCACTTTCTTGTCTACTTGCGGCAGTTAACAGTGCTCGATGCCATTTATTCAAACTTGGATGAAAATGTTTCTTCCATCTTGAAGAATAACTCTCGTGGTTTCAAGTATTTGGTGGAGTGGTGCCTTCGTAGAACACATAGTATTTTTTGGACGTACAAGTCCAAACACCTTCACTTGTTTGACAACTCCCTCTCACACTATCTTTCAAGACTCATCTATAAGACCTGCAAAGACCTTCATCTTCTTTTCGAGACCAAGCCCTACATTTCATTGCAGATGTGGCCATTTGAAAATTATTGAAAAAATTGAAGGAAAAATTATTGGAAGAGGTAAGAAAATAGAATGTGAAGAATTGAAATAGTATGGAATGGTGAAAATTATGTGAGAAATGATGTAGGAATGACTTAGTATTTATAGGGAAAAAATGAGAATTTTTAAAATTTGGCGGAAAAAAATATCAAATCCAATGGCTAACTGACGTCAGCTAGCCGTTGGTTTCAAAAATTTGGGCCAGTCGGTTGGCCTGATTCCTCTTTTTGGCTCGGTGGGGCCCATGTGCCCTTTGGTCTAGCTCTCGGTTAGAGACGGTTTTCGTGTCATTTCGAACTATTTTCGGCCCTCTTATCGGTTGGAGATGGCCTAAGGTTATGCAAAAATACCAATTAAATAAAAAATCTTGTCAATTTACGACTCGAACTTATGTTCTAATGTGAATGTACCATCTTCATTATTTTTTGTTAAAATTTTGTCAAAACATATGATCTACAATGCGTGGGACGTATCTTATGCTTCCTCAAAGACAAATTGATTTTTTTTTTTTTGAACAAATAATATTATCTATACTAAAGGATGAAGGAGTGTACTTAGTCTCATAATGGGCTAGCAATAATATGGTTCAAATTCACGTTTGGCGATAATCAAACCTAAGACCTCTCGCTTACAAGTGAAGATGAATGTCACTATACCGTAGTACTAAATGACATGAAAAATTGTATTAAACATATATAATTTCTACTCCAAGTCATATATAGGAGCTGTGAAAACACTAAGGCGGCATATTTGTGTGAATGTGAAACTTTTTGCCTTCACATCTTTACAATATCAAAATATGGAATCTTGGTGATAAATTAGCAAAATTTTTGTTTGATTGTATATGTAAACCTCTAATAAATTATGTGGTGTTTGGAAAATTTCCCCATTCCTTTATAAATTCCATTAAGTCCATTGTAGAAATGATTATAACTGTTATATTATCAAACTGCATCTTCGATTCTCCTTTGCATGAGTTATGTGAGAAGAGAATTGAGAATAAGAGAAGAGAAGAGAGGTGGAAACCTAGTAGAGTTCAACGTGACACTTATGCCTAAACCCTTTGGATTTTCGGAATTTCAGACTAACATTTCATCCCAAAGTCTGCAATGTTTAAATATCACTGGAAATGAGGATTATGTCTAGTCAATGCTTTGCATGATTATGGAAAGTTAGGCAGGCTGCTTAGCATGGATCCAGTCTTAAACCCTGTTGTACAGAGGATAATTAGAAGCTTGAATACAGGTGCTGTGTTCAGTCTACACTAACTCGAAATTTTCTCTTCTTTTTGCAAAAAGCCAACTCAAATTTACTTCAAGGAGAACCTCCCAATTTTTTTGACTTTGTTCCAATCCTTGACACGACTAGTCATTTATTGTTTAAGAAATTGAATGGTTCCATGATGATAATTCTACAATAAAAATGCAAGTGTTATCCCTTACTTAATTGCTCTCCTAGATCCATAATTCTAGTCAGATTACATTCGAAATTTTCACAAATAAAATGAAACTTTTACTAGAGTATTATTTAAGATTTTTAAACTAACGGCATACATAAGGTCATACATACTAACATTGTCTTTCATGTAACCACCAAGGCGAAGTCACCAGTTAATCCCCTTTTTAAAAGACAAAAAAAACATTTTCTTTCATGTGTTGTTAAATATTGAATATAATATGAGAATGATAATACAATTAAAATCTTACCATTGAGATGTAAAATATTATAGATTTGTACTTTAAAAAGTTATCATGAACTTCTTTAAAAAAAAAATTAAACAAAAAACACTGTAATTTCTCTCATGTGTTAACTTTTTTGTAACGCTAATAACAACTTATAAAAGTAATATTTTGACAGAGACAACTGATCACGTTACCAATGTATTCTCCAATAAATATTGGTCCAACATTCGATGACAGAGCCCACATCTATTAAATTGTGTTTTTTTAGATGAAGTACGATATCCATTGATGAAAGATTGAAAACATATAAAGGTAAAAATATGATGCTAAAAATGGACCTCGATAAAAATCTTGCCGTAAATTTCAACTTGGACTAAGGGAAAAGAGCGTCCCACACTAAGCAACTTATGTATCGTTGTTATCCTAAAAAAAAATATCAGAAACTACATCCAGAGGTTTTTCGAAATAAGTTACTTGTTATTAAGTGTCAAACTTAACCTTGCTAGCCGATGAGCAGCCTTGTTCATTTCACGACGAGCATACGATACTTTCCAATGGGAAAAGTAATCTCAGAATCATGCGAACATCCTCAAAAATATGTCCATACGGGCCATCGTTAGTACCTTCTACCTTTTGTAGCTCTGCAATAATCATTAGAGCATCCCTTCCAATTCAAAATTTTCTCCCGCTACGACCTGCATAATTCGGCCAGAAGCGGAGAATCAACCCTATTAAATCTCTTCCCCAAGGCAGCCACGAACTCGCCTTTCTATCTTTTCGCCAAGGCAGCCACGAACTCGCCTTTCTCGTCTCTCACCACCACCTGATGCCTCCCACCACTCCGTTATCGTCCCAAAGCCGTCAAAATTGCATTTCAACCACCCATTCTCAGGTTTCCTCCATTTTTTCGGGGACGGCAGTTGTTTCACTTTCTTTTATCTCATGCCATTTCTTGCATTCTGTCAACCATGCTTGAGCTTGATGCTGAATGTCCACCGGATTCTATTTGTCATACTCTTCCACAATAACGGGTTGCGGTTTTGCCATAAACAATGATAAATTGCAAATATTACAAGTAGAATACTGAAGTTTCCAATCTTTTGGTATAGCTTTTAGCAACTGCCGTATGTGTTGATAAATTGGCTTCACAATAAACATACAAATTCATTACGACACTGATATAGGGAATAATTAATTTCCACAGTCGTAGGAATGTACTCACTTTTGATTAGTTGACTATATATAACAGGAAAAAAAACATTAAGATCTAAAAGAGGAAAATGGAACAATTAATTAAACAAGACTTTGAAAAGAGGTGGGCGAAATAAATCCAGAGTCGCAATTTTCCTACCAATTTTTCCCAAATATGTTCATTTACAATTAACCCGACGAAGGCCATAGGAATTACTTTACCAACTTTGTTTCCCAATCATTGAGAAAGTAGTTGATGCAGTTTTAAATAACGATCGATCGTATGCCCTAAAGTAATAGACTTGGTCATAACAAACAATACAGTCACCTAGTATTATATATTATTTCTCTTTGCTTGCAAGTAAGAGATTTTAGATTTGATTCTTCCCAAAAGCGAATTTGAATTATATAATTACTAGCTAATTATGAGACTAATCCCCTATGCCCCTTAGTATAAATAATATCGTTTGTTAAAAAACACAATATATACGTACACCCTTTAATTTGCCTGATCAGTTTTTCCGTCAACCCCTCCCTTACCCCAGTAGGATACTACAAGTAGTATACACGATGGAGCGACGTGAGATGAATTCATGCATATTAAAGAAAACCATTGAGAACTGTTCAAGAAACTATAGGGACTCATACATGACAAGTTTTTTGGTCGGTTAACCATATTCTGAAGATTTGGGATAACAGGTATATATAATTATTTATGCAAGTGGCCCTCTATCACAGTGATGAAGATGAGTGTTTTCTTTGCATCACGACGTGGGTTCAAATCTCTATCGGCTCACTAATCTAACATCTAATCTAACAAATATATCGTTTAACAAAAAAAAAAAAAAAAGGTATATAATCATTTGTAATAATCTTTTACTACGTAAATAAATTGAGATTTTATTTAAAAGAATATATTACAATTTTTTATCTTGGCTGAATAGCTCTTCATGCATTTATACCATCAATTTCTAGTCTCTTTGTGATATTTTTAAGTTAAACTAGTTGTATTTTACCTTATTTTGTGTTAGTGTGTAACTACATGTACTTTAGGATCAATTTGGAGGCAAAAGAAGTGAAAAAGGCCATTTTTGGGGTTGACCCTTATTCAAACGTGGAAAGAAGTTTAGCGGCCTGTTTTGAAGTCCAAATAAAGAATCCAAGATGAATCTGGCTTGTTAGAAGACTAGGAGTAGAATGGGAAAAGAATTGGAATATTTAACCTAAATTGGAGGAGCCAAATAAGGAAAAATGTTCAAAACTTTGGCTTAATGGTTGGGATCACCTTGCAATCAGCTACTACCCCATTTAGCATATAAATAATAGGGTTTCAGATCACTTTTACACAAGCCCCCTTGGGGGTCTCCCAGAGCTCTCTCTTCTCCTTCTTTAGCCTTTCTTCCAGAAACAAAATTCTATTTCCCTTCACCATACACTGCCGCCTAAGAAACCAAGTAGCCGCGCTGTTCTTGGAGAAGTTCAACATCAGAATTGCTTCAAAGGGGTTTCTTCTATGAACTTTAATTTCACTCATGTTGTTCTTGAAAATTATATATTTTGTAATCATATTGTGTAATTAAGTTCATAGCTGGGGAATTTGATGTAGCCTTGCAAACCTTTTCTATATTATTAAGTTTAAGTATTCAAATTACCAATCTGTGTTCTTGTTTCATTCACTGATTTTATAGTATAATTTGTTTGTTAATCTTAATGTTTGATCACCATTAGGGCTGCTTATGAATTATTTGATCAAGGTTATAGTACACATCATGTTGAATCTTGGTAGACATGTGAATAAATGAAGAAACTACTATGAATACATCCTGCCATGTGATTTCTTTGGTTCTATGAAGTTTTCTTGTTCTTAATGGATTCTTATTTGGTAATCTAAGTTGAACATCACAACTAGGTTACAGATTAGGAGTACTTGATCACAACCACACATCAAATGGATGATCATAAATAAGTAAAACGAACCCTAGTTGCAGATTTGAGAGTTGAATGCGTTTTGACTTAATTTTCATAGAATTGACTTGTAATGGTGAAATCGGTATCCTTAGTTTCGTTCCCATCATTTCTGAATCAATCTATCATTCATCTTTATCTTGTCTTGCATTTTAAGTTACTTTATCTTTCAAAATAAAAATCTAAATTTAGTTTTCATTTTCATTGCTTAGTTAGGGCTCTCATAAAGCCATTAATTTGTAGAGCTCTAATCAATCCATGTGGTTCGACACCCTTACTTGTGCTATTATACTATCCTTATATTTGCACTTAAAAGGAACATGATAATTCTGCTAGTCAAATAGAGAAAAAAAAAATGAGTTGCAAATTTCATCTCTTTATTGGAAGAAATATTTCAATATGCCAGGAATACGATCTGGCACACTAAGTATCCTAATACAAATTGTTGAATACCTAATAAAAAAATTTCCAACCATTTGTATTATAGCACTTGGTGTATCAAAGTGTGTTTTCAGCACACTAAAAAATTTCTCTTTTATTGGAGTGAAACTCATATTACATTTCCAAAAATGTAAATATAATTTTACATCTCTCTGTTGGAAATGCCCTAATCATCCCGACTACTACACTATATATAAGAAATTATTGTTACCCCATCAAATAATTTATAATTACATGCGTTTTTTACTTATAATGGCTCACTTTTATAATGAACACATGGGTGTGCTTTTCCATCTAACCGAAATTGACCTTAACTATCATCTAAGCTCTATTTTTATAGTATAGTAATTTCAACGTACTATTTTTTATTTCGTGCACATTATTTATTAATTGTGACTGCTAATTTTACTTGAATTGTTTATAACGGTTACAACTAGAAAGGTGTCTCTGAGGTTGGAAAGGGTTTGTAAAAAGCATTAGCCCCTTTTATATTTATTATAGAATTATTATGTACACTTCAAAATAGTTATTACGCACTTTTTTTTAGTGAAAGACAAAGATATACCGTTTAGACTTAATTTTGACCACTTTGCACACCACTTAATTAATACATTTAAGTCTCACTTGTATAAATAAAACGCACGTCTCTAAACCTCTATTAGAGAGGTGACCAACAAATGTAATTCCGATTTTATTTATCAAAGAAAATAATCAAGGGATATGTACTTCTATTCTAATAACAATTATGCTTTCTTTTCCATATATTTGACATGATGAGACCTATAAACTACAAGAAACATGTAGGAGCTGAGTTTTTAATGGACTGACTTTGTAGGAACTGGGTTCTAAGGAACCGAGATCTAATTTATAAGTAATGCTGAGTTTTAGTGAACCCATTCTTGTTACTTAAGAGCATCTTCAATGACTCAAAATTCATATTTGAGTTCAAATATAAGGTAAAGCATCGCAAATGCACATGAGATTTGGTTTCGAGGCAAAGTGATATCCAAATTTGAGTTTCAATATGAGATGGGTCGTTAGTGGAGCCATGCTAACAAGAGAAAAATTTATCAAAAAAAATTAGGATTTGAGTGTTGATTTTAACCATCTCCAATGCATACTCAAATTTTGAGTATTGAGTCCACTATTTTCTCTTCCAATGCAAAACCTCAAATCTTAAAACTCAAAATGAGTCTAAGGCCTTCCACAACGGTGCAAGTGAATGTGATTATTACATATAGGAATAAGATATCCTGAGTTGATTTCTATAACACTATTGTTACACTAGTGTGAGTTCAATATATTAGTATCACACTCATGAGTTTGATATATTGGTATATCACTCAAATTTTCCGAACTACTATAGAAGTGTTATTCCTATATGAGTTTAATATATTGGTATCACACTCATTTTTTTTCGGTCTACTATAGAAGACTTTATAATTTAAGTCTTTACATTGGAGAAGAAAACCAAAATACATAAATCCACTACCTTTTTTAGATTGAATATAAGAGTTTAGGTTTAAAATCTGAGTCCTTACATTGAAGATGCTCTAAATTTTACACACAAAATTGAACTCAGTTTCAATGGTTCTATATATTTAGTTTCCATACATAATTTAGTTTTTTTTTTCCCCTTAAGAAATAATATTATCTATACTAAAAGGGTGAGGGAGTGTGTTAAGCTTCACAATAGGCTAACAATAATATGAATCAAATTCTCCTTTGACACTAAACCGTAGTACTAAGAGTATCTCTAGTGGAGTCCCTAAATAGGGACAACCACCATATAAAATGGGTATAAAACAAATATAGGGACAAAATGAATCTCCAATGGATCGGAAAGTAAGTCCCTAGGGTATAAGGACTTAGCGAATACATAATGTATGTTATCACATATAGGAACTGTATAGAAACAACCTTAAGTGGAAAACAAGCCCACAATGTTGATTGTAACTTTTAATTAATTAAAAAATGGTTAACATAAACAAGAAAATGTGCACTTTTAGTGAAAAATGGGACTCACAATCCTGATTGAAGATTTTTCTTTTAATGTCTTTAATTTTAATGCATTTAATTAATTAAAAAAAGGTTAACATAAGTGAAAAAAATATACACTTAATCAAATTATCACGTAAAACTATAAAAACTTCAAATTTAGGGATTTTACTATAAGGATTCTACCATTGGAGTTAATATTCCTTTAAGGACACAAAGATTCCTTTTAAGTCCTTAACTAAGCACTCGAAAGTGATGGTGTGAGTCCCTAAATAGGAACCTCCATTGCAGCTGTTGTGGCTATATAACCTAGTTTTATATGAGAGACTTTTTTGGGTGTAATTATTTTTATATGAATCAGCCGAGGTGCCGTTTAAAGTTGGACAAAAAAATAAACGAAAACCCAAATCATAAAACAGTTGGGTTGGATTTGGTTCATATCCCAGCCCCCCTATGTATAAGACACTCAAAGAATGGTAAAATTCGCTTTGAATTATGAAAGTGAAAGGAAAAAAAAATAAAGGTTGTGAAGTACGAATTTCATAATATATAAAAATAAGACAAAAAAATAGGGATGATAATCAAATTATTAATTTCGATAATTGTGAATAATCATCTAAATGGAACGGATTTGGGGATGAAAATATTATTCGGTTATGGCGAAAAACTGAAAACATTATTCAGTTATGGTTTCGAATATGGTTATAGGAGTTCCCGATTCACATTCCTCCCCGAATCCGATCCGAATAATACTATGTATATTCACCGAACTCATTATTTTGAGAATTACAAATGTTTCATTTTGTGGGAAAATTGAAAAGTTTTGAATTAAAACCAATGAGAATTTAATGCTGCTTATGGGAGAGATCAAAGATCATCCATCATCATTAATGTATTCATTAGGGGTGCAACTCGGACGGGTTGGAAGGTCAACCCAATCCTAACCCAACCTTTACAATTCAGGCTCGGGTTCGAGTTGGGTTTCATTCAAGTTCATTTGGGCTCGGGTTTAATTGGGTTAAGGTTTACTTGGGTTGGGTTTGGGTTGCCCAACTTTTTCAAGTTTAATCTTGTAACAACTTAGTTTCCAAAAATTCCTAAGAAAATTAAGTCTAGTAGCATCAAAGCTAGCTTACTCTAATTTCATAAATCAATCTACTATAAAGCTTTAGGATTTAGAGACTACGAGTATGGACTGACTAATCAAAGCCTCTTATTCCCTAAAAGCTTAAGTAATGATAAAAGGTAATTTATTAAAAAAAATATTAGAAAGGGTGTTGGTTTTTAGACTTGGCACACTTGGGTGTAGTATGAGCATTAATTGATATGAGTTACAATCTGGTTAGATTGGGTTTGGTTAGTCGGATTTGGTTGGGTTGGGATGGACGGGCAAATGTTAAACCCAACTCAACCTAATCAATGAACAGGTTGAAATTGGGTTGGGTTCGGGCATGTTATAAATAAATAAAACCCGCTTGTTCGGGTTTAAGTCATGTTGGATATGGACGGGTTCGGATTGACCTAACCCAAGTTGAACCCTTGGTATTCATTATATTATAATGACGAAATAGTATCTATTATATTGTAATATATCAATGAAACGAATATATTTTTAATATTAACGAAGATGAATATAACCGTTAATCAATGACGAATTCGTTATCCAGTGGATATGGTTATGAATAACATCCAATAGTTAATTTGCAGTTATAAATATGATTAATTTTTATGATTATGAAGATAAATATAATATTTTCGTCCCTAAATTGAACCGTCGCCATTCTAAAACGCAAATTTCACTATAATTTTTAAAAGGGATACTTTGGATACGGTCCCTAATCCTTAGCAATCTTTAATTAAAACCTTAATAGTATTCAAAGTTTGATCAAGGTCCCTTGACTTTGTACATCTCATTATATTACTATTAATATTTATATTTTTATAGTTTTGACATTAATTGTTTGATATTTTATGAGATTTATAATCCTATAAATTTAAAATCCCTCATTATAATACTATTAGAAACGGTTACAATAAAAAAATTCAAACATTTTGATTGAATAAATGGATAAAAACTATGTAAAAATAAGAAATAATAAATGGCAAAAGAATGTATCCATGGTGTTAAAAAAATTGGTACATTAATAAAGAAGAATGGGTACATTATAAATAAATTAGGGTACAGATAAAAGATTAAAAATTATGAGTACAAATGAATTTTTAAAAATATTGGCGCTAAAAGAAATTAATACATGGGTACAAAATAAAACTAAAAAGAAAATACTACAAATTACAAAAAAAATGTTGCAAATTAAAAGTGGGTACAAACTAAAAATATAAATGTATGATACAAAGTTTAGGCATAAAACATAAATATATCATATGTAATTTTTCTATCATTGATTAAGACATAGGTACAAACACAAATAAAACTTTAAAAAATATGGGCACAAAAAGAAACTAATATATGGGTACAAATTAAAAATGAAAAGAAAATTGGTACAAATTAAAAAATATTTGCAAATTAAAAATAGGTATAAACTAAAAATAAAAATATATGATAAAAAATTTAACCATAAATATAAATATACTAATTCTAACCTTTTTAATACTAAAGGAATATATTTAAAAATAAAAATATTTTATTATTTAAATAATTAATGATATTATTAATACTTAAAGATTTTAAAAATTCAAAATAAATAAAATTTTAATTAATAGAGTAACAAAAAGAAAGACATGAATCTAATTTTCCTTATTTAAAATAATAAAATGATAATTACTCTTCTTATTTTCAAACATTTTACCTTCTCGGTGCTTTAGTTTAATGCACAGAAAAAGCAACCCTCTGCAAGCACAAAATCATGAAAGTCCCTCCCTGTCTCTCTTTCTCTCTCTGGCTCTCTCTTCCCTCTGGCTCTGGGCCTCTGGCTCCCTGATATCTCTGTCTCAATGTTACGCCGCCAATGCCAAATGAGATTTGTCTTGTATTATTGCATTGGCCGATAACATTTAATGCATGAGCCATGACTAGTATACGTTAAAGTTCAATTTTCATCATTTCAGGGATCCCATATCCAGATATGTGAAAACAAAACCCTAATCTCTTCTTCAATCCCCACCGTTGAGTTCATCGGTTCACTTCTACTTTATATACACCCCACTCTTCCTCCATTTTCAGCTCACTCAAATCCGAAAAAAATCTCGTTCCTCTTTTCTCAGTTTTTCAATGGGTTCTAAAGCTCTAAATCCTAAGGCTCAGCCTTTTTTCTTGAACGGTTTTCAGACGCCTTATCTTCCTGCTCGGCCTGTATGCGCATATCGATTCGTTCATCAGCCCAGATCCTTTTTTTGCCAACTGAACTTGGTCCAACCCAACCCAACTACACAAAGGGTGCCGAGAAAGAGTCTTAAGAATAAGAGGAATTTTGCTCCACCAAGATCCAGAAACCCTTTGAAGAAGCTTGAAGATGAGAACCATGCGGTGGGTGCTCCTAGGGTTCTCGCCTGGGTGCCCAAGAAAGATCTGCCGGCTGGGAAGAGGTATACAGCGTCGTCTCAGCAGATGAAGAAAGATACTGTGCGCGGCTGTGATGATGGCGGTGGCGGTGGTGTTGTAATTCCGTTTCCTGCAAGTCCTGATCTGGAAAATATCTCTGGTCCTACCACGATCATGATAAAAAACATCCCAAACCAATTTCAGTAAAAACTCTTTATGTTCCTGGTATTTTTGTTGGTCAAATTACTGTTCTAGGTTTTTTTTGTTATTTTTCTTTGGTTATTTTCCGTACATGCAGTAACTTTAGTGTTCGGATTTAACGTTAAGGTTCAGTTCTTTGTACTTTATCATTGCTTGTAAGAAGGAAGTAACTGTTTTGTCTTCCTTTCCTTGAACCCTTTTGTGTTAGAAACAAGACTCAGTTTTTTTCTGAGGGAACATGAAACATAGATATAAGTTTATGTACTGTTTTTTTTTTTTTTTTTTTTTTAATTTTGTAAATCTGGTCATACAGAAAAGTTAATAATATATAAACTCTGCAGGAGGTGTGATTTGCTGACCGTCCTGAGAAATCACTGCCGTGATGAGAACCTACAGGCTTGCACCAAAGGTGTTACCACGAAATCTGAGTTCGACTTTGTTTATCTTCCAATGGATTTTCTGTAAGTTTAAAATGTTCAGTAACTGCCATTTTTTGGAAGTTTTAAATGTTCAGAAACTGTGTTTTAATTAATTAAATTGTAAAAAAATTGCTAATTTGTGTCATTTTATCCCTGTAGGCAATTTTGGAACCACAAGAGGACTGCCAATCTGGGCTATGCCTTTGTTAATTTCACCAGTTTTACTGCTGCAAAGAGATTTTATAAGAAGTTTCACAATGAACAATGGAAGGTCCGCAGCAACAAGAAAACATGTGAAATCACTTGCGCTAAGGTTCAGGTTGACATTCTACTCTTTTACTGGACCGGTTTTTTTATTTATAGTTTCGAATGTTTTATTTGATGGTTTGAAATAGACTGATGTTATTGAGCTTTGATCATTTTTGGTTTTGACGTGTTGTAGGGGCTTGAAGCACTGAAGAAGAACTTTGAGAGCAAAGTGTTTAGGTGCCACACGGAGGAGTATTTGCCTGCGGTGGTGGAACCTCCATGTGACGGTGTTCTGCAGCAGCCCAAAGTCACTCCGGTGGGGACACGTGTAGGGTTGCCCCTTGTAGATTATTGATAGGGTGAGAAGTGAGAGATGTGATGGTAGAGCGTGAGGAGAGAGTAGATGGGATGACCTGTGTTTTCAATCTCCCTAGCTTGAGTACTCTAATTAGCACTTCTGATTTGGTTGCAATATCTAGGGTGAAGTGAAAACATAAGAGTTTATGATCATGACTAGTCTTGTTTAGTAGTTTTTTTCTTGAGCTAAGTTTTAATTAGCAATCATGTGTAATGTTAATCTCGGATTTGCTTAATAATTTTTTCTGAGTTTTCATCATGTAGTTAAATAGTTTCTTAAATTTTCTTAATCTCATGTCTTTTCAGACATATTTTAAGGAATAAGTTATAAAATTAATTGAATTATAAAGGAGAGAAGGCTAGGTTGAAATTTGAGCCTTCTTCCCTCGATGGCATGCATATTTCCCATAGAAAAATTAAGGTCAGAAGACAAGGGAGAGCGCCATACACGGCGCCCCAAACTGGAGTGAAGCAAATTTGGGTAAGCTTGACCTTGAGCTTGTTGCAAGAAATACCAATATGATAAAAAATAAAAACCCTGCAAAAGAAAACTGACATGAACCTGATCGCGTACTCTACTCCGGCGACTAGGAGCTACATGATAAATAAAGAAATATATATATATATATATATATATATATATGCGTAGATGCTGTGTTTTGGGCATTCGGAACAATGGGGTGGAAAGGAAGCAAGTATTTCCTGTTCTTTCCGAATAAGTGTTACAGTGGCATGCATGTATAATTTACACGTGTCTTGTGAATGTTTATCCATTGTCATGCACAATTGTCCTTGTAAATTTGGTCAGCCATGCACTGTACCATATATAGCAGTTGTCATATATGGGCATTTCAACCCATATGGTCTCTAATTCTATTCGCAAGACTCTCATTTCTACTGCAAATGATGTGTTTATACCCGATTTTGCACTCGGCCTATAGGTTTGGAGTTGTTAGATTAACAGAAAGATAAGATGATTTTCAATAACTTTTGTAGATATTATTACGGTTTTGATAATCGTAATATTGTCTGAAGTGTTATTGATAATTATCTTGAAAGTACTTGAAGACCAGGATTGGCTTCTGGATGGAGGTCGAATTAAATTGTATAATAGGACTAAGTTCATAATTCTAACTTGAGTCGAGAAATGCAAGGCTTGATGATGGAGTTTTGTGCGAGAATAATTTCGAATATATATAAAAATATGTCGAGAAATTGGAATATTATTAGTATTTTACCATTTGACATACTTGGGTATCAAATAATTCGTCTCTATAAATACAAGGAGATTTGCAACATAGAGAGACCTTTAACTGAACACCAAAAGTTTTGCATAAAACCTTGCTTTTCGCGAACCCTTCTCACACTCTAAGAAATTACTAACTGGCCTAACTCCACCCATCACCTCTTTAGTTTGGAGTAACAACATTGTGTTAATAACCGGCGACATCTTCATTTTGGATCAACAGCACTGGTGCCGTAGAATCAAGTGATCGAAAAGTATCTTTAGTTTGGATTAACAACACTACTTCAAGTTTGGTTGGTTATCTATCCAAGTCTTTGCCAGCGAGGAGTCTTTGATTCTTTCGCTAAAAGAAGTCATCTCGTTAGCCTTCTAGACGAAGTGAAGTGTTACCAGATTATTTAATGTTAGGCACATTGAAAGTCGAACCTTATTTGAACTTTGCAGTGACTAACAACTTTGTCTTTACGTTCTAAACCCAAGGTCGAGACACGTTCCATCCTTGAACTTGATTGCTTGAGCACAGACGTCAGCAGCGTATTCGACACCATCACCACATCTATTCTACTTACCCTACCGCGCTCGGTCATTGGTCGCGAGTTGGCATGGCCGCAAACACCATAGGGACATAGTCAACTTATTAATTGCTCGGCCTGCTTGCCACATAGGCTTGCTAGTCTTAAGGGTCAACATTTTGGCACGCCTGGTGGTACCTAGTGCTAAAACTACGAAGTTCATATGATATTTCAATATTCCAATCTGGCTCATTCAGCCAATTAGACAAAATCCAAGCGCAACTAGAGAAACACATTGAAAAGTGTAAGGAAAATAAAGAGCATAGGAAGCGAAAAAAAAATCTTGATGCCCATGAAGAGAGGTGAAAATCCTTCGCTCACATTTTGAAAATGAAAGTTCCTGGTGCCTTACAAGAAAGAATAGTGGGTGAACGAAGACATGGCTTGATTTAATACCTGGCTAGATGAAAAGCTTTTTCCTTACATCTGGAATACAAATATATGGATTATCAATCTGGCCAAGGAAAAAGTTAGGCCACCTGTTCATTTGCCTAAAAGGGAAAATATGGTTGGCCTGGAAAAAAATATTCAAGTTTCTGAGCCTAATACAAAAATTGACTTAGAAGATGATTCGTTAGAAGAGTGCTTTAATGACGAACAAGGCCGAAACATGGCCTCAGATTAAAAAACCATGTCAATTAATATTATTATTGGAAATAAAGTCGGTATGGAGCAATCCCATTCAGTTGAATTGGAGTCAAAGCCAATGTTGGCAAAGTGATTATGCTCGAGGGGCATAATAACTCAAAGCATTTGGCGGTGGGGAATCGACAATATTTAGATGAATTAAAAAGATTCGGAGATGGTCTTTTTTCGGCCTGGAGCAAAATCAAACGGAAGATAATGATATAAAAAGATCTTAACTCGGAATAAAGCATTGTTGGCCTCCTCCCCATTATGGTCAATTTTATTTTTGTTTTTTAAATAATTTTTATTTTCTTAGTCATTCAATTGTTTAACCGATGCTTGAGAAAATAAAGGAGCAAAAGGCCGCTGTTTGCAAAAGAAAAAAACACAAAAGAAATGCAATTTTAATGGCCACCCGTTTTAGTTTGTAGGCCTTCATGTGGACTAGTTAGTTCAGCCGAAGGTTCATACCTAGTTTCGGCTGAAAAGGTTTTATATCATTATCTAGTTGAGTTCGACGGTATCTTATATATGGTCTTGTACTTCTTGACCGAGAAACTTAAGGAAGCCAACGGTCTAAGGATTACTTTCCTTAGCCATTGGATGTGTGGACCGAAGCTCAAGGAAACTAGAGGGCAATGCTGTTACTTGATTTTGCACTCGGCCCATAAGTTTGGAGTCGTCAGATTAAAGGAAGGCCAAGATAATTTTCTCACTTTTTTAGATATTATTATGGTACGTTTTGATAATTATAGTATTATCTGAAGCTTTATTGACAATTATCTTGAAAGTGCTTGAACATCAAGATTGGCTTCTAGATGAAGTTTGAATTAAATTGTATAATAGGCAAGGCGTGATGATGGAGTTTCAGCCAAGAATAATCCGCGTATATTCAGAGAATAATCTAAGGTATCGAAATATTATCAGAATTTTACCACTTGGCAGACTTGCGTATCAAGGAATTCGTCTCTATAAATACACGGGGATTTGCTACATAGAGAGAACCTTTAACTCAACACACAAACACCCTACACAAAAACTCACTCTACGCGAGCCCTTCTCATTTTCTAAGAAATCATTGACTCTCCTAACTTCGTCAACATATCTTCAGTTTGAAGTAACTGTACTGCGTTGGTAACCGGCGACATCTTCAGCTTGGATTAATAGCACTAAAGCCATAGAATTAAGCGATTGAGAAGTATATTCAGTTTAGATTAACAACACTATTGCAAGCTTGACTGATTATTTATTCAAGTCTTAATCGGTGAGGACTCTTTGATTCTTTTGCTGAACAAAGTCACTTCATTTAGCTTCCCCGCCAAGTGAGGTGTCCTTGATTGGTTACTCTTAGGTGAACTTTAGAGTTCGGCATTCTGATGACTAAAAAACATTTACCATCAAGAGGCTTATCTCTTTTGAGTATTTATGTCCTTAAATCTTGATACTGATTCGGTGCACCTATATTTTTCATGAATATAGTTGAGACAGCCGAATCTGGTGCAGAAGATCTTGAACTTTGTAGTGACTTGCAGCCTTGTCTTCAGGTTTTAGAACCCAAGGACCTTCCTTGGTCGTGATTGCTCAAATTTAGAAGTTAACAACGCATTCGACACCACCATCACATCAATTTTACTCGTTGACTGAGCTTGGTTGCGAGTTGGTATGCCCGCATTCACTAGAATGACATAATTAGCTTATTAATTTCTCGGCATGTGCGTCACGTTGGCTTGATAGTTTTTAAAATCAACATGATGATAATGATTTAAGAAAAATAATGCAAATGACATTCATGAAATATTCCAATTGTAATATTATTTTCAAAATATACTATAATATTATTTTTCATTGCGTTACTTTTATTTTGGGTGAATGGGTAAAAACCCAAACTACAGATCGAGACCAAGCTCGATCAAATAGTTCAATCACCAGATCTCGAAGTTGAGGAAGTTGGCATGTTTGATTTGGTAGATCTATTGTTAAAAAATGTTTTGGGATCAGGAGGAGATTTTTATTTTATTTTTTTTTTCCCTAACAAACGATATTTGGGTTAAGTTTTACAATGAGCTAGTAATAATACAGTTAAAATTATTCAACTTTGGCGAGAATCGAACTTAAGACCTCTCACTTACAAGTGAAGAGAAACATCACTAAACAGTAATACTAAGTAGCTAGATCAGAAGGAGATTGATTTGAAAACATGTGTGACCTTCTTGGAATTATCCTTGGGGAAGTTGAGCAACGTTATATGCCCTTGGACTTGCACGTAGTTCCGACGTCCCGCGGTGGTTGACGAACGATCAACATTGATGAAATTCAAATGAAATTTCAAATACGCTGGATATATAGAAGAGGGAGGCTATAGAAAGACAGAGAATATATAGATTAACTCTTATTTTCTGGTTTTGCATACATGAAGTAAACTTTGCAAAACAGCCATTGCAGCCTTAGAGATTTTGGAGTGTATCTTTACAGCAGGGCTCATTTATGCGCTAAAAAATAGTAAAAACTGATGCGTAAAGAAATTCTTCGTGTTTTGATTGCTGCGCACTGTGGAAACTCAGATACTAATTGCTTTGTTTCAACTGTAAATGTAGGAGTTGGTCAAAACCCATGCAAAAAAACGAAAGGCCCGTCTTTCTCTCGTACACATGCATTAAATGCTATATGCAGCTCCATCGCTTTCAATCACTCTCTCTGTCTCTCTAAAGTGCCCTTGTGCTTCTGGGTTCAAAGCTGTCACTTACGGACCCTTTCTTTTCTGCAACCAGACTCAAATCTTAGCTAGGTTATAGTTATGAACCTTCCTAGCTAATACATTAGCCTTCCCCTTACAATCTGAATTTCAATACATTGTGGTTTTTTTTAATTTTTTCTTAAACTGGTTCATCGATATTTATATTTAATTGTATATATTTTTGTAGTTGAGGATTTTTGCACTATATGTGACTATCACATGCAGTATTGTGATTGTTTGATGATTTTACATTCATTTATATTTTGTTTAGGTATTATAGGATATATATAATTCACATCATACTACACATGAAAAAACATTCAATTAGATAAATTCATAAGCATCAAATATATATATATATATATATATATATATATCAATAAACAAAGCAGTAAATAGAAAAAGAATAAGCAATAATTTGGCCTATAATATCAAGAGAGGCGTGTTGTTATTGTCTTAAAGTTGTAGACGCCTCCCTACGTGTAGGTTATAACGGCTATCTACAACTTTAAGATACAATCCTTGAATTTCAAAAAGTGTCTGGTTCATAAGCACAATTATGATAGACGGAATGCCAAGTCGTGGAATATAATTTAAATAATAAATTAAATAACCAACAGGTTTCCCCGGACCAATTCCCTCTCCCCCTCCCCCTCTCCCTCCTCCTCAAATTGTGATTATTTGATGATATTACATTTGTAAACCGTTTTATTCATGAACAATTTGCAGTGAAAAGCTGAAGTGTTGATGGAAATATACACTTGGGAACACGCATTCTATTTAAATCAGAAATAATGTATTTTTTTAGCATTTGCCTGATAACAACCACATGTTTGGTGATTTTTTTTGGGAGGTTTAACAAAACACTTCTGGTAATGTTCACTTTTAACTAAAAACCACATTTATACATTTTCCTGCTACTATTCATTATACCTTTAAAAAAGGCTTTTCATTAAAAGGAAATTTTTTTTTAACTTTTCATTATTTATTTATTTTTTTTTTAAAGAGGACTGGCTGGTGATTATTAGATGTAATAGAGATGATTTTCACACACTATTTTTAACTTCTCATATATTCTTTTTTTATTTTAACCGTCAGATTGAATAAATCATACGAGAATAGTATACAAGTTTGTGTACGAGGCTAAAAAAAGTGTGTATTTATCATTTTCTAGGTGGAAGATCCATAGAATGAAACTTTGAAAAGAAACATATTTTTCTTAACCAAAATTTTGAACTAATTAAGCCAAAAATAACATTTCCCCTATCCTTGAAGGTTGACCATAACTATTGAAGTAACCTTAGCCCCGGTTCACACCTGAGTCCTGACCAATCATTTGAGAGATTAATGCAGGTTTAAATGGACTAAATTTACCTTCACCAACTTGATCATCAATGCATGTTAATTTAGAAACCAAACAGCGGATTGAAGAAATACAAATTAATTACGACATTGATATAGGGAATAATTCTGATAATCATAGGAATATACTCACTTTTGATAAGTTGCCTAAATATTAAGATATATAAAAAAAAAAAAAAATTTAGAAAAAAAAAAAAGAAAAAAAAGAAAGGAAAATGGAACATAAACAACTTGACTTTGATAGATCCAGAGTCGCAGTTCTCCTACCACATTTTCCAAATATGTTCCAGTTTATAAGTACCCGACGAAGGCCCATAGTAATTACTTGGCCAACTTTGTTTCCCAATCATTCAGAAAGTAGTTGATGCAGTTTTAAATAAAGATCGATCTTATATATGCCCTAAAGTAATAAATTTGGTCATAAAAAACAACACTTATACACCCTTTGCCTGAGTAGTTCTTCTGTCAACCCTTACCCCAGTACGTAGAGTACTAAGGCCTCGTTTCGCAACTCAGACTGTAATGACTATTTCAGCCGGATAGGATAAATAGTCATCGGATAATACAGACTAAATTAGTCGAACATTTAGTGAATGTTAGACTAATGACCGTATTATTTATACTGTGTTTGGTACTTGTTAATAATATTTTTAAATTGATAATTAAAAAAAAAGAAAAAGAAATTACAAATGTGTTTTAAAAAAAAAAAATTTCACAATCCAAAAAAAAAAAAAAAAAAAAAAAAACGAAAAGCATATAAAAAACCATCAATTCTTTCGTCACCATCATTGTCTTCCTTTTCTTTCATCCACCAACCAATCAAATTTGCAGAAGCAAATTTCCAAATTATTGATCAGAGCTTGCTTACCCAGCAAGCAGAAAGTCCATGTTCATGCTTTACAAGGGAGTCAGTGCAGCCAGAAACGCAGGTGAAATAAAAAAACCCAGTTTTGAGTTTTTACTCCATTGAAACCATAACCCAGATGAAATCTTTTCCAGTTTTGAGTTTAATCACCAAACATCATCAAAATCAAATAACAATTAAACCAAAAACTCAGATAATGTCTCTCCATAATGGGAACGGCGTGACTTGGATTCAATCTGCCACCTTTGGTTTTCCATTCAAAATCTGCTTGATGCTAATCGGAGGTGGGGAGGGAGAAAGGGGGAGAGAAGGAGTACCTTAGTTGAGAAGGAGTTCCTGATGTGTAGAAGCAGATGGCGAGATGGTTGGAGCAGTTATTTTTGCTTTAGCGTGAAGTTCATGAACCCGACTAAATAATACCAAGGTATTGGACGGGATAAGCAAGCGGGCGTAAGGGATATAAAAAATGGTGGGGCCGGACTAATAATCCGGTGCTTATTTAATCCAAAACTCACCAAACACCTGTTTCGTATTATATAGTACAATCCGGTGTCTTATACGGTGTGCCAAACAAGACCTTAAAGTAGTATACACGATGGGGCGATGGAGCGATGGGGCGATGGAGCGATGGAGCGATGGGGCGATGGGAGATGAATTCATGCATATTAACAAACAAATGAGAACTGTTCTTCAAGAGATAATCATAGTCATACATAACAAGTTTAATTGTCGGCCAAGCATAATCTCAAGACTTGGGATAACTTATATAGAATCATCTTACAACATCCTTTTACCACATAAATAAATTGAGATTTTTTGGGATAATAAATTGAGATTTATGTTTATAATATCATAGAATTTGTTCTATTCTAAAATAATTCAACCACACAAAACTAAGAGCAATATCCAATTGGATGAAAAAAGCCTCGAAATGAACATTTTACAATTTTTCTTTGCTGGAAAGCTCTTCAATGACAAATTGTAAATTATCCATCTTCGAGGGAAGATGCAAATAAAAAAGATTATTTGTATCTTCTTTTTACATTTTTAGAAAGTGGGTTCCGGTAGTCAAATAGAGAAAATAAATCTAGCCAATTCCAAGTTGTCATCTCTTCATTGGAGTGACACTCTTATTTACATTTCCAAAGATGTAAATGTAATGTTTACATTTCAAATTTACATCTCTCCATTGGTGATGCCCTAATCACACTAACTACTACACTATACTTAGAAATTATTATTAACACATCAAAATAATTTATCATTACGCGCCTTTTTACTATATATATGTTTACTTACTTTTATAAGGAAAAACACATGGGTGTGCTTTTCCCGTTTTCCGTCAAACCTAAACTGACTTTAACTATCATCTAAGCTTTATTTTTATATTTATTATAGAATTAAGAGGTATTTGTGAATTTTCTCCCGAACTTATACAGAGCTGTTAATTTATATTCTAAATTTTAGTTTCAGCTAATTACTCCTTGAACCTTTTTGATTGCTAATTTCCCCTCTAAATTTTAGTTTTAGTCGGTTAACCTGATAAACATTTATAATTGACCAATTTTCCTTCTGAAATGACACACTCCGACCTGGAATGTCCACTTGTTTTTCGAATAGAGCTCTGTTGACCGACACCAGGAAGGTGATGAAGCCATAAAGTGTAACTAGAACAAAACAGTTCATCTACCACGTCAATTCTATCACGGGCATATATAGCTCGTGGTAAAAACTATTCAATTACCATGGCCAAGTTTAACTCGTGGTAGATAACATTAATCCACCAAGGTCAAATTTTGGCCCGTTGTTAAAAGTGAATAATCTACAACAGACATTTATATCTGTGATGAAATATCATAATTACCACGAGATATGCTCGTAGTGTTTACTTCAAAGTACCACATCGTCTTTTGTGAATTCATCACGCCTTTGGCCCGTGGTGGATGTTTTGATCTTCATAATTGAAAACATTAGGAGGAGGCAGGAGATAAATTTGGAGGGTTGCCAAAATTTTGAAATGGCGCCCAAAATTTCTAACTCCCTATTTTCAAAGAGAGCGTGTTAGCTCTCCCTTCTCATTTTCATTTCTCTCTTGTAGCTTCTCTGCCTTTCCTTTTCAGAAATTTCCAAACACCTCCACCTTTGCATACCCGAGCCCAATTCCACCTTTTTGGAATCAGAAACAAAACCATCTCTAATTGCAAACCTGGTGAGTTCTTCGCGAACTCATCCTCCATTCCGTCAACTGCGCACCCAAGTTTGCGGCTTCTTCTGTAAAGTAAAAATCCCAAAGCTTGTTCCAATATGCTCATGAATGTGTTATGTATATGAAAATCCATACAAGAATTCTCTAAAATTCGATCACGGCGGTGGCTCTTGCGGCTCCTATTTAGATGATAGGTATGGGGGATACAACCAAAGCCGATCCGATTTAGGTTCAGATCCATATGGGAAGCGGTATAATGCTGGTCCTAATGCAGGTATGGCGACGGTGTTTATGCCTACAGAGGTGATAAGGTAGAGTCGTATGGGTCATGATTTTGAGTACCCAAAATGGAATGTAGACATTCTGCATTTGAAGTCTATCCGTTTATTAGCATAGAAGGTTTAGTGTTTAGGAGGGATAGGCAATTTCATTATGATAGGTTCGGTTTAGTTATAATTGTCCAATAGCGGGCAAGTCCTCCCATATTTGTCTGCAAATCATCACTCTGTCGTGACTAGTGAATCATGTAAGATGATTTTTAATGAATTACTCTGGCTTGCTTTCTTCGATTCTACTTCTAAGAAAAACAGGTAATGCAGTGCGCCTCTGTGATATCTACTCTCACCACCATCAAGGTTTAATCATCAAGTTCAGCATCAGAGCTTGGTTTTCAACTTTCAGACTTGCACACCAGGTGTTTGTTTTTTTGTTCTCAAAGAAAATTGATTTGTAACCGTGCATTGGTTTTCAACTTTCATTGCTTTCTTCGATTCTCCATTTTCTATTTGTCCATTATCCCTAGTTTTTCCCCTCGACATCTCTACAAGATGTGATGTAAGTTCATTTTACTTTAGCATCAAGTTCGATAAGGAACTTTTAATTTATGTATTGAGGTAAAAGTAATTTGTATATTTATTTTTCTTCTCATGCAGTCAAATAGTTACACTGCCAACACCTTTTTGGATACAGTGACTGCTGCAACTGTATAGGTTGGAAACTTGGGAATTTTACCCTTCCCCTTGTCCTAAAAGAATCATGGTCCCCTTTATTTATTGACAACATGTGATTATTTAGGGCCTAGGTGATGCTTTTCTTGTTTCTGCTCCTGTTATTTGACATGTTGTCATGTAGCAAGTATAAACATTGATACTTGTTTTGAGATTATGTGATGCTTTGGTTATATATGTGTTCATTTTGAGTAGGGTGGGATGCATATTAGCTTTGCTTTAATGCATAATCTCTAATGAACTCTCTATCATTCATTTTGCGAACTTACTGAAATTTGTTATCAACGTCTGTTTGGCCTTCTTTCTTATTCCATTACTGTTGTTTTTAGGTCCCCGGTATTCTTGCGAGGCAAGCAACAAAGAAGGTTAAGCTCGGGAGTTTGGAAATTCTTACTAGTGCACCCATTTATTTGGCGTTAGTCGCTCTCCATCACGACACAAAGACTAAGGGCAGTAGTGCGCTCTCAAGGTCCTTTGTTTGGAGGTGTTCAAAGACATGTGAAGTCTTCAAGTGACAATGTCCTTGTTTGTTGGAGGTCTCTGGATAGTTTGGTATTTCTTTGTATATCTCATCGTTTTGTTGTTAGCTTTAGTTTAGTGTACAACTATAAAGTTTGAATCTATTTTTTTATTTAATTTTTATATTGTAGTAAGTGTGTAATTTTGTTTATAAATATTATATAATACATTTATTAAACAATATTTTTTTTTCAAATTTTTTTTTATGACGGCATTAGCCGTGACCAATTTGTAATCCACAATGGTTATAGTGTGCGTGGTGTTAGATTTTAATCTACAATGTGCACAATCCGTGGTTGTATTACAATTGACAACGGGCATAGCCCGTGGTAGAATGTGTGACTTTCTACCACATTCAAATTACTAATGGGCACATGTGGAAATGTGAGAAAATTTAAAACTAAAAGTTCCTAAATGTAAAAGTGCACTGGTAAACGGGAATGAACCCATTTCACATGCAATGTCAGAGCATAAATAAAGTACAGTAGAGTAGATTGAGAATTATACAATTGAAGGTAACCTTCTATAACAAGATTTGCCAAGAATCCTCGTTGACACGAAAGCTCTGCTACTAAAACCTAAAGGGGCGAATAACAAGAGTGAGTGGGCCTAAAAATAGAGCTCTGAAGAACCTTTTCAAAATGTAATAACCCCTCACTGTAAAACAAGTATAGTTTTCAAATTATACATACTATGTATAGTATGAAAATACTTACCGTAGCTTGCAATATCTTAAGAATTCAATATGTCACAATATTTCGTAAATAAACATTTAACGTCCGGTAATCACATAATCTCGCACAAACAAACATATCATATCAAGTACTGATTGACATATGTTGACACACGAGTTCATGCATGGATATGGACATGAACATAACTGAGTGTAATAATGATATACGCTCTAGTACTATAATCACATAAAGAGTGGCACTATGCGCATCACATACGAGTCCTAATTGCCTATAGCAATCTAAGACAGGACTGGCACCTACAATGGATCCAAAGTGAGTGTACAGTGTGATGTGAACATACATGTGAAAGATTGGCCCTAGCCCCGGGTGAGTACTAACACCGGTACAGCAACGATGAACAAATAACATAAATATGATCATGCAATAGTAAATCAATAATTCTAATCAACATAACACTATTCATGGCTGCAAATATAATTAAGGCATCCCATAATAGTACGCATACTTTTCCATCCCACATGATTCAAAATAATTTCATAATTCTCAACATTACAACCTTTCTTACCAACGTTAATTTAATTATGGCAATCGCATAGAAAATTCATTTAGATGTATATATAGATACTAAACAAATACATATATAATATATAAAAGAAAAGACTCACTCACAGATACTTGCGAGGTCGCATCCGTTCAAACTAGGAAAGTCGGAGTCTCTGATAGTAATCGCACCTAAGCATAATATTGGGACCCATTAGTAAAAACTCAACTAAAACGATTGAATTTGGAGAAAATGGAGTGCAGATTTGGAATCAAGGCATCAAAATATGCTAAGAAGGGTCCCGGCAAGTTTTATTAAAAGTCAACGATCAACAAAAAAGTCAACGAATCATCCCGACAGTCAAATATGTTAAAACTTCGAAATTAACCTAGGAGAGTATTCGAGAAAATTTTGAAAAATTCAATGCAAGGAATATTCCAGAGAATATTCTAAGTATATTCAAAATCCAATTAGGAGCTGGTCAGGTCATATCCGGGTTTGGGTTTTTTATTTTTTTCCGTCGGATCGACCCGGTCCCTGTTGCGGGTCCAGTCATCGGTTTCTGGAAAATTTGGCGGGAAAACTTTCACGGCTCCGATTAGCTTTAAAACTCAACCATAATATATCAAATTAAAGCCCAAGAAACAAGGAATCGAAATATACCAACAATAGGTCCTACCATGGCCGGAGTTGACCAGAAAATGGCTTGAAAGCCGTCGGGTTCTCATCGGAAAACTGAAGAAAGTTTCTCCCAAATTGATCTGCACCAAAACATCGCCAAAACACACGTATACAAACTCATCATCAAAATGAGATGGGGAAGACAAATCGAGTGGTCCAGACCCTTACCTTGGTCGGATTTGTCATGTCATCACAGGAATCCTTTCAGATTTGATTGGAGCTCAACTCCCAAACTGAGTGTCGAGAGAAAGAAGGAGATGGAATTAACATAAGGAAGAAAGAGAGAGGGATCCCAGGTGGTGGCTCGGTGGAGCTCGCCAGAGACGATGTCGAGAGATGGTGGTCCGGTGTCAGCGTTGTTGTTGTAGAGGTGAGACATGGAAGAGAGGTGAGGGAGAGAGATGCAGGACGAGAGACATAAAGGGACATATATGGGTGGTCTGGTAAAGTAATGGTGGTTTCGTGGTTTGAGGGCTCACTGGAGTGGCGAGGTGGTAAGGTGAAGTCACTGGTTTCTCTGCACTTGCAGATAGATAAATGAGAGGGAACTGAGAGATGAGAGAGTCTTAAAGAGAGTAGGTGAGGTGGTGGAAAATGAGTGATGGCTTAGGAGAAATGGGCGTGGGCCCCGTTGGCATCACAAAAATCTCAACAAAAATTAGTAAAATAATGAGGGACAATTTATCCATAAATAGTGAATTTACTAGATTACCCTTCACCTTTGTAATCACATAAAATCTTCCTCGTAACTCCGAATTCGATTTCGTTTGCACCTACACGTTCGTAACGTCGACTACTACCAGAATACGCTAAGAGAATGTTTGATACATCTCACTATATACTGGTCAACGAAAGTCAATAATCTTGCCTCTAGGGCTTTTTGTCAATTCACACATTTAAAATTTTATAAAATCGTAAAATTAGGGATGGGTTATAGTAATGAATTTGTTGAAATGAGTACTTACTTTTCTTATTTAAATTTGGGTCTTGAATTGAAATAGGTGAATTGAGACGGTCATGTGAATTAAATCACAAGGAAGAATGATGAAATGGCATCACAATCCCAACATGTTGCTGAAAAAAGCAAGACCATGTAGTAGATTCATAGTTGTCCACATTAAGGTAAAATTCAAATAAAAGTGTATGAAGTGAACTAGCGGAAAAGAAGAAGAAGATCAAGAAACAATATGTTGTCCACACTACAGATAAAACCGTGCATGTGATCAAGATAGATGAAAAATTGCAAAAACTAAAGCCCAGAATGAAATTGGCCAATCATAAATGTTCAAGTGGTAGCCAGCTAAAATTAAAGTTGGCCAAATATAAAAATTCTAGACGAGAAATTAAAGTTCAAAAACAAATTAGCGGCTATTTACAATTTCAAAAGAAAATCTACAAATTCTTCTAAAGTTATTATGTGCACTTCAAAATAACTATCACCCGTTCTTAGTAAAAAAAAATAAAAAAATGCGGTTGGACTTAATTCTGACAACTTTGCTCACCACTTTGGTAGTACAATTGAGTCCGACATATATAAGTAAAATCCTCTGTTAGAGGGAAGTGATCAACAAATGAAATCTCAAAATATTATTTGTAACAGAAAATAATCAAGGGATGTAGTTTTCACTCTCCTACGTTTTTAGTATAAATAATATTGTTTGTTAAAAAACAATTAACAATTCTACTTTCTTTTCCATAAATTTGACATGATGTGACCTATAAATTACAAGAAGCATGTAGGAAAGAGTTTTAATTCATGGTTAAAACTGAATTTTAATGGACTGATTTTGTAGGAACTGGGTTTTTAGAACTGAGTTCTAATTTATAAGTAACGCTGAGTTTTAGTGAATCTAGACCATCTCTTAACACAAGGACTTAAATTTTATATAAGTTTAAATATAAGACACATCATCTCTAATTCACACATATTTGGTTTTTGAGGCAAATTGAGACCCCAAATACAGGTTTCTTTATGAGATCATGGAGCTCATGCCAATAATGAAGAGTTTTATTCAACGAAGAAAATAATTTGAGTTTCGATTTAATTTTAAGTTCATTATTTTCTCCTCTAATGCAATGTCTTAAATTTTAAAATTCAAAATGACTCTTAGACATTGGAGAAGAAAGTTGATACATAAATTCACTATTTTTTTTTGGAGGGAAATGTTATTAACACTTTAAAAATCTCATTCTATACTCCTTACAAGTGTATTTTTCTTACCTAATATAGAAAATTTAGAGTGCAGAATGAGATTTTTAAAGTACTAATAACAATTCCCTTTTTAGTGTTGACTTTTTATGTATATTCTTGTAATCTTGGGATTCTTAGTTTAATATGTTTTTATGTAAATTATTTTTTCCCTTAATGATAAGATTGTAACATCTTATAAACCCCTCCTTGAGAGATAAATAAAACATACAATTATTCCAAAGAGCATTCTCTTCTTTTAAAACTCAAATATAAAAATTTAGTTCCAAAATATGAGTCCTTGCATTTACCAAAAAATAAACGAACACCTAAATCATGAAACAGTTGGATGTGATTCGGTTCATATTCATATCCCACCCCCTTATAAAAACCCAAGCACTTTTAGCCAAGATAGGCACCATGCACGCCACCCAAGGATTCCAAACGTTTTACCTTCTAGGTGCTTTGAGATTATTGCAGAGATAAAGCAACCCTCTGCGAGCACTAAATCATGAAACTCTCTCTCTTCACTCTGGCCCTCTGATATTTCTGTCTCCATGTTACGCCGCCAATGCAAAACCGGATTTAAGCCATGATGAGTATAACGCGAATTTCAAGTTTCATCATTTCAGGGATCCGTATCCATACCCCCACCGTTTGTTTGATTCATCTCCACATTTATTTTATGAACTCCCCTTCTTCCTCGGTTTTTCGGCTCACTCAAGTCCACATTTCTCAGTTCTTTTGTCAATGGGTTCCAAACCTCTAAACCCTATGGCTGAGCCATTTTTCTTGAACCGTTATCAGACACCCTATTTTCCTGCTTGGCCTGTTTGCGCTTATTCAATCGTTCACCAACCCAGGTACTTTTTTTGCCAAATGAACCCGGTACAACCTGACCCAACTACAAATAAGAGGCGGAGAAAGAATGTTAAGGGAAAGAGGAGCTTTGCTGCTCCACCGAGGCCCAGAAACCCTTTGAAGAAGCTTGGAGATGAGACCCATGTGGTGGGTGCTCCTAGGGTTGTCGCATGCGTGACCAAGAAAGATCTGCCAACTGGGACAACGTATGCGCCGTCTTATCGGCAGATGAAGAAAGGTTCTGTGCGCGGCTGTGGTGGTGGTGTCATTCCGTTTCCTGCAAGTCCTGATCTGGAAAATAGCTCCGGTCCTACAACGATCATGATAAAAAACATCCCAAACCAATTTCAGTATACTCTCTCTCTCTCTGTTCATGGTTTTGTTTTTACTCTTCTTTGGTTATTTTTCGTACATGCAATAACTGTAGGGTTTGGATTTAACATGAAGGTTCAGTTTTTATTTATTTATTTATTTATAATTTTTTTTTACTTTATCAGAGCTTGTAAGAAGGAATTAAGTAACTCTTTTGTCTACCTTTATTTGAACCCTTTTCTCTCTATTCCCTTTTTGTGTTAGAAACGAGAAATAATTTTTTTTTTTCTGAGGGAACTTGAAACATAGATATAAGTTTATCTACTGTTTTTTTTTTTTTTTCCTTTTTTTTTTTGATAAAATCTGTTCATACAGAAAAATTAATAGTAAAATGTGCAGGAGGTGTGATTTGTTGACCGTCCTGAGAAATCACTGCCGTGATGAGAACCTACGGGCTTGCAGAGAAGGTGTTTCCACGAAATCTGAGTTCGATTTTGTTTATCTTCCAATGGATTTTAAGTAAGTTTAAAATTTTCAGAAACTGTTTAGATTAGATTGTAAAAATTACTAATGGAGGTTATTTTATTGAGTCCAATTTAATGTTCTCTTTGGATCCGTGTAGGCAATTTTGGAATCACAAGAGGACTGCCAATCTGGGCTATGCCTTTGTTAATTTCACCAGTTTTACCGGCGCAAACAGATTTTACAAGAAGTTCCACAATGAACAATGGAAGGTACGCAGCAACAAGAAAACATGTGAAATTACTTCCGCTAAGATTCAGGTTAAAGTTCTACTCTTTTACTGGACGGGTTTTAGGTTTCGAATTTTTTTCATTGATATTTTGAACTTGACCGATTACTTTTTGGTTTTGACATGTTGTAGGGGCTAGAAGCTCTGAAGAAGAACTTTGAGAGTAAAGTGTTTTGGTGCCACACGGAGGAGTATTTGCCTGCGGTGGTGGAACCTCCGGGTGAAGGTGTTATGCAGCAGCCCAAAGTCACTCCGGTGGGGACACGTGTAGGGTTGCCCTTCGTGGATTATAGAGAGGTTAAGTGAGAGATCTGATGGCAGTGTGCGAGGAGAGACTAGCTGGGGTGACCTGTGTTTTCATTCTTTCCCTAGCTGGAGTAGTCTAATCAGCACTTCTGATTTTTACTTTGATCGAAAATCAGCACTTGGTTTGGTTGCAATATGTAGGGTGAAGTGGAAGCATAGGGTTTAAGATCATGACTAATTTTGTCTAGTAGGCTTTAGTTTTGATTAGCATGCATGTGTAATGTTAATCTGGGATTTGCTTATTTATGGTTTTCTGAGTTTTCATGTTTTTTGTGCCATGGTGCCAACTGCTGATGTAGTTAAATAGTTTCTTAAATTTTATTAATCTTATGTCCTTTCAATTTCAAGCATATTTTAAGGATTAACTTGTGAAATTCAATTAAAAAGGAGAGGTGGGTAGGTTGAAATTTGAGCCTTCTTCGCTTCGATGGCATGCATATTTTCCATCAGATAAAAGTTCAGAAGACGAGAGATATCATTCCGTAGTAATGGGAAACAAAGGGAGTGTCAGACATGGCGCCCCAAACTGGAGTAATGCAAATTTGGGTAAGCTTGACCTAGTTTATTGCAAGAATTACTAATTTACTATAAAATATAAAATAAAAAACCTGCGAAAGAACTGACGTGAAGACTTTTACTGACCAACCTGACCGCATACTCTAGTCCGGTGACTAGGAGCTATATGGATTTGTATTCCATCCTGATCCAAAATACGGAGATCCTAACATCTTAATCTTTTATTATACATCTTGCGATTATAAATTATTTGATTTTTTTTAATTTAAAATTAAACATAAATAATACCTGATAAAAGTTGATCGTACGATGTACAATTGGATTCCCATAAAGTGAATTCGGAGATGATCTTCTTCCCAGCTATATTATACATATACACACGCAGTTGCAGAGTTTTTTGGCGAAAGAATAGGATTTTTTTTCTTTTCCTAATATCTCTCATCTTACGTCCTCTCTTATTTAAACAGCTATGATCACGTCATGTTTATATTTTGTTTTGAATTTTGTATATAGAGAAAAAACGAAAAAAGAGCGAGATGAGGGTAGGTCTAGAAATTCCTGACACGACCCGATAATCTGACACGACACGACACGACACGAAATCAACAAGTGTTCAAATCGACACGATAAGGAATCGGGTCGTTATCGGGTAACTCGATAAGCACCTATTAAGATAACGGGTTAATTCGGATATACACGTGGGTAAGATGACACACGATAAGCAAAATATTAATTTTATAATTTTATAACCCTAAAAAAAATCTATAATAATTATATATATATATTAAATTAAATATTAAAAATTGGTGACCATTGGATCAGCTTAAATATACATACCATTCAATTTCTTAAGTTTTATACGTACAAAATAAATAAATTTAAATCTACTTAATAAATATATATATATATATATATATACACACTATTGAACTTGATGGGATACGAATTCTACAAAACTAATTTCAACGATTCAACTGTCAAACTTGTTTGTATATGCTTCGGGATCACATCAGCAAAAAATTGCAAAAAACAAACATTCAGAGATCAAGTAACAGAACAAAACTTTTTGACAGTTATCAATGAAAATTCACGATTTAACGGTTATTTTAATTCCAATTTTGATGATTTTTTACAGCTACACTCATTGACCCTATATGAATACGATGAATGAACTCGATCTTCAATTTAAAATATTTACACTAGTGGATACCACAAAATCTTATGTTATACTTAATGAAAGTATGAATAAACTCTTAAGTGTTAGTGAATCTATTGTTTTGATGAAATAAGCATTCTACGAAACTAGTTTCAATAATCCAACCGTCAAACATATTTGTATATACTTTGAGATCGCATACACCAAAAAATTGTAAAAAATAAACATTCAGATATCGAGTAACAGGGCAGAACTTTTTGACAGTTATAAATGAAAAATCACGATTTAACAGTTATTTTAACTCCGATTTTAATGATTTTTTACAGCTACACTCTTGACCCTATATGAATACAATGAATGAACTCGATTTTCAATTTAAAATATTTACACTAGTGGATACCACAAAATCTTATGTTATACTTAATGAAAGTATGAATAAACTTTTAAGTGTTAGTGAATTTATCGTTTTGATGGGATACACATTCTACGAAACTAATTTCAACAATCCAATCATCAAACATATTTGCATATGCTTCAAGATTGCATTCGCCAAAAATCGCAAAAAAGCAAATATTCAGAGATCAAATAACGGGACAAAACTTTTCGATGGTTATCAACAAAAAATCACGATTTAGCGGTTATTTTAACTCTGATTTTTATGATTTTTTACAATTACACTCCTTGATCCTATATGAATACAATGAATGAATTCAATCTTCAATTTAAAATATTTAAACTAGTGGATACCACCAAATCTTACGTTACACTTAATGAAAGTACGAATAAACTCATAAGTGTTAGTGAATCTATCGTTTTGATGCTATTCGCATTCTACGAAACTAATTTCAACGATCCAATCGTCAAACTTGTTTGTATATGCTTGAAGACTGCATATGCCAAAAATCACAAAAAAAAAAAAAAAAAAACATTCAGAGATCATGTAATGGGACAAAACGTTTTTACGGTTATCAATGAAAAATCACGATTTAACAGTTATTTTTAACTCCGATTTTGATGATTTTTTTACAGCTACACTCCTTGACCTTATACGAATACAATGAATGAACTCGATCTTCAATTTAAAATATTTACACTAGTGGATACCACAAAATCTTATGTTATACTTAATGATAGTATGAATAAACTCTTAAGTGTTAATGAATCTATTGTTTGATGGGATACGCATTCTACGAAACTAGTTTCAACGATCCAACCGTCAAACATGTTTGTATATACTTCGAGATCACATACGCTAAAAATCGCAAAAAACAAATATTCAGATATCAAGTAACCAAACAAAACTTTTTGACGGTTATCAACAAAAAATCACGATTTAACGGTTATTTTAACTCCGATTTTGATGATTTTTTATAGCTACACTCCTTGACCCTATATGAATACAATGAATGAACTCGAGCTTCAATTTAAAATATTTACACTAGTGGATACCCCAAAATCTTATGTTATACTTGATGAAAGTATGAATAAACTCTTAAGTGTTAGTGAATCTATCGTTTTGATGGGATACACATTCTACAAAACTAATTTTAATGATCCAACCGTCAAACTTGTTTGTATACACCTCAAGATCGCATATGCTAAAAATCGCAAAAAACAAGCATTCAAAGATCAAGTAACGGGATAAAACTTTTCGACGGTTATCAACCAAAAATCACGATTTAACGGTTATTTTAACTCCGATTTTGATGATTTTTTTATAGCTACACTCTTTGACCCTATATGAATACAACGAATGAACTCGATCTTCAATTTAAAATATTTACACTAGTGGATACCACAAAATTTATGTTATACTTAATGAAAGTATGAATAAACTATTAAGTGTCAGTGAATTTATCGTGTTGATGTGATACGCATTCTACGAAACTAATTTTAACGATCCAATCGTCAAACTTATTTGTATATGCTTTGAGATCGCGTACACCAAAAATCGCAAAAAAGAAACATTCAAAGATCAAGTAACGGGACATAACTTTTCGATGATTATAAAAAAAAAATCACGATTTAATGGTTATTTTAACTCCAATTTTGATGATTTTTTTACAGCTACACTACTTGACCCTATATGAATACAATGAATGAATTCGATCTTCAATTTAAAATATTTGCACTAGTGGATACCACAAAATCTTATGTCATGATGATTGATGAAAATTGAGGATTTTGTAAAAGGAATAACATGGATGCTTTGAGTTCCATTGGCAAGGTTTGAACTTTTGAGAAAGGCTTCACAACGTTGAAAACAAAAACTCTTTCATTTTGCATATCCTTGCACATTTAATATTTTGTAAGATATTAGTAGTGTATGGATGTTTGTTTATTAGGCTCTTATTTTCGAGTGTAGATGTAGTACTTAAACAAAAAATGTGTTTTAATGTTTTGAAGTAATATTTATGTGGCAATGTGTGGTATTTGCAAATTTAAGAAAAAAAATATTTTTCTTAACGGGTCGGGTCACTTTACCTGTTGTGAAAAGTGACCCAACCTGTTAAGTACTTGTTAAGATAATGGGTGTAACACGACACGACCCATTAAGATAACATGTGTTACAAAAAAATGACACGAACACAACAGACACGACCCGTTTGCTAGGCCTAGATGAGGGGATAGGAAATGATGGTAATACGAGGGGAGAGAATCCTACAAGAATAATGGAGAGGAAGGAAACAAAGTATGTAACCGTGATGGGCACATTTGTCCTTATACATTAGGTCTACCCTGTATTGCGCCATACCAGTTTTCACATGAGGCATTTCAACCCACGTTGTCCCTTACTCCATGGGCAAGACTTTCTCATACCTATTGCAAAAACTAATTAACTAGCTAGAGATCGAGACCAAACTCTCGATCAAATAGGTCAATGAACAATCTCTAAGTTAAGAATGTTGAGCTGTTTGATTTGTTGGAAGAATGTTTTAGAATCAGGAGGAGATTAATTTGAACACATATGTGACCTTCTCGAAATTATCCCTTGTTGAAGTTGAGCAATGTTATATTCCCTTCGACTTACAGGTACTTCTATATCCCCCGTTGGGTTAAATTTGTGTTTTATTGTCATGTTCTTCATATATTTTGTTTACAAAGGTTATCCTTATGCACAAAGATAATCAATTTGGTTTTTCTTCTCCATCATCAAGTTATGGAATGAGAATAAGGAACCAAAAAGAAAATATTAGCAACAACTAGTTTTATTGTGGACAATATTATTAACTAGGAAGAATGAAACAATCGCTTGAATAATTTCAGAGAGAGAAGCTAGAGAGAGAATACTGTTTTATTGACTTTCTTTAGAGAGAAGAAAAGATAATGGAAAATGCCTTACAAGATTTGCTTTTGTAGAAAAACTAACTATTTCAAAATTATAATACTACCCTTCCATAGTCCAATCCTTTCTAACAAACTCAAAACTACATAACCAACTATTATGATTATTAATCCCCCCTCAAACTAAGTGTGGAGTTGTCTAGCTTAGTTTGTTGCACAACTGGTGATAAACCTAAACTAAGATGTCTACAATGCTTGAAGAAAACTAGACTGTGTAACCCCTTGGTGAAAACATCAGCAACCTGATCATCTGTTGGAATATAATGGACATTGATATCACCTGTTTGTACTTTTTCTCGAACAAAATGGTAATTTGTGTCAAGATGTTTGATCTTGGAATGAAACACAGGATTAGAACTTAATGCAAGTGCAGACAGGTTATCACAATGAAGAGAAGGAGGTCTAGATAAAAACTGATGAATATCTTTAAACACATAACAAATCTAAAACACATCAACTACACACTGTGCCAAGGCTTTGTACTCAGCTTCAGTTGAGCTTCTGGAGACTATAAAATGCTTTTTCGATTGCCATGAAACCGGATTGGATCTAAGATAGACCACAAAACCAGAAATGGATCTTCTAGTGTTAATGTTAGCTGCCCAATCCGAGTCTAAATATGCAGTGATCTGAAAATTAGAACCCTTTGTATAGTGTAGACCATAGTTGACAGTCCCTTGAACATATTTGAGTATTCGTTTCACCAAATGTAAGTGTGCATTAGTTAGTTGTGTCATAAATTGACAAACAATATTCACTAAATAGGCAAGATTTGGTCTTGTGAGGGTTAAATACTGAAGGGCACCGACAATACTACGATATTGACTTGGATCAGATAACAAAGCCCCTTCACCAGCAAGAATCTAAGTGTGTAGCAACAATTCTTTAGCATACTTGGATTGGTTTATGAACAAAGAACCATCATCATTATATTGGATATGTAATCCCAAGAAATAACTAAGTCTGCCCATATCCTTGAGATCAAACACCTCTGCCAAGTTGTTGATTATTTTTTTCACATTAGTTGGATTTGAACCAGTAATTATCATATCATCTATATATAGCAGCAACAAAACAATGTCTCCATTATCAGACTTGACAAACAAACTTGTATTTGAATGTGATGTTTTAAAACCAAATGCTGAAAGATAGCTAGTAAACTTGGAATTCCAAGCTCTAGGAGCCTGTTTTAAATCATACAGAGATTTTACTAATATGCAAACATGATTTAGATTTTGAGTATCCACAAACCCTTGGGGTTGCTTCGTATGTACTTCCTTTTCTAAATCACCATGTAAGGGTGCATTTTTGACATCTAACTGTCTCAAAGACCAACCAAATTGAGCAGCAAGTGCAAGTATAATTATGACTGTAGTATGCCTAACAACATGACTAAAAGTTGCAAAGTAGTCAAGGCCATGTTCTTGAGTAAATCCCTGTGTAACCAATCTGGCTTTGAATCTTGAAATAGACCCATATGGATGCGTCTTTATCTTGTAGACCCACTTACTTCCAATAACAGCTTTATTTGATGGAGGTGGGACTAAGATCCAAGTACCCTAAACTTTGAGAGCATCAAATTCCTCCTGCATTGCATTCTACCATTCTTTCTTACCAGCAGTATCCTTGAAGGTTTTTGGTTCTTCATGATCAGATATATTAGCTAGGTATGAAAAACCAGTTTGATATTGATCCAGACATTGACTATCAGAATTGAAATTCATTAGTTGTCAAGAAGACAACTCAGGTAGTAATGCAAGATAACTAGCATAATTCTTCCTTGTGATTGCACTTGTTTACAATCGAGTTTGCATCCCATGTGACCTTATAGGACTAGTATCTAATGCAATAGATGAAGAAGACGTAGTAAAAGGTAGAACTACCTGTAATTGTGCAGGATCTATGACCTTATAGGACTAACCTACTCTTCCACCTCCCCACCCCCCCCCCCCCCAAATTATGTTTGCAAGCTTTTGATGTGCATCCCAAACTGAGTAAGTACAAAATTGTAAAATCATACAAAAATTGTAAACACTTCTGATTTATTACTCATTGGAAAAATCCACACATATTTGGTATATTCATCAATTAGAGTTACATAGTACCAATATCCTTCTAAGGACTTCACAGGAGAAGGACCCCAAATATCTGAATGCACTTTTTCAAATGGATAGGTACAAGTATTTGATCTAATTGGAAATAGGGTTCTAGACATTTTTCCTTGAATACAAGGAACACAAATACTATGCTTATTACCTATACTAGCTATAATATTTGACTTCTGTAGCATGGAATTCATGATTTCATGAGTAGGATAACCCAACCTCTGAAGCCAAGTGTTAGACTTGATAGCTTTACCCATATATGCAACTGGATTACTTGTAATAGACTGCACTCCTCTTTTACTTTGCACAACTGGAATCTGGAATAATTCTTCATGCTTACTCTTTCCTTGATACATTATTTCCCTTGTCCTCTTGTCCTGCACAAAGAATTCAGATTCATCACATATAAACCAACTCTTATTGTCAGCACATAGTTGTTTCACAGATAATAGGCTCATAGTAATATGTGGAACATGTAATACTTTATTGAGAATAAGAGAGTGATTGTTAGTTTGTAAAGTAGATGACCTAATGTTATGAATTGGTATACCCGTACCATTTCCAATGGTTATTTTCTCAAAACCCTCAAACGGTGTGACTTGAGTCAAAGAATTAATGTCAACTGTCATATGATGAGATGCACCGAAATCAACAATCCAGGCATCCTAAGGAATGAATTGTGTGTTTTGTTAAGCATTCATGGCAGATAATGATGGTGGTGGAGGCTGACCTTGATAAGAATAATTGCTTCTCTGATAGTAATCAGCAGTTGAATATCCTCTTTTGCCATATACTTGGCATTCAACAACAAAGCTTGAATTAGAAAAGTTGATATTCATGTGATAACAATTTGCTACAGTATGCCCTCTTTTATTACAGATTTAACACTCTATCACAACATTTATCTTAGTATTAGTATTCCCAGACCAAGAATTATTGCCATGTTGCCTTGAGTTACTCGAACCATATCCTCTTCCCCTGAAACTGTTGCTATTTCTATAATTATTTCCTTTATATTGATTGTCATGTTATGCTTGAGGCCCAAACTAAACTCCTATATTAGATTGTGCACTAGGATTATTTTGATCACTAGAATTACCAACAAAACCATATCCATAAGATTCACCAGGATATACAGTAGATGATGATGATGGAAAGTATGGTGTAGGATGCTATGAAGAAGTATGATACAATGGATGTTTGAAGGTTGGTGGTAATGAATGATTGAATGGATTGTCTTGACCCTGAGAAGTAGAACCATTTGGTATTACAGTGATTGTCCCACCAGTACTAGTAGGAATACGGCTATGTGCTTGAGAATTCGAAGAAGATGCCAAACTAAAGCTAGAACTTGGATTTGAACCTTGAACATACAATGCAGATAAGTTATGAGACATGATATTAATCTCTCATTCAATTTCCCTTTATGCCCCCAATAGTGGTGCTCTAAACTCCTTCAAGGTAATGGATGATTCCCTAGCCAAAATGACTGTACGAATAACACCATATTACTTCGGCAAACCAACAAGACCAGCAATCATTATATCATTGTCAAATACAGATTCACCTGCAGCAGTGAGTTGATCCCTAATACTTTTTAGCTTCAAGAGATGCTTATTAATTGTATCAGTTCCTTTTTGAATTGTGTGCAACTAAGTTTTGAGATGGTTGCCTCTAGACTTAGAAATAGACGCATATCTATCAACCAAATTGATCCATGCCTCATGAGCAGTCCTACAACTAATAACATACTCCATTGCCTCATTAGTTAAAGTGGCAAGAAGTAAACTGAGCAACGCCATATTTGTAGACTCCCAATCCATAAAAGACTCAGTAATCTCCTTTGTAACCCTAACTTCTGTACTAACAACATACTTTGATGGACACAGAGTAGTGCCATCGAAATGACCAAACAATTTATACCCCCTCAAAATGGATTGAAATTGAAATGCCCATTTGGCAAAATTATCATCTCTTAGCTTTATGGTAAGCATGCCTAGTATTCCATTGACTTTAAAAGTTGAATTACTCATGATTATCCTCAAACAATAGCAACTAATCACCAATTGAGATTATACGCAGAGATTGACACTCTGATGAGAAAGAATGAAACTTTCTTAAACACACAATTTCTTGACTGAGAAAGAATAACACTTTCTTGAACACATAGCTTCTGGATCTAGAAAGAATGACACTTTCTTGAACGCATGAAAGAATAACACTTTTAGCAAAATGAATCTAACTATCGCAGCAAATCAACATATACATATCAACAAAACATCCCAAATCATTACTTTGCAAACACCACCAATATGCTTCGATTGAAGAAACTGAGTAATCAGGAAAGAACAAAACCACCTGAAATGAAAGTAAAATTCAGGAATACCCCAACAATCTTTCTTCGACTTGAAATCTCCAGCACCATCTTCATGAATCGCAAACAACGAATTCCAGCAATCAACAGAACCAAATCGAACCACCAATCGAGCGACAAACAGTGGAGCCAATTAGGATCGAAATCGGTGATGAACCAATGTCGGCGATGATACCATATTAACTAGGAAGAATGAAAGAATTGCTTGAACAATTTCAGAGAGAGAAGCTAGAGAGAGAATACTGTTTTATTGACTTTCCTTAGAGAGAAGAAAAGATAATGGCAAATGCCTTACAAGATTTGCTTTTGTAGAGAAACTAACTATTACAGAATTACAATACTACCCTTCTCATATTCCAATCCTTTCTAACAAACCCAATCCTTCCTAACAAAGTCAAAATTACATAACCAAGTATTATGATTATTATATATCATGGTGTTCATATAGATTTATTGTATGCCTCTTTTGAGATTGTGCTCTTCATATAGCTAATTAATCTGTATACATTTGTCACTTAATGAAATTTGCATGTCTCAAAAAACTCAGCTAACAACATATATAGGAGAGAATTTATCATTTTCCACATTTCTTTTTCCTTTCTCAACTATTTGGAAGCTCCATTTACAATTACAATTTCAATAACTATATATGTCAATCAATCATAATCGTTTTTGTTTACCTTGACGTGCATATTAATTAAATAACACTACAAAATGAAAATTATTTAAACATGTTGAATATTATACTTACTTTAAAATCTTATGTTAAACTTTTGTTACTTAGACATTTTCTCCAACATAATTAACTTACAAACTTAAAATATCACTTAAGGCAAAAGCAAGAATAATAAGTGAGAGGCTGTAAATCAAAGTGATGAAACAAAGAGAATATATAGATTAATTCTTATTTTCTTGGTTTGCATATATTAAAGTAAACCTTTACAAGGCAGGCATTGCAGCCTTCGAGATTTTGGAGCACGGATATCTTTACAGCAAGGCCTCGTTTGTGTGCTCAAAACAGGCATTGAAGCCTTTTAGATTTTGGAGCTCCGATATCTTTTTTGCAGGGCTCGTTTGTGAGCTAAAAAATGGTAAAAACTGCTACAACAAATCCTTCATGTTTTGCTCGCTGCACGTATTGGGTAAACTCAGATACCAATTGATTTGGTGTTGGTCAAAGCCCATGCATGCATAAACGAAAGGCCATCATTCTCTCCAGAGATTTTTCAATGTGATCGTCATACGAGATGATACATCACGTGTTCTTATATAAATGATGGAATATATGTGTTAAACGGTTAATAATTTAAAAATTAAAATTTTCCACCACTTACATAGAAACACATGATGTATCATCCGTGTTCCCGTCATAATTAAAAATTTCTCTATTCTCTCGAACACAAGCATTAAATGCTAAATGCATCTCTCTCTCTCTCTCTCTCTCTCTCTCTCAAACCTCATTGTCTGTCTAAAGTGCCCTTCTGCTTCTGGGTTCAAAGTTGTCAATTACGGCCCTTTTTCTACAACCATACTCAAATCATTCATTCCTAGCTAAGTCAGAAATAATAAGGTTTCTGTTGAATTTTTCAGGTGGACGGACCAAGGGTCCCACTTTAATAGTATTGATATTGTTTTTAATTTGGTAATTACTACCTGTTCAATTCGTTAGGTGTGAGATTTTATCACAAAAACCTTGATGTTAGTTAAAGTGGGATAATCCTATTTAAACTCTTATTCTTCTTTCCCTCTAGCCAATTTGGGATTCAACAAGCCCCAACACGTGAGACCCCAATTAGTGGGTCACACGTGAAGATCCATATATCGGCAACCACTTGGAGCCAATTTGGGACTCACCCAACACGCGGTGCCAAAGAAGACCCACCCAACATTCGGTGCCAAAGAGGACCCACCCAATCACGTGGCAATACAGGCCTACGTGGAGCCAAGTCATGACTCACCCATCACACACGGACCCACCCAATCACGTGGCAATACAAGCCCGTCCCTTGGCTTTGATACTATGTTGAATTTTTCAGGTCGACGGATCGGGAGCCTCACTCCAATAACATCGATATTATCTTCAATTTGGTAATTACCATTTGCCCAATCTGTTAGGTGTGGGGTTTTATCATAAAAGACCTTGATATTAATTAGAGTGGGTAATCCTAGTTAAACTCTTATTCTTCTTCCCCTTTGGCTGATGTGGGATTCAACAATTTTAGCATTTTCTACAACCAAATGTTTGGTGGTTATTAGGTGGAAGAGAGATGATTTTCATGCACCATTTTAACTTCTCACATACCTTCTATTTATTTTAGTCGTCTAATAGAATAAATCATATGAGAACACCAAACAAGCTTGTGTTTGAGGATATAAAAAAACGTATTTCTAATTTCTTAGTTGCAAGATCCATCGATGACAATAAAAAATGCAGAAAGGGAATTTAGGGTTGTGCTTATGGAAAGCTTTTATCCCATAAATAATCTAACTGATCTATTAATTTGTTGTGTTTGAGTTGATGCACATACGTCGTGAACACAACTATTAAGAAATAAGAAAAATTATTTAATTTCTTCAATTTATAATATCACTCTCATCAACGAAAGAAAAAATGAAAATTTGAAAATATACCCTTCTTTTGACCAAAATTGTTAAGTTTGAACGACCCAAAAATAACAATTTCCCTATCATTGAAGGTAATAACTATTCTACTAACCGTAGCCCCGGTTCTCACCTGAGTCCTTACCAATCATTTGAGAGATTAATGCAGGTTCAAATGGACCAAATTACCTTCGCCAACTTGATCATCAATGCATGTTAAACAGCAGATTGCAGAAACTGCAATTCATGCCATTGTTATTTTAACAGTGGATACATGTTTGTTTTTTTGTCCTCCAGAAACCATTACTCTAATTCATTCTATTTTTGTTACTTTGGTGTAAGGGTGGACACGTTTCCATCCGTGGCCACTAGAGTGATTTTTGCATGATTTTAATAGTTATTTTAATTTGCAGTAGCAGTATGGGAAGTAACTCAGTTATTTATAAACACATGTAAGATCCCTCATCCCGTCAATATGGGATCATCCACAACACGCCTCTTTATGTGTGACAAATTTTCAAGCGTAACACGTAGGCAACACTAATCGGGTGACGTGGAGCACATGTGACAACTGAGCTTTACACAATATGGGGAATAGTCCAATTAAAACTAATTGGCAATATAAGAAATACCCAATTATTCATAAGTACGTGCAAAATCCCTCCTCTCAGTGGCGAAAATTGTTAGGGGGAGGGATGAACTTTAAAAGGGAGAGAGAACCTGTCAATTTATAGTACCAATGGGACCTTTGTGCGATGAACCTTCAATCACGTAAAGGTCGCAGTAATTATCTTAGCTGAAACGTTCAACTTGCCATCTCAAATCACTTCGAGCGGTGAGATGTCGTTGAACAAGATAGTAGTGGGAAAATGTTCGTCGCGTGAGTTTTTGGCACCAAAAACTAACCTTCTGTACTTTTTTTCTATGCCTTTGCGCGACGAATGCATGCATTTGTCATGCCAAGTTATCTTGCGCAATGCAGTTCTTCGTCGCACAAGTTTTTTTTACTATTTTTTTAAGATGTTTTTGCACGATTGTGCACTGAATTTGTCGCGCTGGTCACAATTGCACGACGAGATTTCCTTCATCACGCAACATTTCATTGCGGAAATAGGTTTTTCTACTAATGAGCCCAAATTTTGCGGGAAGACCGGTCAGAGAAGGAGGAGTGGCAGTGGTGGGAGTATAGGTGGATAGTGGGTTGTGTGTGGTTCACGCGATGGGTTTTTTAAAATTTTTATTTTTCTTTTTCAATAGATTGCTTTTTTACTTCTTCTTATTATAAATTTCTTGTACCTTTTTATAAATGATATATTTACACTTAATAGAAATTGATATTGAACTTGTCATCTATGATGAATCAATTTTATATTATATGTTTTTTTTTTCTGTTCTTGGTATATTTTGGTGAGATTTTGATGTGTTTTTTTTTATTTTTTTTTTTTATGTATTTTCAATATAGGACATGAAAATCCATTTTGGGCATAAAGTAATCAAGCGGTGGAATTCTTGAGTGATTCCAATTGGAATGGGTTCGTGATTTTGCCAAGAAGGTTATATCAAAATTTCATAATTTTATTCCAAAGCATCTGATCGTGACAAATTAATTTAGAGAGATTATATTCACGCACCCCAAATTACTTTTCTCACACTTTTTTAATTTTTTAATATTTTCCACACACTACTAACACTTGATAGAAAAATATTAAAAAAAATTAAAAAGGTGTGAAAAAAATAATTTGGGGTGTATGAATATAATCTCCCTTGATTTATGCCTAGCGTGTGGTGTTGACAGATTGGGTTGCAGAGCTTATTTACGACTTTTGGGCTAGAAGATGATGAATTTTGAACTTGCGCTCTTCTTTGAACTTGAAGAGGAGGTCCTAATCTTTAATTCAAGATGTTTTGGACCTGTTTTGGAGCTCTGAAGGTCCAGAAACATGGCTATTTCTTTGCTGGACAGATTTCCTTATCAGATTTGGATTGTGTTTTTAAGTTATCCTTTTGGTATTATATTTCATAGTTTTAGAAGACCTTTTATAGCAAGGATTTTAATTTGTAGTAGTATAAATAAGGCTATTTAGCCATTAGGGTTCTCTACGCGACATTAAGATAACTTAGCAAACTTTGGAGAATTTCAGATTTTTTTACTTATAAGGTGTTTTCAATCATTTTTCTAGTTAATGATGTTTTCTTTAGTTTTTATTATGATTATGCATGCTTGCTTTGAATTATTAATCACCTTGTTTAAACTATCTAATTGACTTAATGATTCGTGACCATTAAGGTATTTAGACAAGTAATTTGATGCAATTTCTGTTGGAACATCACCCTGAAATTGAGGAGAGCTTTTTGTGATTAGTGATTGTAAGTTCACTTAAGGCAAACATCATGCTCTTAAGGGTTGCATGGTTTTTCAAAGGGTTTTCACAAAACTTAATGAGTCTTGAATATTTACATTTGATTTAAACATCACAGACAGGTTGCATGTTAGATATAGGTGTGAACACGAAAGATTCCTTGAAACAAGAAACAAGAATAACGTGTACAAAATAATATTTTTGTGTTTATGATTTTGGGGTTACGATCTCTCTCAAATTTGGTCCTCTGATTCTATCTTCGTAGTGTGTAGGTTTGTGGATGAGTTGTTGATCCAAAGGGCCGTCGGGGCTTGATCTAAGGATGAACAGTTGATGAACGGATCTTCAAGGGGTGTTGGGCTTGATCTTGAAGAATGGGTGTATGGATTTCTCCAAGGGCTTTTGGGCTTGATCTTGAAGGTTGATGGATGAGCAGATCTTCAAGGGCTTTTGGGCTTAGTCTTGAAGAACGATTGGATGTGTGGATTTGTTTGTGCTGTTGATCCAAGGGGCCGTTGGGGCTTGATCTTAGGATGAACGATGAACACTTTCTTCAAGGGCCGTCGGGGCTTGATCTTGAATAATGGTTGTGTGGATTTCTTCAAGGGCTTTTGGGCTTGATCTTGAAGGTTGATGGATGAGCGGATCTTCAAGGGCTTTTGGGCTTAATCTTGAAGAACGATTGGATGTGTGGATTTGTTGAGGTTGTTGATCCAAAGGGCCGTTGGGGGCTTATGCTTAGGATGAACGAATGAACACTTTCTTCAAGGGCCGTCGGGGCTTGATCTTGAATAATGGTTTAACGAAGAACGAAGAGAGCTTTCTTGATCCTTCGGAATTCTTGGGAATTTGGATGGTTGGAAGCTTTGGAGTTTCAAAGCTTCAAGGATTTGGGGAATTCTCTTCTAATTTTGGAGTAGAGAAATGTATTTGTGAATTCCTTGATGCTTGATACCTTGATGGAGAAGCCTATTTATAGGCTTTGAGAATGAATCACCACCACAAAATATTTTTTTCCTTTCCAAGCACCATTGCCTAATTTTCCCACTTAATGCAATATTGAAATTGAAGTGGTGTAACTTATGGCCTAATTTCCCACTTAATACCATTTTAAACTTGAAGTGGTCTAACTTATGGCCTAATTTCCCACTTAACACCATTTTAAACTTGAAATGTGTATGCTTTGTCATTGCCCAAATGAGAAAAACTTGATTTGATCCGTAATGGATTGAAGTGTGCTTGCCTTGTCATTGCCCAACATGAGAAGAAAAACTTGTTTTGATCCTCAATGGATTGAAAGGTGCTTACCTTGTCATTGCCCAAATTGAGAAGAAAAAACTTGTTTAATCATCCAAGGGTATTTCTTCCTATTTTGTTGAGTCACATGCCATGTGTACAATTTGTACGACACGTGGCGTATGCCATGTATGCCCAAACATGTCAAAACTTTAATGCGTTGGTGAACATTTGTTTTACTGAAATTTCGATGTCTACAAATGCCCCCACTTCAAGGCGCGTCGTAGACATGTGCTTGTCACGTTTAGAAGATGTGTTTTGAAGTCCCTTAATGTAAATGTCAACCCAAGGGCCGTCGAGGCTTGATCTTGAATTGGGCTGGAAATTTCTTCAAGGGCCATTAAGGCTTGATCTTGAGTTCGACTGGAAGATTTTCTAGTTTCCTCCAATCGTTGATTTTCCACAGGCTTAGTCTTGAACTGGGCTGGAAATTTCTTCAAGGGCCATCGAGGCTTGATCTTGAGTTCGACTGGAAGATTTTCTGGTTTCCTCCAATCGTTGATTTTCCACAAGCTTAGTCTTGAACTGGGCTGGAGGATTCTTTTGGTCTCCCCCGAAGGTCTGAACTTACTCCTTTTATCTGGAGTTGAATTTGATTCAAGGGTGGAGAACACTTGATTTTGAATCGGGCTTGTGATTTCTTCAAGGGCCATCGAGGCTTGATCTTGAGTGAAAATAGGACCATGAGCGGTTTCAGGATTCAAACACATGGCAGGTAAGCACGAGGTGGAGGTGATGACCTGTTTCTTTGTTCAATCTTTCCAATTCGTATTGAAGAGGGTTAGAGGATAACTCAGCATATGCAGTTGTTGCGTTTGCTGACTATCCACAAGATTGATGTTTCATTGTCACTCGTCTTAGCTGTTCTCCAAGCAGATGTGGTCCCTTCTCTGGAAGTGTATCAACCGTTGAAGATGACTTCTCGAGAACAACGCTAGGTAAGCAACCAGGGAATAGATTCCAGGTAGTCGGTTCCAGATCGGAAGACTGACTCCAAGTGCCGGCTGATTGCTCTCTTTCACTTTGCCATGCGAGTAATAACAAGGACAAAGGAAAAGACAGGGAAAAAGCATGATATGAGATACCTTTGCTTTCGAAGAAGCAGCGAATAAATCAGCACATATATTTGTTGTGCTTGTCTCCACATGCTTCGATGTATCATTTTCACTTGCCTTACTTGCTCCATTTGCAGAAGTGGTATTTCCTTATGCAGGTTTAGCATCTTCTCTTGTAGTATTTGTCCTCTGATGCAGGAGTTGAATGCAAACCTTGCATTTGAATAGACCCTCACTTCTTGGTGGCAGCGCAAGTTTGAGTGGAGGTTCCTACATATTGCTTTTTCTGTCCTTGTCTTGGCAGGTGAGAACAAGGGTAAAGGAAAAGACAGGGAAAAAGCATGATATGAGATACCTTTGCTTTCGCCCTTGATGATATGAGATACTTTTGCTTTTGAAGAAGCAGCGAATGAATCAGCACATATATTTGTTGTGCTTGTCTCCACATGCTTCGATTTACCGTTTCCTCCTGCCTCATCTGTACTCCAGGCATCTGGTATCTTTTTTGGGGAAGAAGAAAAAATTGAGTATTTCGAGAGGCTTTGCTGGGAGTGCGCCCTCAGAGGTGAGGAAGAGTTGGGCATTTTTTTTTTTTGCAGGTCTGCCTTGCCATAAAAGATGAAGGTTGACATATATAGGGATTTCCCAATAGCAAGTGGTGGTACTGTTCCTTTACCATTGTCGACAACTGTTGGGTAATTGAACAGTAAGATTCACGCGTTCTCAACTTTGTCAGAAATCTTTGACAAAGTTGCCCGTGATTTCTGCAAAGCTGGGGTTGCATATGAAGGGTGATGACAAATCTGGAAGAGCCCAGCTTTTGAAATTCAGAGAGTGATGACTCTTCGATCCTTGAATAAGCGGCCTAGCTTTTGAGGTTCGGAGGGTGTTACCTCTTTGATTTCTGAACAAACGCTTCTTCGATTTTTGAGCAAGCGTCTCTTCGATTTCTGAACAAATGCTTCTTCGATTTTTGAGCAAGCGCCTCTTTGATTTCTGAATGGCAAATAATAGTGCGGATGCGGCTTTGTCAGAGATCTTTTGACAAAGTTGCACGCGTTTTTTGAAAAGCCGAGAGAGCGTCGCCTTTCCTTTTAATAGAGGTATCGATCACCTCCAACATGCACACTTTGAAGATTGCCCATTTGTAAAAATCGTCTCCGGCCCTTTGAGATTTAACTCCATCCACCCTTCTCTTTTAACACCTTTGAAAATGGCTAACCCATTGAACATTTTCTTAGATTTGAGTCTCAGCAGTGATTCGGTTACGCCGCGTCAGGCTAAGGTATGGTGCCCGTCTTTCTTTGTTGCGGTTTATCTCTCTAAAATTTTGATATAATATCAGAGTTGGTTAGCTGATAAGGTTCATACCTTTTGTATCATATCTTGTAAACCACATTATGTGGTTGGTCGTACTTCTTTAAACATTAAACAAGGATGGTGCTTCTTTAAACATTAGAAAGGGAATCCAATCACCAATTGTTGTGTCATATAGTCTACAAAATATGCTTAAAGTAGATGGTTCCTTTAGAATCACCTAGAAAAAAAAAAAAAAAGGGCCCATGCATGCACCATGCAGTTGCAGTAGAAAAATGTGCTAGAAGTCACAACTAGGGCCAGCCAATTTATATGTGCTAGAAAAGCTAGGGCCAGCCAATTTATTCACAAGGGATTGGACATATTACATACTTGACTACGCACTAGACACTAGTATAATTATATTTTTGATCATACAACACTAGAAATCTCAGAGTGAGTTGACTATAAGTTTGAAGTCATCATAGCTAACAGCCCCATCCCCATCTATATCAATTGAAGCAATAATCCCCTGGCAATCCTCAATTGTGAGCTCAAACCCCAAATCATCTCCCATAACCTCATAAAGCTCCTCTGCAGTCACAATCTCATCCCCATTGACATCCAACGCCTCAAAAGCGTTCTTGAGAACATTAACGAGTCCCCCGAATTCCATATTCTTCGTGTTCATTTCCAAGAACTCCTCGATGCTCAGAAACCCATCTTTGTTCGTGTCCCCTTGCTGCAGCATTGCCCTCACATCTTCTTCACTAGGGTTGTACCCAAGTGACCCTAAAATCCCACCAAGCTCCGCAGCAGTAATTTTGCCATCATTGTCTGCATCAAAAGCTCTAAATGCTTCTACTAGGCCTAGCACTTGGCTCAGTGTCTCAGTTTCTGCTGAGAGGGAGATGTGCTGAGCCATGGAATAAGGTTGATGATCAAGGACTTGTATTTAGTTTTTGCAATTATATTGGCACACCCCCAGCTATATGTATATATGTGTGAGTGTGTATGTAAGTAGGGAAAAAGGGGATGAATTCCCTTGATTATTTTTGGGGTGTTGATGTAAAGTTGGGAAAGAAACAAAAGGTAAGAATAGAATCTTATGCTTGTGAATTATTAGAGTTATCGCATTTTGTTACGATAAGATTATTCTGGGTGAGTGCTCATGGAATGATCTTGGCAAAGTTGTTTTGTTTGATTCTGCAAGAGTGATTCCCATTAGGACTAAAATTGCTTTCGGATAATTAAAAGTGTTTTCAGATAGCACCGTTTGCAAAAAAGAATAAAAAAAAAAAAAAAAAAGGGGGGGGGGGGGGGGGGGTGGGTTTAAAAGTGTTTTTGGATGGTAAACTCTTTAATATTATTTGAAAAATCAGAATAGTGTTATAGATATTATGTTAAAATGTTAAAATGTGATTGTGTAAATCCTAGATTAGATTTGATACTATTTATTCTTCCCTATTAGGATTGTCTTCCTTGGAGAGAAGGATTTTTGCCTCCTTTATTACTATAAATAAAGGTATTGTGTAAGGGGAATAACACAAACCTTACAAACACATCTCTTTCTCTATTCTCTCTCTCTCGCGCCCTCTCTCTCTCCCTTCTCAGATTAAATAAACCATAAACCACAACATGTCTCTCTCCCTTGTCAGATTAAATAAACCACAACATGTTATCAACAAGCTCATACCGTTTGACTTAGGAATCTGATACGGAAATTATTCATGTTCAATCAGGACAGTATTACATTTCAATTATTTCTTAATTGATTAAATTTTGATTTTATTGAATTCATATCCTTTTATTGATTTGATTTATTTTTCTTGTGCTGAACGTGTACCAGCTTTGGAATGAAAAGCCGCAATTAAAGAAAGAATTTTTTGCATCAAACTAGTTAATAAATATCATCACGCAATCAGGTTTTTTCCAAATAACGGTTTTTACCTCGATATTTTTGCAGTCCTAATAACATGAACATTCACCATAATACATGACCCAACTTTACGTTTTACGAATTTTAAATTCTACATAAATTACGTATGCATTATAATTATAATCTTGTTGAATTATGTGAAATGATATTGTGTTATTGCTGTGAATTATTATATCTGCAATTGAATTAAAAATTGAAAAAAAATTATTACGGTTTTGAAAACTCAACCCGGCGAGTTGTAGACTTTGAGCCGCGCCACCACGCAAGACACGGAGCTGCAATGCAACAGAGCACAGCTCTGCTGTGCTGAAAACCCAAAAAACGACGCTTTTGGCGTCACCCCCAACCCAGAAAACCTAGCCTCGCTGGAAGCCGAGTCCACAGCTTTGCCGTTCTTTTTCTGGACATGGCGACCAGCAATTGTATCCCCTTTGGGGTTTACATCGTCATTTCCGACGACGTCCTTTGTATTTCCCATTGAAATTCATTGAAATTGAAGATTCCTCGAATCGAATCCTCTCGGTTCTACCCTTTCCGGACGTTGAGGATCCTCCTCCATCATTGAGACTGGTTCTTCGATGAACCAGCATGCATTGCGACTCACTCTCAAGGTTTCCCGACCAAGACACAATTGCCAGAAGTGACGGCTTCGGCTTTCTTCCCCGTGAACACGCCCATCAGGGCTGGGATTCTTGATTGGACCAAAAACCACGGCCCTTTGGGCTTAGATCACCTCGGCCTTCAGTATAATTTTCTTTGGGCCTGCATTCGCGACTTGCCGCCTATCCCGCTCAACCAACACGACGCCAACCCAATTGGGCTCTAGTGTTCCCGTGTCTGGCGCCGCAGTGGAACCCAACTCGCGTGGCTATTGTCGATTCCCTACACCGTACCACATTGGATCCTAGCCTCTGTGCTAGTGCATCCATGTATGCAATGGATAGGATTGGCGCCCTTTTTGGGCCTCTGCCATCTAGGCCTTCGTCTGAAGCCCACCTCTGTGAGCATGGGTTTATTGTCCTAGCTTGGCCCGCCTCATGTCCAACCCAGATTTGGGCCTGGACCCCACGACAACAATTTTTAAGCCCACCTATGGGCTTTGGTCCTTATTTGGGCCACAGAGCCTTATTAAAGACCACATAGTCTTATTTGTCTTTTTTAAGGCCTTATGGTGTTTTTAATTTTTTTCACCCAACCCTTAATTTTGGCCCAAAGTCCAAATATTGAATTCAATTATAATCATAGGCACTCCAAACCTATTTGTATATATTTGTTACATATTTCTGTATATATTTGCGTTTGTTTGCACGCACTATGAACCTGAAATTCATAAACTTTTCTCGAAAAAAAATTTAATTGAATGGATTTAAGCTTTCGTATGCATGTGACCGATTCAAATATTTTATTTCTAGGTATGACTAGTGGAAAAGTTAGTTGACTGGCAGATAGTGCAACCACGACACCGTTTTGTGTGAATGCATTTATTTCACTAACTTCGTACCTAAGAATGCACCTTTGACAACCCTTTCAGGTCCATCCAACCTGATTGAAGGATATAGAAAGGCTTGTATAATGTTGTCCAGTGGCATTATTTTGACCATGTTCCGGAAGAATGTTATTGAGTTTTTAAAGATATTCGAGACAATAATTAGACAATAACCATCTCGTTGAAACCTAAATAGAAAATGGAGTTGTGCATCACTTCCTACGAATATGGCCAGAAGCGTATTCGGGAAAAGATAAAGCGTATCCCGAGTGGACTGTATACTACAACCATAGCCCTATAGAGAGTCATTATGTGGCAGACCCTACCTTATGGACTGTGCATGAAATTACACATTGGCATGATCATTTAGGACACCCTGGACGAACAGCGATGCACCGTATCCTCAAATCCTCTCACGGGCATTCACTAACCCTAATTTTAGGTTTGATTCAGGGACTCGCATGTCAAACCTGCTCTATGGGAAAACTTATCATTAAGCCTTCTTATGAAAAGATTCTTTCGAATCTTCCTACTTTTCTACAAAAAATTTCGAGGGACATTTGTGGACAGATTCAACCTCCTTGCAGACGATTTAGATATTTTATAGTATTGGTTGACGCCTCCACATGTTGGTCACACGTGTGCTTGTTGTCTACAAAAAACGATGCCTTTCCAACCTGGTGGTTCAGATTAACAAGCTCAGGGATCACCACCCTGTTTATTCGATCAAATCGATTAGATAATGTTAGAGAATTCACATTGAAAACTTTTGATGACTATTGCATGTCGATTGGGTTGAAGTTGAACATCTAGTACGCCATGTTCACACACAGAACGGCTCAGCAAAGGCATTCATTAAGCACTTATAAATGATTGCTCGATCGTTGGTCATACGTACCAAGCTCCTAATCACTGCTTGTGGCCATGCTTGCACACAGCCATGTTGGTCCGCTTGAGGCCCATCCTAACCTAACTATATAACGCCCTTCAGTTAGTTATCGGATATGTACTACATATATCGTATATGCGTGTTTTTAGTTGTGCGGTTTATATACCAATTGCGCCGCCTTTACGTACCAAAATGGGTCTTCAGAGAAGGATGAGAATCTATGTTAGTTATGAATCTCCTTTTATTATTTGTTACTTAGAATCTTTGACAGACGAACTTTTTATCGCTCATTTCGTAGATTATCAATCCTATGAGAGAGCCTTCCCGTCGTTAGGGAGAGTTAATAACGTCTCCGTTCTTGAAGAGCGACGTGAATTATCATGGACGGCTCCCACTTTGTCTCATTTAGATCCCCACACTGCTCAGTCTGAAACTGAAGTGCAATGCATATTAGATCTTCAGAGCATAGCTTAGAGCATGTCAAATGCTTTCACAGATCTAGCAAAAGTGACAAGACCAGACATACCAATTGCAAATGTACCTGCAAAGATGGATGTACCAAATGTATGAAGAACTTTCCCTCCTAGAGGCTCAGGACGCCCTAGTGGCTGATCCACGTACATTAATGGCTAGCCAATCCTTTGCTCCTATGCAAAAATGTGGCTGACCCTTTAGTTCAAAAGATTCATAACCTCGAAAGAGGAAATCCACGACACATGCTATTGAGCCTATTGCGAATCTGACCATCGTCTACTTATTCTATCCAACTTATGCGAAAATTCTAAATTACAAAAGCATATTGGAAGAGATGAATCCAACTCCCGAGAATCGAGATATTTCGGTCCATTATGCTAACTTGGATGATGTTTAGTGTAGAAATGAAATGATAATTGATGATGCATTTGCGTATGTAGTAGTTACTAAGATCATGCTAAGCGATAACATTGAACCCCATTCCGTTAATGAATGTTGACAAAGAACTGATTGGTCAAACTAGAAACAAGCAATCCAAGTCAAACTCTATTCGCTTGGAAACGTAAGGTGTTTGGGCCCGTAGCTCCTACTAATCCACATGTGAAGCCTGTTGGCTACAAGTGGGTTTTTGTTCAGAAGTGTAATGAGAAGAATGAAATTGTGCGTTACAAAGCTCGTCTTGTTGTGCAAGACTTCTCACAATGCCCCGGGATTGACTATGACAAAACTTATTCACCCGTTATGGATGTGATTACTTTTTGCTACCTTATTAATTTGGTAGTTTTCAAAAAACTGAGTATGCAGCTTGTGAACGTAGTAACCACGTATCTTTATGGGGATTATGATAAGGAAATTTTTATGAAAGTTTCCGAATGACTTACATTAACTGGATCAAATAGTTTTAGACCATGGAACATGCCTTCCATTTTGCTGAAGCGTTCACTCTACGATTTGAAGCAATCCGGAAGAATGTGGTGTAACCGTCTAAGTGAGCATTTGCGATTGTTGTAGTTTATGTCGATGGCATGAATCTTATTGGAATTTTTGAAGAGCTCGAGAGAACTACTGCACACCTGAAGTCAAAATTTGAGATGAAAGATCTTGGGAAAACTCGATACTGTCACGATCTTGAGATAGAGCATTGTTCGGATGGAATCTTAGTATATCAATCGAACTACACCCAGAAGGCGTTGTGCCTCTTTAACGAGGATAAAGTGAAGCCTTCGAGTACTCATATGGTCGTTCAATCGCTAGATGCAAAGTAAGATCCCTTCCGTTTGAATGAATATGAAGAATATATTTTGGAACCCGAAGTTTCATATCTAAGTGCAATAGGTGCTTTATTTTACTTAGCTCAATGCACTAGACCCAACATCTCCTCCGCAATTAATCTTTTGGCAAGATACAATAATGCATCGACATGCAAACACTGGACTGGTGTTAAAGACATATTCCGCTACCTTAAGGGTACGACGAATTTGGGCCTATTCTATCCCAACGGATCCTTGAGTAATGCTGCAACCATTATCGATTCTTGAGTTGATTTCTGCCTTGTTGGTTATGCCGACGCTGGTTACTTATCTAACATGTACAATGTGCACTTTCAAACAGATTACATCTTTACCGTTTGAGGCACTGTAATATCTTGGAGGTCAACCAAACAGACCTTAGTTACCATTTCATCTCACCATGTTGAAATACTCGCCTTACATAAAGCTATTCAGGAATGCTTCTAGCTGAGAGCAATTGTGGGCCACCTTCGAAGTTCTTGCGATCTTTAACCCGTTGTTTAAATCCTTACGACGATCTATGACGATAACACAGCTTGCATTGAATAGTTGAAGAAGGGTTACATCAAGTGAGACAACACCAAGCACATTGCGCCGAAGTTCTTCTTCTCATATCAACAACAAAAGCATCAAAAGATTGAAGTTACGCAAATCCATTCACAAGACAACTTGGCGGACCTCTTCACCAAGTCACTACATTAGTATGCGTAAACTTTCTGAGTTGTAACATAGTTCTAAAGGGAATTGTGTCAAACTCAGGAGGAGAATCCTGAAGTATATTTGCTTGATCTTAATGTATTCTTTTTCCTTACAATTAGGAGTATTTTTCCCTTTGGATTTTTGCTACCTAATGAGGTTTTGACGAGGCACATATTTTTTCTTAGACGTGTCCCTACGCAGGTATTACCATAGCCATTGGGTTTTTTGTGAGACTTAGTTCCATAGGCAAGTTCCTTTTGTTTGAGGCTAACGTGTACCCAGAATCAGTGCTGACGATTCGACTTCCTCAACTCTATCTGATGACGAATCTACTTGAGTATTTACACACTCAAGGGGGAGTGTTATAGATATTATGTTAAAGTGTGATTGTGTAAATCTTAAATTAGATTTGATCCTAGTTATTCTTCCCTATTAGGATTGTATTCCTTAAAGGGGAAGGATTCTTCCCTCCCTTATTACTATAAATAAATGCAATGCGCAAAGGGAATAGTACAAACTCTACAAACACATCTCAGTCTCTACTCTCTCTGCTGCGCCCCCTCTCTTTCTCCCTTGTCAGATTAAATAAGCCACAACAAATAAAAGTGTTTCTTACATAAGCATTTCAAACACTACAAGAAAAATGGCCATTGCACACAAAAAGTTAAATGTGCTTCATGAGGCCTAAGGACATCACCATATGTGCCCATAGGGCAATAGCAACAGTGCATCAACTAAATCATCATGTGTGCCCCTTATGGGTGTGCCCTTTGGTCATTGGGCACAATAAGGTGTTTTGTGCTGAAACAGGTAAGCACCAATCAGGGGTTTTGTGCCTCTGTTCTGACACCTGTGTCAGATGACTTTTCCAAGCCATGTTTGCACAATTTTGTTATTGTGCCCAATAGGTTAAATATATATAAAAAAAAACATAAATTCAAAATTAAAAAATCAAACCAAATAGTGATACCATCAGTAATAAATTATTCGGCTGGTTTTACATGCACATCCAAGATACCAATTAAACTAAGGGCAAAGCTAAAATATGCTTCTAAAATTTAGTTCTACAATCGATTTATACATATATAGGCACCATGTAAGCAACCAAGTCCTTTTAGTATCTCGCCTAACAAGAAAATAAATGATTCACCTACTGTGAAAGATTCATGAATATTTACTTAATAGGGATAAAAGAAAATAGCCCGTGTTGAGGCCAAATTTGTTCTCAATAATTACAAATCAAGTGATATAATATTTTTAGAGCCAGAATTTGATCCCAAGTGCAAACCAATCCACAATTATAATGCCAGTAAAGAAAAAGACCAACCTCTGCCTTCTCGATGACTGGAGACTTCTTGAATGGCAGTAAAATATGTGGGAGCAAATACATATAGACCACAATTGATCAAATCACTCACTTGCATTTAGAAAATAGATAACCCTTACATAATGTGGCCTGGAACAAAGCACATAAAACAAAGAATTAAGATCATCAAGCACCAACTAAATGAACAATTTTGGGACGGTAATTGCATCATGTACATACAAAAGTCTCTGGCTTCTCAGTATAATGCAATAGTTCTTTGGTGGCAGGATCAACCAACTGCCAAAACTGGTTCGAAGATTCAGTGGAAACTTATAGATGAACCCAAAAACAAAGTATGGCCTGACAAAAAGACAAGAGGAAAGAGCATTAGGAATATGGGGGAGAGTTGCAACAATATTCAATAGTTCAAGCTGTCTGTCAACAAACTAACCTTTAATTACTAACATTGTACCCATCACCTTATATCCTTTATGAGCATATGCAATGATGAACAACAAGAAGCAATAAAAGGAATTAACTTTTCGAAATCTTATCTATATTTCCAAGCAATAAGCTTCCAATTAACATACAGGAATACAAAACACAAAACTCACTAAGTATGTTTGAAGTGGAAAATTGCAGCAAACATCACAATTCAGCAAAAAGATATGCAACTGTTCCAGAGGCACAAATACAACATCAAAGGTGCGGCTAACTCCGAATTCGAAGGTTTCCACGACGGTGATGAAATATTGATGAGGACCATGACTCTTCACTCCCTATCCGACTCGCACCTGCTTTTCCCTCACTAACACTTCCTAACCCTTCGCACCTCCCTCCCATGATCCCTCCATATTAGACTTGGATCCCAACACGATTTCCTATTTAGGCTCTACATCCATCGATCCTCCTAAACCCAACCTACCCTATCCCGTGATCCCTCCCTACCAGACCTGATCTTCCCAAACCTTCCTTCATCGAGTGCAGGGGGTTTCTGCTAGGGGATTCTAGCGATGATGGAGCTCAAGAGCCTCCACAATTTGTCTGGATAAGGGAGAGAGAGAGAGAGAGAGAGAGAGAGAAAGAGAGAGAGAGAAAGAGAGAGAGAGAGAGAGAGAGAGAGAAACAAAGGTGAGAGAAAGAATCTGAGGGAGGTAGAGTGGAAAAGGAAAGTAAAGGGAAAGAGGGAAAGAGAGATGAAAGAGAGTAAGGCTGAGTAGTGTGTGGGTGAGGCTACTTCTAATACTGAGTGGGATTATAAGGTGTTGATCAATAAAATTTATATTAATACATAATTGTGTCCAGACTTGTGAAGGAATACACGAACCATTAAAACCAAATGATTTAAATGTGACATCCCACATCGCCCAGGGGAGTGATCCTTAAATGTATATTCTCATCCCTACTTAGCACGAGGCCTTTTGGGAGCTCACTGGCTTCGGGTTCCTTAGGAACTCCGAAGTTAAGCGAGAAGGGGGCTAGAGCAATCCCAGGATGGGTGACCCACTGGGAAGTTGCTCGTGAGTTCCCAAAAACAAAACCGTGAGGGAATGGTAAGCCCAAAGCGGACAATATCGTGCTACGGTGGTGGAGCGGGCCCGGGAAGTGATCCGCCCCGGGCCGGGATGTGACAATCAACCCTTCACCCCACCGTCAATTCTCTCCACTTCGACAACACCCCCGCCATCGCGACCACCATCACCCCGTCACTGTCGTCGAGGGCACTGCTACCAGCCATCATCCCTCTAAAATTTAGGTAATTTTTAATTAGGGTTTTGTTATTAATGTGAATTTCTGGTGTAGGGATTTTAGGGTTTTTAAATTAGAATTTGTAGATTGATGATTGTTTTGTTGCCACCATTTAGGGTTTTCTTAAAATTTACAATCGAATGTCTGTGTTTCATGTTCTGTTTTATATACTGTTTCTCCAATGTTTTTTTTCTTCCCATGTATTAATATTGGATTCCTTCATTTTGATTATTAGGCAAAGATCCTTGATATTGAATTCACTTATGCAATTCACTCAAGATCACCTTTTTAGAGGTTGGTAGTGTTAGTCACTGATTTACCCTATGGCTATATTACTAAAGCATGTCTGTGCACATACATGAATTAACAATAGTACTGCGTTAATTTGATGAATGTCGTGCCTTTTTCTTGTTCTTTCCCCCGTTCTTTCTTGTTAATTTTGTTGGTGTAACCACTGTGTTTAATTGTTTATTGAGGTGGTATCTGGCCAAACCGAATGTGTTATGGACATAAGGGTAGTGTTATTTTTGCATAAGCATACTGATATATTTTTCTGGTGTTATTTATGTGAGGAGATGGCTGGTGGTGTGGAACTTTTACAATTATATAGACATACTTTAGCTGTTTATCTCTTCTTAGATTGGTTTTTGATTGGAGTTTGTCATCCAAATATTCTCATTGCATGTATGGTTTCAATTGATGGTTTTAATTTTAGAGTTAGATCTCTCTCTCTCTGACTTCCTCTTGAGCTCATGTATCATGGGTGGTCTTACTTTTACAAACTATGCCTACTTTTCAGTAATGTTCTGTCGAAAACCTCACCTTTCATTACTTGTTGAGCCTTCAGATATTTTGGCTTTTTTAGTTATAAATCTTACAATATGTATAGATATCTTAGAGTAAAGTCACCATCTTGTTCACTGTTGATTAGGTTTTAGAAGCATAACATCTTCTTATATCGTCATGAATCCACATTAGGCAATTCCATTATCTATTCTTTCTAAATTGCTTGATAAATGCTAATGTAAGACAAATTTATTTGATACATGCTAGTCGGACAGGCCAAAGACATAACAGATTTAGGTTCCTTGAAGGAGGCGGCAAACATCTTCATTCCAGGTACATGTAACATGGTTTCTGTCTTCTCAGCCTCAGCCCCTAATTTGGTAAACCAAAAAATTCGGGAATGTGTGTAAACTTATAGTTTGCTTTTCTCCTTATCCTTCTTCAACTATGTCTTGTATTGATTCTTATTCCTAATCATTATGCAATTGCAGTTGGATCAACTATATACTCTGCCCAAGCTATAAGGACAAAGGAAGAAGAAGGTTTTAGGTAAGCTCAACTTTGCTTTCTTTTCTTTCTTAAGAAAGAAGTCATGCCTGTCATGCTCCTTCATCTAACCCGTCACTGATGCACATTTCTGGAACAAGCTTCATTTCACTATTTTGTAAATTGACACCATAACCATATTTAAGCTTGCCTCAATTGTATCACTTTTTTTTCTTTTTTCTTTTTTTTTTTTTTTTTTTTTCAGGGCCCGAGTGCCCCTTAAAACTTTGATGGGGTAGAGCCAATTAAATCAGTTCATATTCTAACCCTAAATCCTAATCTATTTTTGTGGGCAATGTAGCCGATTTTTCATGCTTGGTCATGCTCTGATATTCCGACAAATATTTCATCAAATTGATCTTCCAACACCCTTTTGGGATTGACATCATGTCCATATCTCACCTAAAGTAAATTTGCTAGCCCTCTTCAAATGTCAAGGGGGCCTACTGCAATTTAACTAGGAATAAAAACAAAGGAACTTTACCATAAGGCTATTCATTTCCCTAGGAGAATCTATGCAGGGAGTAAATTTGTGCAAATTGTAAAATATGCACACTGCATTGGGAGAATATATAGACCTGGTCCGAACCAGCCCGTTTGAATTGGGCCGGGTAAGGTCCGGTTCTTATATTGGAAAGTGTTATCCCCGGCCTGGCCCAGCCCGTCTCTTTTAAATCATGGTTCAGTTCGGTCCCTTCAAAATTGGGCTCGGCCCTGCCCGTGCCCACCCCTAATATTAACCATAAAGTGATTGAAATCATAAACCACCATGAATGTCACAGAGAGAGCTTGAAGATAAAAGCTAAGAGAGGAAGACTAATTTTCTTATTTATGTGAAGAATGAACGTTACAGACCTTATCCCTTTAGGATAGTATATATAGCTCATTACATAAAGCAAACTTATATTTACACCACTTAACTATCTTAAGACAACACATCAGCTCACTTAAGCTGATGTGTCACTAGTGTTATCTATTAGCCTCCCTCAACCTCATGGTAGGATTCTGTAGCATGAGGTTGCTACGTAAAAATAAGAATTGAGGGGAATGAATCCCCTTGGTCATAATATCGGCAATTTGATTAGACCTAGAGACATGAGAAATCACCAAATCTTTCTTATGAACACGTTCACGAATAAAATAACATCCACCTCGATGTGTTTAGTACAACCATGAAAGATAGGATTACGAGCTAAGGCAATTACAGAGATATTATCACACCACAAACTAGGAGGTCTAGCTAGATAAAGATGAAGATCACATAAAAGTTGTCGGATCCAGTGTAACTCATAAGCAGTTTGAGCCAAACTTCAATATTCTGCCTAGGTCGAAGAGCGAGACACAGTAGGCTACTTCTTTGCACCCCAAGCAATTGAATACCATACTCAATAGTGCCCTTACGATACCTTAGTATACGTTTGACAGCCATGAAATGAAGTGTAGTAGGTCTATGCATAAATTGGCAAATCGTATTAACAACGAAAGATAAATCAAGCCTACTAAATGTAAGATATTGCAATCCTTCTACTAAGCTCCGAAACAAGAATGGATCAGCTAGAGGTTCTCCTTTATACTTTAATAGTTTGGCTTCTGGAATAAGAGGAATTGCACAAGGTTTGCACTCAGTCATACCAGCTTTCGACAGTAACTCAGTAACGTATTTAACTTGATTCACAAAGATACCTTCAGGTTCATAATGAATATGAAGCCCAAGAAAATAGGACAACTGACCAAGATCTTTCATATCGAATTCGGAGTTGAGAGTCTTAACAAAGGAATCCAAAGCAGTCGAGTTATTCCCAGTTAAGAGACTATCAATAACATAGAGTAATAAAATGATAACAACGGAATCTGTGCGTTGAACAAATAGAGAAGAATTTGATTGTGATTGCTGAAATCCCAAGCCCAAAACATGAGTAACGAAACGTTCATTCCAAGCTCGTGAAGCCTGTTTTAAACCATATAGAGATTTGTGTAATCGGCAACCAAGTGAGGAGAAGTATAATTCACAAAGCCAGGGGGCTGTTGCATGTATACTTCCTCAGAAAGAAAGCCATGAAGAAAGGCACTCTTGACGTTTAATTGCATAATTGTCCAACCAAAATTAGTAGCAAGGGCAAGAACAATTCGAACAGTAGTGTGCTTAATAACCAGACTAAAGGTTCCATCATAATTCACTCATTCCTCTTGCAAATAACCTTTGGCAACTAATCGGGCTTTGTGTCTAGATACTGAACCTTCAGCATTCTTCTTGAGTTTAAAAACCCATTTACAACCAATTAAGCTCCTTGAAGCAAGAAGTGGAACAAGAGACCATGTCTATTGTTGTTGAAGAGCTTGTTATTCTTCTTGCATTGCTTTATACTATTCAAGAACTTTCATGGCATGTCGATATGTCTTGGGTTCAACAAGACTAGGATTAGGAGAAATGGAGGCATGAAGTGCGCGTTTCTTGGTAATTCCTGACTTTGCTCAAGTGATCATAGGATGGTGATTATGAGGAATTAAAAGTAGTGGATGCAGATGACATGGAAGCACCATAATGATTCTTTGGAACAGAATGAGCAGCTGGAGGCTGTGAATCTTGATTGACTTGAGGAGGAATATTTTGTACCACTGTAGAAGTATCAGCAGACTGCTTATGGATATGAGCCAAATTTATAGCTTCTGAAGACCTTGGAGTAGCACATAAAGGAGTAATAAGATTGAAAAATGAACTAGTCATCGGTGTAGGATCAATGGCCTTAATTAATGCAAAAGGAAACACGCCTTTATCAAAAATAACATGTCTTGATACATAAACCCTTACAGATGCAATATGATAGCACATGTAGCCTTTGTAATCAAGAATATACCCAATAAACACACATTGGTCAGTCCTTTCTTGCAACTTATTGTGATTATATGATCGTCATAGTGGATAACAAGCACTACCAAAAACTTTAAGAGTAGTAACATCAGGAAGTGAACCAAAAAGCTTCTCAAAATGAGACTTCATATCTAGAACTTTGGTTGGCATCCGATTAATAAGATAGTTTGCTGTAGAACAAGCATGAAACCAAAATTTCAGAGGTAATGAGGCTATAGAAAGAAGAGTAATAGCTGTTTCAACCAAGTGTCGATGCTTTCTCTCTGCCATCCCATTTTGTTGTGGAGTGTATGGGCATGATTTCATGTGTGGAATGCCTTTAGATCCAAGAAATTCTTGAAACACTTTACTAATGAACTCACCACCACCACCACCATCACTCTGTAATATCTTTATAGACTTTGAAAATTAATTGGAAATATATGCATAGAATTGAACAAAATATCCCAAAACCTCGGATTTATTCACAAGTGGATAGATCCAACAATAGCGAGTACAATCATCAACAAACACAACATAATATCAATATCCTGAGATAGAAACATGTGGAATTGGCCCCCAAACATCAGTATGGACCTTATGAAAAGCTTCTCTAGCTCTATTTACACTAGAAAAAAAAAGAAAGGCAAATGAGTCATTTTACCCTTCAAACAAGATTGACAAATCATTGAAGATGAATCTATAGAACAAGAGATATTAGCATGAGACAACATAATAGAAGTAACATCATTAGCAGATGACCAAAGTGTTGATGCCACAGGTGTGAATTGATCTTCTAACTAAGAAAAACACGTTTGATAAAAGTTGGATCAAGCTTAATTTGGACAAGAATGGGGTACCAAGCCATCAATGCTCTGGCCTTGGTACATAACCTTCCCCATTTTTTCCTGAATTTCAAAAATAACCTCATAAAAAAAGAAACAACACTTGTTGTCCAAACAAAATTGTTTTACTGATAAAAAATGATGACTTAGTTGAGGAACATGCAACACGTTACGCAAATGAAAAACTCGAGAACCAAGAGTTAAAGTAGCATCCCCAATATGTAAAATAGGGAGTGCAACACCATTACTTACTGTAATGGTATCAATTGGAGAGCAAGGTCGCACTGCAGTACGACAGTTGATATCTGAGACCATATGATAAGTTGCACCACCATCTGTGAGCCAAATATTTGGAGGTTGAAATGGCACTGAGACATGGCAGTGAAGGCTTGCACTGAAGGGAGACTGTTTTCTTGCACAACATAATTGTAGCGATGAGGACAATCAGCACCAGTATAACTCAGCTGCTTACAAATCTGACAAGGTATTATGGATGAGCTAGATGTTGAGACACTAGAAATTGGGGGAGATGGTGGTGGTGCAAGATATAATGGTGCACTTGGACCAAGAACTCCTTGTCCATTATGTGGAGGAACATAGTAGTATGAACCACCTCCATGTGAAGAAGATCATTCTCCATGGGAAAATTGAGGGGAACCACCATAAGAACCTTGATAACTACCAGAGTGAGGAAATTGTCCCCCATTATAAAACTGTAATCCACCATATTGAAATGAAGGAAATTGTCCACCATTATAACCACGATTACGATTTTGAAAAATGCCAGGGTGAAAAGATTGTCCGCCATTGGAAAACTGAGGTCCACTAACTGGAAATAAAGTAGAATTATGGCCAGAATATTGAGAACAACCGTAACCTCCATTATATCGACCCTCTCCATTATATTTGTTTTTGTAATTTCCTTTTCCACGATTAAATCGAGCACCAGTATAGCCTCCACGAGACCAAGAAACGTCATATGAATTGCCTTAAGAATATGGTGGCTAAGATGAACTTCCAAGCATATGTTCAGAAAAATTTGAGTTAATGAAAGAATAAGTCTTACTGGAAAAATTAAGTACAGGTTCAATTGTGGAAGATGTAGAAAAAGATAAACCCTTAGCAACCATGGCAGCAAGCATTGGAGTGTTCATGATAGTAGTATTAGCTTTAGAAATATCACTTTCTTCAGCAATAAGTAGATAACGTAACTCAGATATAGTAATAGCAACCGGTCGAGCTCGAATATAGGAGCATAAGTGATTATATTCAACCGGAAGGCCATTCAATGTAATCAAAACAATATCCTTATCAGTGACAGTAAAACCCGCACAAGCTAAATGTTGGTAAGCGGTCTTAATTTTGCTCAAATAGACTTCAATGGAGTCTAATCGTTTTTGAATGGTTTGCAAATTAGTTTTCAATTGCATAAGACTTGCCTCAGAAACAGAAGAGAAACGTTCCTACAATGTAACCCAAGCCTCAAGGGGAGTCTCACAATTCATTATTTCAAAAAATGCCTCCTCAGTTATGGTAGCAATAAACATGTTCATGATAACGGTATCATGATCAATCCATTATTGAAATGACTCACTGGTAGAATTAGGACATGGAAGACTACCATCAATATACCCAAGCAAATGATATCCTTTCAACAATCGTTGGATTTTAGCACTCCAAGACACATGATTTGTGTCATCCAATTTAATAGACATGAAATCAGAAATGTTGCGAAAAATATCCATAGCCGAAGAGTTAGAGATAGGCATGATAAACTTGCACAATTGATGAATTCCAGACAATTGACAACTTCTAGTAGAAGTAACAATAAAGCAGAGAATCAGCAACAAGAAATCTTCCCAAAATCATAAATTCAAAGCAATTCAAAGATCAAGAGCTAGGGTTTTCAAGTCCAAATCAATCAAAACATCCAACATGACTAAAAATAAAATTGAAGTGCACAAGAACGTAGATAGCAGCAAGATTGATTAAATTCCACAAATAACAGAGTGCAACGAGAATCAGATCCGAAAGAAAAACCTCAATGGCGAGCGGAAATCGTGAAGTCCCAAAGATAGATCGCATAGTCGACGAACCGAAGAATGAGTACCAAACGAAGCGTAGACGACGAGATACGAAGAAATTAAATGCTGCTAAGCATATGGCTCACGATGATACCATGATTGAAATCATAAACCACCATGCATGTAACAGAGAGAGATTGAAGATAAAAGCTAAGAGAGGAAGACTGATTTTCTTATTTATGTGAAGAATGAACATTACAGACCTTATCCCTTTAGGATAATATATATAGCTCACTACATAGCAAATTTATATTTACACCACTTAACTATCTTAAGGCAACACATCAGTTCACTTAAGCTGATGTGTCACTAGTGTTATCTATGATAGAATACTTATTTTAGCTGTTTATTGGGATTTGTTAAGTTTATCTACTGTTACTTTCGGTTTTACAGGAACTCTTGCTCCTAATTTTTGGCTATTAACCATCTTTAATTAGTATTGTTTCTACCATTGCACTACTGCTTTATATATATATATATATATATATATATATATATATATGTGTGTGTGTGTGTGTGTGTGAACAAATGCAAGAAAGGATTAGTTTCTAATGTTATAATTTTATGGTTCAAAAAGTGTATAGATGTGCAGTTGATCACTCGTTGTCAGAGTGTGACCAATGTGCTTCCCGCATCATCAGCATCTACTACTCTAGGCGTGAGTGCTCCGTTGATTGGGGAGCTTACACCATTTACTGAGGTTATTCCTACGGCATCCCAAGTGCCCGCCTTATCGACATCATCAATGTTGGTTCAGCCGCTTAATGCATGACAGCCTCACCGGAGCCTTCTGATCACACTTCCTAAGTATCCAGAGTCGAGAGTAAGGCCTCCCAGCCAGGTAATTTTTTCTAATTCTCGTTACGTTGTATTTTTTTTTTTTCATTTTAAAACTATTATTTTTATGATGGTGAAAATTTGCTGGATTGTGAAAATGTGTTGTAGGTTGTGAATTACTGTTATTTTACTATTTTAAGGTTTTGAGAAATGCTATACTATTAGGGGAGGTCGTGTCGAATTTTTGGTACAAATTTAAGCTTAGGTTTTCACCATTTACGTATTTTTGCTAGCCAAAAAAAACACTAGAGGGCCTAATCGAATGCTGAAGCTGACACAAAGCGTATGTCAGACCGCTTCCAAGATCAAGATTGCGTATGACTCGCGATATCTTGGGGTGGCTACCTTACAGCAACATAGCAGTGTCATTAGTAGCTGTGGAGTTGTTATTCGACAAAATTTTCCTGTGCAGTGGCAGTTTTGGGCACAAATTCCTAAGGAGATGAAGAAACTAGTACGAGATAAGTTGTCGGTTAGTATATTAATTTTTAGCCTTTATCATTTTTTTTAATTCTTTTTACAAATATTTAAAACCAAAATATATTATCTTAATATTATTAAATTTCTTACTATTATTTTATTGTTTTTCATATTCGTAGGTCATTTATGATTTGCAGGACATATCCCTCGAGGCCATGGCCTACTAAGAGGAGACCTTAGCAACCCGGTATAAACATTGGAAGAACAATCTTCACATGTATTTTAAGTGATGAGATGATCCGGAGATTGCTCACCTACATGGTCTAATCGAGTTGTAGGACCAGCCGGAGGATTGGGAGTGGCTTTGCAAACATTTTACGGACCCAAAATTTGTGGTATGTACATAATATTTTAATAATAATTTATTATTGTTTAAGTTATTTTTTTAAGCTTTTTTTATTAATTTATTTCAATTAGTCGCACTAACATGTATATTGCGTGTTTAACAAAAGAAATATGTTGTTGGCATGGAAGCTCGGGAGTCAAAGACACTTCTCCACCAATCCGGTTCGAAGTCCTTTTCATATAGGCTTAAGGCACGACGTCAGGAAAAGTATATTAATTTTGAAATTTTATACAATTTATTTATTATTATTGATTAATAAAATTTTCGTAATGTTTTTTTCTTCATGTTTTTTTTTCTTTAGGAAGGTTCTAAGTTCCTAGAGATCGACATGTTAGAGGACGTTTACGTTCGACCTGGTGATGAGATCACTGAGCAGCTTCATGTAAGTATATGTAATTGTTATTATTATTATATGTATGAATCGTTCAAATATTATTTATATTTTGATATTAAACATTATATGTTTTTTCTTTATTATTACATGCTGTTATGGTGGAAAAGCGCACTGCTGTTCTCTAAGAAGTAACATCGCACCTTCCCCCGAAAACCCCGATCAAGGACGTCATGGTACCCGAGGATGCAGGTTTTCAGATCCTAACTGATGTCCTGGATTAGAACTTCAGTCGTCGTCATGGCAAGGTTGTTCGATGTATGGGGAAAGCGTGGGTTCGTGAGACGGGTGCCTTTTCTTCCAGATCGAACACAGTAGAGGTTGATGCATTGAAGGAGGAAGTGACAACCCTAAAGGGTTAGCTTGCGGTCCAGGGCGAGCAAATAAGGGCCCAGGGCAAGGAGATGAGGACCTATGTTGTGTAGGTGAGAGGCCTTGTACGAGCCATACAGATGTTAGGCCTCCAAATCTCGTTACCAGCACCTGATCTCGCTCCACCTTCGACCTCCGAACTACCTGGCCCTGCCGATACCTAGTAGCCTGATGTATCAAACCTAGAAGACTACTTGTAGTTTTTTTTTTTTGTTTGGACATCTTGTACGTACATTTTGATATATTTATAATTAAATGCTTTTTTCTTGGTTAATTAATTATTGTTTAGAATTTAATTACAATATTTATTAAAAATTTAAAAGAAAATATTTTTGGCCAAAACAAAAGAAATGGTTTGCGCGATGAAGAAGAAACCTATGTTGTGTAAAGCCACTAAGCCATGTGCAATGAAGAAGAAACCTATGTCGTGTAAAGCCACTAAGCCACTTTGTGCGACGCATGTCCCTACATCGCGCAAAGCCACCTAAGCCACTTTGCGCAACACATATCTCTACGTTGCGCAAAGAGGCTTTACGCGACACACATATCTACATTGCGCAAAGAGGCTTTGCGCGACGTAAGGCACATGTCCTTATGTTGCGCAAAGCCACCTAAGCCACTTTGTGTGACATAGAGATGTGCGTCGCTCATAGAATCTTTGTGTGACGTAGAGATGTGCTTCGCACAAAGTGGCTTTGTGCAACGTATGTTTCATCTTCGTCGCGCAAACCCTACTGTCACTGCCCTGGCACGATAGTTAGCGCGCGACGAAGGTTTCGTTACGCTATTTTTCAAGCAACGATTTTTGACTTTGTGCGACGAAGGTACCTATGTCATGCAAAGTGTTTTTTCTACTAGTGATGATAGTGATTGGCATTCTTTTAGAGGATTGCGAACAATTGCAAAGTAGTACCCTATGCTTTTGTCAACAAATAAAGGTTGCTAAAACTTATACTTAAGCAATCTTCTTTTGTAACTAATAAGACCAAACTACTTCCAGAGTTATAATTATTGGTTGTATCTAAATGTTTGTATTAGAGGATTTTCATCACCTCATGCAATTTGATTGCCATAAGTCGAATTGACCCTTTCCATCCAATGTCTTTGGAGCAGTTTGAAAGTTGTGTTGTGTACATTTAATTTTATAATTATATTATATTATCTATATATATATACACACACACACACACACACATATCGTAGTGCTATTTACACACTCATTTTAACTTTCCATACACTTTTGTTAATTTTTTTTGCAGTGATCATTTTCGGTTTTTTAGCCAAAATGGTCCCTGAGATTGTCCACCATCCATTATTTTGGTCTTTCTCTTAAGAAACCAAAGGAAGATTGAAGGGCGAATTGACTAGGGTTTGAATAATAAGCAATTGGGTGAATGATTTTCTGATTGCTCTCATTGTCAACAATACAAGGTATATCTACAAATACAACATTCAATTACACCTATTTCTAAGGCTAGAAATTTGTGATCCACCTTTGGTGGGATTTGATCTAGACTAAATCAAGAAAGTAAATATTACAAATATATTACAAAGATAATTCTTAACACTCCCCCTCAAGTTGGAGAGTGAATGTCATGAAGTCCCAACTTGTCACGTTATGTCATAAATTGATCTTTCCCTAAGGCTTTTGTGAACATTCTAGCTTGCAGTTTTTCTCTAACTATGTGACACTCTATTTCAATGTGCTTTGTACAGTCATGGAAAACTAGATTTGTTGCAATATGCAAAGCTACCTAATTATCACAGAACAATGATGTTGAAGCTCTTTGTGGGACTTTTAAATCCTGTAATATATAGTGCAGCCAAGTGAGCTCCAAACATGTGTTAGCCATAGCTTGATATTCGGCTTCTGCTAATGATCTAGAAACAATGGTTTGTTTCTTAGACTTCCACGAGATGGGAGAGTTTCCAAGAAATACACAATATCCAATAACTGACATTCTAGTGGCACGACAACCTCCCCAATCTGAATCACAAAAATCTTTCAAGGCAAGATTGTTGGAGGCAAGAAAAACAAACCTTAACCAGGAGTACCTTTGATGTATTTGAGGATCCGTAAAGCAGCATCCCAATGAGGTTTGCGAGGCTGATGCACAAACTCACTCAATGTTCGAACAAAGTAAACTATATCAGGCCTTGTGACAATAAGATAAATCAGTCTCCCAACCAATCTTTTGTACTTAGTTGGATCATTTAGCAACGTTCCATCTGTGGAAGTAAGCTTCAAATTTTGCTCTATAGGAAATTTGTCTAGGCGTGCGCTTATAAGTCCCGAGTCCTGCAAAATATCTAGTGCATATTTTCTCTGAGACATGAAAGTACCTTTCTTGGAATGGGAGAACTCTATGCCTAGAAAATATTTGAAATCTCCGAGGTCTTTGATATAGAAGCATTGGAGAAGAAACTTTTTGAGATGTTCCATTTTTTGAAGATCATTTCCTGTGATAAGTATGTCATCAACATAGATAAGCACTGCAGTAAATGAATTACCTTCGGCCTTGGTAAATAGTGAATAATCAGCCTTTGATTATTGATAACCAGTCTTTTGTACACTATTTGAAAAAGTGGAAAACCAGTTTCTAGGCTTGTTTGAGTTCATAGAGGGATTTATTGAGCCGACATACAATGTTCTCCCTTTATCAGTGAAGACCAGTAGGAGGCTCCATGTAAACTACTTCGTGTAAATCTCCATGAAGGAAAACATTCTGGACGTCCAACTGGTGGATGAACCGATTGCGGGCAGCAACAACAGTAATGAGACATCAGAAAGTGGTGGGCTTTGCTGTAGGGGAAAATGTCTCTTGGTAATTAATGCCCTCAACCTGAGTGCAGCCCTTAGCAACTAGCCGAGCTTTGTATCGTTTAATGGTGCCATCAGACTTGTATTTGATTTGTAGACCCATTTGCATCCAATCGGTTTATGACCAACGGGTAAATGAACCATACTTCATGTGTTATTTTGCTCCAAGGCCTCTAATTCTTCATGCATGACATGTCGCCAATTTGGATCATGGATAGCTTGAGCATATGAAGTAGGCTCGGTGGGACCTATTATGTTAGCTAGAAAAGCATAATGGGTAGAAGAAAAATAAGAGTAAGAAAGAAAATGAGAAAGAGGATATCGAGTACCTGAAGAACGAGGCGTTGAGGTAGAATGATTGACTTGGTTGGACATGTCGTAGTCGCTATGCCATGTCGGAGGGTGTTTGGAACAAAGGGACTGATGCGGAGGTGGTATAGATTGTGTGGGTTAAGGTGTAGGCTCGAAAGAGGATAAATGGAGAGGAGTTGGGTTGACCGAGTGTGAGGGGATGTCAGAAGGTGCGGAAGAAGTGGATGGGGGGACACGGGTGAATCGTGAGGGATTAACGTAGGTATGTTGGGATTATTTGGTGAGGTAGGGTTGATAGAATTATCTGGTAAGATAGGTAGGATGTGATTATGTGGTGCTTGGAGTAACGGGCTAGCAGGTGGGGTAAGGTTAACTGGTGGGTCAGACACATGGTCGTGTGTGTCAGGCACATGTGGGTTTAAGTTAGGTGAGTACTCTGTTGAATTTGGCAAGTGGGTTGGTTGATTGATGGTGGGAAATGGAAGTGAACATGGCCCATCGTCAGTGATGTGAGGAAATGATAAGGGGAACACAAAATTGGGATTGGGTGGTGTAGAAATAGATGAGAAAGGGAAAATCGTTTCACAAAATTTGATGTCACGACTTACGAAAAACTTATGGGTCTCCAAATCGTAAAGTTTGTAGCCTTTTTTACCGGTGGGGTATCCAACAAAGATGTAGCATTTGGCATGGGGATCAAAATTTTGAGTAAGATGAACAACAACTGCATAACATAAACAACCAAATACTTTCAGGTGATCAAAATATGGTGGCCGGTTATATAACAACTCAAAAGGTGACTTGGTGGATAAAAGTGGTGATGATAGGTGGTTAATTAGGTAGACAGCGGTTAAGACACATTCTCCCCAAAAAGAAAGAGGTAAGTGAGATTGGAACAATAAGGCTTGTGCTACGGTGAGAATATGACAATGTTTGCGTTCGGCAACTCCGTTTTGTTGTGGAGCATAAACACATGTGCATTGATATTTAATTCCATTAGTTTGAAAAAAATCTCTCATGGAAAAAAACTCAGACCCATTGTCAACTTTGATGGCTTTAATTTTGGCATGAAATTGAGTACGAGCAAAAACAACAAAAAATTTTAAAAGATGTTGAGTTTCAAACTTATGTTGCATCAAAAATACCCATGTGCATCTTGTGAAATCAACCACAATGGTAAGAAAGAAACGTGCCCCTGAATGTGTGGGAACTTTGTGTGGACCCCAAATATCACAATGTAACAAATCGAATGAAGCATGTGTTGACATAGAACTTAAAGGAAATGGAAGTTTTGTTTGTTTGGCCATAGGACAAATACTGCAATTAGCATCAAAAGAAATATTTTTGGAAGTTAGGAATGGAGTCACCAATTTGAGACAAGAAGGGGACGGATGACCAAGTCGCATATGCCATAAACTGGTGGGGTGGGAAACTTGATTTGAGACAGGTGTTCTCTGTAACAGAGACGTGTAATAGAGACCACCACATTGTTTACCTGAACCAATCATCTTCCCCTTAGCCAAGTCCTGCAAGACACAGAAAATGGGAAACAAAAGGATACAACAGTTTAAAGAATCAGTGACTTTACTAGCATACATGAGATTTAAGTGGAAAGAATGAACGCATAAAACTTTGTCTAATATGATATTGGAGTTTGAAGGTACAGTGCCAATGGAAATGATTGGGACTGTGGATCCAATGGGTAAATTAACAATGGGTATTGGGCAAGATTCTATCTTAGTGAAAAGTGAAGAATCATAAGTGATGTGGTGAGTGGCTCCGCTATTCAAAATCTAAGGTTTAGTGAAGGCAGAATTAATTGAGACATCTGTAGAAGGTGGCAGACCTGAAACACTTGCATAAGAATTATTATTACCAAAGAGACAATTTGCATTCATTATACATATGGCATAGGCAAGTTGTTAAAGCTCCTTTGCAAAAAGCCCATTTAATGGGTTCGGTTGAGAAGACTCTGAATTGGAGTACTTGGCTGGCACATGAAAGCTTTGACACTATTAGCCCCAATTGGAAGTTTGGGTTGTACATGCAGAGACATTTGTTGTGTTGGTAGCATGTAAGAAGGAAGGTGCCTTGCGGTCCATGCTGGTAGCATGAATTGGCTACATTCGTTGGCAACATGCACCAGAAACATGTTTCGGCTGATGATACAGTTGTTGGTGATGATGAATTTACTGATGATGCATGTGATGCTTAGTCAAATAAGCATTTGATGTTGTGGAAATATTTTTGAGAATTAGGTTTTGTCTTTTCTAAAAGTGCTTGATTTGGCATGGTGTTGAAATATTGGATTTTGTGTTTTCTAACAAGGGAAAATTTGATTTCATTTGACATGGCATTTTTGAGAAATGAGAAATCAGGCACCAGGATGGTGCTCTAATACCATCTTAAGAAACCAAAGGAAGATTGAAGGGTGAATTGACTAAGGTTTGAATAATAAGCAATTGGGTGAATGATTTTCTGATTGCTCTCATTGTCAACAATACAAGGTATATATACAAATACAACATTCAATTACACCTATTTCTAAGGCTAGAAATTCGTGATCCACCTTTGGTAGGATTTCATCTAGACTAAACCAAGAAAGTAAATATTACAAATATATTACAAAGATAATTCTTAACACTTTCCATTAAAAACTCTGTTAAGTGTCCCAAAGCACTTGGTCGAAAGTTTGGGCAATTTTCAAAGCTTCGTAACTCAATTGTTTCTTAATCAAATTCGACCCATAACATATCAAAATGAAAATAGCAAAATGTAGAACAAGATTATACCTATTTGGAAGCCTAATGGCTGCCGAAGATGGCCAGAAAATAACCTGAAAGTTGACTGGTTCACGGGAAAACTAAGAAATTGGGTAAACTTTAAACGTTCATAACTTCTTCAATACTCAACGAAATTGAGTGATTAAAAAATGAATCATACTTCTAAATGAGACAAAGAGAATGGTACCTTTTTAGATGGCTAATTATCCGTGGTTTGGCCGGAAAAAGGCTCGAAAGTGGCTAACTTGAGACCAAGACAGCCATTTTCGAGCTATTTTCCGGCTAAACCATGACGATTTATCCATCAAGAAAGGTACTATTTTCTTCGTCTCATCGCAAAATATGATTTTCATTTTTGAATCACTCGATTTCATTGAGTATTGAAGAAGTTATGAACATTTAAAGTTTACCCTGTTTTTGGCGAGTTTTTCAGTTTTCCAACGGATCAGTCACTTTTCAGGCTATTTTTTTACTATCTCCAGCAACCATTGGGCTTCCAAATAGGTATAATCTTGTTCTACACTTTCCTATCTTCATTTTGATATATTATGGGTCAAATTTGGTTAAGAAACGATTGAGTTACGAAGCTTTGAAAATTGCCCAAACTTTCGGACAAGAGCTCTGGACACTTAACGGAGTTTTAAACGGAATGATCAAAATAATGGATGGTGAACAATCTCAAGGACTATTTCTATTGATTTTCAATCTCAGGAACCAAAGTGATGTGTTATGCAAATCTCAGGAACCATTTAAACTAAAAAGCCATCATTTTCAATTTATTTGTTCCGACGGTTGAAAATTAAAAAGATATGTGAGAAGTAGAATGAGTGTATAAGTAGAACCACTCTTTAATTATTATTTTTATTATTATTATTGTATCTAGTTATTAAGAAGGACATGAGTTTATTTCTATATTTTTTTCAGGCTCCACAAAAGTCTGTTTGAGAGATCAATCTATGCTTTTATAATGTAATACAGTTAAACTTGAATCTTAATAATTAGAAGAATTGTTGTCGTGCCTGCAAGAACTAGGGATTGTTTAGTGATGATAATTATCAGGTGGGAAACAATTTTAGAAGAGGTATAAAAGAGTATTCTCTACTTGATTCCATCATCAACAATTTCTTTTCTTTTGGCTTTGGTCAAAGGCATGCAATAGTTCAAGGAGGGGCCATGTCGGGTGGATGCGGAAACTAGGTTTACACGACCCTTCACCATACCAAAGAGGAACACAGGTTAACCAAAGATGCTTCAATATTTCTTGGTTTTGGATCACCCTAAAACGTGAGGACGTACGACTCTTAGATTTGTGATACACGACTATACTAAAGGGATTTTTTTTTTTTTCCAATCCAAAAGTAATAATATTATTCATACCATGTTTTTGTATCATATTTGCATACCACCTTAGTGACATCTGATGTGAACAGTCATATTATTTAAATTAATCAGATTTTTAAATTTAGTTAGACATTATTTAATAAACCAATAATTAAAAAAAAATATAATTAATTAAATAATATTTACGATTTACGAGAAAACTTTCTCCTTCCTTCCCCTCTTACTGCTGGGTATACTGAATGGCTGCTGCTTCTTTTAAATCTGCAGCTGGGTTTTCCCAACTAAAGAAACCACAAAACCAAGTGCTTCTTCGCTCTCCCAATCATGTATCCACCCTTTCGACCAAGAAATTTGCTTCATTGGCGGCTTTCACCGCCACCTAAAGCCTCCAGCCTCTCACAGACTTTCATGAATTTGAAGGAGCAGGAGGGAAAGGAAGCAAATTGTCGGCATCTAGGTTCTTCTTCAACGCCTAGGAAAATCTGGTAAGAAAATTGATTTGGATTGTAGTGGATATGAATGGTGTCAATATGCTATAATATTATTTAATTAACCAGTTTTTTTCTTCTAATTATTGGTTTATTAAATAATATTTAATTAAATTTAAAAATCTGATTAATTTAAATAATGGGATTGTTCACATTAGATGCCACCTAAGGTGGTATGCAAATATGATATAAAAACATGGTATGAATAACATTACTCATCCAAAAGTAGACTTTTTTAATGAATTGCATCAAAAAAGGCATGTTGGTCGCAATACAATCCATCGATCGTTATCTGCTCATTTGCACTAAATCCAAGTTCGAATCAATTTTGTAAACCCTAAGGAAGTTAAAAAATGTCAAAACAACAGAGGTAGAAAAAACTACTTGCTTGACAAAACTTTTTGGTGACGAAACTGATAGGAGCATATTCATGCGACTTAAATGGCTTGTTCTCGTGCATTTACGTTATGTTTCTTTAGTTATTTTAGTCCTTTATGCTTCTTTTGTGTGTTTTCAGGTTCTAAGGGCAAAGTATGCAAAAAGATGCCTTTTGGAGCCTTTTGGAGCAAATTAGAGATTGGAATGGATATCATATGCTTGGAGCCAAGAGGATGGACGAAATTGAAGGCCTTGTATGCACCTTAGGATATAAAACAAAGGGCCTAACCCATGCATAACCCACCAATTTCAGCCACATGCACACAAACACATTCTATGCCATGCAAACCAACCTATTTTAGGCCCATTCTATGTACTTAAACCCTAGCCCTTTAAACTTGCAGCCCTATTATGATTTATTCACTTCCATACTCTTCTTTAATCCACATGCATTCATCATAATTCACAACACAAAACAGCCACACAAACCAACCCATTGCCGTGCCTTCCCTTGCCATTTTCAGCCATCACACTTCATCATTGCAGCCACCATTCACCCTAGTTGTCAATCACATACTTTCCCATTGTATAATTCATCCACATGCATCTTTAATCATTCACTCACAAGCTTTAACCAACAAACAAATCAGCCACAACACACAAACACACCCATGCCGTGGCCACCCTTGCATTTCCAGCATTCCCATTTGCATTTTCAGATTTCCACCAACCAATCTAGTGTCATTACACATGCATTCCCTTCTTTAATCATTCCTAGCTGCCATTCACATGTTCTCCCATCCATTCTCTCCCTATAAAACCATGCATTGCATTCATACAATTCATTCCATTCACCACAAAACTGCCCATTCTATGCCGTGCATCCCCTTCCATTTTCTGCAGTTTTTCTCCTCCATTGCAGCCACTCCAACCACTCCCCATTCCTCCAAAACACTTCACACCACCCCAAAACCTATCCTTAGTCCTTGTGCCGCAACGAATAGGAAGAGAAGAGGGCCTAAACGTTCATACAATTCAAGTTTGAGTTGTTGGAATGTTTAGGTGTTTCTTTGATTTCAATGTTTAATTTCAATTCTCTTTGTCTTGTACGTATGAGGAACTAAACCCCCTTTAGCTAGGGGGTGATTCAAAATACATGTTTATGCTTGCAATATGAATTGATTACCTTTGGTTGGAATTTCATAAGTTGTGGATTCAATTTGTTTAACCGTTTGATTGATAACTTATTTATGTATGTTTATTGAGAGTGCACGCTTAATTTTCATGCATGAATATGACGCTAGAATATAAGTGAGTTTCACCTAATAGTTATGAACTTATATTCACAAGTAGTGGAGGTTGCTTATAAACAATCGCGTTAAATGAATTCTTGGCACTAGTTTCATGCTCATCATAGTAACGAAGGCCTCGTCAACACTTATAGTTTTCATAATGCTTAATGATCTTTGATTGTATCTTTATTGTGCTTTTCACGTAAAGGACTTTTGGAGAATGTTGTGAATTGCGTTGCGCAAGCCCATCCAATTCATTAACTTAAGGAGAATTTGACGGTTAATTTAAGCGGACCTAATTAACCCGGAGTGTTGAGTTTCATAATTTATCGAAAGACCAACTGAAAATCAATCTTGTATGCAAGTGTAACATGTGTGGAGAAGAACCTTCTAGCTAGCATTCCATCCATATTTTCATCACATTCATATTTACATTCTGCCGTTAATTACAATTTGTCCATTTAATTTAATCTCGTCCAAACACAATCCCCCCTTTACTTTATTGTTCAATTTAATTAGAAATCAATTTAGTTTGTGTTTTTAAAGTATTTTGAGTCTTTTGGTTTGTCTTAGTGTTTTAAAGTTTAGTTTTGCATTCTTTGAGTCTAGTATAGTGTTTTAAACTTTATTTTACGTTTTTGAGTCAAATCCAAGTGATTAACAATCCCTCCTAATCCCCGATCCAGAACGATCCCTACTTACATACTTACTACAATTGATAAAAAGAGGGTTTAATTTGTGTGCGTAAAAATCACGCATCAAATTTTGGCGCCGTTGCCGGGGATTAGCAACTTTGCTAATCCCTTGGTTCTTTTCTTTTTGGTTTAGTTGTTTTCGTTTTAGTTTCTAACTTAGTGTTGTTTTCTTTGTTTGTTGTTACTTTTGATGTTTGATTTAGTTCTCTTTCTTTGATTTTAGGTACTAGAGAAGTAAGATATGGATTTTGCTAGCATTCAAGCTCAATTGGCAAATCTTACTTCTCAATTGTCGCCGTATGCCGAAAGGACCACAATGCAGAGTGTCCCTACATTTGGTGCTTCATATAGGCAAGGATTTCAAGACAATCAATGTCCACAAAGAGATTGGAGGGATCATTCAAACTCTATGTGGTGGGAAGCTCAACAAGTTCAACGTGAAGCATATTGGCAGCCATATGAGGAGTTCTATTCAAGACCTATGCAGCCACCACAACTTCATATGCAATATGCTCAATTAAATTCAAGTTCGCCAATAGATTATAATCAAATTCTTAATGAATTAAATTCTTTGGCGCAGGGGTCACAAAATCAAGCCAAGGAGGCTCAACAAGAAGCATATTGGTAACCATATGAGGAGTTCTATACAACACCTATGCAGCCACCACAACCTCCCCCACAACAATTCCAATCAAGTTCAAGTATGTCCATGGATAATGATAAAAATTTTCAATTACTAACCTCTTTGACGCAGGACGAACAAAATCAAGACAAGAAGTTGGGTAAATTGGAGGAGCAAATTGGGCAGATTATGGAGTTCATGAAACAAATTCAAGAGCAAAGTGAACTCTTCAACTCAACTATTGAAAACTCGAAGGAAGATTTTGAAATCCATAATGCTATCACTTTGGGAAGTGCTATGGAGGTTGGAGCTGACCTAAAAATGTCCAAACATAGCCTAGAAGTGGATGAGGAGCTGCTAATTGAGGAGGAGGAAGAAGACATGCACACGGCAAGGGTAGAACAACCCTTGCCGCAGCCCCTTAATCCCTCTAAACCACCCACCACAAGTAAGGACGTCCCAATTCCATGTTATTCTGATGTTATTCCACCCAATGTCCCTTTTCCTAGCAGGTTTTTGATTCCCAACCAAGAAGAGAGTAAAAAGGACATCGTGGAAGCCTTCCCAAAGGTGCAAAATGCTATTCCAATTCTTGGTGCAACACAGCAAGTTTTAGATGGTGTTGAATTCTTCAAAGGACTTTGTACACCAAGAAGAATGATTCAAGAAAAGGTAGTGGCTGGAGAAGATGTAGAAGGCATCAAAGAGGACATATTTGAAACCACAATTCCCAAAGAAGTTGGATTTTATGACACGGGACAAGTCATAACTTTCGAAGGAGTGTTTATTCTTGAGTTCATTTCGGAGCACACAGGTAAGCCGCCTCCCCGAATTTCAATTTTCTTTTATACTAACATGTTGTTAATGATTCAGGCACCCAATCTTGAATTTAAACTATTACCGGATCATTTCAAGTATCACCTTCCATTCAAAGATAAAGTCCATGCCATTTGATTAAAAAAATAATAAAAATAAAAAAATAAAATAAAATAAAATAAAATAAAAATAAAAATGGCAGAATGATGGAGCCTTCACAAAGGATGTTTACGTGAAGCCCCACTACGAGGCATAGAAGCGGGAGGCATCGAAGCGGGAGGCATCAGAGCTAGATCATTCGAGGCCACAATACTTGGTGGAACGCTGGATGACCCAGGAAAAAGGTGCCTCTGGAGATAAGCAGCAAGCCTCTGACGGTCACTTTGAATCTGACCTTCAGATTCTTGCAGCTCATCAAGCTTCCTCTTCATGCCCGTCGAATAGTTGTTTGCAAGCACGTGCAAACTTCTATTCTCGTACTTAAGCTGTTTGATCTCCTGCTTAAGATTTTCCACCTCTGCCATCAACGATTCAACTTGACGGGAGCGAGCAAGTAGGCGTTGGCCCATGTTGGACACAGAGCCTGCACACTGAACACTGAGAGCGAGGGACTCTTGAACGGCCAACTCATCGGACCGTCCTGAAAGCAACCTACTATCCTTAGGAGTGAGGAGGTTCCTAGCTACTATCGTAGCTGTTGTTGCATCCGTCATCATGGAGTCTTCACCTGTAAGAGGACCGTTAGAAGATAAAAAAGAAGGGCGCCATACATTACCTTGACGGAGCACAACCGGATCGCTGCTGAGACTCAAATCTAAGCAAAGGTTCGATGGGTTAGTCATTTTTCAAAGGTGTTCAAAGAGAAGGGTTGGATGGAGTGAAATTTCAAAGGGCCGGAGAAGATTTTCAAGAATGGGCAGTCTTCAAAGTGTGCATGTTGGGGTGATCGATACCTCTATAAAAAGCCAAGGCGACACGACCACCGATTCAAAGAGCCGGATTTTCCTGCGTAAAGTTTGGCGACGATCTTTCGGCTTTTCAGAAAACGCGTTCAATTTTGTCAAAAGATCTCTGACAAAGTTGAAAACACGTGGAGGCCATCATCGCAACTACACACTTTTGCCGACAAGCGCAAAGTTCGGCGACGCTTTCTCTGCTTTTCAGAAAACGCGTGCAACTTTGTCAAAAGATCTCTGACAGAGCCGCATCCGCACTACTACGTGTCATTCAGAAAGCAAAGAGGCGTTCGTTCAGAAATCGAAGAGGCGCCTGCTCAGAAATCGAAGAGGCGTATTCAAAGATCGAAGAGTCGTCACTATTTCAAAAAGCCGGATTGGCGGGATCAAAACGTTTGTCGACAAGGGTAAAAGAACAGTACCACCACTTGCTATTGGGAAATCCCTATATATGTCGACCTTCATCTTTTATGGCAAGGCAGACCTGAAGAAAATGCCCAACTCTTCCTCACCTCTGAGGCCGCACTCCCAGCAAAGCCTTTTGAAATACTCAATTTTTTCTTCTTCCCCAAAGATGATACCAGATGCCTGGAGTACAGATGACCCAGGAGGAAACGGTAGATTGAAGCATGTGCTGATTCATTCACCGCTTCTTCAAAAGCAAAGGTATCTCATATCATCAAGGTCAAAAGCAAAAGTATCTCATATCATGCTCTTTCCCTGTCTTTTTCTTTGTCCTTGTTCTTACTCGTATGGCAAAGTGAAAGAAGCAATCAGCCGGCACTTGGAGTCAGTCTTCCGATCTGGATCCGACTGCCTGGAAGCTATTCCCTGGTTGCTTACCTGGCGTTGCTCTCGAGTAGTCATCTTCAACGGTTGATACACTTCCAGAGAAGGGACCACTTCTGCAAAAGGGAGCAAATAAGGCAAGTGAAAATGATACATTGAAGCATGTGGAGACAAGCAACAACTGCATATGCTGAGCTATCCTCTAACCCTCTTCAATACGAATTGGAAAGATTGAACAAAGAAACAGATAAAAGGGGTAAGCTCAGACCTTCGGGGGAGACCAAAAGAATCCTGCTGCCCAGTTCAAGAGTAGCACAAAGGAAAATCAACGAGTGGAGGAGACCAAAAGAATCCTCCAGCCCAGTTCAAGAGTAAGCTTGTGGAATCACCAAGATCAAAGCCTCAATGCAATTACCAAGGAGAAGATGGAATTTACACTCCATAACCAGATTTGCGTCCCTAAACTCTTCTCTTTGTTAGTTACATTCTGCCATGTTTAGTATGTTTAAGTGCTGTTTGTGTGTTTACTTAGGTTTTGTGTGAATCTATGCTTAAAACATTGAGGACAATGTTTGATTTAAGTGTGGGGGGTAACTAAGTATATTTGATGCAAATTCGTGGGATTTTATCGCCCATAACTTCAAATGTTGTTCCTTGCTGTTTTAAGGTGCTTTTAAGTTGTTTTAGAGTGTTTTAGTATGTTTTGTTTTTATAACTCCGAAAATCACATAAAAATTTGAAAAACATGTTTTGAAAAAGCCTAAAAAGAGTGTTTTGAGTAGTCTTTGTGTGTTTGTGTCTTAGGGTACCTTCCAACACAATGATAAGGATTTGGTTTGTAATTGCATGACTGTTAAAAAGAGTTATAAACATAGAGAAAAGTTTGATTTACTCTTGGTATATGCTTGGTTATGGTTATAATGTATGACTTCACATGCAATCATAAAAGAAAAATTCGTTTCTGTAACATGCTTGAAGGAAGGAACTCATAATAACGCTACATCCCTGTGAAACTCGAGCCATTACCTTCTTTGGAGAGTTATAATCTGTGATTCTTTGTTTTCTAAAGTTGTTGCATGATCTCATTATTCCTTGCTTGGTTGCTACTTAGAATGCAATTGTATTATGATAGAACTAAATGCTAGAACTTATATCCGTTTCATTCAAAGCATGACATTGAATTGCATAACATATATCAAGATGAAGTTATGTAGTTGCCACCATAGCCAAATAGCCTTACTTCCCATATTTCGTATATGTTGTAAGTTTTACCCTCGTTGAGCCTTATTCAGCCTATTTTCTTTGTTAACCACATCACCCCTTACCTAGCTTAGAGTAGGACTTTCCCATACCCTTGTTCTTGAAGTATAGTGGAGCATGACTTAGAAGGAATTCTTTTTGAAGTGACATTATTGCAGAAAACAAGTGTGGGGGAAGGGATTTTGTGAGTGTGTGTGTGCCAAAGTCTTAAAAGAGGCACGAAAAAAAAAAAAAAAAAAAAAAAAGAAGAAGAAAAGAAAGAAAAGGAGTGTAAATAAGTGAGAATGGACTCACAAGTGTGATTGTTGAAGAAAGGGCCCAAAAAGTTTGAATATGGCCCTAAGTTTTGTGTGACTTCCCCTGGGGTGTTCAAAGTTGACTTCTGCGTTCTAAAGGGAATTCTAAGTGCCTAATTCAATACTTTGCTCATTATTGCTTTAAGAATGTTTGTTTATCCTTCACCTTTCATTGTTAGCCAATACCCTAGCCCCGTTACAACCCTTTGACTTCTATCTTGATCGTTATGTGTTCAATAATGTGGAGTTTGGAATTGATATGAGCTTATGGAATCACTGGTTCTCATTCTAAGTAGTAGCATTCCATTCATGAGACCATATTCATGTCATTATCGTAAATCCAGAAAATGCTTTCTTTGTTATAACATATGTGAGATACTAGTCTTTCATGTTTACATCAATCTCTCACATATAACTAGTGTAGGGTGTGTAGTCAGAAAATCTGTGTGAAAATAGAATGCATTCTAGTAAGGAATTGAGCAAATTCTCTAAGGCATGTTACTACATTCAAATCATGGTTTTAAATGCTTAATTGTGAACTAGTATGTGGTGACTATGAGTAAGAATGTACTTAAGTGTAAAGATGGCTAAAATCTGTGGGAATAATGATTTTTAACATGTCATGTGCATTGGAAATCCCTGAGACGATTGTTGGAAGGTGTAGGTTGTGTTTTGTTCGTTTTGTTTTATTTTTGGTTTCTTTTGTTTTGTTTTGCTCGAGGACTAGCAAAAGCTAAGTGTGGGGGAATTTGAAAGGAGCATATTCATGCGACTTAAATGGCTTGTTCTCGTGCATTTACGTTATGTTTCTTTAGTTATTTTAGTCATTTATGCTTCTTTTGTGTGTTTTCAGGTTCTAAGGGCAAAGTATGCAAAAGGATGCCTTTCGGAGCCTTTTGGAGCAAATTAGAGATTGGAATGGATATCATATGCTTGGAGCCAAGAGGATGGACGAAATTGAAGGCCTTGTATGCACCTTAGGATATAAAACAAAGGGCCTAACCCATGCATAACCCACCAATTTCAGCCACATGCACACAAACACATTCTATGCCATGCAAACCAACCTATTTTAGGCCCATTCTATGTACTTAAACCCTAGCCCTTTAAACTTGCAGCCCTATTATGATTTATTCACTTCCATACTCTTCTTTAATCCACATGCATTCATCATAATTCACAACACAAAACAACCACACAAACCAACCCATTGCCGTGCCTTCCCTTGCCATTTTCAGCCATCACACTTCATCATTGCAGCCATCATTCACCCTAGTTGTCAATCACATACTTTCCCATTGTATAATTCATCCACATGCATCTTTAATCATTCACTCACAAGCTTTAACCAACAAACAAATCAGCCACAACACACAAACACACCCATGCCGTGGCCACCCTTGCATTTCCAGCATTCCCATTTGCATTTTCAGATTTCCACCAACCAATCTAGTTGTCATTACACATGCATTCCCTTCTTTAATCATTCCTAGCTGCCATTCACATGTTCTCCCATCCATTCTCTCCCTATAAAACCATGCATTGCATTCATACAATTCATTCCATTCACCACAAAACAATCACACAACACACCAACACAAAACTGCCCATTCTATGCCGTGCATCCCCTTCCATTTTCTGCAGTTTTTCTCCTCCATTGCAGCCACTCCAACCACTCCCCATTCCTCCAAAACACTTCACACCACCCCAAAACCTATCCTTAGTCCTTGTTCCGCAACGAAGAGGAAGATAAGAGGGCCTAAACGTTCATACAATTCAAGTTTGAGTTGTTGGAATGTTTAGGTGTTTCTTTGATTTCAATGTTTAATTTCAATTCTCTTTGTCTTGTACGTATGAGGAACTAAACCCCCTTTAGCTAGGGGGTGATTCAAAATATATGTTTATGCTTGCAATATGAATTGATTACCTTTGGTTGGAATTTCATAAGTTGTGGATTCAATTTGTTTAACCGTTTGATTGATAACTTATTTATGTATGTTTATTGAGAGTGCACGCTTAATTTTCATGCATGAATATGAGGCTAGAATATAAGTGAGTTTCACCTAATAGTTATGAACTTATATTCACAAGTAGTGGAGGTTGCTTATAAACAATCGCGTTAAATGAATTCTTGGCACTAGTTTCATGCTCATCATAGTAACGAAGGCCTCGTCAACACTTATAGTTTTCATAATGCTTAATGATCTTTGATTGTATCTTTATTGTGCTTTTCACGTAAAGGACTTTTGGAGAATGTTGTGAATTGCGTTGCGCAAACCCATCCAATTCATTAACTTAAGGAGAACTTGACGGTTAATTTAAGCGGACCTAATTAACCCGGAGTGTTGAGTTTCATAATTTATCGAAAGACCAACTGAAAATCAATCTTGTATGCAAGTGTAACATGTGTGGAGAAGAACCTTCTAGCTTCCATCCATATTTTCATCACATTCATATTTACATTCTGCCGTTAATTACAATTTGTCCATTTAATTTAATCTCTTCCAAACACAATCCCCCCTTTACTTTATTGTTCAATTTAATTAGAAATCAATTTAGTTTGTGTTTTTAAAGTATTTTGAGTCTTTTGGTTTGTCTTAGTGTTTTAAAGTTTAGTTTTGCATTCTTTGAGTCTAGTATAGTGTTTTAAACTTTATTTTACGTTTTTGAGTCAAATCCAAGTGATTAACAATCCCTCCTAATCCCCGGTCCAGAACGATCCCTACTTACATACTTACTACAATTGATAAAAAGAGGGTTTAATTTGTGTGCGTATAATTCTCGCATCATTTGCACTAAATCCAAGTTCGAATCAATTTTGTAAACCCTAAGGAAGTTAAAAAATGTCAAAACAACAGAGGTAGAAAAAACTACTTGCTCGACAAAACTTTTTGGTGACGAAACCCTTCGTCGTGTAAGTGGCCTTTGTGCAACAAAGTACCCGTGTTGTCACAGGAAGTCGTTATGGCTACAAAAAAAATATTAAAAACTTTGGACGACGAAGATATTCGTCACGCAAGAAGACTTCGCACAATGAAGGGAACAATTCATCATACAATCTCTGGCAAAAAAATGCAAAAAAAATTAGATTTAACACCAATATGTCGCGCGATGAACATTTTATTGCGTGAGGGAGCACTTGTCAAGTCAAACTTGCGTGACAAGGTCTTTCGTCACATAAAGTGATTTGAGATGGTAGGTGAGACATTTAAGGTGGAGAAATTATTGTAAACTTTGCGCCATAAGTGACACACCCCGTCCTAAAGAGGGCGTGTTGGCCGTCACGTGAGAGTGACGAAACCATGTGCACAGTACGGAAGCTAAGAAGATATATAGAATTACGAATAAATAAAAACCGAATCACTAGCAATACTAGCTAAGAAATGACGCTAGTGCGAGTCTAAGTGTATAAATACACATTCAGAGCAATAAGAACGTCTAGTTGCAGTCAAGTAGGACAATTACTAAGATATAACACCCGAAGGTGAATCCTACTTTTGTGAATTCTGTCAGAACTATGTTGGATTCCTTGTGGCCACCAAAGCTCTGCTACCTAGAACCTGGAGGGGCGAAAAACAAAATGCGTAAGTGGGCAAAAACAAATCTTTTCAAAACCTTTTCTCTTTTCAAATGTTCTAACCCCTCGCCGTAAAACCTGTATAATTTCCCAGAAAAATAGCATATATACTTATATACTCATCATAAATCATATCTCAAGTCATGCTATCAATATGCCATTGAGTGTATGCCATGCTCATACTCTGAATATGACAAAAAGGTAATAACAGGTGATGCATCTCAAATCAAATCACATAAGCCGGATCCACCTCAGTGGCTTGTACGGTTGATTATAGCTCATCATAAATAATAACATGTCAACCGTATGATCAGCACGGCTGAAACTATAGCTCATAACTAATCTCACATCATATCAATTCATATCAAATCTTGCACACGAGTCAGAACCACCTCTAGTGGTCTGTACGACAAACATGGGTGTAAAATAAATATACTCTAATGCTACAATCACGTGAAGACTGTGCAATTAATACAGGTCACCTACGAGTCAGAACCACATGTAGTGGTCTGTACGACAAGCTTGTGCACCTAACTTGGATCCAAGGTGAGCATATGGTGTGGGAGGTGAACAACACGTGAAAGACTGTGCCCTAACTCTGGGCGGGAGCACTAACACCGGGGTGTAGGTTTATGAGCTATCGATACATCTCAACATATTCATCATCAAATTTCCACATCTCAAACTTAGCATCTAAACTTACCTGATACTTACCTGGGCGTCCACAACGCTGAATCATAATTATACATATTTACCAATTCATAATTATATGCAACTACTCATGCATAAATAAAATGGCATATACATTGCAAGGCATTTTATAACATACTTTCACTTAAATTGATTTTTTGGGAAAAATCTCATTTGTATAGGTATATACGAAAAACAAAAGCCCACTCACCTAGAGTTCACCCTACAACTCACTAGCACAACACATCAAGGTGTCATGACGATCGGCGTCTAGAACAATCATCAAATCATGCCTCAAAAATCATATCGATAGAATATAACTTATATAAAACACGTCACTACGTAGATCGATCCAGAAGATCTGCAACTCAGATTTTTGATCCGTAACTTCCAGAGGTTCACAATATACCTCTAGAAAAACATCCTAAAATGTCATTACCATCCAACGGTCGGATCTCCATCAATTGCCAAAACCAATTGACGGTTAACATTCTATTATATGAACTTACAACTCCAATTTCGGAAGATCCATAAATCGGATTCCTGATCCGTAAGTTCCTATAATCCTCAAATATTACGTATTACAACGTATCAAAGTTTGGTGACGATCCAACGGTCGGATCGTCAATTCACATTTTCACCAGGTAACGTAACGTAAAGAATTTAGGTCCAAACAATCAATCTATGTTACACAATCACCAAAACTGAAATCAAGGCAATTCATTTAGCCTAAGAATAACATTGACGGCCCCCTGGCCACGTGCCGCTGCGGGTGGTGGTCGACCCCCCCGGCTCGTCGGAAAATCCAACTATTTCTAAAAATTACCGAATTTACAGAAATGAAGATCTCAATGAGTAGAGTAAACTTTATACATGTGGCCAAGGCAAAATTGGCTTGGAAGCACTTCAATTTCACCAAAACCGTGCGGAACCCTAGGTTTTGGGTGTGTTCAATCCGACTCCAAAACAACTCCGTGGTCCCAACCATTGCTTGGGCTTTGTTCTAGGCCTCAAGAGGATGCCATGGGTGGTGGAAATTGAAAGAAATTGCTTCGAGATTGGGTGATTCGAAGCCAAAGCCGCCACACCCCTCCTTGCAAATTTCTCCATTTTCAAGGCCAAATCTCTCCAAATTTGAAATGGAATGGATAGAGGGAAAGTGGTGGAGGAGTTCTTAAGAGGTTTCTAGAAGCAATTCGTCAGAAAAATAGGTGAAAATCGTCGAAAATGGAGGTGTTTGCCGGCCAGGTTGAAAACGGGTTACGGGTCAAGGGAACCCGACTTCCCCTTATTCTCCTTCTCTCTCCTTTCCCTCCTGTTCTCTCCTCTGGTTGGTTGGTCTCCACTTCTCTCTTCTCTTGATTCGCCAGAATTCTCTCCTCTCATATTTCCCGATTAGGCAGCTCACCCAATCCTGTTTTTCCTCCCCGAGTCCTCTTCTTCTTCTTTTTCCAAATTTCTAACAACTCTTAAAATAATAATAAGGTTATAATATATATATATATATATAAAGTATAAATAGTAATTAAACTAAAAATGCTTCTCGGTTTACTGTTCCGTAAAACTTTAACCAAAATTTCAAATCTTCTTCTGCTTGCTCCTACGAGCCCATATCGTCGAATACTTCAGCAATATGCTAAAAGAATTCAGTAGTTCTTACTATACACTGATCAACGAAAGCCAAAAACCCTTTACCTCTAGGGTGATTTCGTAAAATCAAGCTTTTAAAATTTGTAAAATCATAAAAATTTGGTACTGGCTGCGACAATCTAGCCACCTTAAAAATTTCGTCCTCGAAATTTAAACAAAAATTACAATCCACTAATAATCATAAAACAACCTTAGGTATAACTCTCTCATCCGATCCTCGATCTCTTAAGTACCTTATTCCGCTAAATGATTCCTCTATAAAACTTTCATCAAGCTCACTGTCTATTTCTCAGAACCTTGTCTTTCCAATTCAAAATAGTCACTGGCCCCTCATCATATGTCAAATTCGGATAAATTCCAAAGGTTGAGGAGGTATCACTTGTGAAGAATTTGAAATGTAATGTCGAAGCTTCGAAACATGAAACACGTCGTGCACTTTCAACAACTCTGGAAGCAACTCAAGTCTGTAAGCAACTTCACCGACTCGCTCGGTGATCACATAAGGTCTGATGTAACTAGGACTTAGTTTGCTTTTCTTCTCAAATCGAACCACACCATTCCAAGGTGATAGTTTTAGAAATACCAATCGCCTACATTATACACTCAATCAGTGTCGTGTCGGTCTGCTAAACTCTTTTGTCGATCCTGGACAGCATTCAAATACGAGTTAATCGACAGGATCTACCCCTCCAAATGGAATTGGTAGGAATGCTCGTTCAAATGGAATTTTAGACTTAATTACTTGTACAATCTGAGTGGTCTCATCCACAATCTCAGGGCCCACCAAAACTCTTTCGCCAACTTCTGACCAACACAAAGGTGTACGACAAGTTTTCCCTTATAGTGCCTCAAATAGCGACATACAAATACTCGAATGAAAGCTGTTGTTGTAGGCAAATTCCATCAATCCAACCCCTTATGCCAAGCGTCACCAAACTGCAATACTGAAGATCTCAGCATATCCTTCAAAGTCTGAATAGTCCTCTCTGATTGCCCATTTGTTATGCTGTACTATAAAGTAACCTTGTATCCAAAGCCTCCTGAAACGTTATCCAAAGCTTAGAAGTAAATCTAGGATCACGATCCGAGACGATACTTACTGAAATTCCATAGTACTTTACAACCTTCGATATAAACAATTCCAACTAATCGGCTTAAAGAATACTTCTCGCTCACTGGAATAAAATGAGCTGACTTAGTAAGCTGATCAACTATCACCCAAATGCCATCATAACCATTTCGTGTACAAGGAAGCTTGTACACAGAATCCATAGTGATATTTTCCCATTTCCACTGTGGAACGGGAAGTGGCTACATCAATCCAAAAGGCTTCTTTCTTTCCACTTTAACCTGATAACAGATGATACACCTACTTACATACTTAGAAATTTCTCTTTTAACACCCGGCAGATAGTAAAATGGAAGGGTATGATACATCTTAGTACCCCCTGGATGTATCGCATAAGCTGAAATATGTACTTCATCCAAAAATTGATTTCTTTAATTCCATATCATTAAGCACATACATCTTATTCTCTTGCATAAGCATGCCATCTGATTCTCTAACTCTGAGGTCTTTCTTTTTCCCTTCGTTCCTTGCCTCAATTAATTCTTGGGTTCCTTCGACATTCACTTGGGCATCGAGTATACGATCAACTAATATTGGCCCGACCTGGAAATTAGCCAATAAAACTTCTTCTCGTTCTATCACCTTAAGCTTCACTCCAGTAGATCTCAAATCCGTAAGAAGAGGAACATGGCAAGCATACCAAGCATTAATTCTCACTGGAGTCTTCCTATTAAGTGCATCAGTCACAAAATTTGCACAGTCACCCTGGTCGTGCAATCATAATCACTAAGCAACTCCATCCACCTTCGTTGCCTAAGATTAATATCCCTCATAGTAAACAGATACTGGAGACTTTTATGATCCGTACAAATCTTGCATTTCTCGCCATAAAGATAATGTCTCCATAACTTCAAAGCAAAGATGATAGTCGCTAACTCCAAATCATGAGTATGGTAATTCATCTCATGAGGTTTCAAATACCGTGAGGAATAGGCAATTACCCTACCATGTTGCATTAACACACTTCCAAGACCATTCAAAGAAGCATCATTGTAGACCTCATAATCACCATAACGAGTCCGAAAAGCAATCTTAAGGACATCCTCACTGATGATCTTTAACGGTTAATAACTAGACCTTAAATCATTCTTTGAAAATACATAGGCACCTCTAAGCTGGTCAAAAAAATAATCAATCCATGGCAAAGGATAACGGTTCTCAATCGTTACCTGATTCAATTGCCTATAATCAATGCATAGTCTTAATGTTCCGTCTTTCTTCCTCACAATCAAAACTGGGGTTTCCCAAGGTGGCGTACTAGGTTGAATGAAACCTTTATCAACCAATTTTTGTAGCTAAATTTTTCCAATTCCCTTAGTTCAGCAGGAGTCATTCTATAATACAATAACTGTACCTGGAAATAAATCAATGGTGAACTCAACATCTCCGTCTGGCGGCAATCCAGGTAAATCCTCAGGGAAAACATCAGGAAAATGTCTAACCGCTTTAACATCCTCCACACTACTCAGAGCAACATCATTTAGTACCACATGAGCTAAGTATCCTTGGCAACCATTCGATAACAACCTCTTTGCTCTCACAGCAGAAATAATGGCATGCCTCACTTTACTTTGCTCACCCACAAAAGTACCCTCTGGTAATCCAAGACGATGGAAAGTAACTGATTTCCCGCAGCAATCTATATTGTCACGATTTTAATACAACCAATCTGTGCCTAAATAACATCGAAATCCACCATATATAACGGGATAAGATTCACTGGCATAACAACATCTTCCACCATCAATGGATACCCTGAATAAACACAATACTAACATAGAATGACCTATCTATTTACTTGCTTAACGAATCCAACGAATAAGTTATTAATATTACGGTCTGCAGCCTGTAATACCGATAACTCACTGTTGTCTCGATAAGTAAGTAACGATTCTCGAGGGTGCAATATTACCATCTTGCCCCTCATTGAGAAATACATATACACGCCTCGATCGTGCTCATTCACTACTTTCTTTGGCAACATCATCCATAACATAAAATTTCTACATCACAATCAATTAAAACTCTAGCAAATTAACCAAGAATGTTTAATGTGCCCATGATCAAGTCTGAAAGATTATAAGCATCTTGCAGCTCTATGTCTCATCTATCCACATGTAAAACATCCACTGCTATCCCGCCTACACTCTCCAAAGTGTATGTTATTGTACCTATGACACAAAGGTACATTTCCTCTGCCAGAGTCAGCCTGCCTCTGAAATCTAGGATCTCCAGTAAATCTACCACCTCGCCTCTGACCAGTGGTACTAAAACCACTACAAGAAAAACTAGAAATAACCCCACTTCTTTTGAAACTCTGAGTCTTGCGAGGTCCTTGAGATGACTCACCTTTACCTTTGTCATCTTTCCTCTGATTCACATTCTTTTCTTCTTTTTCATCACTATCGCTGAACATATTCTCAGAGTCCTCAATCCTCAACAAAATCTCATAAAACTCTTGGTAAGAAATATAATGGGTAGTGGTCGCTAAAGAACGCCACTTCTTCTTATTACCTAGCTTAAAACGATGTAACATCTTCGTCGAATTAGCAGCAACATCCGAATGGTAACGAGACAAGTCAATAACTTTCCATAATACCCATTCGCTGTCATCTTTCCTTGTCTCAAATTTGTAAACTCTTGCTTCTTACCATCAATATATGCCAGTGGAATAAACCTTTTCTGAAACAACTCTTTAAACAATTTTAAATCAACTGTTTCATCTGGCATCAATTGATAACCTTCTGTCTCCACCAGGATGCAGATTCAAGACCCAAAGCCCAGGTAGTCGTCTCGACCCACTTGTCGGGAGGAAGATTCCGTTAACCTTGCATAAACTGAAACGTCTTTTCCAAATAATTAAGCCATCACCCTCCTCCCTCAGGTCCTTCATTCCCATAAAATGATTCAGCTTCAACTTAAAAATAGTCTCAAGAGGAGTCCTTTGGAAATGACGGATAATAGACTGAATCACATTAGCAATAGCTTCCCCTAACTGAGCTATATCAGGAAAACTAGGCTCAACTGAATGACGTGGCTCTCTACGAGGCGGTATAGTCCTAGCAGAAGACACTAAGAAATTCTCAAGATATACGTGATTACAACCTGGCTCTGATACCAACTGACACACCCCGTCCTAAGGAGGGCGTGCTGACCGTCACGTGAGAGTGACGTAACCATGTGCACAGTACGGAAGCTAAGAAGATAAATAGAATTACGAATAAATAAAAACCGAATCACTAGCAATACTAGCTAAGAAATGATGCTAGTGCGAGTCTAAGTGTATAAATACACATTCAGAGCAATAAGAACGTCTACTTGCAGTCAAGTAGGACAACTCCTCGTGGCCACCAAAGCTCTGCTACCTAGAACCTGGAGGGGCGAAAAACAAAACACGTGAGTAGGCAAAAACAAATCTTTTCAAAACCTTTTCTCTTTTCAAATGTTCTAACCCCTCGCCGTAAAACCTGTATAATTTCCCAAAAAAATATCATATATACTTATATACTCATCATAAATCATATCTCAAGTCATGCTATCAATATGCCACTGAGTGTATGCCATGCTCATACTCCGAATATGACAGAAAGGTTATAACATGTGATGCATCTCAAATCAAATCACATAAGCCGGATCCACCTCAGTGGCCTGTACGGTTGATTATAGCTCATCATAAATAATAACATGTCAACCGTGTGATCAGAATGGCTGAAACTATAGCTCATAACTAATCTCACATCATATCAATTCATATCAAATCCTGCACACGAGTCGGAACCACCTCTAATGGTCTGTACGACAAGCCTGGGTATAAAATAAATATGCTCTAGTGCTACAATCACGTGAAGACTGTGCACCTACAAGTCGGAACCACATGTGGTGGTCTGTACGACAAGCTTGTGCACCTAACTTGGATCCAAGGTGAGCATATGGTGCGGGAGGTGAACAACAATGAAAGACTGTGCCCTAACTCTGGGCGAGAGCACTAACACCGGGGTGCAGGTTTATGAGCTATCTATACATCTCAACATATTCATCATCAAATTTCCACATCCTAAACTTAGCATCTAAACTTACCTGATACTTACATGGGCGTCCACAGCACTAAATCATAATTATACATATTTACCAATTCATAATTATATGCAACTACTCATGCATAAATAAAATGGCATATACATTGCAAGGCATTTTATAACATACTTTCACTTAAATTGATTTTCTAGGAAAAATCTCATTTATATAGGTATATACGGAAAACAAAAAACCCCTCACCTGGAGTTTAACCTACAACTCCCTAGCACAACATATCAAGGCGTCATGATGATCGGCGCTTAGAACAATCATCAAATCATGCCTCAGAAATCATATCGATAGAATATAACTTATATAAAACACGTCACTACGTAGATTGATCCAAAAGATCCACAACTCAGATTTTCGATCCGTAACTTCTAGAGGTTTACAATATACCTCTAGAACAACATCCTAAAATGTCATTACCATCCAACGGTCGGATCTCCGTCAATTGCCAAAACCAAGTGACGGTTAACATTCTATTATATCAACTTACAACTCCGATTTCGGAAGATACGTAAATCGGATTCCCGATCCGTAAGTACCTATAATCCTCAAATATTATGTATTACAACGTTTCAAAGTTTGGTGACGATCCAGTGGTTGGATCGTCACACATTTTCACCAAGTAACGTAACGTAAAGAATTTAGGTCCAAACAATCAATCTACGTTACACAATCACCAAAACTGAAATCAAGGAAATTCATTTAGCCTAAGAATAACATTGATGGGCCCCTGGCCACGTGCCGCTGTGGGTGGCGGTCGGCCGCCCCGGCTCGTCGGAAAATCCAACTATTTCCAAAAATTACCAAAATTTACAAAAATGAAGATCTCAGTGGTTAAAGTAAACTTTATACCTGTGGCCAAGGCAAAATTGGCTTGGAAGCACCTCAATTTCACCAAAACCGTGCAGAACCCCAGGTTTTGGGTGTGTTCAATCCGACTCCAAAACAACTCCGTCATCCCAACCATTGCTTGGGCTTTGTTCTAGGCCTTAAGAGGATTCCATGGGTGGTGGAAATTGAAAGAAATTGCTTCGGGCTTGGGTGATTCAAAGCCAAAGCCGCCACACCCCTCATTGCAAATTTCTCCATTTTCAAGGCCAAATCTCTCCAAATTTGAGATGGAATGGATAGAGGGAAGGTTGTGGAGGAGTTCTTAAGAGGTTTCTGGAAGCAATTCGTCGGAAAAATAGGTGAAAATCGTCAAAAAGGGAGGTGTTTGCCGACCAGGTTGAAAACGGGTTACGGGTCAAGGGAACCTGACTTCCCCTCATTCTCCTTCTCCCTCTTTTCCCTCATGTTCTCTCCTCTGGTTGGTTAGTCTCCTCTTCTCTCTTGTCTTGATTCGCTAGAACTCTCTCCTCTCATCTTTCTTGATTGGGCAACTCACCCAATCCTTTTTTTCCTCCTCGAGTCATCTTCTTCTTCTTTTTCCAAATTTCTAACAACTCTTAAAATAATAATAAGGTTATAATATATATATATATATATATATATAAAGTATAAATAGTAATTAAACTAAAAATGCTTCTCGGTTACTGTTCCGTAAAACTTTAACCAAAATTTCAAATCCTCTTCTGCTTGCTCCTATGAGCCCATATCGTCGAATACTTCAGCAATACGCTAAAAGAATTCCATACTTCTTACTATACACTGATCAACGAAAGCCAAAAACCATTTACCTCTAGGGTGATTTCGTAAAATCATGCTTTTAAAATTTGTAAAATCATCAAAATTTGGGACAGGTTGTGACAATAAGTGCTTCGTTGCGCAAAGGGTTCAAGGGTTCTATAAATCTCATATTAGCTCTCCCTTTTCCTCATCCTTTTCACCAAACCCCTCACCCCCACTTTTTCTTCTTCCCCAAACCTCTCATATCCCAATTCCAAGGTGAGTCTTTATATATTCAAATAAAGAACAATTTTTTTGTCAACAGTCTTCAATTTCCAAGGTAAGTCTTTATATATCCAAATAAAGAACAATTTTGTTTCAATAATTATTTTTAATTTATAAATTGTGACTCATAAGTTGTGGGTTTTTTAATATATGAAAATTATAATGCTATAGGTGTCCAATTCCGCTACTGCTCCAACTAAATAGGGATATGAGGGAGAAGGATCTCGGATAGGTAATACCAAATTTTCTACGAATTTTATGGTGTTTTTTGTTGTTGAAAATATTTATTGGATTATTATAATAAAACTTGATGTAACATCCCACATCGCCTAGGGGAGTGGATCCTATAAGCCTTATATGTATATTCTCATCTCTACCTAGCACGAGGCATTTTGGGAGCTCATTGGCTTCGGGTTCCGTAGGAACTCCAAAGTCAAGCGAGTTCGCGCAAGAGTAATCCCAGGATGGGTGACTCAGTTGGGAAATTCTCTTGTGAGTTCCCAAAAACAAAACCATTAGGGTGTGGTAGGGGCCCAAAGCGGACAATATCATGCTACGGTGGAGTCGAGGCTAGGATGTGGTGGGGGCCGGCCTGTGATGTGACAATTTGGAGTTTGGTATCAGAGCAAATCCCTGGCCGGATATGTGCCGACGAGGACGTCGGGCCCTTAAGGAGGGTGGATTGTAACATCCCACATTGCCCAGAGGAGTGGATCATGTAAGTCTTATATGTATATTCTCATCTCTACCTAGCATGAGGTTTTTTGGGAGCTTATTGGCTTCGGGTTCCGTAGGAACTCCGAAGTTAAGCGAGTTCGCGCGAGAGCAATCCCAGGATGGGTGACCCACTGGGAAGTTCTCGTGTGAGTTCCCATAAACAAAACCGTGAGGGTGTGGTCGGGGCCCAAAGCGAACAATATCGTGCTACGGTGGAGTTGAGCCCGGGTCCGGATGTGACACTTGATGAATTCCTTAGTTTGATTTGAAAATTTTGTTTTTGCCTCAGAAAAATACAAAAAAAAAAAAAAAAAAAAAAAAAGAAAAAAAAAATGTCTCGCTAGATCAAAGAACAAATAATTGATGAAGGTAGGCAGCGAATCAAGTTTGAAAAGCAAGCCTAAGGAAGCCAAGACAGAGACGCACAATATGCTTGCCACAACATAGGGGCATTATTGTGGAACCACTACCCTACGAAGTGGTCGTTCTAAAATAGTGTCGAACGAAATAAAGAAGTCTTTGCTGAATGAGATATCGGTAAGTGTCAATTAGTAATTTAATAATTCATGATTTAAATTATATTATAATTATTAATAATCCAATGCTTTGTGCTTAACGAGTTGATTTTATTACTTATGAAAATGACCCTGAGCTAATGAATTACCTGGATGACATACCTAAGAGGCGTTATCAAGAGTTGAAGCGTAACGCCGACTGCGAGGTACAAGCACCACCAATGCAATAGATGTTTTATTTAGATGTTATGGAGGAATAAATTTTAGTATGTAATCGGTGTATATTAACATTTGTGGACGGTGCTTTAAATATTTTCTTCATTTGTATTTGGATTAAATATTTACTTTAAGTATTTTATTTAAATATTTTCTTCATTTGATTTACTTAGACGATTTAAATATTTTATTTAATTTAGTAGAAAATAGTAGTCAATATAATTAATTAAAAATATATATAAATGACTCGCGCGACGAAGGTCCTTTATCGCGCATAGAGTATATGAGCGGTGAAAGCCATGTTGGTCACGCAAAAGTTCTTGGCGCGACGAATATGACCTTTGTTGCCCAAAGGTTCTCACCTAAATTCAATTAGGGATAAGTTGTAATAATCAACGATATTTACCTTGTGCGACAAAGGCTTCATCGTGCAAAGATTGCCCATTTATAAGAATACTCAGTCACAAGAAAGGCAAAACTGCAAGCTCATTGCAACAGCTGCCTCTCCTTTCCTCCATCCCTTCAAATTCCACTCCCTCCATATCTCTCCATCTTTTTCTCCATTCCACCTCTCTCTCCATCTCCACTTCATCTCCACTCCATCTCCACTCCATCTCCATCTCCATCTCCATCTACATCTCATCTTCCTTCCATGATGAACATTTTTAGCCTTCTCATGGTAAGGTTTATCGAGGGATGAGGAATGCACTATCTTGTGACATTGATGCCTTCTCTTCCAGACAGAGCACGGGACATGTTGCCATGTCAAAGCATGCAAATGCAGACTTGAAGCAGCAGCTTGCGGCCCAGGATGCCCATCTTGCGGCCTAGGACGATAAGACGAGGTCAGATCTTACACAACCTCCAATTGTCCGACTTTTAACTCTTGATGCCAACAGTTGCTCTTCAGCTGCCTTTGAGCTCCCAACTGCTCCACCCAGCAACCTTGATAATCTTCTTTTCTATTTTTTTTTATATATTCAATAAAAATTTCAGCTTGTACATACATACATACATACATACATATATATATATATATAATTTTTTTTAAATTTAATTAAAACAGTAAAAAAAATAATTTAAATATGTAATTTAATTAAAAAGTATAAATAAAGAGAAAAAAAAATTAAAAAACACATTTGAGCAATGAGTGACCTTCGTCTCATAAGATTTAACGTAAAGAAGTCTTTTGTCACATAACATCTTGAATGACAAAAATATCATAATTAAAAAATATTACTGAAAAAATTTCCTTGCAACAAGGTTTACACGAAAAAATCCTTAGTCACGCAAAGTCCTACCTAACAAAATTTAGTCGTTGCCAGTGTCGACGCGATGACAAGCTCTAGTGGTTTTAAACTTTAAGCAACAACAACCATCGTTTCTTTACATTTCTAGCGACAAAGACTTCTTTCGTCGTAGGAATGTGCTTGTGAAGAGAAAGTTTCCAAAGTAAATAGTAATGACTAGCTGTCAAAAGTTAATTAGGAAAGTCACCTTTGTAATTTACCCTTTCTGTTTTGGTTTGTTATTTTTAGCTTTCCTATAAATACTCTATGTAACTTAATCATTAAGATATGAATGAAAACATTTGTCAATATGGTATCACGAGGCTTTCTGTCTTCCGACTTCTGATACTTTGGCAAAATTTTCTTGCATTTTCTTACCTACCAAACAGATTGCTTCCATTCTCTTTCGTGTTCATCCATGGCGGCCAATTCCTCTCACTCCTTTCTCCAATGATTGAACCTCTTCATCCTTCTCTACTGCACACTGAGTGCCCTACGACTGCCAATCTGAACTCTTCTTCGATGAACACAAACCCTAATTCTTCTATCCAGGCATCGATCAACTCGATCACAATCAACAATATCGGCAGCATGATTCAAACCAAGCTGAAGTGCCACAATTATCTTGTGTGACGATCTCTCTTTGAACCGATCTTCCGCTGCTACAAACTCACCAGCATCGTTAATGGATCTGAGCCTCCACCGCCTTGATTTCTTATTGATAATTCTGGAAATCTCACTTCGATTCTGAATCCGGAATTTGAGATTTGGTACGAAAATGATCCAAAACATCATTATATGGATCAATTCTACTTTTTTTGAAGATGTAATTCCATTCACAATTGGTGTTTAATATGTGCGTAACCTCTAGCTTAATCTTGAAAAACACTTTGGCGGTGTCTCTCGCTCTCATATTCATCAACTACGCACGAACTTACAATTTGTTACTAAAGGTTCCCCCTTCATTTTTGAGTACTTGCAGCACATCAAGGAGATTACTAATGCTCTTGCTGCGACTAGCTTTCCGGTTAATGATCATGATTTTCTTCTTATTATTCTCAATGGTCTCCCTGACGAATATGATTCTTTTGTGGACTCGGTTCAATTTCGATTGGCTGATACTTCAATTGATGACCTTCATGGCTTCTTTCTTAATAAAGAAATGACTCTTGCTCGCAAGAAACAAGCTCAAGGATCTTCCACTGCTGAATTTTATCAAGCTCTTAACTCCATTCAAGCAGCTTCAACTCTCACTCCCTTACTTCCTACACCTCAGGCATACACTACTCAGAACACCAATTCTTCTAACTTCACCAAAGGCAATTCTAAGCGCCATAACAATTCTTATAATCGTGGAGGCAATCGCTATTGATCAAACAGCTACAAAAATAATTCTTACAATCGAGGAAGAAATTGTGTTGGTTTTCGTTATTCTACAAATACTTTCAAAGCTAATCCTTGTCAAATCTATGAAGATCCAGGTCATCTTGCTATTGACTACTCAAATCAAATGAATCCTAATTTTCAGGGTCGAGTTCCACCAGCTAAACTTGCAATGTATGCAAACACCAACAATTCTTCTCCTCCTTCATGGCTGCTTAACTCCGGCGTAAGCTTCACATGACCAATAATCTCAACAATATCTAGAATCCACAGCCCTACAATGGTCCTGACAAAGTGTATATTGGAGATGGCCAAGGTTTGCCAATTCTTCATTCTGGTTCTACTTCACTTCATACACCTACTGCAACTTTTCATTTAAACAATGTGTTGCATGTTCCACAACTAAAGCATGATCTACTTTCTGCAAATATGTTTCTTCGGGACAATTGGTGTTCATTGACTCTAAATCTTTTTTACTTTAATGTCAAAGATCTTACTACGAGGATAATGCTTTTTAGAGCTCATGTTCGACATGGTCTGTATCCTTTCTATGCATATTCTCACTTTTCAGCACCATATCATGCTCATACTGCAATCAAAGCTTCTCTTACTACTTGGCATCAACATTTAGGGCATCCCACGTTCAAGACTTTGCAATCTGTGCTCTCAAAGTCTGCCTTGCCTATTTCTAGTTCCCTTCAACGGTTTTTCTGTTTAGATTGAGTTTTAGGCAAATGTGCTAAGTTACCATTTCAGCATTCTCTTTGTAATACAGCTAGACCTTTGGAGTTGGATTATGCAAATGTTTAGGGACCAGCTCTATTGCGTCCTATAAGTGGCTCTCAGTTTTATGTCATCTTTGTTGACGACTTTACCAAATATACTGGTTGTATCCACTTAAGTACAAATCAAATGTATTTCAGACTTTCATTGAATTTCAACCACTTGTTGAAAACTTGTCTGGCTATAAAATTGGAACCTTGAGATCTAATTCAAGGGGTGAATTTCTCATTCTGATTTCAAGCACCATTTTTCTGTTCATGGCATTCAACATTAATTAAGTTGTCCACATACACTTTAGCAAAATGGTTGTGCAGAAAGAAAGCACTTGCATGTTGTCGAAACTGCCAGGACTCTTCTCATTGCTTCTAAGGTTCCACATTATTTCTAGGTTGAAGCTTTTCTCACTGCAGTTTACTTAATCAATAGACTACCTTCAGTGTTTAAAGCTTCACCATGGGAACAATTCTTCAAAAAGTGTCCAGATTACTCTCAACTTGGAATTTTTGGTTGCAGCTGTTTCCCTTGGCTTAAACCTTATACTAAGTCAAAACTAGACCCTAAAAGCAAGCCATGTGTCTTCGTTGCTCATAGCCTCTCTCATAAGGGTTATAGATGCTTGGATCCCCCTACAAATCGAGTTTATGTACCTCGACATGTCCATTTTGATGAAGCCACATTTCTTTTTCACAATTTCAACCTTCTTGAACAACAACAAACCACATATTCCTCCTCACCTCATTCTTTCCCATTTTCTCTCACTTTTTCGAAACTCTACTCTCTCTCTCAGCAACTTCCTATCTCACAATCTGCCTCACTCTTTCAACCTCATACAAATGCTCCAAGTTCTCCCTCCCCTCCAAATTCAAATCCTACACCCACATTCCTACCTGATTCACCCATTCCAAACCCTGCACCACCAAGTTCTCCTAACGTACCTAAACCTGCACCTACCATTGCACCAGCTTCATTATCTACAGTCTCCATTCACCCTATGCAAACTCGATCCAAATCAGGGATCTTTAAACCCAAAGCCTTTACAACAACTAAACATCCACTCCCTCCTCATCTTGACACATAATTTGTCTCATCTACATATCTTCAAGCCTCCAAGTATTCACATTGGAGAGCTGCAATGCAGGATGAATTTAATGCCCTCCAAAACACTGGAACCTGGAAATTTGTACCTTCTGATTCTACCTACAATATTGTTGGTTGTAAGTTGGTTTTTCGGATCAAAAGAAAACTTGATGGATCTATGGACAGGTACAAAGCTCGCCTTCTTGCAAAAAGGTACAATCAGCAATAGAAAATTGACTATAGTGACATATTTAGTCCAATGGCTAAACCAGTAACTATTAGAATTCTTCTTACTCTTGCAGTTCAATCAAACTGGTTTATGCATCAACTAGATGTAAGCAATGCATTCTTGCATGGCTTCTTAAAGGAAAATGTCTACATGTCTCAACCTTCCAGCTTCATTGATCAAGATTCATCCTCATCATGTTTGTCATTTGCAAAAGTCTCTCTATGGCTTAAAGCAAGCCCCTCGAGCATGGTTTAAAAAGCTTCAATCTGCATTACTATCTATGGGTTTTCAAGCTTCTCAATCTGATCACAGCTTGTTTTTTCTTAACCAAGCTATCTTGGTCCTGGTCTTAGTCTATGTAAATGATATAATAGTCACATGACCTTCCTCTACTGCTTATGCTAATGTGATTACTCAACTTAGTGCTCAGTTTTCAGTTAAGGACTTAGGGGATTTGCATTATTTTCTTGGCTTGGAAGTTACTCGATCTGCTTTAGGAATTTTTCTTCATCGATCCAAATATATTTTGGATCTTCTCAAATGAACTAAAATGGATGGAGCAAAGCCTTGCGTTACACCTCTTGGTTCTGCAAAATTGGATCTCACATGTTCTCCATTAACTAATCCTAAAGAATGTCAATCAATAGTTAGGGCACTTCAGTACCCCACTTGGACTGGCCCTGATCTTTCCTTTGCAGTCAACTTAGTGTGCCAGTTTATGCACTCTTCTAAATAACCACATTTTCAGGCAGTTAAACGTATCCTTCGATACCTTAAAGGCACTCTTGGACATGGTTTATGGTTCCCTAAAACTGCTTTACTTCTCACACTTAAAGCATTCTCAGATGCTGATTGGGCAGCCTATTCTTGTAATCGACGCTCTACTGGTGGTTTCTACATATTCCTTGGTTCCTCCATCATTAGTTGGAGTGCCAAGAAGCAACAAACTGTTGCTCGTTCATCCACAGAGGCTGAGTATAGGTCCCTTACTCACACTGCTGTAGAATTAACATGGATATGCAAACTATTCACGGATATTGGATTTCAGTTGCCTTCTCTACCTTAGATTTGGTGTGCCAACATTTCAGCGATTGCATTGGCTTCCAATCTCGTGTTCCATGCTCGTATCAAGCATGTCAAGATCGATTATCACTACATCCGAGAGCTAGTCCTTGCCAAACTTCTCATGGTTCAGTTTGTGTGCAGCTAAGATCAAAACGATGATTTTTTTTTTTTTTTGTCGCGCAAATGTTCTCTTCTCGAACGTTGAGCAACAAGTGCAGGGTGATGAAGGTTTCATCATGCCATTTTTTTCGTCGCGCAAATGTTCTCTTCTTGAAAGTTGTTTAATGTAGTAGTGTTCTCAACGTGCTAACAAATAGAGTACAATTGACTTTATTTTAATATGTACATATTACGACCTCTTCTGCACATATACCCTTCAAAACAACAGCAATGAATTTGTGGTATCATAATTCATCTTCTCCAAATTCGGTTGCACGGCAAACTTGATCATCGGAGGGGGCCCGCATGCTAGTGCAAGAGCATCGTCCGATCCATTGGGAATGTGCTCTCTCAGCACACTCTCCGTGATGAATCCCACACTGTATTCCCACCCTTCCTTGCCATTCTCCACCACATACCAAACCGTGAACCTCTCGTCTTGTTTAGCCCAACCATCAAGCTCTTCCCTCAGCAAAATATCATCTTCCGTCCGATTCGCATACACCACATACATTTCAGTCTCATCTTCTGGGTCCTTCAAAATGGCCTGAGCCACTTGGTAAATTGGGGTGATCCCGGTCCCACCAGCCAGCATGGCAAGCTTCTTTGCAAACTTTGGCTTGCCATTGACCAAAAAATTACCACGACCAGTGTACTCTATGTGCCCTAAGGGACCCTTTATGTCTAGTGCGGCACCTATTGGCAGTGAGTCCAAATACTGTGACATGATTCCCCCATTTGGGAACTTAGGGTGCACATTTTTGAAGTAAACCTTGACCACCAAATCAAAGTAACCAACTTCATCAACTGAGCTGCTTGGAGTGTAAGCCCTCATGCAAAGCTTGTCCTCAATTGTAGCACACACGAAAATGTGTTTTCCCACTGGCAATCCCAAAACTTGGTCTTCTAAAGGCAATCCAAACCTAAAGAGCCTTACGTCGTGAGAGATTGACATCTTGGCTATGAGCTTACATGAGATTTTCTCACGTGGAATAAGTGCGACACTTATTGAATGCGTTACTTCTTTGATTGGGGCTAACTGTGCCATGTTAGAGGAAATAAGGTCCAACACTGACGTTGTTCTTGGTGGCCCGTGCACAGAGTTATTAGGAGAACTAGATGAAGAGTCCGAAGCATAATTCGTGGACACCAACTCTCCAATTCTATAATCCTCAATCATTTTCTTGGCCTTTTCCGAATGGATGGCGTCAAACTCTTCGGTGCAGTCAGTGCCAGCGTTGATGAGAATGCTATCAGCGCCACCAGGGTGGTCGTTGAGGAAGCTAGTGCAGTCGTAGACATGGCCATGGACAATGATCCAGGCAGATTGAGAAGAGTTGTGCTTCTTAACATCTGAAATTGAGTACATCTTGGATGCACTAGTGTTCATGAAGGGTGTTGAAACACTCTTCTTTAAGGTTGTGTTGGATTCAGAGTCCAAGCGTTTTTCTTTGGCCATCCATCCGCCTGATTGGTTTCCAGGTTGAGTTGGATGCTCAAACACTAGTCCTATCTCTCCCCTATGTGGTTTGCACACATTGGTTTTCACCCGAAACCAACAGTTGTTCATCATTCCCTGAAAAATAACACCCACAAATCAGAAATCAATTAGTGAAAAAGAATTAAAGATTAAAATATCACATAACTACTTGCGATATATTTTTTTTGTTAAATGTGTTTATGTTACATCTTTGTAAGTGGAATTATGATAAGGTGATGTACATGTAACTTTATTTAAAATGCAATCTTCATCTATCAACATGTCATAGTTGTTACTTTTCTTCATTAATAAAGAAATATCAATGCTCAGAATTTTAATTTATCTGCCCAATGGTAGAAAAGTTCGAGCTCCAATTTTTATATTTTGATATACTATATTCGGTTTCTAAATTAGCCTCTCTCTCAAGAAATTTTTCTTTGTACCCAAAATACGGGTGGTAACCCATGTGTCATAATATAAGTGGAATGAAGTTTTATTTTTTAAGTTGTTAATTTTTTAACACAGGTATCTCATCACTTGTATAGTGATAAGTGATGTACCATTATGTATTCTGAGCACACTGAAAATACTCTCCCAATGAGACAGTGATAAAAAAGATATCAAATATGTAGAGATGTGTGCGTGTAGAAATAAAATATACTAATAGGTGCATCTAGATTAAAAAATAATAATGTCAAGTAGATAAATTATTAGACTAAATTTGTAAATCATTTGATGTTATCAATAAAAAATAAATACATTAATTAATACTTAATTATTAATAATAACGCTATATTATTTACAAAATAATTTAAATAAATAATCCTAGCATTATACCCCAAAAAAACCCACTGACCCACACTTCGTGGAGAAGATTCTTGTGTAGCTTGGAGCACCCCTAATAAACAAGTATTTCTTCAATTTTTTTTTCCAAGACCCAAGGATGCATGGTGTGACGTCACCAATGAAATGCAACACATTTTCAATTGCTAGATCCACGGTTTCGAGAAATTTTTAAGGGGTGTGGAGGAGAAATTTTTAAGGGGTGTGATATCCACACCCCTTTTTACTTCTCTCATATTTTTTTAGTTTTCGGTCATCGAATCGGATGAATTGAAGAAGATTAATGAACATAAATTAATAAGGGATGTGTGAGAAATAAAAAAAGATGTGTGGATAGCACACCCCATTTTTAATTGTGAGGGGAACATAAGTGGTACACCACGTGTTTTAATAGAAGTGGTGAAAAATTTTATTTTTTAAATTATTAATTTTTTAACACATATCGCATAATTTGTATAGTAATACATGATATACTATTTCGTCTACCGATTTGAAAAGTCTCCCACGGTTTAATTTGGGGAAAGTGATAGGTGACAACCTGATTTTTGACCCCACTAAAAGCCAGCCACATATTGCCAAGTTTGCCCTACCAAATTATTAACCTTGGAAAAAGACTCGACGATTATACTGGCCTCGAGGCCCACAAATAAAAAAGAAGAAGAAATACTTGGTTCCAGCAAATATTTTGTACTTGCAACCCTAATCCTAAATTCTAGTATTTTTATTCATTTGTTAATCACAGTTTAACACGATTATAAACAGTTTATTTATAAATTAAATTAATTCATAAGAAGGCTGAAAGTGTTCAGTATCGAGTACTTATCCATATATGTTTAGGGTTTAATTGTCCCTTAATATCGACAGTATTTAAAATGTAGAAGAAAAAAAAAGTGCGGTACTTGTGTCTTTACCATGACGTTCCAAATGAGTTTCTCGGGTTGAGTATTGAGTGTCTCGTCCCAAGCTCGCACTGCAATCTCTTTGGCAGCGAGTAGGTCGAGCACCTCCACTTCTAGTGACCAGAAACACCAGCACCAGTATTTCCCGTACTTGTTTGGCTTCTCCTGGTGGTCTAATGTGCACACATGCCACGTTTCACCGCCATCCATTGTTATCTCCACTCGTGTGACTTTCTTCCCGCCGCCTGTAAAAACAGAAGAGCTGAATCACTACGTACAACGTATGTAAAAGTAAAAGCCCTAGCTTTTACCTGTTTCGTTTTCAACTTTTTTTCTTCATTTTTTTTTTCATTTTTTAAATAAAAATTATGAGGTATAGTCATGGAACAATAATCGTGACCTGTAATAAAATCCAAAAAACTTGACAAATTTTTATGATTTTCGTAACGTGGTTTCCGATATTTTATCAACATGCATCGGTGTTTCATTAATCTTCATTCTTTATTTTTCAACCGAAAAGATAGGATCGACGAGACTATTAATATCACTCGTTAAAAAAGTCAGAGTGTACTTTCTTGTATACAACTTTTCTTTTATATTTTTATAAATATCGAATGAAAAATAATAATTTTGGAGTGTAATGGACAAAAAAAGTCTTGAGAGACCTGTACCTACTCTTTTTCCCAACTTTTATCTCAAACTTTCTTATATAACTTAGACGCAACTTGTTTTGTGTTTGAAAAATAGTTGTACAAGTATAGTGTAAGCTTTATAACTCACCTGAGTATGCGTAGCCTTTCATCGTATACGGCCTCTGAGTTGTATACGAGTTGATCGCCAATATCTCCTCGTGACACGGCGTTGTTATAACGGAGTTTATATTCAGCTCGTTAATGATATACTCCGGCTTGTACCACCACGCTGCAACATAAGTTCACAACCCAACACAGTAACAGTATTAGCTTCAGATGTAAACAGTTAAACAGTAAAAGAAGGTAACACTTTCACCTCACAACTGACAACTATCAATATTAGGTTTAGTCACGTCACAACTGACAACTATCACTATCACTTTCACCTCACCTCGGCGCTAACTTTTACACCACGGGCCAACAGAAACGCTCAAATTTCAAGTGCGGACAAGGTGTTCGATAAAGTCGTAAATACCTTCAGCGTTGGCTAGCTCCGCATCGACGTGCGACGGGAGCACTCGATTATCCTTGAAGTGGTAGTAGTTGTCGGATTCCGACGTCGTTACGACGATGCGCTTCAACCACTTCACCATCCGACCCCCGATAAACCCGGGTATTATGACCCGTACCGGAAACCCGTGATCCGGCGCCAAAAGCTCCCCGTTTTGCATGTATGCTAGGATAATATCCCTCGAGGGGTCCATCGCCACCTCCTTTCTCAAGCTCGTCCCGTACTTGGTTCCACCGCCACCGGGAAGGTCCTCGGCCCCCTCAAAGCACACGTTGAGGGCGCCGTTCTTGCGGCTGCGGATCCCGCACCGCTTGAGCAAGTCGCAGAGTGGGACGCCGCGCCACAAGGAGTTGGAGATGCCAGCGGCACCCCAGTTGAAGCCGATTGTCTTCTTGACGAGATTCTGTTCCTTCCTCCGGTTTCCCGCGCAGACAAGGGTAACTGGGAGCTCTCGTGGCTTGAATTCACGGACGAGCTGGTCCATGGTGAACCGGGTCGGTCGGCGGACAAGGCCGGTGATCTCCACAGTCCAGTCCTGCCAAGTAGCCTTGGGGACCACGCCGTGGTTGCGGACGTAGTGGAGTGGGACCGGGGTGATGAATCCGTGGTGCATGAGGCGGGTGAGTGGCGGTTCGCAGTTGAAGGGATGTTTTCCAGTGAGGCGGACCATTGAAGAGTTACGACGCACCCAGCTGTCTGACGTGGCTTCATCTCTGGGGTCCAAGATCGACGGCTCTAATTCGTTGTTGCCTCTCCGGATTAAATCCGTGTATTCCTGGACGACGCTGTCGTCATTTTCGTCGTCGGACGACGAGTCGTTGCTGTCAACGAAGGGGGTGTTTTTCGGGGGTGTGGGATCAGAGAAGTTGAAGGAGCGGACGACTCCGTTTATTGGCGGGTTGAGCTGGGGGAACTGGCGGTTCTCGACGGAGGCCGTCATATCTCAGCCGTGTGTCGGGCACCTTTTGTGTGTGTGGAGTGAGGAAAAGGGAGGAATCTTTTTTCTTTTGGGATATCTGTGTTTGTGGGATTTTGTTTTCCGAGCTAAAAGAGACGGTGGTGGAGAGTTTATATAGCAGCTCCACGGATAGATTGTTGACACGTGTCACGCGAAACGTGCGGCGTCCGGAGAAAGGAGGTGTTGGCGCGAGTGGTGAAGCCTTGGCTGCTATATGGCTGGAGGGTTAATGGCCTACAGGCTACAGCCATGTCGAGAGCCGCACAAAAACAACTTATGTCTGCCGCCAATCAAATTAATTCAATTTTTTTTTTTTTCTAAATATCTGTCGGTCTTTATAAAAAAGAGAATATTAAAATATATTAGTATTTCTGAAGGGTAGTCATTTTTTTAAGGACATTTTGGTTCCGGTTCCTAATCAACCTAATTATTAGACTGAAATCTTATTTGTTTAGATATTTTGATCGAGATCATTAGCCTCATTTAAGATATTTAACTCATGTATCTATGCATTTAATGTCCCACAAATTATGACATTTAAACAAATTCAAATAATATTTTTAAATATAATAAATACTTAAAAATTAATTTTAGAGTAATATTGTTCTTCACAAAAATTATAGCAAAAAAATAACATACCCTCATAATTATTAACATATTTTAAAAAATAACTATTGATATATTTTAAAAAATAAATTAAATACATATAATTAGCATGGGTACATTTAGCAAAATTAAAAACGGGTACAAATAATTGAAAAATATGGGTACAAATACAAATAAGAGTTTAAAAAATATGGGCACAAAAAGGAATTAATATATGGGTACAAATTAAACTGAAAAGAAAATCAGTACAAAATTAAAAAAATTAAAAAAGGTTGCAAATTAAAAAAGGGTACAAACAAAAAGTAAAAGTATATGACAAAATATTTAGCCATGAATATAAATATAACAAATGTAACGTTTCTAACATTAACTGAATATACTTCGAAATAAAAAATATTTTATTATTAAAATAATTAACGTCGTTTATTAAAATCTAAGGACCTTAATCAGAAATTGAAGGGGAACAAGATTTTAATTAATGAACAAGGAAAAATAGAGATGGGAATCTAATTTTGTGACATCCCACATCGCCCAGGGGAGTGATCCTTAAATGTATATTCCAATCCCTACCTAGCACGAGGCCTTTTGGGAGCTCACTGGCTTCGGGTTCCGTAGGAACTCCGAAGTTAAGCGAGAAGGAGGCTAGAGCAATCCCATGATGGGTGACCCACTGGGAAGTTGCTCGTGAGTTCCCAAAAACAAAACCGTGAGGGAATGGTAAGCCCAAAGCGGACAATATCGTGCTACGGTAGTGGAGTCGGGCCCGGGAAGTGGTCCCACCCGGGCCGGGATGTGACAAATTTTTTTTATTTTTTTTTATTTACCTCTAGTCTTCCCTATAACAATTAATTCACCTTATCGTTTGTCAAAAAATAAATATTTTATTTATTTATATTGCTCGTTGTACAAATATAATGTATTTTCGAATGGTGAGAAATGGGTGGAAATTTTCTAGAACATTTTTGAAATGATATTATCCAACTTAGCTAAATTAGGAAAGTGGGAATGGCACCAATATTCTACGACCGGTATTATCATTGTGAGATGTAAATTAATGAGGATGCATGGATTTGTAGTTTTGTACGTTCATCGTTGCATGGAAGCTTCATTTGGTGACCGACTCGGCCGGGATAGGGCCCTCTCTGTTAAGATTTTAAATCATACACAATGGAGGGTAAACACTGCCCAGATATTAACTTCCCTTGTCGACACGGTTTCATCCCTAAATGGAATGAAGTCTTTTGTTTGGGATTGGTATGTAATTAGATCGGGACAAGTGTGGTTCTTCGGTGTGGAGAAATTTTTCATTGTAGTCGGAACACAGATAGTATATCACGTATTTTTATACAAGTGATGAAAAATTTTATTTTTTAAGTTATTAACTTTTAACACACGTATTCCACTATTTGTATAGTGACACGTGATGTACCACTTCGTGTACCAGTTATACTGAAAAATATCTCCTCGATGTGGAACCGGCTCATCTGTTTTCTTTTACTTATTATGTATGAAAACCAAAATCAATGGTAAAGACTTTTATTCATGTCAAATTTTGCGTATACTAACATTTAGGATATTCATTAATTTGTGGTTCCATTAAAGGGCAAGGAAGGTCAGCTAACTTTTCGAATTTCGGTGAATCTTCATGGATAACTTTGGTGCTTTTTCATTGAAGGTTGGAGTTGTCCTTCATACATGCCCTCCAACCTTGATAAAATGCCTCAAAGAGGAGTTGTTGTTCTTATTATTTTTTTTATTAAAAAAATATCAACTTGAGCGTTATATTCTTGATATGCGTTGAAGTTGTGAATTTTCTCAATTGGAAAGAATTGGTAGTCTTGCAAAAAAAAAAAATGGTGGAGACGAGGAGGAATAGAGTATACGTTCATGTGTATTTGCTAATTATATTGGCATCAATTCTATATGTTGCTACTGCTTCGGCGGAAACAGCCTTTTGCGCTTATGAATATTGTGACAAGTCTATTGCGTAACCAAATGGGAAATCATGGTTGAGTGATAACATGGTGGTTTATATTGAGAGCAATGTTTTTTCTTCCATTGATAATGAAGCTATAATGTAGCAATTTCAAAATATGACAACGCGTCGTGGACAATTATGATTTGTATTTTTATTTGTTCTATAAATTGTGAATGATGGAACTATGGTTTAAGTTTTAAGGTTATTATATCTAAGAAATGTTTGTGAACTTTACATGTGAGCCTTCGAATAACTTTTCCTGGATTTGCCACTGGTGATACCTGAAAATGAATGTATCCTATATATATTTTATTTTTTGAACAAATGATATTATTTATGCTAAGGGGGAAAGGGTGGGCTTAGCCTCACAATGGGTTAGTAATAATGTGGTTCAAATTTGCCTTTGGCAAAAATCGAACTTAAAATTTCTCACTTACAAGTGAGGAGGAATGCAATTAGATCGTAGTACTAAGTGGCAGACAAAAATGCTACTTAATTATTCACATCCATGTTCCTTCTAATTATGCATTCCTTCTAACAAAAATGATACTTTTATCATCAATTTATATCATCATTTGTATCATCCCTCTAATGGAGATAGGACCCACATGTGTCGGTGAGCCATACTTCTATTAAAGAGATAGTACAAATAGATGATAAAGTGTAGCATTAATCCCTCATTCCTTTATACTAGGTAAGTAAACATGTCATTAGAGTTTATTAGGCAAAGCTGGAAAAAAAAATCTATATAGTATGTAAAAGAGACAACAAGCGCCACTTAGTACTACGGTTTAATGGTATTCTTTTTTTCTTGCAAGTTGGAGGCCTTAGGTTTGATTTTTACCAAAGGCGACTTTGAACCATATTATTGTCAGCTTATTGTAAGGTTTAGCCCACTCTCCCACCAACTTAGTATAAATATTCTTTCTTTTTTTTTCTTTTTTTTTTTGTCAAATGATAGATTTTGTTAGATTAGATGTTAGATTAGCTACCAACGGGGTTCAAACCCACGTCGTCATATAAGGGCTTAACACCTTTCCAAAATTGTGGTAAAGGGCCACTTGCACTTAATATAAATAATATCGTTTGTTCAAGAAAAATAGAGACAATGAGAGGATATAGCTAGCCAGGGATTTGTTTGTACGCCTATGTTGTATCCATACAACTTTTGGAAATGAGAGTCAGTTTACATTTTCATAAATTATAAAGTGAATTGGAGCGTTGATATTGAAAATTATGTAAATTAAAAATTCATTAAATTGTCACTTAATACTACGGTCAAGTGGTATTTCTCTTTACTTATAAGTAAGATATCTTAAGTTTGATTCTCGCTAAAGGCAAATTTGAACCACATTATTCCTAGCCTATTGTGAGGCTAAGCCTAACTCTCTCTCTCTCTCTCCTTAGTATAGATTAATTTGATATCTTAATGTGACAAAATGTGGAGTATGAGTTCTTGAGCTAAATCTGTAATAATTTTCATCAAAATTAAGTACATGACACACATGTACTTTAAAGGTACGTTTGGGGTGAGGAATTTTTAAAACTTTTAAGGGATTTAGAAATGAATCTAGATGAGCATTACAAAGTCATGTAAAAAAGAATTGTATTGATACATTCCAAGTAGTCATTTTCAAATCCTTCTCATATGCATTTGTTATGCTCATGTAGATATATTTTTAATCCCTTCTATATAACTTTTCTGCTCCATTTCTTCATTATTTTGCGGAAAGCCCTTGAAATTTAAAAGTTCCTAGCCTTGCCCAAACATATAAAGATACAGGCCTTTAATTAAGGCAAAGGATCTCTATTTTTTTTTTAAATGGGGATTAGTTATGGGACCCACTCCACATCGAACTTCACCAATCCAAACCATCTATTTTGTAAGTCTCGATTCATATATCGTCCTTGCAAAAGTCAATTCAATCCAAAGTCATTTGCCTATTTAATTATTATCACGATGAAATTTTAATGTTTCTTAAAAAACAAAGTGTTCGTCATTTCTATGAACTCAATTAGATGCCTTAAATATTTTCCGATTTGGCTAATATTTTGCAAGGATGATCTATGAGGTGCAACTTGAAAAATAGACAGTTCGGATCATTAAAGTTTGATATGGTGTGGGTCCAACAATTAATCTCCATTTTAAAAAACAAATAGGATCTCTTCCCCTAAAGGCTTCCGACAAAGATATATGTACAATGTCACAGTTTACTCGTCAAAAAGGCTCACATGCATGCTTATTTAACAAAATTTCTCCCACGTTTGGCGCCAAGGACAATTTTCATATACCAATTCCCCAATTTTCTCCCAATTATAAGGAATTGGCTTATTTGGAAGTACTTTTGAAATGATTGAAAGCGGTTTTAATAAAAGTATTTTTGAAACTAATCCTTAGTTAAAATATAAGTAAATTCTGAAGAAAAAAAACACTTGAAAAACATTTTATAAGAATCACTAATTATGTACTTATTATAGGAAGCACTATAAAAAACGCTTTCATTCATTGTAAATACACTTTCAAAATAGCCATACGGTAGACATTGTAGTTGCATCTCAGCTTTCTTGTTGGTAAATTGTCAAAACAAAATGGGAATGGTTTTAAGATTTTCCCAAAAGAACCTTTATCTCATGGTCGAAGTTTTTGTATTGATATTATTTGTATTAAAAACCCATAAGCTCATTATAACAGTATGAACCATAGCTTTATTTTTCTGCAAAAATGCTTTTGCTTTTCATACATAATTTGTTTTCCAGCCTTCCTGTTTCATATATAAATACGGTCGAGAAAAATTTCCAATGCATTAATATTACACATATTTAACATTTTATCCTGTTTTTCCATATATACCTTTTTCTGCTTTGGTCAGATGCATATGATATGAAAGTTGCCAATATAGATCGAGGTCCTAGACGTACACGACCGTCCTTCAAGATGAGGAATCTATCGAGGTCCTAGACTCCAGTATAATGTGTAGTCAACATCCGTATATTTTATTGGTTATCACAAAAGAAAATATACTTATGTATTCATTTGGTACATCTCATGTTCCTCATCTTACAAGAGTATAAGATAGAAGATTTTAATTAAGATGTATGTCCAAACCTGTATATGCATGCATAAACAATGTTCTAAAAAAAGGCCTAAGCACTGGCCAGGGGGTGGCCGAGGTGTTTTCTTGCAAAACGGTGGGTGGTCGAGGCTTTTTGAAATTGAAATTGAAATTGAAAAAAAAAAATCCTATCTTTATTATAACTTTCTAAGTTCCCGTTCCCTACATGCGCCTATGTTTATATCTTGAAATTTTGTTAATTTTATAGAATAGGTGTGTATCAACTTAAAGTCCGGGATGTTAAAGACAATTACTATATTTCCTTATTTTCCTCCTATTTTGCATTTTATGTGGTTTTAAATTGTGAACTTGTTGTACATGTGTCATCCTACAATACTCCTCACTATGGTTATATGGCATATATGCTTAATATGTTTTTAAATTTTGGACTTGTTGGTTACTCTTTTTGCATTTTATCGTTCTTTTATTATCTTATCCTTATATTTCATACAAGTATAATTTTTTGTAAGTGTCAATATACACTTATTTACAAGAAATTTACCTAAATCCGCATAAGCGCTAGCTCACAGCCCGACTCGTGCCTAGTGTTTTTTAGAACCTTGTGCAGAAGGAGAACTAGATATATGGATGGGCACTATATACAAAGGGAAAGGTATATATAAGGTCATCTCCAATGAAGATGGCTAAGGGTTTAAAAGCCAAAAAATAGCATGACTTGTTCAAAAACACATCTCCCACCAATGACTATGCTATAATTTTATGGAATCCACCAGAACATTATTTGGCCAAACAGACATCAAGTTGGTCAAATATAGACCCCTTCTTAGCTACTTTTTGAGGTCCAGCTCATCATATGCAATAATTGATTTAAATTAATTAACGGCAGGCTAGATTTGAAAACATCCAAACTGTAGTTTAAAGTATAAACTTTTCTTAATAGTATGGCTTGACATTATTAATTTAAAAATAATATTTGCAAGACTATAATTCTGAACGGGACTATATTTAGCCCTTTTAGTTAGAGATGGCCTAACCCAGTTATCACTTAGTAGTATTCCATTGATCAGTTTTGAATCTCAACAACATTTTGTCCCTGGAGGTCTCTGTATGCATAGTGAGAGGCAATCCTCTTACCCATACGAGAAAAATCCAGCTAAAGATGATATATAAATTATATTTCAATGTATAGTTTTTCAGTACATTTCTGTTTCCAAGTACACAAGTTAATTAAAATCATGATTGGATAAGTCCGTATAATTTTGTGTGTTGTTAATTAGTTAGGAATATGTAGGTGCAACATATATATTTCGGTTCAGTTAACAAATTAATGGAGCGTAAAATTTCGATCCAACCCTAATAGCCTTGAATTATTTTTTTCTTGGAATTTTTTGAACTATTTCTTTGATTGGCGTACGTAGGGTTTTGTAAATTAAACCGTGCAAGGATAGAATTTAAGTTTGATAGAGTTAATTCTTTTGCTTGGAAGAAACTTTTGAATTGAGGACTTGAGTTTAAAATATTAAAAAAATTATTTCATTCATCTCACACCACTTGAGTTAAAATTAGATAACTGAGAATATTTGTTTGCTAATATTCCGTTTTTTATTACTCATATACATGGAAAGAGACGTGCTTTTTTTTGGATAAATTTGTGTGTTTTAATGTGGGAATTCATCAAGTACATGGAATTATTGTTAAAATTAATGGAATACTACAGTACGTATTAAAATGGGTAATGTACCTTTGTTTTAATAAAACTAGTAGTGAATATGGAATTATACCTATAATCATTATTTATTTTTGGGCTAGTTACTGACTTTTAAGTTCAACGTTCAAATTACAAAAAAGGTAAGATTACATTATAATCATTAAAGTTTACAGTCCAAGGTTATATAATAATGATAAATCTCTAGTTGATAGTACATAATGACATTATTATTACTATAACAAAGATGGTTTTACGATGTGAACATCATATTACACTATTAAGATAAGTTGTTATGAGTGGACATAATTGCATTGTAAAACCGTCGTTCAAATTAAAACATATTGTATACTAACCCTATATGAAGTATACGATTAATCAGTTAGGGAAATCGTGTTGCATTCGATTCCTATTTATGGAAAGGGCAGCAAACTATTCAAACACTGTTTGTGGCGAAAAGTTGTATGAAACAAGTACCCTAATTAACTTTTTTAATGCAGGTTTAGATCGCATATAAAAAGTATACACAAGATGCTAATTAGTAGCTCCATTTAGAATATGATTGATCAGATCTTGTACCATTAAAATAGTCCAAATTGACAGACTGATATAATGGTAAAAGTTAAAGGGAAGAACAAGTCGACTCAAAGCCAAGCAAATAATAAAGGTAAGATGTGAAGTGGCGCATGGAGTTCCCAATAGCCAATTGACAAAAAAATGGGGCATGAGTATATGGTTTTTCATGCAGAAACCAAGCACATGAGAGAGAGAGAGAGAGAGAGAGAGAGAGAGAGATGGGTCAAGGTTCAAAGGGTGTAGTAACTAAAACGCAAGGGGTCACGACCCACAGCATCACAACTGGATGGGTCAAGGCTCAAAGGGTGCGTAACTAAAACGGAAAGGGTCACGACCCACAGCATCACAACTGGGGGCGGCTCATAGATAACTGAGGGGGGTTAAGCATGAAATTGATCTCTGCCCTTTGGTGAAGCATGGAGCCACCTTGGTATTTGGTGGCTCATAATCTCTCTTAAATTCTCTCTCCCTCTTCCACCACTATCAGACAAAATCATTGTCAAAATTGAATACCGTCCATAGGCTGATACTTGGGTGCGTCATTTTAAACCTTTTCTTTTTGGTTAAAAGTTCATTGAAAAAGATTATTCATGTGCGTGTGAACGATTGATCCATACATTTATGTACAATTGACGGTCACAAAATACACGTCAACATAACATAAGAAAAATCTTGCTAGTTGTTATGGGACTATAATTTTTTGGCTTTTGGGTGCATATATGCTTTGAATTTCAAACAGATAATGCCACAGTATCACATTTTGCTCATGTGGCATGAGATTTTTTGTGAGTACCTTAATCCAACTTTAATTGATAAGAAAAGTTAATCATCCTCGTTGATCAGCGGGAGAGCTGTCTAGAAGCTGTCTATAACCCATTGACCTGAAAGAATGGATGTATAGTTGGTAAGGAGAAACGAATTTTTATTCTTTTCTTTATTTGACAACATAAATCTCTCTAATTAACCACGGATGTTCATAAAGCTACTTTCATGTAGAAAATCGTAAACCAATATATTAGAATTGGAGTAGTACTAAAGATATATTGTAGATCATACAAAGATTTATGAGATACAACAAATATCCAAATGAAGATAGAACTAAAGAGCTTGAATAGCATCAAGATGATGAGTAGGCAATGATGAATTTACATTGGCAACTAGTAACATATTCATCGATGTGAGTTGGGGAAATATCTTAATTAAATGCGTTCTTTTGTCGTGATCTTAAAGCATTACGCTATCTTCCATCACCAGTTACGCTGTTACCGACAAAAACAAGAAAACTATTACGTTGCTTTTCATCACCACCATGCTAACCCCCAATAGCTTAATCTCAGCTAAATTCTCATCTTTCAGATTAAAAGCCTAATTGATTATGTTTTCCATATATAGTAAGACAAATTCTTCACGGGAATGATTTAGTAATGCTGCAGTTATCAAAGGGAATAATTATTGGCACTCCAAAATTCTCATTCTACACTCCAAACTTTCTTTATTTAGAAAGAAAAAAAATACACTTGTGAGGAGTGTAGAATGAGATTTTTAAAGTGCCAATAACACTTCTCTTATCAAATTTGTTCACAAAATACTGTTGTAGTAAACTGACTCCGAAGATTCATAACAAGATATTGACACGCTTAATGGCATATCACCATCTAGTGAACTAACTTGGCAAATAGATTTAGTATGTAGAAAGCAACTCTTGTTCTCTCTAGAAGTCTCGAGAGGGTGGAGGACGGGCTCCCCGTGAATCTGTTGGCTCGCCCTCTGTCACGCCCCAACCCGCGAATAAAGACTATTCATGAGCCAGCGTGTGAACCATATCTTAGCTATAGAAATAAATTCTACAACCAAGATATGGTGAAAAATAAAATAAAATTATTAAAACTTATTGAATACACAGCGGAAATAAAATATTAGTATACAAAATTAATTTATTACAAAAGTACCAACAAAAATAATAATTGAAATGAGTAGCTCTTAAAAATACATAAAATGAAGTACCAACAAAAATAATAATTGAAATGAGTAGCTCTTAAAAATACATAAAATGTAGGCAATGAGATGCATAAATGTACTCACTCCCTTCTAATCCCGTTAACGCATACCTAAGGCACCCAAGCCTACACGTCCCATACCATGCTTATACTACTTGGCTCCTAATGCCTTAGAATATGAGTTAACTCCCGTTCGTCCCTTAAACCCATTTTTTTGTAATTAAACTCTCAGTTTCCACTTTATTAAATAGGCACTTCCCCCGACGCCCAATTGTATATTCAAGCCCTTCCCCCGATGCCTGACGTATACAAGATTTCAGTATTTCATAATTAACCAATTTGTATACTTAAGCCTTGCACCCTACACCTGACATATACAAGGTTCATTATTTTATATTCAAAGTAAACTTCAACCCTTGAATATCTTCACAACTTAAACACTTTACACAAGTGAGCACTTGACACAACACAACTCTTTTTCTTGCTTTGCAATGCATATACATATATAATGCAATGTAGATATAAAAATCACGCGCCCATTAAATCAACGTATAATTCAAATTAGTTAACAAGCAAGGTAATAATTTATAAAACATCATATAAAGTGTTGCTCATTGACCACTCTATATATTTTTCCATTGTCTTGTCCATTTTGGTCAGGCAACCTGTTTTTATTAGAAAGGAATAGACGTCCATGTTAGAGAAGAGAATTGTTAGAGTGAAATATAAGTCTCAAAGACCACAAGGCATGAAATCATGTCTCCAGCTTTTCCCCAAACATCATCTTTTATTTTTATTTTAGCCCACCACTTCTATTTCTTCTCATCTCACTTCCCTTATGTTCTCCCTCACAAACTTGATCACTTTCTTTCACCCGATTCTCCTCTTCCTCCAACCCAACACTCTACCCTTTTTATCATCTTTTAGCTTCTCCTTTCTTTTCTACAAATCGACCCCCAGCTCTCCCGACTCATTCTCTCCTTCCTTTTCACTCTTGCTTTTGCTTCGCACTCTTTTTCTTTTCTTTCCTTTCTTCTTATAACTTGTAATAATGAACACATAGATTTAAGTGGTTCACCAAATCGGCTACATCCACTAGAGTTGCATATGCATTTTTGTTTTCTCTATGTAAGAAGATTTACAAAGGACAATGGAGATGGCTTTGAGCCTTTACATAATATGAGAGAAATGGATAGTGAAGGAAAGGGTGGTTTGAGGAAGAAGACGTTCTTCTTGCTAGTGTGGTGGTGTAGCTGTTTTTTCTTTTTTTCTTTTTTTTTTCCTTCTTCTTTCTTTTCTCTTCTCTCCATGTCTTCCGTTTGGTTGCATGACATCTTCCTCTCCAAAGAATCTTCACAAGTGTGCCAATAGAAAGAAAGCAGGTGTTGTGCCAATCATTAGACATAAAATGTGTTCCAATAGAAACACATCAATTGTTAACCTAATCATCACCATGAAATAACAAGGCAACAAATGTTGTCCTAATCCTTAGCAATGAAATGTGGTCCAATAGAAAAACAACAAATGTGAAGCTAATTATGAACTAATGAATAATATGCAAGATGTTCCTTGCATCAAAGGCCACGTGAAATATTCTAACCACAATAAGTTGTCATCTTCCTTTATTTAGAGTGGTGAATATCATGCAAAGTGGACAAAAGCTCAAAAACCACGTTCAAAGTCTAAGGGATATGAATCCCACCTCTTCAAATTTTGGAGGGATGAATCATCACCAAACATTTAACTCTTAGATTCCTAATGAATACAAACTTACCAACTCACCCTTAAGTAGACTTCCACCTTCACATTTAGAGTGGTGAGTTATCACTAAATCATTAACTCCTAATGTTACAAACTCTCCACCTCATCTTTGAGAGAAAATATCAAGACAAAATTACTCATTTAGTCCAACCTCAAACTCTCGGCCCTTTGTGAGGAAAATCAAATCAAACTCATTTAATCTCCCTTCTCCAATTCAAAATAAAATATCTCTAATTACTTATGAACATGAAACTAGTTTTTGAAATAATTTGTAGCAAAAAGGATTTTACATTGAAACTATTTTACATATCGAAAATAGGTTCTTGTACGTAAAAAAATAATTACCCACAAACATACATATATACATATAACCACTTTTTTTTTAATATGGGGTATTACACCCTCCACCCTCTCGAGACTCCTAGCCCTCCTCCCCCCCCCCCCCCCCATCTTTCATGTGATTGCTTCCCCCTTTTCCTTCCAACCCCTCCCTTCATTTGTTTCTTTGCATTCCCTATTTCCCTCCGACTCCTCCCTCCTTTTTCCCTATGTTATCTCGCTTTTGCATATCCTTTTCTTTTGGCCTTTAATCTCTAGTTTTCTTAAGATTTGTGTCAACCTCCCTAAGCTTGTCTCAAATTTTGGCTTTTATGTCTATTTTTTACTCTAAACTTTCTCCCCGCCGTTAGTCCTCCACTGGGACCTCTGCTACCCAGGTCATCGTGTGTCTTTCCTTGGCAGCACACTTTGGTGTTGGATTGTTGTTAAAGTGCTTTTAGCACTCCTTAGTAGGATTATAGGAGTAATGTTTGGGCAAGTGGCTCTCTCACCCTCATTTTCCGTTCATCTAGTTTGGTCATGGGTTCTTCCTCTTGGTGGTGGTGGCAAATCGACAATAGCAGCATAGTTGGTGTGGTGGAGTCTGTATTCTTCCAGATCTAAGGTTTTTTGTTTTTATGGGCTTCTCTGTTGTATTTACTTTTGAACTATACTTACATTTAGATTGCCTTTGGGCTTTTTATATCTTGTATTAGGTTGAAATCTAATGAGAGATTTTAAAATATGTTGTCTCGTTAGGATGGGCGAGATGTTAATAACCGATTTCTATGAGATGGACCTAAACTTCTTGCTACAAATGGGCTTGAGCTATCCTCATCCACTTGGGCCAAAATATTTGATTTTGGCTTAATTATGTTTCCACTTCAAAGTCACAAGGGGGGTTGAAAGCTTAAAGCCCAAGTAAATAGTACAAAACAAAGAAAATGGTAATCATAGATTTTTTTATTATTATTATTATTAGGAAAACTAACCAAAATGACTTCAAAACTTTGAGTTTTAACCAAAAACCATGTTATAAATTTATTTAATGGTTAGTACAAAGCCCACTTTTAAATGAGCCCAACTTAAATGGCTCAACCTAAATAACAAGTTAATATGTCAATTTTGCCCCAAATGATTTTGGTTTAAGTTACGTTAATTAATCTATTACTTTAGTTATTTTGAAATTAGCACAACCGACTGGAACGACTTTGCTTTTGTGTTGCAGAGTTCTTCAATCTGCATTTTGAGAGTCAATTTTTGTGAACAGAGCAAAGGTTTTAAGAGTTGATTTTTTTGAAATCCTGATTTTTGTTTTGTTCGTTTAGGTCTTTCAAAGTAAGAATTATTCTTCAATTGAAGGTTCGTTGAAGGTTCTCAGAAATTTTTTTTTTCCCCCGATATTGAAGGTTCTGAAATTTTTTTTTTTTTTTTTTTTTTTTTGGATTCATGATCTTCGTTGTTGTTCATTGTTTCACTGGAGTTCTGTAATTGATCGCCGTTTTTCATAGTTTCATTGTTTGGAGGTAATTGGCTCTACATTACAGGTTCTGAGATTCTAGTTTCGTAGTTTTTTGAGTTTTTGCATTGATTGATATATTTTGTCTTAATTTGTGTTCAAATTAAAATATAACAAGTAGTCGATTCCTGTTTTTTTTGTTTTTTTCCTCAGTTTTGATCTTACTGTTTTGAAGAATTTGCAGGTGAGTCTTGATTTGTTCATCACGCTATATGTGTTTAATTTTTAATAAATAGTGCATGTAGTTTTATAATAGTTTATGAAACAGTTGTTATTTTGTTTGTGATGTTTTGTTTGTTTTGTTTTAGAAAAATTGTTATTTTGGTTCATTTTATATGAAGGCTTTTTAGCCAAAATGGTCCCTGAGATTTGCATAACTCCTCACTTTAGTGCCTGAGATTTCAAATCGATAAAAGTGGTCCCTGAGATTGTCCACCATCCATCAATTTGGTCCTTCCGTTAAAAAATTCCGTTAAGGTATTTTTGTCAAATCAAGTTCTCCACTTACTTTTTCACCCTTTTTCTATCAACTCTCTCATCTTTTCTACCAAAGTCCTCATCTCCCTACATTCGTCCTTGTCGGTTGAAAGAGAAAAGGGAAAAAGTGATTAGGGTTTCTGAATTAGGGGTTTGGTTGACAGAGATTTGATCGGTGTAAAACTAAGGCTGAAAAACAGATATCGATAAGGAATCTTTCGAATTGGTGGATTGTAAGGCAGTGAAGTTGACTGCGAAATGGCAGACCATTTTCGCAGATCTGGGAAGGCTCCCAAATATGGTGAGTTGCATTTGAACCATATAATACTAAGATTGTTGATACATTTGAGATACTTAAGTATTTTAAAATGTTTAGTTGTCAGTGGTGTGGTCCTAAGGTGTGGGTTTTTGTCATTTTGTATTGAAGGTTGCCTTGGTTTGCATTTTGGCTTTTTAAATGGCATTGTAGTGGTTGGCGTGTATGTTTACTGCTGTCTTGTAGTGTGGAATAGTTTAAAGGTTTTGGCATTGAATAAGATTAGGGAAGATATGAGGAAGTAGGGTCCTCTGGTTTTTGACATCTAACCTTTTTGCAACCTTTTCTTCCTTTTGGTAAGCTTATTGATTGAGTGTTTTCCATTCACATTTAATAAGTCTATTTTTTGTGGAAGTTGTGCTTTCCATTCACATTCATAGTTGGAAAGCAACACCGACAATAAACTTTATAGGTTTTTGCATACAAATATAGCTCCTCCTTATACATATACATATATATATATGGTTGACATTGAATGATGATTTTTTTTTTTTTTTTTTGCACTGTACTAATACATCCTCATGTGAATAATAGTTTTTAGCATTGAATAATGCAGCTAAGCCGAACAAATTCACTTACAAAATCCACCATGGAGGTCAGATCATTAAGAAAGAAAGTCAACAAAAATACATTGGAGGTGAAGTTATTTTCTTAGATTGGGTTTCAGCTGATCAACAATCTTTGGTGGAATGTCATGATATTGCAAGACAATTGGGGTATCAATTGGAATTAAGCATGCATAGAAAAAAGCCTACTAGGATAGGATTTGTTGAAATGACATGTGATATAGAAGTTTTGGCTTTAATTGATGAAATGGGAAAAAACAGGATGACAGAATTATTTGTGGTTGACAAGAAGAAGAAGGATGTTGGTGAAGGCTCAACTAATGTGGATGCATCAGTAGAGCAAGAGGTTGAGATGGCAAATAAGGGAGATGTTGTGTCTTTTCTTGAAGATGTTGAGGGAGGAAATGGGGAAGATGCAGATGTTGAAGGGGAGAAGAATGAGGAAGTTGTAGATGAGGATGTATTTAAAGACAGTGATTATGAGCAGGATTCTGATATTGAGCTGCAAGTTGATTATGAAGTTGATGATGATGAGTTTGAAGAACATGTAGACCAACCTATTATAGAAGAGCCCGAAGAAATGGGGTTTGCAAGAGAGATATCAGATGAGGATGCTAATTCTTGTGACTTTCATAGCCTTGAAAATGAAACTTCACAAGAAAAAGATGAATTTGATGAGGTAACCAGCAGAAAAAGAAAGAGGCAATGGAATAAAGCCTCCACCATAGTTTAGAGAGTGGCATAGAGGTACAAACTTGAAAAATCCTAACTATTAATGGGAGACTATCATTAATTACAGTGTAATTAATGGGAGACATAAAGGTAGCGGAATAAGCCTATACCAAAGTTTTTCCTAATAAACCACAATTGAAGGAGGCTATCATTAATTACAGTGTAATTAATGGGAGACGTGTGTGGCTTAAAAGAAATGACAAGGTTAGAATTAGGGTTTTTTATCAAGGAGATTGCCCTTTTGTCATTATGGTCCTTTACATAAGAAGCAAACAGGCAAACCTAAGAAGAATAGGACAAAGGAGCCTGGTGAAAAGCCACCAGTGACAACTCATGGTGGAAAGAAGCTAGGGAAATGGGTTTCACACAAACCGTATACAATCAACAATGTGGACATAAAGGCCACACAAACTTGTGGAAATGGGGGCTTTACAAGTCAGTCAACACCAACTCATGGCATTTATGAGCCAAGTCACACAACTGCAAACACACCAGTGACAACTCAAGCCACTCAAGAGCCAAATCATTCAGTTGTTAACACATCTACACTAGAGGTATCTGTTTTGTTTTGTATTTTTTTTTTTTTTTAATTATAGGTTTTGATAATGAAAGTGAAGTCCATTAAATTGGTTGATATTGTAGGTGGGCATATGCATGGGCATGGGAAAAGGAAGAGGAAGAGGAATGGGAAAAGGGAAAGGCATAGTATCTAGCTTACAACCCATTCCACAAGTTCAAATGATACATTCAGTAGCCCTTTAAATGATACATTCAGTAGCCCTTTAGTTTTTGTGTTGTTTATTCTTTTCCTTTTTTTTTTTTTCAACAATTACTTCTGTAAATTGTGATAAAAGGAGTACGATTTGGATTTTATAGGGTGACTAAGTGTAAGCTATTATCTTTTGGTTTTCAATAGGTACAAGGCTGCATTGGTGTCACTTCCCAAGTAGTGCCACCACAATCACAATCCACCAACAAACGATACAAATCACCTGCAAAGAGAGGCAAACCTTGGAAGCCTTGAGCATAGAGGGAGTTTGTAGTTTGGATATCACTGCACAAATAGAAGAAAACAAGTTGCAACCATTTCTTTTCTTCTTCTTTTTGAATTAGAACAGTTGGATATTAATTTTGCAGTTGAACATTGCTGTTAAACATGTGGGATGTTGTTTTTTGATGTTGAACATTTTAACATATTTTTCTTTGAGATATTTTGCAAGTTATAATGATGATCATGTTGAAAATTTCATGTAATGGAACATAATATCTCTTTTTGTTAATTCTTTTGATTTAGCTTTGTCTATGGATTTACAATATTTGAACCATTCATTTCATTATATTCAAGTGTGCAAACTATACAGTTTTTTTCTAAAAATTAATGAAAGGGAAAAAGTCAAGTACCGTTTACAATGATTTACTTGAGTTTGATGCCAAATCGTTTTTAATAATAGTTGAAGAGTTAATATCACTACCAAAATTAGCAACATAGGGGTATTTTCTGAGAGAAATGAGGGAAATAGGGTGAAAAAGCAAGTGGAGAACTTGATTTGACAAAAATACTCTGAACTTAACGGAATTTTTAACGGAATGACCAAATTGATAGATGGTGGATAATCTCTGGGACCATTTTAATCGATTTGAAATCTCAGTGATCAAAATGAGGAGTTATGCAAATCTCAGGGACCATTTTGGCTAAAAAGCCTTATATGAATATGATTTTCTGAAACAGTTATTGTTTTGTTTTACAAGTATTTGGTTTAGTTTTGCAACAGATTATTAAATAGTTTTTGTTGTGTTATATATTTTGTCATTGTTTTTTTGTTATCTGCATATAATATTTTGTGTACTAATTTGTAATTGTTTGTTTTTTTGTTCATTAGTTATGGAGAATTGTAAACTAGCTTAGTTTACATATGATGATTTGTCCGTTATTAGTTCTATTTCATCAACTTCTACATTCGATCAGATTTGTATTGATATTTGTTCTAGGTTTAAGGGTTTGAGACTTGGTTGGTTTGAGTTACGATATGCTTTGAATGAAGATCCTACTTGTCTCCTAGATTGTAATGCCAATGTTAGGAATATGTTAAAGGTTCTTGATGTTGTTGGAAAATCCATCATAGAAATATTGGTTATTGATAAATGTGATGGTTCTATAGTTCAATTACCTACAAAAAGCATATCTTCATCTTACCGTACATCAAACTCTAAGATTGTTGTTAGTGAAAATGATTATTGAGGGAAGTATGGTTCTCATGGTATCAATAATTATATGGCATATGAATGAGATAGTTATATAGAATCTGAGGGGCAAGTTTTTAGGGGAGGTTGTGTTGATTTTCGAGATAAGTTAAAGAATTTTTCTGTTGAATGTGGTTTTGAATTGAAGTATTTGAAGAATGATAAGAATAGCATTAGTGATGAGTGTTCTAGGAAGGAATATGATGGTTGTCTTTGGTGTGTGTATGCATCCAAGTGTGATATTAATGACTTTTTCATAATTCGGAAGTTGCATAATGTGCATACATGCAATGGTATGATTCGAAAGAAGAAAAACAAAGTTGTTGGACGGTAGTTTGTTGCTTCTCTCATCAAGGACAAGGTTTAATCAAATCCTCTTATTAAAACGATGGAGATCATTTCAAACTTAAAACAATTTTATGGATTAGATATTGATTATGCTATTGCATACTTTGGCAAAGAGAGGGCAGTTTTTGAACTAAATGGTGATGATGTCGATGCTTTTAAGTTATTGCCTTGGTAGGTTGAATATGCATGTTCAAGCAATCCCGATTCTATGTTTAAGCTTGAAGTTGTACCGGAGACCAATAGATTTCTTCGTTTGTTTATTGCTTATGATGCATGGATAAAAGGTTTCATGTTTTGTCGCTTAATGGTATTCATTGATGGTACTTTTATCAAGAGCAAATACAAGGGCACACTTCTATCTTGCTATGCAAAAAATGGGAACGACGATGAGTTAATACTTTCTGACTTTACATTCAATATTATCTTCTTTTTTTTTTTTTATTGCATTTTTGCTGTGCAAAAACTTTTCATAAATAGTCAAAGCACAGTTTTACGAAATCCATGATATTTATACTAGTAGTTCTATCACAATTTGATTAGTAGTTGACAATTGACTTTATTTATTTCTTTTTATTGTGTATATATATTTGATTTTATTATTAAATAATGGAAAAAGAGTTGCAGATATACTTCAAACAAAGTTTGAGAAGTAATTTAATTGGAGTTTCAGAAGTAGTTTAAATTTTGACAGTACATTTTTCTTTTTGTTATGCAGAGATTTTTGAGGTTGCTTATACTATTGTTGATTCAGAAACAATAGCAAATTGGAGATGGTTCTTATTATTTGGTTTATTAAGGGCTCAAGATAGGGTGATCATGCTTATGTTAGATAGACATAATGGTATTTTGAAGAGTGTTGCAGAATTCTTTCTAGAGTCTCCACATTCATTTTGTATTGTTCATTTGAAACAAAATGTCAGTACTTTATTTCCAAAGGTGGCTAGTGAGGGACTAAAGAAGAAAACGATGAACCTTTTAGCAAATTGTGCGTATGCTTGTACTCCATTTGATTTTTGATGATTGCATCGTGGAATTCAGGATATCGAGCAAGGGCATGTGAAGAATTTTTTGTCTAATTTGCCAAAATAGAACTATGCTATTGTCCATTTCATGGTAAAAGATAGGGATCAATGAGCAATGCACTTTCAAAATCTTTTAACATCATGGTGTTGAATAGTTGTTGTATGCCATTTATGGATCTTTTTTAAGATATTAGAGTTCGGCTAATGATTAGTATGGCTGAGAAGAGGATATTTGGTCAAACTATTCACACAATTTTGTGTCCACAAAAAGAAAATGAGATGAAGTAGTTGTTGAATGAGGGCATGAATTGGAAGATTAGTCGTTCTGATGCGGATGTTTTTGAAGTTAGGATGGAATGAAATCGGTTTGTTGTTTGTTTGGACGATAGGACATGTTATCGTGTGCAATGGCAGCATAATTGTTTTCCATGTTCTCATGCATTCCAAGTGTTGCAACATGATAGCCGTGATGTATTTGAGTATGTTAATGATTACTGGAAGGCAAGCTTTTATCGGAAAACATATCAGTTTGTGATGCATCCATTTTCAAATTTGGATAAACAGTTTGTTGATACTATTATAAATTGTGTGAGGCATCCAATTACGAAGATTCTGGCTAGAAGAACAAAGAAAAGTAGGAATAAATCTACTAGTGAAATTAGTGGGACTAAGAAGACCGTCACTTGTAGCAAGTGTGGATGTTCAGGACATAACAAGGTTTCATGTAAAGTTGTTATACAAGATGATTGATCTTTTGAGAGATGAGAGTTTATTGGTGATATGTAACAGATTTTCGTTTTGAAGATTGTTTATTTTTGTTTTGAATTGATGTTTTTGAGGACGTAATTCTAGATTTAGAACTTTGTTCAATTATTTCTAGTTTTTACGAAACAGTGTATTGAGTTTGATAAACAGCTAATACATACCCAAGTTTATGGCTTTGTGGTTTCAATATATGTTTACTATTTCGTTTAGTTTTGAAATTAGTTGATAGTTATGTACAATGACTTTAACTTTATATAAACTCACAGTATGTAATAGGAGGTTTATTTGATTTTGATGAAACAGATTTTTCAATTTTAATAAATAGTTGTTTTTCTTACGAAATCGTGTTGCTAGTTTCATCAATAGTTGTTATGTTTTAGCCATTTTTGTTGTCCAACATACATTTTTAAAAAGAAAACTGAATGAAACTTTAGATTATTATATGTATATGAACCCACATGAACACTAAAATTGAAAATAACATTAAGACTTAGTCACAACCCCTTTTCTTTTTTCAAAAGTCCACCTTAGCTTGATATTATTAAACTAATTAACTAGCTGATGATTCAAGCATGACGCTAACTAATGATTATGACTCATTTATTTTCCAAATGTACATCTATAAAGTATATTTTTGTATTTGATCAAACCGTTGAGATACAATTTTCAAACTTAGTCATGGAATGTTTTAGTTGGCATGTCATTTTTTGACGTCGAGATACCTTACTAAAAACTTAATCACTGATAAAATGAATGCCTTACTTAAAAAAAAAACAAAGAGATCAATGCGCATATTGGCATCTTATCGAACTATCGATAATTATTTTCCATATTGATCTATTGATACTTCTTATCATCATGTTAAGATGAACTATCAATAATTATTTCCATATTGATCTATTGATACTTCTTATCATCATGTTATATAGTAAGTTACGTGACATGTTATGACTATTGGATGATAAACTTAATCACTAATAAATAGTTGTTCTTTTTTTTACGAAATAGTGTCGATAATTTCAAAAATAGTTGCCTATGGATGTACAAATAGTGGTACTTATTTTTAGAAAGAAAAAAAGGCAATATTTATGGCTTTAACATCTTATTAATGTTATTTTGCTATATAATTTTTTCAGCATACATTTACACAAAGCAAACTGCATGAAAGTTTAGATTATGAAATATATGTGAAACCACATTAAAACTAAACTTGTAGAATTTTTAATATATGTGAAACCACGTTAAAACTAAACTTGTAGAATTTGTGATATATGTGAAACCACATTAAAACTAAGTTGTACTTTTAAGAAGTACATGCACATCAGAATTACATATTATCCATATTATGAATTTTGATTATAATGTCCAATGCTTGTGAGTCTCTGTGAAATTTCAATAAATGCTTTTTGTTCCTTTGTCTAGCTGAATTCATGGTTCATCAAATTGGTGAAATATCTTTGCATGCCTTTTTGACTTGGTAATCTTTGATACGTCCTTGAACTTTCTGGTTGTTTGAGAGTTGATCAATGAAGCTTATCATGTATATCCTGCAATCTGACCTGAATTTACAAATATATTCAAGTTGTGAATGATTATGAAGATTGAAGAAAAATGAAGCTTGTTATCGATATGCTGGAAGAAAAAAAAAAAAAAAAAAAAAAAAAAAAAAAAACATACTTTTTCTGGATCTATATGAAATTTTTACATTATTTCTTAAATTGCAGAAAGCACAAAGTGTATATAGAAGTAGAATTGTTGTTATAATTTCTGCCTTTTTCTCGAATACTTCTTCCTTGTCAAACGTGGGTTCTATCAATTTGCTCTCTTGTACTTGTTGTGTATAGTGAATGACAAATATCCCACAATCCAACCTGCATTTTTTAGTTCAACTATAAGTATGACAAATGAATACATCACTTGATAGTATTAGATGACAGATAATGATGTCATTTATATTTGAAGTTAGAGTAACCCTATATGTTATAAAGTTTGTACTTACGAGTCTTCTCGTTGTTGTGCGCAAATCTTGTAGCTTTCAATATCTATTGTTAAGGTGTTGTCACTCTTGAAGTCTTGTATATTGTTTGGATCTTGTCTCGCTCCAAAAAAGAAAGAAATGGAATGTTTTGTATGAAACAACTTGTTGTCATTTGAAATTTAGTACATAAACTGGATTATTTAAGGTTTTGTTCTTACCACTTGCAAAGCATGGTCAAAATATTGGTCTCTACCTCCTTCAATCCTTGGTAGTTTTGAATTGTAATGAGTCATTGTTCGTTTTTTAATGTCCTAAACTATCAATGTGAAGTGGAAGTAGTGTTTCATCGGGATGAATACTTTGCTAACCTTGTCCACATTTTCTTCCAATATTGTCTTCAAACGTTGGTCAAGGTATTCGTCATCACTCTTTGGTCTTTGTATCTCCATGTCATTCTGTTTGAATACAAAGAAATATTATATTAAACAAATGGACAATAGTTGTCTAGACACTATTTATGAAAACAAAAACCAAAATAGGTACACTATTTATGACAGTGGTCAAGTAACTAGGGTATTGTTTATGAAATTGGACTAAACACTGGGGCACTATTTATGAAAGTTCACTAAGAACTTGAACTGTTTATGAAACTGGACGAACAACTAGGCATTATTCATTAAAATGCACTAAGAACTAGTCACTAAGTAGAAACTTAAAACAAGAAAAATACATTGTTTATGAAAATGAACTAATTGTTATACTATATATATTAAATCATAGAACCACATATTTGTAGAAAAATTATTTTTGGTACTTACAAAGATGTAGGAAGAAAGATAGAGATTTTGTTCCTTGCCCTCTTCCATTTCATTTTCTAACATGATGTAGAAAAAAACATCAATTAATTTCGCGTCAATTGTTCCATCAACAAACAATGACGTCAAATCACTTCTCAGCATAACAAGCTTAGTGGCCATGCTCTATATCTTCGACATCAACCAAAAGTAGTCCATGTGTAAGAAATAAAACAAAAAAAACATTATACGTATTTATGCAGTACATAATTTTAAATGTTATAAACAAAAAAATTTGTCAATAATGTAAACTTACAGTTGACATTGTCTGTAGTACTCCTTGATTTTTTTTCTTTTATCTCTTGGTTCAACAACTTGTATGCCCTTGTACTTGAAGGGCATTTACTTTTTGTCTCCCCTTTTGTTATATTCTTAGTTGCCTTCTTTTTAGGTTTCTTCTCTGGTTCTTCAATGATAGCCTTCAAATCGGATTTCACACAAGCCTTAAGAGGTAATTCACCTTTTGTTTCAACTTTTGCGGTTTGAACTTGTATTGCTTCAACTTTTATCTTCAAAGGTGATTCACCTTTAGGGTTCTCCTCCTCCTTCTCTTTTTCATTGATGGGGTAAGGTTTGTTTTTGTGATTGTATGACTGATGGACTCTCACTGTCACTTACTGCAAACTTGTATTTAATCTTTTTTTTTTTTTTAGGTCGACCATATTCGAATCTTGAATCAAGATTCTATTTGCGATCATTCTTGGCACGTACATTTCGAACCAATGTTCTCTAAAACCATGTCAATCGGAGTCTGAAGCTGAGGCAGAGAAGTAGAGTGCTCAATGTCAACCGCATTAAATGCAAAGCACTACCTCATATATTATATTTTTTATTTAATATACTTTTTATAAATATATATATATTTTACGTTTACCAACTCACTTTGAAATACGAGATGAATATAGGGCTCGTCTTTTCCTTTGTCTCAGTGACAGATTGTTTTCCTTCATTGACAATAGTCTGAACATGCTCCACTATTGGTATAATTAGTTCTATTGTCAGTGTTTTTTCAACTTCCATTTCAACCACATTTGACATTGGTTCCACTGTTGATGTCTTTATATGAACTTGTATTTCAGCCGCATGTGGTACTGGTGACGATTCTTTCTTATCTTTCAAGGTGTCTGGAAGTCCTTGTGGAGAAGCACTCAAATATGGAATTTGTGAAGGTTCCATTTCAACCACCTTTGATTGAGCTTCTTGTAACTTCTTTTTCAAGCTCCCAATCTGTTTCAAATGGTCATTAATCTTCAGAGTATTTGCAGTGGTCTTTGTCTGCATCTTTAACATTTCGACATTAAGTGCATTGCTATTCTTCTAATTAATCTCTACTTTTTTTTAGAAGCTTTTCAACTTCATTGTTCAACATTTTGATCATCTGGCCGAGTATCAAGCATTCTCTGTTTGATGCATCCATTGTATGCGCCATCATTTCCCTAAAGGTTATATACCTTTTCTCAGCAATGCTTCTAGCTTTCTTGAACTCATTAAACAACTCTTCACTTATAAATGTATCCATGCCAATGATGTATTTTTTGGACAATAGTGTTGAGCTTGATCATTTCCTCACCAAAGAGTTTGTCGAATTCTGTTTGGGCTTCATTGATGCTAATATTCTCTGTTCATCAGTTTGCTCCTTATGCTTGTTCACATTCTGATCATTTCCTTCATCGTTGTTGATGACATTCTGATCAAGCCCAATTATGTTCTCCATGTTTTGTCCTTCTTCAATTTCATAATGAACCTCATCAATTTTGGCATCAGTTGTCTTGCATTTATTTGCTCTCATTTAATGCCTTTTTGCCTTTGAAATTTGTCTTTTCGATTGAGCAGAATGAATTTCAAAACAAGCCTGCACACAATAACATTTCATATTTTGTTAATTTTCACAAAATGTCCAACATTTGTTTCTGGAAATTAAGCACACTGTTTATGAAATACACATTATTTATGAAATTAAACAACACTATTTATGAAATGTACACATTATTTATGATAATAACCAACATTGTTTATGAAATATACACACTATTTATGAAATTAACTAAGACTGTTTATGAAGTAGGCACTCTATTTATGATACTACAACATAATTACTCAAATTATTTATGAACAAACACATAATAAGCCACGATTATTTATAGAAGAGTATAAAAGACACATTGAATGAACCATTTTTTTGTAGAATCGGTTAATTGTTTATAAATGTTATTTGGTCATATATGATAGTTTTTTGTTTGGAGATTGTTTTGTACTTGTTGTGGTATGTCTTCTCTGTTTGATTCATCTTCTTAAGTATCAAGCTACTTTCTTTTATTTGCTTTCTTTTTTTTGTCGTCGTTTCTCTGTAGATTCTTCATGTGGTTGTTGAGAAGAAATGGCATCCTTAATCTGCAAATAGTCACATTAGATAGGTGTCATTGCATATGATAAGTAATTATTTTTGTGTTGAAAAATACTGTTTTCAAAGTGAAATATATTGATTATTGGTAATCACCTTTATTTTTTCCATTGGGATATCCTTGATTGCTTTATGGATCATGCTTGTGTCCCATCTTATGAACGCCGGAATCAAATCATGTTTTCTCGTCATTCTATTGTCTCCACTAGATTTGTGTGAAGACATATTTAGTACCATATGAATTAAGTAACTGATGTTAGTTTGTGCAAAACTTTGTAAGAAACAATTCATGTTATTTTTATTAATTATGTTGGTTACTTACCAAAACAAAGATGGTGCATCCATTAGTGGTTGGTTCTTCTCCTTCCTCCTTCTTTTTTTTATTTGTTTTTCCAAGCATCTTGAATAAATAGCCCTTTACTCATTTGTCCCAATTGTACTTGTTTATCTTCTGCAAGTTCGTACAGATTTTCAGGAAACTCTAGGTGACGTAGATTCCAGAGTTTGAACTTTTGACGTCCAAATTTGAACTTTTGGGTTATTGGGTTGTAGCAATTAATGATTTTGATCAAGTCCATATCGAACTTCCCCTTCCTTTCTGACATAATCAAAGTCTCATCCATGTACATCTTCAGTAGACTCCAAAATGGCGTTTTTGCTAGTTCATTACAGATGTGTTGATGTCATTGTAACATAGGGTTGTAGACTTTTTATTGCTTCTGCAAACCCGACCATGTTGCATCTGTACTAGAGGTATCCCTTCTTCTATTTAGCTTCTTTTTTCTTCGTTTTACCCTTCTTTGCAGGTTTTTTCGTTGTTTTCATCTTCAACAATGAAAATTGTTAGGACATTATTTATTGAACTATAAGAAGAAAAAAAATGCATGTTATTTATGAAACTAGGGTTGGTTCGGTATGGGATACCATACCGAAACTAGTATCCCGAATCCCGAATCCCAAACCAAAATTTTTCGGGATGGGAATTTGAAGACCAATCCCGAACCAAATTTTCGGGAATCCCAAATTTCGGGAATCCCGAAATATTTTCGGGATGTTGGGACAAATCGGGAATCCCAAATTAAAATATGAAATTATGAATTGTTCTTCAAATATATAATTCAAGAACACATTCATGACCTAAGAATTTCATTTCATTCACACTACCATTTAATTGAACACTGGCATGCCTGACTGTTTTTATCATAGTCAAAATCAAATTAATTAAACCATTTTTGCAATATGTTGAGAGACAAAAGAATCAAGCCTTCTGAAATCATCAGCCATGGCAGCAACAATAATAAAATCCACATGAATATCAAACAGAACATGAAAAATATGCAAGGTGTAGGGCATTCCAGGTAGCAGAGCATGAATTAGAAATTACTAGCATCAATTATAAAAGAATAATATATATATATATAATAATTAATATTATATATTTTCGGTTCGGTATGGGATTCCCGAAATATCGAGAAGCCAATCCCGAATCCCATACCGAAATTTTGGGATCGGTTCGGGATAGCATCCCGAAAATTTCGGGAATTTCGGTTTGGGAAATTTTTGGTTTGGGATCGGGATTTTTTCGGTTCGGTTCGGGATTTTTGGGAATTTTTTCCACCCCTATATGCAACTATACTAAATAGACTCACTCTATTTTATGTAATGTACCAAACTAAACCCCATTGGAAAAAACTACACACAAATGGCAGAAAGTAACCCAAAAAAATGATAGAACTCACAGTATTTATGAAATATGTCAAACTATTTATGAAGTATCCCACAAAATTTATGGATATAAAACAATATAACCCACACTGTTTCTGAATTATGCCACACTATTTATAAGGAAAGGGAGCAAAACAAAACAAAATCAACCTACATTGTTTATGAAAGGGATCAAAACAAAAACCAAATCAATCGACATTATTTATGAAATGGAGCAAAATGAATATTAGTCCAAAATAGCCGCCAATATTTATGAGAGATAACAATTAAGAACTGTTTATGGATATACCCACACTGTTTATGTGGAAATGGATCAAAACTGAAAATTATTTCTGGAATTTAAGCGTAATAACCTAACTACTTTGTAAAATAGATGAAAAATAACCCCCGATTTTTATGAGATCTAACAAAATATACACTATTTATTGATCTAAAACAATATTGCTCAAACTAACTGTGGATTTGAGGCAAAAATAACACACAATATTGCTTGAACTATCCTAAACTTAAACATGAAATTGAAAAATAGTAATGAACACACAGAATTTCAGTTTCGAATATAATTGATTAGTTATCAAAATGCAATTTCTAATTTAAAATTGATAGATTATATGGAATCAAGAACATGCAAACAATGATTTTAGTTTAGTACCTTTTGTTTGGAGGCAACTTGTTGCTCCTCTGGAGCTTGTTGCTCAATATGAAGTTGTTGATCGTTGGGAACTTGTTGTTCGGTCGGAATTTGTTGTTCTCAGCAGGTTCTTATGGATTTTGGTTTGAAATTTGGAGTTTGAAGTTGGAATTGGGTTTTGCAGAAAGGAATATGAATTGTAGGGGTGGTTGGTGCAATTAATGGCGGTGGAGTGGTGGATTGAATGTAGTAACCGTTATTTTTGTAACGAGCTTGGGTTATTTCCGTCAAGGTCATTTTTGGGACAATAAATGTTATGCAGGTTGGGCCTTTAGTTGAGCCCATGTTTTTCTTTTTTAAGGGACCGAGTTATGTCCTTATGATTAAAACTTAAGTCCTTTTTATTAAATAATAGTTTAGGGTGGTTTTTCATTAAATAAAAATTAGCCCAAGTCCTTTTCATTAAATGCTCCGTTTTTTATTTCCTCCCATGCACTTTCATATTTAATCTTATATATTGTTTTCGATTCATTTAATTCAATTCGATAAACATAAATAAAGAGCATAAAAGATGTGTGTTGAAAAAGAAAAAAGACGTGTGACTATTATTGCCCAACAATAACTGCGTAGTAAATAGAAAATATGTAGTAGCCATTTTTGTATTGTTAAATTTGGTAAGTCGACTTGTACTTTGAACACATAAATTCCCCAAAAATAGGAAGGTCAATTCACATTACACTTTTACATTTGGGAGAAAATTTTTGTGTTTTCTCTTGACATCACCGGTAGATGAGTTTAAATTTCGAGATTTGTATAGTAGATAGACACAAATCTTAAAATTTAAACTCATCCAACGGTAATAAATAGAGTGATAAGCATTATCACCACTTGAGAATGGTCAGCAAAAACGCACCCTTTATTTTTATCAATAGCATCTTTGCATCTTTGTCAGTTTGTTGGGAAACGAATTCATTAGTTATCCTTTTTTCTTTAAATAAGTAGAATTAGGATTAGAGTTCATTACAGATTTAGAATATCGTTTGGTGATTAAGTAACGTAATTCTTTTGAGTATATTTTTAATGGGAATAAGAAAAAAAGGTAGGTAAATTATGAGGGAGGAATAAATTTTTTTACTGTTAATTATTAGTTTTATATTTGTTTTTATTGCTTTCAGTGTAACACTTGTCCCTTTTATTTTTATGATTAGAAATTAATATTTACAAAAGCAATTAATAAACAAAACAAAAGTTAATTAACATGACCAAAGGGAATGGATTCAACTTATTCACAAGCAAAATCACATCCAGAAGCCATGGCAAAACAAGAGTTAGAGAAAGAGGAGAAGAACAATGGCACAAGAGAGAGACCTAACAAGAAGGAAGTGATCATCACTGTCTATGTGGAATCACCAGCATCGTCTGATTCTCGTCAGAAACCTGGTCCTGTAAGGAAGATTAACCCCAAGCCGAGCTCCGAAAAGCCTCTTCAGATTGCGAAAACACGAATCTATGATCGCCGGGCTCAACTCCTTGCTTATTCTCAAGAGCTACGAACAACTGGTGATGCTCGGAAAGTGCAATGGACTAACAACGGTTCAAAGCCTAAGCCTAGGGTAAGGTTTCATGCATATATAGATTATTTGGTAATGTTGATACACAGTTGATTTCTGGTACATTGTTGATCTCTATCGATAGTTTGTTGAAATTTGATATCGACAATATAATAGGTACTATACACTTCTCATATTAGAAATTACCAAACCTAAATATGTTTCTTTTGCAATGCTGTATTGATCATTTAGTTGATATTTGGTATCGACAATGTAGCAGATACTGTATTGTCGGCCAATCACTCTCCGTAGTAGAAATGCACACGAGTAAATAAATTATCAAACTGAAAATACATGTGTCCTTAGCAGGTGGGAAACAAAAGGTTCATAGCTCCAATAAGACACAAAAGAACAAAGAGCAGAGGGAGATATCAACGCTTAGTACCAGAAGTGGACGTATATTGTAATCCCAAATCCATCATAGGCAGGAACAAAAAGGCCATCGGATCAGAAACAAGTGCTAACTTTCTGGTAAATCTTGATTGTTTCTGCTTTCATTTCAGCAATTGAGATTTGAAAAATGATCATTTCGACACTATCGTTTATATTTCTTTTTGGTAAAAGAATTATCATTGTATATATATGTTTTTATTTGGTGTGTTTGAGCAGAGGAAGATAAGGTGTGTGCTGAGAGGAATTTCTGGTTTGCGCTGCAACAAAGGGTCCAAGGTTGCAGAGAGAAATTATCATGCTATTTGATTTAGAATTTTTAATGTTAATTTGCTTGAATGGGTCTTATGTCTTTTTACCCACTTATCCAGTTCTGTTTGTTACAGAAGTACATTTAAGATCCATCTTTTCCTCCATGCGTGGACTTTTTAAACATCTTGCCAAGTGAAAAATACTCAAAACAAGAGTAGTTACTGCAGAAAAATTCGTAGTATGCGTGTAAACAGAACACTTTTTAGCTCCTTAAATAATATAAGCCAGGTATACTAAGTGTAATAATACAATTAGTTGAAAATATTTATTTTTTCTAATCAAATGTATTATAACATATCGTGAACCGAGCCGTGTTATAGGATTTCGACTCATCACCGTGTTCCCAGCCTATTGAAAAATTTATCCTTAAAGACAAATTGAAAGTGTCATATCAATTCCATTTATTCATAGCCCCGCGGAATAATATTGATCTTGCAAGAAGTCATTTTTTGTTACAGATAAATCGCAATTTGAAAATTGTGAATAAACTTTTTTCTTTAATTTTAACGAGTTACTTTTGCACTATGATTTGCAGGTAATTGGGAAATCAAATTGCGTAGGGGCCCCTAAAACAGAGGGTCCAAAATAAAGGAGCGGTCCTAAAAAACCCACATGGTGATTCACAACAGGAAATACATTATTCCTCCAGAAGCTGTACACCAGCAATAATTAAAATTGGCAAAAGAATCAGCACAGTAAGTCACTGAATTCAGAATTTAACAGAAGATAGTACACAAGCACAATTTTTAGCCCTGTTGAATGACAAAGAATGACCAATCAATACAACCTACGAGGCAAATTGAGCACGAAACTGCACTAAAATATCCAGGGTTTACGCCCTGCCATCTGCTTTTCCTACGACCTGCTGATCACAATAACCTGTCACTAATCACTGTGTGCAATTCGGTCACGCAGAAGCAATGATACGAAACCACAGAGGTGGGGTTCAACTGCCTAAGATTCCAATGAAAAATGACAATAGTTCTAACGCGTACCATAACAAGGTGCATCAATGAGGCGAATGCATTCAAACAAACAATCGCAAAAGTAGAATGCAGTCTTCCCCAACTTTAGGGCAATTTTGATCATAAGAATCGTCCAGGTTCTCTAATTCTACGCTGCACACCCCCACCTCTAAGCCCGCCAAGACTTCGTACCACTCCCCTGCCTCGAACAGAACCACGTCGAGATGCAAAGGCAGAATTAGAAAGCGGAGCACGGGAAAAATCATTGTCATCCAAAAAATCATTGTTCCTTCGAATCATGCGTCGTGAGAAGAGACCACCAATATCAAACGAACGAAATCCAAAATCATCTGAGTCGCTGTCTTCATCTAGCTCCGAATCAGAATCACTGTAAATGCCGTCAGGGTTTGGCTCCAGCACATAATCCCCCATGATCACTGCCCCCGGAGTAGATGACACTATTGTGCTGATAACATCACTTCGCTCTCTCTCAGACTCAAGCTTCCTCCATTTTTCTTGAAGTAAGGGATCCACTTCTCGGGGTCGTGCCAATGGGTGCTTTGCCTTAACATGTTTTCTGAGCTGTTTATAAGTTCCAGCAAATGAGCAATTTTCCTGCAAGCATGTTCTCTTCTTGGCATCAAAATATTGTCGTGCTGGTTCCACCACTGTCCAACCCTTCACTTGCCCCCGACATAGCGGGCATAAAAGCTCTGGTACATCTGTCTTCTCCTCGGGCTCCCCTTGAGTTGAACTGAAACCTAAATTATACATTGGTCCATTGACTCCATTCCATGGTCGAGAATTTTCAATTGAACACACTTTTGTGTACGCTTTCTTGTATTGTTCGAGACAGTTTGAAAAGCGACGGCCAGTGGCACACATATATGGGCGACATCCCTTATTATAAGAGGAACAAAGGAGGAGAACAGCATTGTGAGGGAACTCCATGCAGACTGAACAAGTCACATCTTCCCAATCTTTCTTCTCCACTGCTTTGTGAGGTTTCTTTTTTGAATGTACATCTTTAAGAACCTTTAATGGATGCTGTATCTTCTTTACAGCTCGGGAGTCATGTTTACATTGCAACTTGTTAACTTTGCCCATTTACAAACACAACCTGAAATTCATCAAGAGAAAGAGAGGGAAAGGGAAAGAACATTATTCTTACAAATCTTCGGCATTCTAAGAATAACAGATGAGTAAACAAACTAGGTTGCTTGGCATACATCTCATGCAAATCAAAACGCATGTGCAAATTGACAAACCACAGTTCATCATTTTATTTAGCAGGTAATATTGAGACATTCAACAATAACCAGATTACAGAAGAAGTGAGCAAAACCTCCATGAATAAAAGGGAGGGGGTTATTTAAAAGAAATAAAGACCTGGCTGGCCTCGCTTCATAAACTTAGGAAAACAAAAAAATATCAACAAATTCATGGAGATCCGACACAATGTCCAATGACTGCCATAATCAAATTTAGAAGCTATCATATTGTTAAAGGGAACTCACTCTGTCAGTCTCTGCATAGGAAATATAAGTGCATACCAATAGCTTGTGCTTATCTTACTAGAATATAATAACGTAGGGAAAAGTCAATAATACGAGCACAATCTCACTTCTTTTTATCGGTACAAGTTAAAATGACCATCTGAAGCATACGTACCAGGGCCGACAAAACAATGAAGTAATAGTAAAAAGAAAATTAGGATTCAGGATTAGAAATAATCTAAAATTCTAAATACATGGGTCAGTTTAAAGTTGCAAGAGACTATAATTTGACCATTAAGAAACCCTTTCAGAGATTAGGCACTACAAAAATTAAAAACATCTCCTATGTTTTCACTTCTGCAATTTATAGCCTTTTCTGGGTTAAAATTGATTATATACCGGCATCAAAACTAAAATGACTGCCCAGAAGTATTCAAGAGATACCATACTTAATAATCATGAAACATCGTATCTTAATACTTTTAAGCCCCTAATTTCGGATAAATACGGAGATTAGAGATTTAAACTGAGGTACAGCACCAGGAGTACATCACAGAGAACTACATTTCTGCAGTACCCAACCTGAAAAGATTACATCTTTTTTTACTGAATTGTTCTAAACTAAGCACTAATTCGAATAATAAACACTTCCAAAAATGTGGGAAAAGGGCGAAAAATTCATGCATTCATCTCCTTTCAGGATCAAAATGTCACAAAGATAAATCAGCAGTTTAATTACTTACTGAACAAAAGCTAAAAAAAAACCCTAATTTGGCTGGCCAAAAACCTCATCTCTACAGTTTATGCAATCTGAGATGGACTGTACGGGTCCTTCAGAATCAGATTGTACGGACGAAACCATGAACGAACAGTGAAAATTTGAAAATGCAAATCTACATGTAACACTACGTACGCGTTCACATATGAGAAAATGGGTTCGTCGCAACGATCGAGACAAAGCAAACGGGAAGAGTAAAACCCTAGAAAATGAAATCGAAGAGAGGCGCCAAATTTGAGATCGGCGGAGAAATGGGGTTCGGCCAGTACCTGGGAAGCGGCAGAGAGGAAAACACGCGGCGGAGATTACGGCGAGAGAGGGGGGGAGGTGGGGAGGAGAGCGGGGGGAGAGTTTTGGATTGGTGGGAATGGGGAAGCGGAGAGAGTGAGGTGGAGTGAGAGAAAGGTCCGATCTTGGAGGGTCACGTGGGAGGAAAGAGGGAGTTGGGTGGGGTGCGGAAACTGTAAAAAGTGCAGTTTTTATGGCTCGCGGCTTTTAATATTATCCGATCGATGGCGTTGGTGGTGCACCATAATGTTGCCATCTGCATCATCACAGATGATGATGACGACGACGATGAAGACGGAGGCTTTTTGTTGGGCTCAAATGAAAATAATTTGGGCTTACAAAGCTTGCGGTTTTGAGTGAGTACATTTTCATTATGTACTGAGCCCAGTTTAAACTCAAGGTGTGATATTCACACAATTTTTTTACTTCTTACACATTTTTTTGTTAATTTTTGTCTTTTGATTTTCTTCAATACATCCAATCTGATGGTCGAAAATTAAAAAAGTGTGTGGAAAGTAAAAAGGGTGTGTGGATAGCACACCCTTACTACTTATACTGGTCTAACTAATTGTGAGGCTTAGCCTACTCCTCCACCCACCCCTTTAAAGAACTTCCATCTGTCTCAAATCCCCTAGGAGATAGTGGATTAAATCTCCTCCCTCCCTCCAAAACTCCTCCACCCCATTCAAATCCACTAGGCTATAGGGGAACCTAGTTGCTCACCTAGGCTAAAACCGACTAGCCTAGCCCCTAGGCCAAAACTGACCAGCCTAGCCCCTAGGCCTTGTGACGCAAGGCTGACATCAGTTACAACTAAAAAATTATAAAAAATTTGGCTGACATCAGCTACAACTAAAAATTCTAAAAAAAATAAAAAAATAAAAAAAAAATTGTGTAAATTATAGTTTGCCCCTCAGGTTTACGTCCAATTACAATCTCATACAATATATTTAAAACATTTCAATCACATACATTACTTATCATTTCATTTCAATATCATACATTCCGTTAGAAAGTCTGTTAAATTAACCGTTAAGTAATAACGTGGCAAAATTAAGTCTAGATTTGTGCTGACATGGTTGCTAACTTATAAAATAAATAATTAATAAAAGATGAATTAATAAAAAAATAATTTTTTTTTCTATAATTAAAAACTTAAAATAAAATAAACAAAAGTTGGAGTTCATCTATTTCCTTTCCCCGTCCGACGCTTGTAGTTATTCCTCTCCCCCGTACCAACATCGCCACCTTCATCCCTTCCTTCAGCCACCGCAAGCAATCGAATCTCAACTCTCTTGCTCTGAAATTCGCATATCTCCTCCAGTTTTCCGCCGCAAGAATTCAGCTTCTGCAACAACCTGCAAGAACCCATCTGGCTTTTCTCTCTCTCCAACTGACTTCAAGGACAGACAAAGAGTGGTACCATCCCCCATCTTTTCATTTTCTAAAAAAAACCCCTACACCCCAAAAATGATTGGCAAATGAGCAAACCTAGGAGCCTGCAATCACCAACCCTCTGCAACTGCAGGTGTTTCCCTCCCTTCCCTTTATATGTCCTTCATTTTTCTTAAAACCCAGATTGTTAAAATCTCAAATTTTGCCTAATTTGAATGTCGTTCGTGTTTTTTCTGATGTTCTGGGATCTGGGTTTTCTGTGCATTGCTTTAATTTTGCATCTTTTATTTTTTATTTTTGGATTTCAATTAACAAATGAATAAATTTGAGGGTTTCTGCTCGGCGATCGTGATCAACTTCGCTCTCAACGAGCTAAGCAATCCCAGCGCCTCCATCGCTGCCAATGACGTCGTACAATCCAGTGGACCACAATGGCCTCGCTCGGTCAGATTCCGAGTTGGCTCAGCTCGGTTATGCTCCTGATTTTACCCTCCTACGGCTGGAACTCGAAGGAGAGACCAAGTGAGATCGCAAAATCGGCGAGTGTCCACTTCATTGGAGTGGCGATGGGGGGAGTGGGTTGTGTTTTGGTGGTGAAGGGAGGGGAGGGGGGCTGGACAGAAGGGCGAAGCAGGGTGAGGAATGAGGATGGTAGATTGGTGGGGCCCACTGTGTTTTGTTATTATTATTTTTTTTTTTTTTTTTGGTTTTTTTTATCCACTTGGTGCAAAGTTAGCAACTATATCAGCATAAATATTGACTAAATATGTATCACATCATCACTTAACGGTAAATTAACAGATTTTTTTTTAACGAATGTATAATAATGAAATAAAATGATAGTAAATGTATAAGATTGAAATCTTTTAAAAATGGTATAAGAAGTTGCAATTGCACTCAAACTTGAGGAGGTACAGTGTAATTTACCCTAAAAAATTAATTAAGAATTTCAAAAAATTAAAAAAAAAATCATAAAATTAATTAAAATACAAAAAATATAAAATAATAATTTTTTTTTCTATAAATACCTAATCATGTTCTTTCACCTTACACCACATTTGAATATTTTCAAATACTTTCAATCAATATTTTATTATCATTCAAAATAAAAAATAAAATTATCTTTTATTATTTTATAAAAAAAAATTAATAATATTTTAATACGAATTGTCTGGGTTATTCAGTTTAGAGATAGAGATGTATTTAGGCAGTTACTGTTCACTTGGGGGATTGAATTGCCTATTGCACAGGGGGCTTTTTAGGGGTAGAAATGCTTTTAGTGTAAAACTATCGTTTGTTAAATATATATATATATATATCAAATCAAATTACGCAGATGAAAAGAAATTGATACATGTGAAATGAAATTGTCATTAGCACGATTCCCTTCTTGTTTTTTGGTCACTTAAGGAAGAAAAAAACAATCTTGTGAAGAAAGTGCAAGACGATCAAGTGCTGACATTGTCTACATGTAGATTGTGAGATGCCAGTTGGATTGCGCATGCACCTCTGCTATGCTCTGCACTGGCTTCTCACAATCCACAACTCAAACATCCGCCACCCCTTTCTCTTACTCGGGGTAGGCGGCAGCCCACTACTCCTTCTTCCCTTTTTCGTCCCTCATCCTTCCCTCCTTCCCTCTTTTGCCTTTTCCATCTTTTCCTTCCTGTCTCACTTCCTCTACCTCATCGCCCTCCCTGCATCCACCTCTTCTTCATCTCCCCTTTCCAGTCTCCTTTTTTCGTTTTATTCTTGGTTCTCCCTGAGTTTATTTTAGTTTTCCTTGAGTTTGTCTCATATTTGGGCTTCATGCCCCTTATTCAGCGTCTTTTGCCTACTTTTGTTGATTTCTATCTTTTAATTTCCTTCCTCCCTCCTCTTTAGCTGTGATACACTCCATCCCCATTATGTACTCGAATAGGCGGGCTCCAATCAGAATTTGGATACCAAATCTACTACCCTCCCTTACTTCCCCCCCCCCCCCAACTAGCATGCCGAATCCCCATTAGGCCAAGTGTTAGGTATTTTACATACTCCTTAGCCTCACTCTTTACCTATATGATACTTTCTTTGTATATATTTTGCATGGGTTCGTGAAGGAGACTTGGATCTGGTGTCTACTTTCTCGGTTCGGAGTTTGGCTTCATCCAAGGATGTGACGACGGCAGTGGTTTGATTTATGTAGCTTGAGATTAGGGTTTTTTTTGTTGAATGTTATTGTTGCCTTCAAACATAAGTTTGTGAAGGTCTCCCGTTGTATATTAAGTTGCAACTCTCATTTTACTTGGGCCTTTTACCTTAGATGTTGTTTGTTTACTGGTTTTTTTTTTTTTTTTTTTTTTTTTTGGGCTTTGTAAAAGTTTTTTAATGTAATGAAAGTTCTATTGACAAAACAAAAAATTAAAAAATTAAAAATCCGCCAGCAAATTGACAGCTACATACGTTTCTTGTTGATGTCGCCATTTGACTGATGGTTTAGGTTGAAAATGCATTAAAAAGAATAAAACCATGGAATGTTTTGTAAATTTACTCTTTTATAAATGGTTTTCCAAGTTGAACAAAAATAAAATAAAAAGTCAAAATTCGTGGCTAATTCCCAAATGGTTGGCTATTCCTTTTCCACGAATATAAAGACTTTGCACAAGCTCGGTTGCTCGGAAATTGCTGTACTAAATTATTTGCTAAGTAAAATATTATACACACAGATTACAGGTTGTATTACGTATGCCTGCCGACTGCCACCACGACGACGAAGACGACGACGATAACAAATTATATACAAATCGTGATTCCTTTCCAATGCTTACAAATCTTACTACCACAACTTTGGCTAATACAAATCTTTCACCCACTAAATAACTTACTGTGGAACTAGAAAGGGAAACAGATGAATAAACTCGAATAACTTCATACCAGAATGCTCCGTGGTGCGAGATTTTGTGAGTAAGGAGGTGTGGACCGAGGGGGGTTCATTGTTCTTCTCAAGTCATGGACCCCGTTAGCACATCTTTCGAAGACCTTGAAAATGGATGAACGCACACGCACTCTACTAGTGTAAGCCAATAATTGATGGCTGAACACTGGATACCGGAGCAAGTTACAGAACGCGGATAAAAAGTCCTGCATCTGTAGTGTTGGACAGAGATGTTACTAAAGCAAAAAATATTAAACAGTGAAAGTATTGGTTTTATAAGTCTTTTGAGTTTAAATTCATGGGAAGAGCGAGCAACGAATATGAAATAATGGAAAACAAAGCCAATTTTTTTACCCTATATCTCAACAGCTTATAGATGAACACATGTTTTCAGCTGGGCCCCCGCTGATAATATGGAGATGCTGATCCAGAAGACGTGGGAAGGGGTCTCTTAAGAAATGGATGAGTTAAGAGCAGAGCAGCAGAGGGGCGTTTGTTTGGATCAACTTGTAGGCACCGATCGATGAAATCTTGTGCATCTTTTGAAAGAGAATCGGGAACCTGAGGGGGCTCTCCCTTTCCAATCTTAAATAATGCCTGCATCTGTTGAGACACAAGAAGAGACTGTCAGAAACAAACGTCAAAAGAGATGCATCATCCAACACATTGTCGTCATCACTAGAGTATAGACCATAAAGAGTAAAACTCATAACGACATTGGCACGAACCCATTCAAGATTAGAGTATGGAACCCGCCCAGTTAACATCTCCAACACAGTGCATCCAAGGCTCCATATATCAGCTGGAAGCCCATAACCTTGGCTCTTTCGGTTAACAACCTGCACAAGAATAAGTTGACTAAGAAATACTCCAACAAAGTTTGGACACAGCCTATAACATGCATGTACCAACATATTTGCCTCCCAAGCAAAAATTGGCAAAATATAGGACATGCAGCGACTTAATAATATTTTCAGAGGCTAGACATTGTAAAAACAGAACTACATCCATTCCGCCTACATACTCAAGAAAGATACTCCATGTGATGTGATGTATAGAAAAAACAGAAGCTGGCAAACATTCAAGTTGCACATGTGAAAATTCTATCTTCTTGTTTCAAAATATTCACTTAAATGGTTCCTGTTGCTTTATTTATTTAGCAATGTTTCACATAAATGTTATACTAGGTAATGCAGCAACCTGTCTAGAACACATTAACATTTTATCATAGTTCAGGAAGCAAGTACAATTTGATCAGGGTTCAGGAAGTAAGTACAATTTGGGAAAATCATCCTGCAATAACCACTAAATTTAGCAATCCATGATTGTAAAAGTCTTCATCAGTATCAAACTGAAGTACTTTATGTCCTCGATTGAAAGAAAAAGAGAGCTCATAAGCACTCAAAATAGTCTAATATTTATTTTTGATAACTGAAATTAAAATGGAAGTGAAAAGGCAAACCTCTGGGGCCATCCAGAATGCAGTCCCCTGGCAAGATTTAATGTCATTCATATTTTGGATAGTCTGGAAAAAGGACGCAGCAAAAAATATTAGTAGAAAAGTAGTTCGCAATCACTTGTAAATATTGTAAACACTAAAACAGAAAAGATTAAGATTTCGAGGAATGAAGGACAAACCTTTGCCAATCCAAAATCTGCAAGCTTCACAGATCCATTTGCATGCACCAGAATGTTTGCACATTTGATGTCCCTTAATACAAGAAACATATAGATGAGAATGGATGCAGACAAAATTACAGAAGGAAATAGTATGAACATTCTGATGGCACGGCCACTTCAATTTTATCTTCATTCTTTTATGGAATGACCCTGACATGAGATGGCTCATTGGTGGAAATAATCCACATAATATCTTTCAAATAAATATAAATCTTGTGATATGAATTACCTGTGAACCACTTTTCGGTCATGAAGATACTTCAGTCCATGCAGGATCTGTCTTGTGTATTCAGATACATGAGAATCTGTAAGATGATACGTCTGATAGAGTTTCTGAAGGGAACCTTTAGCTACAAGCTCCAGAAAGATATAAAGGTTTGATTCATCCTACAACGACCATTGAACAAATTATACATCAGATACTGGTGCTCATAACCAGTGTAGATTGATAAATACAAGAGCTATAAAGATCCAATGCATAACTGGTAAATGTATAAAACAGGTCAGAAATAACCTAAGCTTAAAATCAATTTATCTACAATTGATACTACAAATCCTAAATACTTTTGGAGTCAAACAAGACCATCAAATTGTATAGCCAAAGTGGCTGAAAGGGTAACCGGTAACCATCCATACATGACACCCTGACCAGTATAATTTTTTATATCTAAAATCAATTTGTATGTGAATAAAAATAAGAAAACTAAATAAAAGATAGTAATAGCAATAGCATATAACAAATACGATGTCATGAAATACAAAATATAGAATGCATGAGAATATTTTGTGTACATTAAGGGGGACTTTTTTGTAGCTGTGCACACCAACAACCTCTATGATTCTCATTGTCATAATGGCACGAATTGTAGAATTTTATATGCTGAACATATAATCTTGACGTGCATAAATACTCATCATGGGAGACATAGGCATAGCATGACCAAAAAAACATGGGGCATACATTCAAGTCAAGAACAAGGAAATAAAAAGGAGTACCCTTTGGGTGCCGTAATATTGAACTATGTTATGATGTTCAAACTGACTCAAAAGAGCAATCTCCTGAAAGGAAAACAACAAATGAGGAGAAAAGTATGTCAGCAAGAAACAATAATCAACCTAGGCTCTACTCACATATAATAACTGAATCAATTACTTAATAACAGGGTATTGGGGAAGCAAAACCAGGACACAGAACCAGACACAAGAAAAGCCTCCGTCACCTGTTCAAGTTGATAAACTCTTTGCTTCCCCTGACTTCCTTTATCAAGCAATGAAACTTCCTTCACAGCAATGAAGCTTCCACCACTGAAGGAAAGAATAACCATAATCAACAAGATGATAGAATATCTCTGAAGCTAAAGATGAAGCATGGCTGCTCTTTTAAAATGAGCAGTTGTATTATTTAAGTTCATTAGGGGAGATCTGCATAAAAACAAACCAATTCATTTTCATGTAGAGTTTATCAAACTTTTGTATAGAAATAAAGGTTCTATGAATAACAGTAAGCTACTGTAGAAGTGGGAAAGATAAAATAACTTCAGAATTGCATCCATTCCCCTATCGTTAAGCTCAGAAAAAAAAATCTAGACAGCTGAGCCAGCAAAAAGTATGTCTCAGCTGTGCTTATTTGCAGCCTAGGTGTCTGCTATCTCTAAAAACATAGCAACCATAACCTTCTTTTATCTGTAAAAATAATATATTTCTTCAGTTGTTTATTAACCTTCCATTGTTCTGCCTCAAAGGGTCCAACTATAGTATATTTTCAAGGAATTGCAAGTTTGGAATAAGAATTTGGAAAACCATAAATAAATGGTGAAATGAATCATAGAGAACCTCTGCTTTGAAATCTAGTAGCACCCTCGAATATAAATCACCTTCCTCCTATATTTAAGAACTCAAGTTCCTCTTCTATTCAACACCTAGAACTAAATCTTTGCAAAAAGGGTTCCTGGCATAACTCAATTGTCCATACATTTGCACACCACAAGGATGGCATGATATACTGGCTGATAGTTCTCAAAAACACCTTAAACCCCATGAAGTAGGAAAATCAGATATGCTTTAAGACTCAAATAACATAAAAAGGCAAAGAAGCCTACAATCTCTTCATCTACAACCCATTGAATTCCAATATATGTCTAAAAAATGCTTTTGCTAGTGCAAATTTAGCACTTGATTGGAGCAAGGTCTCAGATTTGAACAACTATCATCTTAAGATTTTCAGGGTATTGGCGATTCTTCCAATCAAAGCTAAATAATGCCTTTCAAACTTCCTGTCTAGAACACTCCATCAAGCTAGGCTAGTCTTTCCGTCACTAGTATCGCTAAGTTAAATGAGGTCATCTATCTTCTCTTCCAACACGTAAACTTTGAAACCAAGTGGAACCCTTTCTTTAACAATCACCACTAAACACTGAAATGTTATGTCACTTAAAATTTAACCTACAGCTAGCCCAAGTCCTAAGAACAACAAACTATCTTTCAATGCTGATCTTTCTTCCCTAAGCTTGCTTATTATGTCATTATTTATTCCTCTAAGTTATTTGAAGTTTCGACCTCAAGAATAAGCATTCAGAAACTGTAAAGGGTATTGAACACTTACTCAGAAATGGCTTCATATACCGACCCGAAAGACCCACTACCAAGAAGGTCACCCTTCTCCCAGTGAGTGATAATAAGCTTTAGCCTCCCATTCGGCGAAATTCTCTCATTCGGAGAAACAGTGGTGGTGCTAGAAGAATCATCATCATTCGACGTCGTAAATGAACACCCTTCAGAGACCGGCACAGTCTCTCTAATCTCACCTTCCACAGCGCCCTCCTCTCCAACCTCTCCTTCTTCTTCTTCATCAGAACAAGAGGAAGCTGCCGAAGAAGAACCAAGCCTCTTTCCCACCGCATTTCCTGCGCCTTCTGGCGCGAAATCCCTCAGAATGTCCCAAGTCGAGCATCCGTCGTCAATCACCGGAACCCTCATCGACGGCGGCGGCCTGAGCACGGGCGGCCGCACACCCTTAATCCCAATAGAAACCCCAGCTGAAACAGAAGTAGCAGCAGCAGCCGCATCAGCATAATAACCCCCGCTTGGAACCGGCGAGTCAGCTAGAGTCAACTCAGTTGCAGCAACAGTAACAGCCCTTACTCTATCGGACAACTCAGCCACTTCTTCCCTCAATTCGTCGGGTTTCGGACTATCCAGACTATCCAACCCGTACAATCTGGACATGGGGAGAACATCCGAAGTCGAGCGGATCTTCCGGGCCACCCAGTCCTCCTCCGATATCGAGAAGTCGTCGGGTCCGAGGCCCAAGGTCTTGTATATCCGCTCCATATCGCCCTCGTTCCCCTCGACCCGGAAGCTCGTCCGGTCCAAGTCGAACGAGCGCGTGTGGAGTGAGGCCGACGACGAGGAGTCGTCGAGTGAGGATGACATCGAGGCGGCGTCGTAGTCAAAGTGCTTCCCCGCATTACGGCGCTCGAGCCTCGGCTTCCGGCGGTTCTTCTTCGGATCCATGGCTTTCGTCCCCTTACTATGAGAGAAAAATCGAGGTATGTGATGCATAGGGAGCTAAATCCATCTAAATTTTCCCCACCTCCACGAAACTCGATCGGAGAAGCAAGCGGTGATGTTGTGGCGACTTGTGTCTGATTTTCTGTTTTTTGACCGAGAAAATTGAGCGAGAAAATGGAGAGAGGGGTTTGGGGGCGTTTTCGGTAAAGGACGCTGACCAAAAGGGAAGAGGGTGCGAATCTTGGAGACTGGTAAACGCCGTCGAAGGGGGAGAGAGAAGGGAAGACGCGGTGCCACGTGGCAGTGCTTTTGGGGTTGGAGGAGCGGGGGCCGCTTGACAAGGATCACTCCTACGTCCGTACAAAGATATTGTTCATCACATATTTTAACCTTCTAGGATATACCGCAGCGATTTGGTTTTTTTTTCCTTCTCTTCCTATTCTCTTTCGTCTCCTCCTCTCACATTCTCTTATTTTATCTTATTTTTGATGTAGACGTGACTTAACCGTGAAAGTTCAAATAAGAGGCAAAAAAAAAAAAAAAAAAAAAAAAAAAGGAGAGAATCATACTCCAGCGGCCACTCATGTTCATTAAAAATTTGATTAAACATTTGTTAGGGTTTTTACTAAAACGATAATATTATTTTATTGGAAAGTACTCGGAATGTCATGATTAAAGGAGTGCAATTCGTGTTTAGGGATCGGTTTAGGTCCATTCAAACACAACACTATTATCAGATAAGTTATTTTTCTTCAAATTTGAATATAAAAGAATTATTAAGAGTGTTACATGATAATGATCTGATTAATATGTTAAATATTCACAAGTATATTAAGAGACTAGAAGCTCATTGAATTGAAAACATTCTCTCTTGAACCGATGTCTTAATGATCCTATGTCAACGATGTCTTAACGATGCTATTTTTTTACATGTCACACAATGGGGGTTCTCTTTTTTTGGGAATACCCAAAAAAATTGTTATAGAGAAGCATTTTTATCAATTTTGATTCACTAATAATATTGTTCACAATTTAGTCAAAAATTTCTTCGTATTTTCCACTCTTTTATCCTAGTTACGGAAAAAGTATTTTTTTACAAGAAATTTTCATATTCATGTGAACTAAAAGTAGGTTTCTTCTTAATTAATGTGCTAATGTCTACAATTAGACCAATAGCTAGACAAAGAGGTGGCAAAACAACCTATTACAACTTGTTGGGTTGTTAATGGCTACTCGTTAAGACTTGTTTGTTTGATATCACCATAACATGGAGGTGAGATTGGCAATGGTGATGATCGTGTAATGGTAATGGTGATAACCACAGCAAGTGACCCAATGGTAAGGGCGAGGGCTAACTCACCAATAAACAAACAAATGTGGGAGATTCCAAGTTCGATGCTCTGAACTACTGAGCCTACTTTACTGTGGTCACGAGCATGGTGAATTGCCACCAAAGCTAGGCAGTTGTCAATGGTCGAGATACTAGGTGCAGGCCCAGCTGTTCCGGAAACCTTGATAGAAGTAGGCAACGACGAGGTACGGAACTCTTGGACGGTTATTTTGTTCGTAATAGTGCATTCCCTAATACCTACTTTAGACTTCGTTTTAAAATGAAACGACATTTGTTCAACAAAATCATGATTGCTGTTTGCAATCATGATTCTTACTTTGTGCAAAAGAAGGCTGCTTTTGGTGTTATAGGTCTCCTTCTAGAGTAAAAAATTATTGCTGCCTTGTGGATGCTTGCATATGGAGCATCTGCAGACCAAGTGGATGGGATAACAAGGATGGGGAAATCAACCATTCTTGAGTCCCTAATGAGGTTTTGCAGAGCAATCGAATCTATCTACACCGCAGAGTACCTCCGGACGCCTACTGACATGAACTTGCAAAGGCTTCTGAAGAAGGGCGAGATGCGAGGTTTTCCTGGGATGATTGGAAGCATCGATTGTATGCACTGGACGTGGAAAATTTGTCTAAGTGCATGGCAAGGAGCTTATGGGGACAGAAAATGAGCAAAAAGTATCATTTTGGCATGCCTTTTTTAGGGTTCCGGGAGCTCAAAATAACCTCAACATCCTTGCACAATCCCCAGTGTTCAATGATGTCCTGCAAGGAAAGGGACCAAAAGTCACGTACTGCGTCAATGGACGTATGTACCACGGGCCATACTACCTAGCAGACGGCATTTACCCAAGGTGGTCAACATTTGTCAAAACAGTGCCACGTCCGCGAACTGCAAAGGAAAAACACTTTGCAAGCTGTCAAGAGGGGTGCATGAAGAATGTGGAGAGTTGTTTTGGTATCCTTCAAGCTCGCTAGGCAATCGTCAGGGGTGTTGCCAGATTGTTTGATGTAGAGTTGCTTTGATCCATCATGATGACGTGCATCATTCTTCACAACATGATTATGGAAGATGAGTACGATTATGATGTCGTTGATGAATATGAGCCAGACACGATAAACAATTCAAGAACACGTATATATTGTGCTCATGACGCCACCGAATAACCCATGCAACATGAGCCATTAGAAAAGGACGGACGTTACAATGAATTGATCATTCAACGATATACTGCACTTCAAAGGCCATATATGCACAATGCCCGACAAATTGATTTGATAGAGCACCAGTGAGTATTGAAACAAGCTCAAGATACTTAAGTTCATTTAGTGTGTTTGTTTGTTTGTTTTTTTTTTTTTTTTGTGTTTATTTAATTTTATTTGGTGTGTTTCTTTTAGTTCATTTAGTGAGTTTTTTGTTATTTGGTATATTTATGTAATTTTATTTGGTGTGTTTAGATGTCTTTTCAATAAAGATTCTCTTAGTATAAATAAATTACCAAATTCAATAAAGTACTAAAATCAATCAATTGGAAACAACATAAAGTATTATATTCAATAAATAAGAAATTACAACCCAAAGTGATTGGAAAATTATGGGCTCCGATTACATAAAGTACTATATTCATCATCACTTAACCAATTTGTGGTGCTAGGATGATCTTCTCTTGTCGTGCTAGGACCATCTCCTCTTGCTCTCGCTTCTCTTGCACTCCTCCTTCGCACCACAACAGGTTTCTCTGACTTCCAAAAATATTTATAATTTGGAGACCTCCCTTCTAAAGGCGTGTTCATAATGTCACGATCTTGTTAGGCCATTCTTTCTTCTCTAGCATGTTCCTTTTCTTGCCTAAGTAGCCCTATTTCTCTCTCATTAGCTTGAAATGCTCTCTTAACAGCCGCAACATTTGCCTCCTTTCTAGCCTTATCAACCTAAAATTTCACCATTTCCCACGCCAAAGTCAATTCACCTTGGTAAGCAAGTTGTTCCATATACTTTGCATAATCATTCTTCGAAGCACTCTTTTTTCTCTTTAAAGCCTTCTTACCTTCAAGCCTAATTGGATAACGGGTCGATCTCGAAGCTTGTTCAGGGGGGCGTTTCAGGCACGTCTTCTGCTTCATCTTCATGAACATGCGAGCCATGATCAGGTGTAGAGTGTAGAGGGGTGCTGTTTATGAAAACTTTTGGACCGACATGCACAACTTTGAATTTAGGACAATCTTTGACAATATTCCAACATTCCCACCGATTAAATGATTTATTTTTGGTTTTGGTTTTAGCACCATACCAAGCTTGTGCTTGAAGTTGCTACACAATGCGGGATAAGAAATAATTATAATGAAAATACGTAACAAATAAATAATACAAACAAATAATTATAATGAAAGTAGTTAACAAATAAATAATACAAACAAATAATTATAATGAAAGTAGGTAACAAATAAATAATATATTGTTACCTGATCTGCATAATTTTCCCCACTTTGAATATTGTTACAAGCTTGTGCCAAGACGCCTCTCCACGTGCTAAATGATTTGCTAAGTAAGTTCCAATGACTGGACATCGATTCTTTGATTCTTGTCCCACCCATTTTCTCAAGATAATTGGTATGAATAAGACTCCACATTTCTCGCAACTGCATTTCATTACCCGTAAGCGAACTATGAGTAACTTCAACCTAGCTAGTACACAACGCAATATCTTCAAGAAGCGTCCAATTCGTACATGCATTAGTAGTCATTTTGTTGAAAAAAAATTGGATTGAAACTTTGAGAGAAAGATAGGAATTTGATTGAAAGTAGTTGAGAAAATATGAAATTGTGGTGTAAGGTAGATAATAATGAGAAGGTATTTATAGAAAAGTAAAAACAATTTTTTTAAAAAAAATTTTAGATTTTTTTTCCGATTTTTTACAATTTTTTAAAATTTTTTATTGAACTAATTAATCTCTGTTGTTGGATTTAAAAAAAAAATTGAATTCCAACACTCCAGATTGTGCCACGTGTCACAATGGTAACTTTTCTTAATTTTAAAACTATTTTTTCTTTTATTTATTTATTTATTTATTTATTTATAAAGTAGAATAATATCAACCGTTGATCTCAGATCCAACGGTTGATATTAAATAAGATTTTTTTTATTACTATTGCAAATCGAACGATCCAATTTAAAGAGCCGTTGAGATTGAATGGACCGTGGGAAGCCACGTGGCTTCCCAACGGTAACTTCGGCAGATTGCGCCGCGGGCCCCAGGCGCTGAAATCGTGTCGGGTGACGCGCCCCCACGCGTGGGTGAGGGCACGTGCTTGACAGAAAAAAAATAAAAAATTGGACTGACGTTAGCCCTTGCATCACATCCACTCGGGTTCTCGGGCTGGCAATTCCTCACGGGCCCGGAGCTCGGGCCTGGCCTGTTCATTAGGCTCCCCATGATAGAGCATTAAAGCCGGGCTCTCGGGCCCTTTTTCCTGGCCTGTCCCTTGAGCAAACTCTAACGGTGGAGTTGCTCTAAAACCATCTTATTGTGTAGGTGGGCCATAGTTTCAAAATAAGATATTAGGTGGGCCATCCCACACAAGCAGTGCTGTCTCGGTAGAGAATGACGCTGATGCCCAAGAACATTTCCATCATGCTAGCTATTTTAGCTCTTATTGGTTATGTCGGCTATAACTTTTCCAAAACAAATATTGGCCAGTTATCCCCGTACAAGTTATATTGTGCACTAATTTACAATGAGGGCATGCTTGTTAACTAAAAATTAGAGCAAGTAAGAATTAGAATAAGCATGAATCAAAGTAAACAAGAATCATGATAAGCATGAATCAGAATAAGCAGGAATTGAAATCAGGCATTTCTATTAAAATATTTATTAACTATTAGGAATCAGAATGAAAATAAATATCATTCTTGACACATCCCGATCGGAATCGAGGTATGCTAGCCGACACTTGAATGTGATGTAGCCAAAATGAATGTGATGTATAAAATATGGATAAATCTAAACCAAACCTAGCATTTATTTAAACTAATACAGAGAGTGCGCAGTAGTTGGAAGAACCCATTAAACATTCAAAGCATATATGACAATATGACATAAATAGAGCAATCAAATTTAGTTAAGGTACTTATTACATAACCGGAAATGAGCTTTTACATTTATTTAGGGATATGTGAGAACTGTCAGAGATTCCTCGTATGCCACAGAGAATTCAACTAACTAAGTCCTGGAGGGGCGAAAAACAGAAGGTGTGAGTGGGCAAAAACAAAGGTTTATAAAACACATTTATTTTCTGAACATACTAACCCCTTGCTGTAAAACATGTATAGTTTCTAGAAAATCATACTACGTATAAGTATGAAATCAAATGTAAATCAACAATAATTCCAAAAATACACAAATCATAATATCTCAATCATGGCATAAGAAAATCAGGTGCTCATCAATCTATACTAACACACGAGTTCATGCACAAATAAAGTTATTATGCACTTTTGTGTATAAAATCATATAAGAAAGAAATTACACTCGAAGTAGTGCAAACTAATTTTTTACGGAGCACCAACATAAATTGCGAATAAATAATGTAATAAGTGTATAGAAATCTTTATTTGGTTTTTCCACCTGGACTTTCCTTTTCTTCTCTTTTTATCATGCTACATATAAATATCACACTTATCTTTAATTTCTTTAATGATACGTTTACGGAAAAATAAATTTAGTTGCAAAAGTATGAAGTAAAGTGATATTTACGTACTAGGGGCGTTTTGATAAATAAGCTTATATAATAACAAAAAACAAGACATGCGTTTTTTTTATTAATTAATACTTGAAAAACAAAATTATGATATATATATATATATATAATTATATAAATAAAATTATGTTAAATATATATATATACAAAAACATGAAAATATATATAATTTTTTCTATTTTTACCTTAACGAAGAAGAGGCTGTTCTTCGTTTCATTCCCCAGTGTCGCTGAAAGCTCTCTCTCTCTCTCCTCTCGCGCAAACAAAACCAACAAAACCCTATTGTTTCAGACTCTCACAGCACTCTAACCCCATTCTCCGTTTTTGTCCCCCAATCCCCTCCTCCCTCTCCTACTCTGCTGCGCTACCCCCCTCCGCCGCTCTCCCTCTCTCTCCACCGCAACTCTGAAACTCTCTCTCTCTTTCTCTGGGCTCTGAAACGCATTGTTTTCAAGAGAGAGAATATATTGGGGGCGGTTATTAAAACGGTTACGTTGTGGTTTAATCGCCAATCACTGCGCGGGTCTAGGGTTAGTTCTCTCTCCCCTCTCTGAATTTTTCGTATCGCTTTGGTGGAATAATTTGGGGCCTTTGCAAATCCTAGGTCTTTTGGGAGTTCCATAGAAACAGAGAAGATGTATAAATATGACATATAATATGTGCTAGGGTTTCTATTTCAGCGCATTTACTCGGCGTTCAGTCCCAAATTTTAGGGTTTCTTTTTATCGTCTCTGTGAGATTGAAGAGTTGGATGGGTGTGAATTTTCTTGTGAGAATCGTGGGTTGTTGTTATTCATTGTTGCCATAGTGAACAAATCCATACCCAATTGCTTCTATCTTTATTGGGCTTGAAGATGAGGGTCTGCTGAGATTGCAATTCCTTTCTGCAAATCCATCTTTCAATTGGAGATGGAGGCGTAGACAGTTTTTTCCCCTTTATCTTCTTTGCGTTCAGTTGTGTTCGATTCCATCGTGTTGCAATTCGGGACATGCACCTTGTTCTTGGCATTGCCCTTGTTTTTGTGCTCTGGGTACACGCCTTGGTTAGAATCTTTTTCTTTTCCTAGGTCCCATAGTGTTGGTAGATTGTCGAATATACCCATTCAGTCCGTAGGATCGTAGCAATATCAGAGACTTTTTACTTGATTAACTGGCAGTGGCCGGAAAGCAGGATTGCTTATTTAGGGGAAAGGAAACTTGGACCTTGGCTCTTCTATATTGAAGAGTACCTTCTGGGTACCCAACTTGTGGATATTTTCATCTTTCAGAAGTTTGACGGAGGCAATTTTAGTTGTGATAGATTGGGATAAAGCAATTGGCACTTATTGTTGTGAGGAGTACAATCTGAGTTGTGGTAGTCACTTGCTTATCGTGGTTGATTGTGAAGCAAGATTGGCTGTTGAAGTGGAAGAGAGAAATAGTTTTGTTCAAACTCGGTATATCTTTGTCGAAATATAATAAGTTTGGGGTAAGGGCAAGAGGTGGTGGAGAAGGTGAGAAGTGTTTCTGTTGTTATAGCTGATCATGTTCACTGCTCCTTATGGAAAGAAGTGAACCCACCTTAGTTCCAGAATGGTTGAGAGGTACAGGAAGTGTTACTGGGGGTGGCAGTTCAACCCACCATTTTGCATCATCTTCTTCTCACTCAGGTACTTTTTCGCTATCCAAGTTGTATGGTCTCAATGTCTTTCTTTTGATTTTTCATACACATGCATGCACACACATACATATTGCAGAGGCTTCTATTACAATGGAACTTTCGGGTACATCATTTGACTTGGATTATGTTTGTAACTCTTATACAGAGGTTTCTTCTTTGGCTAATCATCTGAGAAATAGAACCTCAAAGAGCATAAGTGATTTTGATACACCGCGCTCTGCTTTCCTGGACCGTTCTTCCTCTTCCAATTCCCGGAGGAGTTCTAGTAATGGTTCTGCAAAGCATGCTTACAGTAGTTTTAACAGAAGCCACCGTGATAAGGACCGTGAGAAGGAAAAAGACAGATTAAATTTTGGAGACCATTGGGACCGTGACTCTTCTGACCCTCTGGGAAACATTTTCACCAGTAGGGTTGAGAAGGATACTTTGCGACGTTCTCAGTCTATGGTGTCCAGGAAGCAGAGTGAGCCTTCGCCCCGAAGAGCTGCTATTGACTCAAAAAGTTCTAGTAACAGCAATCATCAAAATGGCAATGGTTTGCTTTCTGGGGTTGGAGTTGGTAGTCAGAAGGTTGTGTTTGATAAGGATTTCCCCTCACTTGGAACTGAAGAAAGGCCAGCTGCAACTGATATTGGAAGAGTTCCATCCCCTGGATTTAGCACAGTTGTTCAAAGCTTGCCTGTTGGTAGTTCAGCTTTAATTGGTGGGGAGGGGTGGACCTCAGCTCTGGCAGAGGTCCCTTCGACTATCATTGCGAGCGGTAACTCAGGGTCCTTTCCTGTTCAACCAACTGTTGCTGCTACTTCAAGTTCTGGGGCATCAACTGCAATGTCTGGTCTTAACATGGCTGAAGCATTAGCACAAGCTCCAGCAAAAGCTCGCACTGCTCCTCAGGTAGCTGCAGTTTGATTTGTCTCGTGCCATTTTAATAATATGTGTCAGTGGCTGATCTAATGAGACATTTTCTTTTGTAGTTGTCTATCAAGACACAGAGGCTTGAAGAATTGGCAATCAAGCAATCAAGGCAATTAATTCCAGTGACACCTTCAATGCCCAAAGCTTCTGTAAGTAAATTCCACTGATGTTTGCTTCAGCTTGTTTTGATGGATATTAAGTTTTGGAATTCTAATTTGGCAGACAGTTCTTAGAATAATATTTTGTTGGTCATTTGTACTGTTCAAGATGGTATTCTTGTTTTAGTACTTATATTGTTTACCTTGATGCTTTTTTTTTTTTTTTTTTGGCACTTTTTACCTTACCATCGAGCATTAAGGAATTCCATTGAAAACTCAAATTGTGATGTGAGATTGAAAGCTTACCTGGTGACTTTTCCCCATGTACCTTTTCTTTGATGCTTAGCTTCAGTTCTCCAATCTGAGTGGGCCAACAATCCATACATCAGCGTGCGTTAGTATTCAATTTCTTGAATGTTTAATTCTTTTAGCCTTTTCATCCCCCTTATATCAATATGTTAGGTTAATGGTTGGGACTAAAATTACCATTGTTGACATTGAACTTCACAATCTCACTTATAGCGTAGACTGTAGAGGCATATGGAAGAGGTTAAAACTGAGTTTTGTAGGATTGATGCTCTATTTTAGATACATAACTGTTATTAGATGGACCTTTCAAGTTGCAACTTATAAATGTTTAGAGGTGTATGTCTGATAACAATTCTGAATACATGTTTACTTGAGTTTCTATTCTTAGTCTGAACTGAAGTGATGGGGCTTTAATTTTAGGTTCATTGACAGTTGCTAGTTTAGTAGTTTAATTTGACTCTAAAACTATGCAAGTAAGTTGATGTTCTGCTTTGTTTGGGTTGGCTCCATTTCCAGAGACGTGAACAATTTATTTTATATAACTTAGATACAGTTGGTTTGGAGTACTTCAATTCTTTCTTCTGATGCTCATGTGCCCTCCCTCTGTTACTCCCTGGGACTTTTGTTTTTCCTCTCTACCTCTCTTGTCATTGGTCCATGCATGATGGGGATTTTAGGAGTAGGTGGGCATGATAGTTTGTTGCGAAACTAGTTTACAGGCTGTCTTCTGACTACTACTCTTGGAGGTTTCCTCCTTTTTTTTTCATGTTATTTTAGGTACTGAATAAAATATGACATACTTTTGTGATTTACCTTGTAAGAGACATTGATTATGTGTCAAAACAATGCAACCTTAAATTTCTGTGGTACTGTGTGCACACAATAAATGTATTTTTAAACATGTCCATATAAATTTACCAGTTTTTAGAAGCCTTTACTCTTTTGAGTTCTGGTAACAACTATCTTTTTTCTTTTCAGGTTCTCAATTCTTCTGACAAATCAAAGCCCAAAACAGCAGCCAGAACTGGGGAAACAAATGCGCCAGTTAAAGTTGGACAACAGCAGCCCTCTCAATTGCACAATCAATCTCTTCGTGGTGGTTCTGTCAAGTCTGATGCTCCAAAGACTTCTAAGTTCCTTGTTCTCACCAAAGGATGGGAAAATGGAGTCTCCTCTTCACCAAAGGATGTCACTAGCCCAACAAGTAATGCCAGCAGTAGAGCAGCAAATAGCCCACTTGCTGTTGCTCCCCCAGTTGCATCCACTCCCTTAAGGAGCCCCAACAACCAGAAGCTTTCATCTGTGGAGCGCAAGGTAGCTGCCTTGGATCTGAAATCTGGATCTACGTTGGAAAAGAGACCTTCTTTGTCTCAAGTCCAGAGCCGGAATGATTTTTTCAAACGCTTGAAGAATAAAACCTTGATGAACAGTTCAATTACTCTCCCAGATCCAGGCCCAAACATTTCATCTCCCACTAAGGAGAAATCTGGAGAAATACATAGGGAAGTATTCAGTGATCCTGCGAGCCCTCACACCATTGAAAATGGTGCTCTGGTGACTGGCAATGGTGATAGCTCTGAAGATGTTCAGAAGTTTTCCGATACTGCCCTCAGTGCGGCTGTTTATCCGGATGAGGAAGAGGCTCGTTTTCTTCGATCTCTTGGTTGGGAGGAAAACTCTGGGGATGATGGTGGCCTTACAGAAGAAGAGATAAATGCATTTTATGACCAGGTAAAGAACTCTTGTTTGGCTCCAATGATTGCTCCAAAGATGGGACCTCCCGAGCTAAGCTGAATTGACATATTTGAGTTTATATATTTTGTTGTTTAGTAAACTAAATAGGTGCAGTGTTTGGTATTTTGTTATCCTTTGATGTCTTAACAATTTGTTAATGCAATTCATCAACTCTTTGCTCGTGCTTGTTCTTTTGTAGTACATGAAATCACGACCATCTCTAAAATGCCGAGGCATGCAGCCAAAGCTTGCTGTGGCGTCTGAATCTCCTGCGACTAATTTGGGTGGGGCTCGGTCTGAATTGAGCTCAACGGACTCTGGGTCTGAAGCTTGATTTACATTTTCCCTTACACATAGATCCAAGAATTTTCAATTTTTTGATGGCAGATGGTTAGTCTCTTTTCTCTTTTGTTTTGCAAAAAAAGAAAGAAAAGAAAGAAAACTGATGAGTTTGGGTATGAAAGAAAGAGAATGGGTTTCGGTTCGAACTCTGGATCCTGCAAATAGTGCAATAAGTGTTACAGGTGCCCCAATCCTGTCTGCCTAAAATGTTTCTTTTTCGTTCGTTTAGGTTTTAAGTTTCATGGGGGGAGATAGGTTAGGGGCTATTTTCTCTGCAGTGGAAGAAGAATGAGGAATTGATATTTCGGTGTATTTTGGTCCTTTTCTTCATTTTTTTTCCTTCCAGGAGGGTTTTCATTCTACAAGAAAAAGCTTACGATGTTTTTTGGTCAAATTTTACGGAAAAGGATAAATTAAAAAGGGTTTTATTTTTACTTCTAGTTTTTCCTGGTATGAATGTTTTTGCAGTGGTTCGTTAATATTTTCTTGTTTAAGTTCATGTTATTGTTCGATGGCATTATTTATTTATTTTCTTAAGTTCTTGTTATTGTTCGATGGATCTAACAACGCTGATGACGATGAACAAATAAGAGCAGAAAATATCAAGTTGTAACCTTCAGGAGTGTGTCATGGTTGGGTGTGTTACTGTTTGCAGATGCCGAAGTAGATAAAAGGTACTTTCAGCGCTTTTTGGAGAATTGCTTTCAACAAAAGTAGAAGAATAGATAGTGTCCATGGTTGGTAATAAGTTAATAACAACCTATACAACTGAATTTGCTAAACATGGAAATGATTCTTATGTGTGTTGTATTCTTTCCCAAATTGGCAAATTCTCAATTCCCAAAGCCACTGCATCATGTCACTTTTGCCTCAAAATCGTTGTATACAACGAACTATTGTCTTTCACAGCAGTTCAAGCGAGCGTAATGTTTATAAATAAGAATTATCCAACGTGAGTTTAATTTATATGAAACTATTTGTTACAACGGTGTAAGTTTTATACGTTAAATATGGGATTCGTCTTTTTCTTTCCATTTCTCACTTTCTTGCTATTTATTGTATAGGTTTTTCACTAAGTGATGTTAATATATTGAACTCAAAAATAAGAATCACTCACAGATTTTTCGGCTCCCTTTAGAAGTTTGATTTGTATATTATTGATACGACACTCAATTTTTCGGCACATTGGGGTAGAACAAATTGATATCGAATTTGTCATTCACAATATTTGAATCTAAAACTTCTTATTTACAAAAAAAATGTCATTAGGTCATAGTATTAAGTAACCCTGATAAATGTTGCATTAGAAAAAGAAGAGGGTAAATAACAAAAAACTACCTCAACAATTGGTGTCATGAACTTTCATACCTTATCTTTTAAAATTGACAATGTCATATCTCATCTTACGAATTCGTGCCAATATTAGACCTCTGTCAGTTTTTCTATTAATTTCTCAGTTAAGTGCTGACATGGTTAGAGATAGGACTCATTTTTTATTAAAAAATTGAAAATTGAAAAACCTAAAAAAATTAAAAAATGGCCTAAGGGATTGGGCCTTCCATTTCCTCCACCCGCACCAACCCTTTTTCTTCTTCTCTTTGACAGCCACCAAACCCTTCCCCGTTCCCCCAACCTTCCTTCGTCACCCTCTTTCTCTCCTCTCTCTCTTCTCTTTGGGATGCAGTCTCCCTCTTCCGTCCCTCTCCCCACTCGCACTCGTCATTCCCTCACCACGACCTCCCAACCCGACCCATCCATCCCTTGGTCCCTCCATACCCAACCTTCCTTCACCACCCCACCGTCACCTCTCTTCCTCGATCTTCACCACCACACTGAAGAAACCAAAAAAATCAAGCCCACACCTAGGTCCCACCCAAAAAAAAAAAAAAACCAAACCCACACCCAAATCCCTTTCCACTCCCACACACCCAGATCCCCTTCTTCTCCTACACACCCAAACCATCAATTCCCAAAATCAAGTTTCAGAAAATAGGCGAGGTTCAAGAAGGTACACCGAAAACTTAGATCCCCTTCTATCCTCTCTCATTTCTCTCTTTCTCTATCTCTCCCCAAAACGCAAACTTACAAGCCATGGAACGCACGAATTCTCACTTCCCTCACCTCATCATCTTTCTCTCTCTTCACCTCCTCCTCCTCCTCCTTTTCTTTTCGATTGCCACGGCCAAGCTCACGAACCCTTTCGGGCTCGCCAGGTCCAGCTTCCCGTCCGTGCACACGAAGCAATTGATCAGAGCCTTCAATCTCTTCCCGAGGAAGACATCAACATCATCGATGACCCCGATTCCTTGACATGAACAGGGACTAGCTCAAGGTTGGGTGGGAGAGAAAGGGATCTAGGTTTTTGGGGAGGGGGGACACGGGTTGATGGGTTTTTTTGTTTTTTTTATTTATAATTTTTTTAATAATTAATTAATTTTTTAATATTTAATTTTTTTTAAATAAAAAATGGGTCCCATCTCTAGCCACGTCAGCACTTAACTGAGAAATTAACAAAAAAACTAACGAAGGTTTGACATTGGCACAAATTCGTAAGATGACGTATGACATTGTTAATTTTAAAAGATGAGGTATAAAAGTGTCGTGACACCAATAGTTGAGGTAGTTTTTTGTAATTTATCCAAAAGAAAACTTATGTCACTTAACTACAGTCTGTTGGTATAAATGTTACGATAGCTAACAATTTGTCCTTGGATGTTGGTTATATACGTTACCTCACACATGACGTATTAATAAAGATGTACGAAGGTGTAGTCTCTTTAAGATTAACTATGTACAATTTGTACCATTGCATTTATGGTATGTAATAGTTTGGTCTGTCTTTTAAATGGACACTTTACTACCCTAAAGCCATGAATTGTAAAAATGGCCCTCCCGTAGTTAACCACTCTTTTACATGGAACTTTGATGGACACACTTATTGCCTACATGAATGACATATTCATGTCATATAGGTTATTACTTAATCCTATCTATATCTTGAAGGTATGTTTTTACTTCTTATTTGTCGTGGATATAACACCTGTTAATTTATTTGTTATCAATATTGACTTCATGAAAGCAAAACTTGTGACGACTGAGAATGTTATGTCAAAATAGTAAAAGTTAACTTGATGGTTAGAGTGATGGATACAAAGTGTAAATAGCCCTTAAAGTGTATTATGTAGTGTTGGAACCAAATTCGCATATTGTGGTGAAGAGTGGAGATGCACAAATCCGTTTAGCTGCAAAACAGTAAATTATCATAAGTAGCCAAAGATTAAGGGGGTACAAGTTAGTGAGCAATATTATGAGACTCGAGCAGTAGGCAAGAGAATAAGTGTACAATAGTTACTAGAGATGAACCTTAGAATGGTGTATTTATACTAGTCAAGGTAGAGACCTTTTAGGGTAGAGAATTCGAATTAAACTAGGAGAATCTCATAGGATATCTAGGAAGTAGATATTGCATCCTCTTATGTATGTGATTACTTGTGGTGTACACCAATCTTTAGATTGTAAGAACTCCAAGATTATAGGAAACCTGTTGATTCCTTGCTGGATTAGGTTTCCGTATCTTGCAAGATAAGCATGACCAATCTCAGCGTAATTGTCGGACTTTGCCCACTACTTTGAAATAGGGTGATGGTGGCATCGCTACTCCGTTTATTCAGCTGTTAAGCTGTTGAGTTCATGACCGGATTTCTTAGGCATTCACATTCTGATTTGCCTTATTCCAACCCTGGCAATTTATGGTCCCGTAATTGCCCCTAACTATTTATCAAAAAAATGAATAGTTCCCCTTGAGGATAAGTAGTTATCCAAAGACCATGCCTTTCTGAGTAATTCAAAATACATACAGTTTTAATTCTTCTTACACGTGCAATCTTGGCTTCGTACGATTTGAGTAATTCAAAATACGTACAGTTTTAATTCTTCTTACGCGTGCAATCTTGGCTTTGTAATCACGAACTTTTGACGTTCCAGATTTAGACATGCAACCTTGGAAATCGTGCACATTTAACGAGAGACAATTATTTGCGTCACTAAGTGGCCTTCGACTTTCGGACAAGCGAATCTTTAGGTGAGACTTCTTGAATTCGACTATGAGATTTCCCAACACCTCCTCTTTAAATACTTCAAACTTAGCTTTACTTTCCCAAGTCCTTCCTTCTGAGTTTCAAGCTTCAACATGGATTCTACCTGTTTCTTTTATGTCTTAGCTTTCAAACCCAATCTCCACTTTAAGCCTTCGATGATTAGGATATGTAACCAAAAGGTTTGCCACATCCTTGTTCACTCTTGTCTACAAAGATAAAGTGAAATAAGGACGAGCCATAACCTTTCAGTAGTTAACCTTGCTTCCCTTAATGTGTTTCATCGCCTCCATACTTTGCTCCATAAAAAATAAAAAAATAATAAATAAATAAAAAACGACATCTTTTTCGCATATACGTTCACCTTGAGGAGAGCATGAAGATTCCTAAGAGGGTTCTTCTTCATTGGAGTCCTCTCAATGTTCTCTCGAAGCATCATTCTTCTTAATCGGCCCGATGACCCTCATCAGAGATGATGACCTTGGCTAAGTTAGCCTTTTTAGTATCCTTAGGAATTTTTTGCTCTAGAGTGAGGGGCATATCTCCCCCAAAGAATTGTACTCATTTTGCCTTATTCATGGGACTTCGGTAATAAACATGTAACTTTATTCAAGTTGTTCGTCATGTTAGATAAAGTGTTTGAAACTTTTCATCTTTTGATTCCTAATCAAAGAATAATACTTTAATTCGATAAATCTTTTATAAGTAATCTAACTTTGGAGCAATGAGTAACGAAGTGAAACATGAGCAAGTTTATAGGTATGGGACAGAGCTGGAAACCTCTAGGTAATGTTGATTCGGAAAACATCATCTCCCAATCTTGGTGTTTGTATAGATTCTCACTGTGAGAATAAGAATACCACCTTACTCAGACATCGGGTCTAAGCACATGAGGAATCTTTTACTCTACACTTGCCATAATGTGTTGGTTGAATTAAAGATGAAAAAGTGAAAAAGTTTTTCTGGAATGTCATCCAGCGCTTCGACTTTGATATATCCCCTTCTGTTCAAGTATAATGTTGCTCGTTTGTTCATTCACCTTGCCCCATTTTGAGTATGAGGATTTTAATGGTCGCAGCGTGTCACTAATAAGGGGTTTTCTTCCTAGTTCGAATTACATGTTTGTCCCTAATGAATCTTAGATGAACGTTTGTTAGGGACTCGGTTGCTTGCATATGGGTCGAAAACACCACGAGAAAACGAATTTAAACTTAGTGGTCCATAATTATTCAACAAAACCCTCACCAGGGGCATTTTAGTCATTTTACACTTTTCAAGAATAAAATACCTTTATTTAAGGTACGGGTCATAGCGTTTTCATAACGCAAAGAGCCACCTTATAAACCTTATTTTTTTCACTTTATAGTCAAATTATGAAGCTTTGCATAAACGGTGTGGACCTCACATTGATGCCTATAATAAAACTTGGAAAAACTCCAGTCTGGCCATGACACAAGCTCCTTGGAATGTAACTATATGGCATGGATTTCCTTTAATGGAATCGGAATAAGATACTGACCTCAACTTCAACAGGTTTTTACGCTTTCTTGACAAACTGGGTTTTACTAGTGGACCTTGGAGTTAACACGGTTGATCTCTTATGTGAATCATTTTTGGAATTCTCAGGGTTCTTCCCCTTAGATTTACCCCGTGAGGATTAGTTCAACAACTTTGATAAAAAAATCTCATGACTGCTATGGGAAGATGCCGAAGGTAGTGGTGTAAAGAGAACGTGGTGGTAGGAGACTTGAGAGAGAGAGAGAAGGTGGTGGTGGTGCTGAGAAGAAGGGTGACCAGTAGGGTGTGGGTTAGGTGATGGTGGCTTGACATGGATAGGCACCTGTAAGGATGGGTGGGTAAAGGGTGAGAATCAAATAAAATCTTCAAGGGAAGGGGAGATTGTTTATAGCTTTTGACATATATATTTTGTATGCTATAATCCACTAAAATTCACCAAAATCCCCAACTTAATGAAATCCCATCAAATCTTTAACTTTCTGACTATACATGGATTTGCATGCACAAAAAAAAATCCATTAAAATATTAATTGACTATACATGGATTTGCATGAACTTTAAAAATGTCTTTTGAAATCATAATTGACTGCTCCAAGATTTTAAAGTCTTTTAAAATCATTTAAAATCTTAATTTGACTACATCATCTTAAAATCTTTCAAAATCTCAGTTGAATACAAGCCCCTTTTAATAGTATGAATTTATGAATTTTACTTTCATGCCACTGGCAAAAGCAAATAATTGTTATAGATTTTTTTGGTTTTCTTACCTAAGTTACTTTTTTTGGAAAAATGAAAGACATTAGAAAGAAGATCAAACTACCCGTACAGTTCAAATGGTTTTCTTTTTGTCAATTTTTTTTTTCACCGTACAATTCAAATGGTATAACTTAAACATCATGGTAAAAAGAAACTACAAAAACAAATACAAGATTGATAGTAGCCAAAGTATCTCCAACAATTTGTTAAACTTTTACTAGTTTAACGGATGAACAATGTCGAAAAACTACTTTAGCTAATTTTTTTAATTTTTCATCTCCTATTACACACTCTATTTTAATAATCTTTAAACATATTATTATCTTCAAAAAGAAAAATCACAACCTACTCATTTTCTAAAACCACATTCTTTCTCTTCCTGTTCTCTTTGGCTCACGAGCCTATCATTGAGTTATATTAATTTTTTAACATATAACATATGAACAGTGGCTCTATAAATTTAAAGGGCAATTGTTCACTTTTGTATTATATGGTGTATTTTATATAGTCTCTTACAGTTGAGTTTTTTTTTTTTTTGACTCTTTAAAATAGAGTTTTAGTAGTTTTACAGTTTCTCTTGGAGATGCTCTTATGTGTTAATTGTGACATCCTACATCGTCCAGGGGAGTGATCCTTATATGTATATTCTCATCCTTACCTAGCACGAGGCATTTTGAAAGCTCACTGACTTCGGGTTCCGTAGGAACTCCGAAGTTAAGCGAGAAGAAGGCTAAAGCAATCCCATGATGGGTGGCCCACTGGGAAGTTGCTCGTGAGTTCCCAAAGACAAAACCATGAGGGAATGGTAAGCCCAAAGCGGACAATATCGTACTACGGTGGTGGAGCGGGCCCGAGAAGCGATCCACCCCGGGCCGGGATGTGACAATTGGTATCAGAGCCTAACTATGGTCCCGTGTGTGCCGACGAGGACGTCGGGCCCCTAAGGGGGGTGGATTGTGACATCCCACATCGTCCAGGGGAGTGATCCTTATATGTATATTCACATCCTCACCTAGCACGAGGCCTTTTGGGAGCTCACTGGCTTCGGGTTCCGTAGGAACTCCGAAGTTAAGCGAGAAGAGGGCTAGAGCAATCCCATGATGGGTGACCCACTGGGAAGTTGCTCGTGAGTTCCCAAAGACAAAACCGTGAGGGAATGGTAAGCCCAAAGCGGACAATATCGTGTTACGGTGGTGGAACGGGCCCGGGAAGTGATCCATCCCGGACCGGGAAAAGTAGCAAAACATTGGTTGTCACGTTAGCTTTTTCCTAAAACTTTGAGTAATAGTATAATTAGGAATATGCTTTAATGAATACTAGATGCCCTTGACGAATGATGAAATTTGTCATACAGATAAGAAAAAAATGAAATTTGTCATAGAATTTTGGATCTTTTTGTGTATGTATTAAGATTTTATTCTCCCCTCCAATAACAACATTGTCAAACATCTTCATAGCTACCCATTAAAAAACCCTTAGTCGTAACTTCAACCTGTAAAATATATGAAGTACTTTAAAAAACCCTGTCAATATTGCACAAATGAAAGAAGTATTCATTAAAGTATTAAAAAAGGGTCATATTTTTACTTCCAGAAAACAAAAGAAACTAAAGGTAGATTCCTAACAAGCTACCGGAAAGCTCTCAAATATGATACACGAAAAACCATAAGGAAGAATAACACAACAACTCAATTCTCCCCCAATGAGTGCCTAGCCATTTCCCATCACCTTCGGATCTAAAAGCACCCAATATACAACACAATCACTTTATAATGGAAAGAGATCTTCTTCGGATCTCTTCCACCAAGGTCACTGGATCAAGTGATTCAATCCTTTGAAATTTCATCCAACGGTAACAAATTATTGTAACTTTTAAGGGATCAAAACAGGTGGACCGTTTGATAAAATTTCAAAAAATCGGATCACTTGATTCGATGATCTTGATAGAAGAGATCCGGAAAAAATCTTTTTTCCTTTATAATTAAAATTTTCTATCCACGTGAACATAGGGGAGAGAGCTGGGTTACGCACACAAATTGCTTTTTTGGAAAAGAAAAAAAACCTCATGGAATCGGAGGATGTTGCAGGGAAGAAGATATATGGGTTTGATTTGAGAGATAGGAAGAAACGATATGAAAAAAAAAAAGTTGTTTGCCATGACAAATTTCTTCAATTGTATAAGACATTTGATATTTTCTACACTAAATTCCTCAAATTACTATTGCACGTACATCGAAATAAATATAATAAATCATGACTCTGCTATTAGCATCTTTACTATTCTATCTAATTTAGTAATTTTCAACGTACTTCTTTGTAAATTTATTTTTAACATGAATTATTTTAAGATTCCTGAAATCTTTGTAATTTACTTTTAACTTTTTAGTCAAAATAATTTTTGAGATTTGCATAACTTCAACTTTTGATCTCTGAGATTTGAAATCAATAAAAATGGTTCTCAAGGTTGTCCACCATCAATCATTTTAGTCATTCGGTGAAAAATTATGTTAAATAAGGATCAACATGACAAAATTACGCTCAATTTAATAAACAATATATCAAAATGATTTGACAAAAATTGAGGATATTTTTGTTATATTATCCTTATTTTATGGAGAACTCTGCCTGTGTAAGTTTATCTTACATTACCTGTTGGTCCCAAGCCCAGATAAAGGAGTTGGGGGAGGGCGTCTAACAGTTGGCACTTCTATCTTATGTCAAATCCTTATGATAATGAATTCTAAACGAAATTGCGCTAAAACTAGGTCGTCACCCGTAAGTGGTGCACTGTGTGGCCTAAGCACAATGATAAGTGAGCAAGGGTCCCTCCTTTTCTTCTCCCTCCTTTCCCCTCCTTTCCTCTCTTCCTGATTGGTCGGTCCCATTCCTCATTTCTCTCTTTTCTCTTCTCTCCTTCTTATCCTAGTCGTCCATCTCTCTCTTTTCTTTTCTTTTCCTTTCATCCCAGCCATACACGTGACATATTACATGGCTCCAGAAAATCTAGAGCCTTCTAAAGAAGGTTAAAATTACAAAAATATTCCTAACTTTAAACGTTAATAACTTCTTCGTTATAACTTTGTTTCACGAACAATTTGCGCCTACACGTTTATGAGATCTAGCTCTATTCAAACATATAAATTGTAACCTCGAAAGGTCTACAAGTTTTAGGAAATAAATTTCCAAACTTCAAACTTCGTAACTAGTTTAATTTAAAACTAAATTCAAATAAATTAATATAAATTCTTGAAAAATAATATAAAATCTTAATAATACAAATACGTAAATTATAATAATTTCTGGTACAAAAATTTAAAATTCCTTAATTAAATTTTCATAACCATAAATCAATTTATTTTCGATTTTCTCCACATATTCATATATTTAAATTTTCAAGGTATTACATTTACCCCCCCCCGTTAAAATAAATCTCGTCCCCGAGATTTCAACCATTGAATTACGAAAAGAAGTTAGACCTGTTCTCACCATTCCTTTTATAGTGAATAAAAGCATAGTCTCAATCTACGATTTAATCCAAGCTCTGAAAAATAAATAATTCCACGAAGCAATCAACTATACTCAGATTTCCTACCACCCTCATTGGTAGAATAATTATCAAAATTTATAGCTATACATATTGGCAAAAATAATGTCAAACATCAAGCCACATTTACCATTGGCTAAATAATACCATATTTTAAACCCCCTCTACCATTGACTAGATAAATACTATCATAATAACCACACACACAACTGATACCAACATCAGGAAAATTTTTGCCATACCCAATATTGGCAAAAACAAATATCATAAACTCTAGCCATAACTATCTTTGGCCAAATAAATATCAAAATTTCAAGCCATAATCATCATTGGCTAAGTAAATATCAAAATTCCAAGACAAACCTTTATAATTGGCAAATCAAATATCAAAAATTCCGACCAAACTCATTGAAATTTCCAATCACACTCACTGGGTGATGGAAAGAAGTTTAAAACCAAATCCGCAATATCGTTAACATTGAACGAAATCAAAATCTCTTTCTATGATTTCATTCATATCCACAATTAAACTAAATTACCCATAGTAAATTTAAAAGCCTTTTAAATCTTTCTTTCAATTGTTTCTCTTTTAAATTGATTCGAAGTCTAGCCACAGATCGAATAAATTAGTGACTCACACTTCCAAAGCACTATTCACATTCCATCAACCAAATGAGAGAAATTTATATATCACGACTCTAACGGTCAACAAAATTAAACCTTATTAATCATATAGTCATGAGAATATGTGTGTTTCATCAGCTCTGTTTGTGATATCAAATCCAACAATGACAACTCATTACTATGGCAACCAAACTAATCAAATTTGTAATTACAAACTTTGTCCATCAATTCTTTTCATCAAACAAAAAAAAACACAACTGGAAAATCGTTTATATTAAATGAACTCAAAGTCTCATTCCATAATTTTATTTATGTCCTCCAATGATCAATGAAGAAATCTTCATGGTTTTTCCACCATTCCATTTCTAATGGGCAAATCATAATCTTAGTTTATGATTGCATTCCATGACTTTCATAAATAATAAAATTTCCAACCATCATGATCATTAGCCATACAAATATAAAGAATTTCTAAACATAGTCATAATTGACCAAACAAATATTTTTCCCACGACTTTCTTTTCATCCAAATCAGTAACTAGCAGTCTGGAAGGAATCGTAATATACCTGGCCAATATACATATCACACGTATTTATCACTTTGACAACTCATTCTCGCAGCCCACACATGGAGTTTTTCTCCCGAAAACACTGGGTCTTTGTGCCCATTCAATCATTCCTTCACATTTCATGGGTCATTTCGCCTAATTCATCATCCACGGGACCACTTTGCCCAATCACACATCCTTGGGCCTTTTTTGCCCAAATCACACATCCTCCCATTCCACTGGCTATCATGCCCAAATCGACATCCACATGCCTTTTTCACCCAATTCAACATTCATGGGCCTTTTTCCACCCAATTCAACATTTCTCAAATTGCATAGGTATATTACAACTTTTCCATCTACTTGTCACAATTTCACAATCACTTTAACATTCAAATTTCCATAATGCATAACCTAAGTTCAACCCTAATTTAAGGTTAATCCGAAACTTTAATCAAGCGCTCATCATTAAGGCTATTACATGAAATATGACATTTTAAAATACTCTCATTCAATTCAATTCATTTCATGATGATTTACAACATACACTTTCCACAAGAATTCCTCGTTATTCATATAACTTATGAAATAATGCAATATTAATGTAATTCATAATTCACATCCACAAACTCAATAATATCTCATAATGTAAAGTAGGATCATTTGCTCTGATACCAAATTAAACTAGTTACAAAGTTTGAAGTTTGGAAATTTATTTCCTAAAATACGTAGACCTTTTGAGGTCACAATTTATATGTTTAAATAAAGCTCGATCTCACGAATGCGTAGGCACAAACCATTTGTGAAACGGAGTTATAACGAAGAAGTTATTAACGTTTGAAGTCAGAGATGTTTTTGTAATTTTAACCTTCTTTAGAAGGCTCCAAATTTTCTGGAGCCATGTGATATGCCACGTGTGTGGCTGGGATGAAGGGAAAATAAAAGAAAAGAAAAGAGAGAGATGGATGGCTAAGATGAGAAGGAGAGGAGAAATGAAAGAAAGGAGGAATGTGACCGGTCAATCAGGAAAAGAGGAAAGGATGGGAAATGAGGGAGAAGAAAAAGAGGGAACCAGATCCCTTTTTTAACGCGCAACCCAACCTGACGGGTTCCATGGCCTTTGACACCATTTCTGGTGATTTTCAGGCAAATTGAAGCCACTCACCACCTAAAAAAATATTCCACAATCCTTTCCCTTCCAATTTCAACCAAAATCGAAAGTATTGGCCTTGGTTTCGTGGAAAACAAACATTGGTGGGTGCAGTGGTAACTTGGCGGTGATTCGCCATTTTCTGCAACTCTTCCCATTGATCCTCACCACCAAAATACCTTGCTTGAGCTCAGGAACAATACCCAATCATTGGTTGGAGCGTTGGATTTATTTGAGGATGAATCAAGGAACATCCTTTTCTAGGGTTCCGGTAGGTTCATGGCGAATTGAGGCTTTTCCAGGCCAAATTGGCCTTGGTCATAGGTATAAAAGTTGATCCACTCATTGAGATCTACATTTTGTAAAATTTGGTAATTTTTGAAAATAGTTGAATTTTTCAGAAAGTCGGGACGACCGACCACCATGCGTGGCCAATAGGCTGACGTTGCCTTTTTATGCAAATTTAGATATTTTAAATTTGTAATTGGTAACCATTTGATGTGATTCAATTGTGAAAGCTAATGTTGAATATTTCCAATTCTAGAATATTTTCAGAAATGACAGTCTAACAAGAGTTAGATGCAACCTTTATAATCGAGATTTAATCTTTAGTTGGGAATTTGATTTAAGAGAAGAAATTGGTGATAAATTATAAAAAATTAATCGTAAGTTTTCAGAAGTTAATTTTGGTTATAGTTTTTTGTGAAGGATTATGAAATTTAGATAAAGAATCATGATTATTCGTAGTAATGTAAACAAGAGTTTAATTTGGGCCTATCATCTGAATTATTTCTCGGAAATATATATTTCTGGGGTGAGGCATTACACTGTATCTTTATCGACGCTCGGATGCAGTGTTAAATGAGCAAAGGGGCCATAGAAACTTCTTTTTGGACGACTCCATCCAAAGTTGTTTGGAAGCATTTGCTCTTATCAACTTTACATACAACATGCAAAAGAAGTACTTTGACCTTATTATATGGGGGAGGGTAAAGAAGCTAGGACAAGAGGGTAGAGTTCAAAAGAGTAGAATGCGTTTAGGAACATGGAATATACGAACCTTAACGGGAAAATCTATGGAAGTAGTGGAAATTATGGTGAGGAGAAGGATAGCATTATGTGCCTACAAGAAACTAAGTGGGTTGGTCTTAAGGAAAAGGATCTCGAAAACTCAAGTTTTAAACTTTGGTATTCGGGGCACAAATAGAACGAGAAATGGTGTTGGCATCATCGTGGACAAGACCTTGACACAAGATGTTGTAGATGTCAAGAGGGTTGGAGATAGAATTATGACAATCAAGATTGTAATAGGACAAGAACTCATCAATGTGATTAGTACGTACGCACCTCAAGTAGGGTTGGATACGAGTTTAAAGGAGAAATTTTGGGAAGACCTTGGAGACTTGGTGCAAGGAATTGCTCAAATGGAGAAAGTATTTATAGGAGGAGAATAAAATAGACATGTGGGCAAGAAGACAGGCAATTATGGAGGTTTTCATGGTGGCCATGGTTTTGGGGAGAGAAACGAGGATGGGGAAGCCATCTTGGATTTTGCAATGACATACAATCTCTTCTTAGCCAACACCTTCTTTAAGAAGAGAGAACAGGTGATCAACTACAAGAGTGGGTTGTCAAAAACACAAATAGATTTTCTTCTAATGAGGAAGGGGGATCGTATAACTTGTAAGGATTGCAAAGTTATACCGGGAGAGAGCTTGGTTAATCAACATCGCTTGTTGGTGATGGATATACATATCAAAAGAGGGAAAAAAGAACAAGACCTTGAAGTGCCCAAGGACTAGATGGTGAAATCTAAAAGGAGAAAAACAAGCTATTTTTAAAGAGAAAGTAATCACCCAATTTGTTTGGGATAGAGAGGGGGAAGCTAGCCAAATGTGGGATTACATGGCTAGTTGTATTTGAAAAGTAGCAAAAAGGGTTATTAGGAGAGTCCAAGGGCTTTGCTCTACACCAAAAGGAATCTTGGTGGTGGAAGGAGGAGGTACAGACAAAAGTTAAGGCTAAGAATGAATGTTGTAAAGCTTTATACAAAGATATGACTGATGAAAACAATGAAGGGTATAGAATAATGAAGAAAGAGGCAAAGAAAGTTGTGAGAGAAGATAAACTAGCGGTTTTTGATGATATGTATAAGCGACTAGATACCAAAGAGGGAGAGTTGGATATCTATAAACTAGCTAAAGCAAGGAAAAATAAGACGAGGGACCTAAACCAAGTGGGGTGCATCAAGGATGGGAATGGAAAGGTTCTTGTTACAGAGAACGCGGTCAAAGATAGATGGAAAGGTTATTTTCATAATCTTTTCAATGAAGGACATAAAATGAGTACTTCTTTGAGGGAGTTGAGTAACTTAGAAGAGTGTAGAAACTACTCCTTTTACTGCCGAATTAGGAAGGAAGAAGTGGTTGTAGCATTGAAAAAGATGAATCATAGAAAAGCAGTGGGCCCAGATGATATACCGATCGAAGTGTGGAAAGTTTTGGGAAAGACGGGTATAACATGGCTCACAAACCTTTTCAATAGGATTTTGAAAACGAAGAATATGCCAAATGAGTGGCGAAAGAGAACTTTGGTGCCTATCTACAAGAATAAGGGCGACGTACAAAATTGCATGAACTATAGGGGTATTAAGTTAATGAGTCATACAATGAAGCTTTGGGAGAAAGTAATTAAGCATAGACTAAGGCAAAAGACACAGGTCTCGGACAACCAATTCGGGTTCATGCCAGGGCGCTTAACCATGGAGGCAATCTATCTCTTATGAAGATCGATGGAAAGATATAGAGATATGAAAAAGGATTTGCACATGGTCTTTATAGATTTAGAAATTGCATATGATAGGGTCCCAAGAGTCATTCTTTGGAGGATTTTAGAGAAGAAAAGAGTATGAGTAGCATATATCCAAGCTATAAAGGATATTTATAATGGAGCAAGGACTGCCGTTAGAACTCATGAAGGACAAACCTAAAGCTTGTCCATAACTGTAAGGTTACATCAAGGCTCATCTTTAAGTCTTTACCTTTTGCATTAGTAATGGATGAGTTAATAAGACATATTTAAGATGATATTTCTCGGTGTATGCTTTTTGCAGACGATATAGTGTTGATAGATGAAACTTGGGAATGAGTAAATGCGAAGCTTAACCTTTGGAGAGAAGTGTTGGAATCTAAAGGTCTTCGCCTAAGTCAGTCAAAGACAGAGTATATGGAGTGTAAGTTCAGTGCAAATGGAGGCTCAAATGAGTTAGGGGTGAGGATTAGAGATCAGGAAGTGCCACAAAAGCGATCGCTTTCGCTACTTAGGATCTATCTTGCAAAAAAACAGAAAGTTGGATGAAAACCTCAACCATAAAATACAAGCTGGATGGATGAGGTGGCTGAGTGCATCCAGCGTGTTGTGTGATCGTCGTATGCCACTGAATCTTAAGATAAAAATTTATAGGACGGCAATAAGGCCGGCAATACTTTATGGCATGGAATGTTAGGCGGTGAAACATCAACATGTACATAAAATGGGTGTAGCAGAGATGATAATGCTTCGTTGGATGTGTGGGCACACAAGAAAAGATAAGATTAGGAATAAGGATATCCGAGGTAAAGTAGGAGTAGCCGAAATTGAAGGAAAGATGAGAGAAAATTGGTTACAATGGTTTGAACGTGTGAAACAAAGGCCTACTAACGCTCTAGTTAGAAGATACGATTACGAGATAGAGGTTTAGGGTTGAATGGGTAGAGGAAAACCTAGGAAGATTTTGAAATAGACTATAATAAAAGACTTAGAGTACATGGATCTAACGGAAGAAGTGACACAGAATCGAGCACAATGACGTTCTAGGATTCATATAGCCGACTTCACTTAGTGGGAAAATGCTTTGTTGTTGTTGTTGTTGTTGTTACCCTTATTTTATTGAGATTTTCTCTGGAATGACCAAAATGATTAATTATGGACAAATTCAAGGACCAATTCTATCGATTTCAGATCTTAGGGACCAAAGTGAGGAGTTGTGCAAATCTCAGAAACCATTTTAGTTAAAAAGCTTTATTTTTAGTTTGCAAAAAATTAAAACAAAGAGATGATATAGTCAAAAGGGAACAAAAAAGAGATTGAAGTGGATACTAATTTGGAATGTTTTCTGTTTGAAATTGATTATTTGGTGAAGCATATTTGGATTTGTGCCGTGGGTTAGCAACCTAGCTGCTCATACGGTTGCCTCATTTATTGCCAAACATAGTGTTCCATTTGTTTGGGACGGAATAGGCTCTAAGTTTTTATTTAATATTCTTGCTATGGATGTAAACATTTCGATTAGATTATAAATAAAATCTATTTTTGACAAAAAAAAAAAAATGGAACCAAAATGTAAATGAATTAGTACAAAAAAACAAAGTTTAAAAGCTAAAAATGTGCCAAATTAGACAAATGACTCGGCGAAAACCATAACTCCATCATATGAATGGATGCCACGTGTAAATCAATGCCACTGTACGAGTTCAAATGTGTTGCATCAATCCATGCTACAATGCCTCCACGTATTAAAATAAGAACAATACTTGGCTACTTAAGATGAGTAAGCACTCCTACTTAAAATTGTTCGTTATCAATTTATATTACTTCGTGTTTATAATTAGAACAGTTCATATTATAAATCACCCTATAAAGATCGCATCTACAAAAAAATTAATTAAAACTAAGGTTGTTTAGTCATCTATCTTTTAAGAACAAATTAATAGTATTGGTAAAAATATCACATCCTGGCCCGGGCCCCCACCACATCCTGGACTCGACTCCACCATAACACGATATTATTCACTTTGGGCCCCGACCACGCCCTCACGGTTTTGTTTTTGGGAACTCACACGAGAACTTCTCAGTGGGTCACCCATCATGGGAGTGACCTGGCGTGTTACTCGCTTAACTTCGAAGTTCCCATAGAACCTGAAGTCATTGAGCTCCCAAAAGGCCTCGTACTAGGTATAGATGAGAATATACATATAAGGCTTAGAGGATCTACTCTCCTGGGCGATATGAGATGTTACAAAAAACATTACAAACCGTCTATATATTTGATATAATAGATTGACAAAACGATCTTAGTTTTAATTTATTTTTTGCAAATATGATATTTACAGTGTGATTCATAGTATAGACGGTTTTGATCATAAACACAAATCTTTAAAACATTAAGAATTTTATGTACAAGTGCTATTCATCTTTTAAGTAGCCAGTATTATTCTTAAAATAATATCTTCATTTTAATGTCTCCTAAAACGTGCCTTCCACACTCACTCCCTGCAAAAAACGCGAATCTCTCTCTCTCTCTCTCTCTCTCTCTCTCTCTCTCTCTCTCTCTAGAAAAAAACATTTTTCGAAGAATAAAACAAAAGAAAAAAGGAACCCACTGAAAGAGACGGATCCGGAAGAATACGAACCAGAATATAACCGTAAGCCCTAGCCAGCCGCGACTCACCTTACCCACCGCCTCTCTCTTTCTCTCTCGACCTCTCTCACTCTAAAGCGAGTTTTCCAATTAGGGTTAGGTTTTTTCGTTAGCTGCATGTTAGGGATTGGAGAATCATAGGTCGATTGGGATTTGGGATTTTTGACAAATTAGGGTTGGGTTGGGTTAGTTTTAGGGATAGGATTTCGGCGATGGAATTTGTGGTCGGTTGTGGGTCGGGGGGTTGTTGGCGATGACCGGAGGCCGATGTCACGAGAAGAAGAAGATGATGGGTAGGGGTGCGGACGGAGGTTGCGGCACCGAGGAGAGGCCTTGCCTAATTCCTAGGGTTCCGCCCAAAATTCCGGCTACCCAACCGGAAATTCTAGAGAAGTCGTCGAGCTCTTTGAGAATTGATTTTTTCTCGCAGGCTAGGAAGGCTTTGTGTGAGCGCTCTCCTTTTGATGTTCCCGAGGACGGCTCAGCTTCGAGTGTGCCCACCACCTTGCCTAGGGGTTTGGCTAGCTTCTTGTCGAGGCAGTCGGATAGTCGAAAGCGGCATAAGAAGTCGCATGCCGGCGCTGAGAAGAAGAGTTTTCGGCAGAGAGAGAGGTCCCGGGGTAATAACATTTGGGTGGAGACTGAGGACTACTTTAGACCATTGACACTGCCTGATATTGATGCGTTGTCTCAGGTATCCGAGCTTAGTAATTTAACTTCTCACAAGTGTTTTTTGATTCCGGTTGTGGGAAATGTTCTGAGGCGGAATGCGAATGAGAACGTTAATGCAAACGGAGTTGTTGTCAGTGAGGAGGATGCAAATGGCGGTAAGTCAAATTGTGTTGTTGTCAAGGATGAAGGTATAAATGGGGGGAATGCAAACGATGCCATTGTCATGGATGAGAATGCAAACGATCAAAATGCTAATGATGGTGTCGTCAAGGCTGAGTGTGCAAATGATGGGAATGCCAATTCGGTTGTAGTTGAAAAAGTGAATGAGAATGGTGGAAATGAAAATGGGGTTGTCGAAGACGAGGTTAAGATAGAGAAGGATGAGCATTCCATGGAAATAGATAGTGTGGGAGCTTCTGGGTTGCCTGAAGGGGAAGTTTCGCCTAGTGGTCTTGAGTGGCTTTTAGGGTACAGGAATAAGATTTCTTTAACTTCAGAGCGCCCGTCAAAGAAGCGGAAGGTTCTAGGTTCTGATGCAGGATTGGAGAAAGTGTTAATAGCGTCTCCATGTGATGGGAATTCATCTTTATGCCATTTCTGCTGCATGGGTGATGCAGGGAACGAGTCAAACCCATTGATTGTCTGTAGTTCTTGTAAGGTTGGAGTTCATCAGAAGTGCTATGGAGTACTAGAGAATGTAGATGCATCATGGTTATGCTCTTGGTGTAAGAAGAAGACTGATACTAGTGATTCAGTAAAGCCATGTGTGCTTTGCTCAAAGCAGGGTGGCGCTTTAAAGCCAGTTATTAAGAGCGTTGAAAATGGTGGATCTATGGATTTTGTTCACTTGTTTTGCTGTCAGTGGATGCCTGAGGTTTATATAGAGGACTTAGCAAAGATGGAGCCTATCATAAACGTTGGAGGAATAATTGAAACCCGCAGAAAGTTAATATGTAACATATGCAAGGTGAAGTGGGGCGCTTGTGTTCGATGCAGTCATGGTACTCTTTGTTGCTTTACTGTCTTATACAATTATCGTTTCTCCTTTGTCTGGCATGCCAATGGAATTTTTGGTAATTGGCATATATGCCTAGTTTTTGGTCTATTAGACTTGATAGTTGTCTAACGCAAAAGATACAAAGGTGTTGTTGCCTTGACGTGTTGCATCTGTGTTAGGGAAAAGGTTAGAAATAATTTTGCTTAGGTAGTTTGTAGGGGTCATAATCTTATTACTTATAATATGTAGCCTCTCCTTCCCAGCTTGCGGGGCAAATTCTCTATTGATCAAACTTAACTTCGATTGGTATTGCAATTTAATAGTTTGTGAGATAAGAGTGCAATGTTTTGGCAGAATACCTACATGGGTGTTCTGCATCATCGTACTTTTATCTGAGCCTGATGGCCTGTTTAGGTTTTATCTTAATGACCATTTGCAGGCTTAAAAGCATCTTAATAATTATGGTATATTGTGGAATCTGGACTGTCACTGTAGCTTACAAGGTTAATGCACGTTGCATATGGCAGCTTTATTTTTTTATCAGCTTGGCCTGGTTGTGGTTCATATTATTGATGGCTGAGTGGTAAAATGAAGCTTCTATGGATTCCTAATTATTGCACATATTTACCTGTCAGATCTTTCAATTACTAAGTTATTAAATGTTTCGACTTTGGCATTTCATTCACTATGCTAATTTTCTTTTGGCTTGGGGGTCAGGAACTTGCAGAACTTCGTTTCATCCATTATGTGCGAGGGAGGCAAGACAGAGAATGGAAATTTGGGGAAAATATGGGTGCGATAATGTAAGAGTTTTATGTATGTATTTGAAAATCGTAATATTTGTTTATCGTTGACTGCTATATAGTATTGCTATGTCGCCAACTTATGATTGTGATCAACCTTTCTGAATACAATTCCCAACTTTGATAAACATGTAGGTTGAGCTGAGGGCCTTTTGTTCAAAGCACTCTGAAGTGCCAGGTAACAACAACAGTCAATTAGTATCTCCCTCTGTCTCTGCTGACAAGAACTCAAATGTCTCCAACCATCTTCCTATGGCATTGTCGGAAAACAAATTACCCAAGTTAAGGATAGGCCCTAGAAATGGTGATAAAACTGCAGTACCTATTGAGGCTCTAGATGTTACTTCTGACAAATCGGGTGATGGTGAATCACAGGAGATGGTGTTTCCTATTGCAAGATTAGATCCTAGGCTGACATCGGAGTGTGGTAATGCACAGCCGATGATTAATGCAGGGGCATTTGAGAGAAGCAAAGAGGATGTTAATGCTTCTAATTCCCTTAAATTTTCTCTGATTTTAAAGAAGGTGAAGTATGCCTCTGGTCACTTATTCTCTATAAATTGGGAACTTCATGAACTTGTTTTAATTCTTATATCTTCTCCTGCAGCTGATTGATTGTGGAAAAGTTAATGTGAAGGATGTGGCATTGGACGTTGGTCTCTCACCTGATTCTTTATCTGCATCACTTGCTGTAATGCGAACTAAAAAATTACTTTTATGTTCCTGATTGGTTTCTAAAATAGTTTTAGCATGTCCGGTGCTTTCTTAAATTTTTCCCTTATGATGTAATGTCCTTCCTGCAGGATGGTACTATGGTGCCTGATGTGCAAGGAAGAATAGTTAAATGGCTTAAAGACCATTCTAACTTGGATTTAAAGCAGAAAAATGGAAAAATGAAATTAAGATCAACAATTTCATCCATGGCTGAGTTTGGGGATTCTGATGGCTCTGAAGCTGCTTCATTATCGGAGTCTGATATGGCAGATGTAGCTGTTAAGTCAGTACCCCCACGGAGAAGAACCAAAAGCAGTATTAGGTTTCTGAAGGATGACAAAGTAATAAGCTCATCCAAGGGGATCTTTAATGACAATGGCACATTGGACAAGGTTAAGGTTGATCAACCTGTCACTGATGAACAAGAAAATTTAAGTAGAGCGTCTGTCCCTGATCCTGTTGAGAAGGTAATGATTTACTTGAGATATGTTGATTATGCACGCCTTCTGACCAGTGCATTTGGATACACTAGTGTAATCTGATTGCTTGGTCATTAGTACCTTATGATGGATGGGCATTATGTATAAATATCGATTCTGATTTGGTTGAGTGAGTTTCATTTTAGTGTGTTATCTGTAATTCATGAGTTTTGCAATAAGCTTAAGAAAGCCAGCCTCCATGGCTTCCACAAAGGTCAGGCTTTCTGTCATAATATGCGTTGTTAAACCATTGGGGTATATTGGAGGAGCTTAGTTTACTTATAGGTTTAGTTGAAGTGATTATGCTTGAAGGTTTCATGGGGTTTGAGCCTTATGGATGTTATAATGTACTTATTACAATAATAAAGTTAAGTCTTTATTTTGCTGTTAAATAGAATTTCTCAGTAGTAATGGAAATATGTTTACTTAAGTGTGGCTTTGAATAAACACTTAACACTTAATGGGGTGCCCCTCTCTCTCTCTCTATATCCCCCTCCCTCCCTCCCTGTGTGTAATTTCCTGCCTCAAGCATTCATTACTAAGATATTTCTTGTCTTTGTAGAATCCAACAGAGGCCGATGTGTTTCAACAATCTTTGCTGACACATTCACCTAGATCAGAAGGTACTCTTCTCCGTTTCTGCTGGTTAGATGTCAGAAGTATGATTGAAGATTGTGGTTGTTCATGTGCATGTTGATTGCCTAGGGAAAGACTTCTAATTTCTGGTTCTAGCGAGATCCATATTAGGTGAACATAGCCAATTTCCTAATAGTGTGGTACATATCTTAATTTAATAGATTTGAATAATATCTGGAGCGTTTGGAGTATCCTTGAGTAGGAGTCAGGAAGTTGTCTTATCCCATTGCTGAAAATGGTTAGGAAGTACAGTTGCATGCCTGCACAGGAATTTGGATAGGCTTTGTTAGTTTGATTGTAATTTTTCCTTTCATGATTTTTGTTCTGTATATACTGTTGTTCAAATAGTTCATGTATAAATTAACAAGTTCATTTGTCATAGGTGTGCTTGAAATGTTTACCTTTCTGCCACTCTTGACTCATTTAAGCTCACAATGAAATTGTTAGTCTTCCTCATATAAAAAAGAAATTAAATTATTGTCTTCTATTTTTAAATCCTTAATTTACTGATAAGAGCTTCTGACATTAATTTTACATCTGGCCATTATCACTGTGCATTTTTTACTATTCACCAGCAGTAAAGGCTAAGGAAAGGAATGAGACTTGTGTTGATCTCATGTGATGGTAGTCAGTGTAGGAAGGATGACAGAGCTATCTTTATGCTTTGACAATTACGTTCTTTGTGTGAAATGCCTCTACTTTGCGTTGTCAAGTTAAAGTTCTTTGTTTTGGGTGACATTTACTCTGTTTAAACAATTTTCTATACATGAAAAAGTGTTGTTCTTTTCAAGTTCGAAGTTAGCGTCATTTCAGAATATTCTATTGTACATTTAGAGGAATGCTAAACAGCATACTAGTGTTGATGACCTAAATATAAGATACTTGTGTTAGTGAGGGAAGTCAGATTTGTATATAGTGCAAAATAGGAAGTTGGGAACCACTCCTGAACATAACCATTTTAATAGATGTAATTAGGGTCTATGGTGCGCATGATCAACCAAATCAATATTCTTTGGTTTGCAATTGTATTTTGTTGATGTAATTTTATTCCCTTAATATTTGTTCTAATTTGTTATGCTCTATTTGCTCTGTTTTTCTGGCGATGAGGAGTTACTACATTGTTATTGTACTTTTCAATTTGGTCTGTTAGTACATTTTCTGTTTGGTTGCATAAGTTTGTTGTCGTCTCTGTACTCGTTCTAGTCTTCTCTGTTTCATGCATAAGTGACCCTTGCAGCATTAGAATAGTTTCTGGTGTATTATGACTTAAAATATTGTATGATGGGCAGGTCTTTTAGCTAAACCCTTGAATTGCAGCCTTTTGCAAATGGGTCAAGAGCAGTTGGCTACTATTCCTTTGCAGGGTACCTCAGCAATTGCAAATGAAGGTCAATTGTTTTCAGTTGCAAAACCGGTCATTCCTGAATTCAAGTAAGCTTTCTTTTTTTGTAATTATTTCTATTTTGCTACATGCCAATTTTTTGTGCCTGTTTTGTGACGTGATGATAGCTTTTCTGAATCTCACAAATTCATGGTTTGCAGTAAATCTGAGGCTGAAGTTCCTGGTTTTTATGTCCATCCGTATATTGAAAATAAGTTGTTGCAGATGCAGACTGGGGTGTCCTTAGAAAATTCAATATATGGTATTGATACAAATTTATTTATTTTTGTTTCCATTATGTTGTTATGGGTGAGTTTGACAGGTAGTTTATTTGTCAGGTTCAAGTGAGGGAGAAATTTCACGTCTGGAGGCATCCTCCCATGCAAGTGTTTGCTGTAATCACCAAAATAAGCATCCAAAATGCTGTGATATTATTTGTAAATCCGATGAGATGAAACTAGAACAGTTGGTTAAGGCTCGAAAAATGGGAGTTCTAGAAATCTGTCCAGGCGATGAAATGGAAGGAGAGCTTATTTATTACCAGCATAGGTTGCTCAACAATGCGATTGCAAGAAAGCATTTTACTGGTATATGAAATGCACTTGTCTTCCGTTTAGTTTTATTTTCACTGTTCCTGCCTTTAGTAGAGGCATGCAATACTGTCATTTGATGTCGTGTAATATGAATATTAACTTCTGTTGTAAATACATTCTTTTGCAGATAATTTGGTATCTAATGTTGCTAGGAGTCTTCCATTGGAGATTGATGCAGCACGGAGGCAAAAATGGGATGCTGTACTTGTTAACCAGTATCTTTGGGAGCTTAGGGAGGCAAAGAAGCAGGGTAGGAAGGAGAGACGGCATAAAGAAGCACAGGCTGTGCTAGCAGCTGCAACTGCTGCTGCTGCAGCCTCTTCTAGGATTTCATCATTTAGGAAAGAGGTTCTTGACGAATCTTGCCATCAGGAGGTTAATAATTTTCTTATTTTCTCAATAACATGTCTCTTCGTGGTCATTTATTTACTTTCATACTTTGTCATTTTATTCTTGCAGAATGTGACGAAGTTGAATACTTCTAGTGGGAGGTCCAGCTTTTCCTCACAGATGATGCCACGACCTAAAGAGACATTTCCGAGGGTGGCTGTTCCCCGGATTTCAGTGGAAAAACACTCTGGTTTTGTTCATTCAGTCACTGATTCTTCCAAAGAACATCCTAGATCTTGTGACATCTGCAGACGTTATGAAACGTTGTTAAACCCGATCTTAGTCTGTTGTAGTTGCAAGGTATTCATGCCTTTCTTATGGGTTTACTTTGATGAGACTTGCTACTCTGCTTGGTTTATGACTGATAACCAAGCCCTTTTAACAGGTTGCCATTCACTTGGATTGCTATCGTAGGACTAGAGAATCTACAGGTCCATGGTATTGTGAATTGTGTGATGAAATGTCATCAACTCGTATTGCTGGTGCTCCTGTCAATTTTTGGGAGAAAGATCATTTTGTTGCAGAATGTGGTTTATGTGGTGGCAAAACAGGTGCATTTAGGAAGTCTTCTGATGGTAAATGGGTACATGCCTTTTGTGCCGAGGTATACTTTTCTGTTGCACACAAATTATGTCATAAAACCTTTTTTCAATTTTTATAGTGCTTAAAGAAATTGATGTTATTTTCTGTTTCATTTGGTAGTGGATCTTCGAGTCAACATTCAGAAGGGGTCAAGTATCTCCCATTGAGGGAATGGTATGTGTATAGGTTATGCTGTGGCAGTTGTAATGTTGAACAATTTAGATTACTGTCATTGAATATTTTTGCTTTTTGATAAGCATTGAACTTAATGTTCCAGCAATTATAACAATATGTCATGAATGCCAGGAGACGATTTCTAAGGGGCTTGATTTTTGTTATATCTGCCGACGCAAATGTGGTGTCTGCATAAAAGTAAGAGTCTGACTTTTTCTTCTTCCCTTGTGATCTTATACTTAAGTGGAAATGTTTTTTGTCCTTATAATTAGGAAACTGATTGCCAGGCATCTGTATTGTTTGTCTACAGTGTAACTTTGGCAATTGTCAGTCAACATTTCATCCTTCCTGTGCTAGAAGCTCTGGCTTTTACATGAATGTGAAACCTTTCGGTGGAAAGATCCAACACAAGGCATACTGTGAAAAGCATAGTGTTGAGCAGAGGACGAAGGTCTATATCTTTATCACCCCAAAGCCTCCATCTTTTAGGTGGTTGATGAGTTGTTTTGTTCATTTTCTTGGATTCTGAATTTATGCAGGCTGAAACACAAATACATGGAACTGAGGAGTTAGAGAACATCAGGAAAATCAGAGTAAGTATCATTCTTGTGTTTAGTTTATTGTACAGTAATTATAGTTGCTCAAATACATTTCTAAGTCCAGAAGTATACCCTAAAAAACAGAAGATTGAAGAGCAACAAATATACCTGTAGAGAGGTTTGCTTGTTGTGCTTATGTAGAGGGTAAGAATGAAATTTATGAAAATATAGGTTCTAGGTCTTTTCATCTTGCTGTAATGCTATAAGCAGTATCACTTCTAACTCAGGAGAGAAAAAAAATTAATGCAGCACTCTTTTCGCTTGAGTTTTCTTTATCCTTTATGATAATCTGGGTAGGAGATCCACTTGGAGTATCTACAGGGAGGGACACGGTTCAGTTGGCGGGGACACTAGAAGTTCTTTTGTGTTAGTTCTGTTTTTTTTTTTTTTTTTTTTTTTTTTTCATGTATTTATAGGAGAGATTGAAATAGTATCTTTAGACCCTCACCTGACTGCCAATACTTGGTTCTCTGATTGACTGACTATGAGTGGCTTCGCTAAATGAAACCACTTGAATGCTATACAGTTCACTTGTTGCAAATGTGTTGAAAATGTTGGGGGGTTTTGTATTTCATACGTCTTAAATAACGATTTGATGTATGTTATAATCTTTAAGTGTGGTATTTTTGAAAGTATTTGTGCCTTGGTTATGATTTGATGTATGATTCTGGTCTTTAGGCGTGTGTAGGGATGGGCATTGGTCAAAACGTGGTGGATTTGGGCATACCCATGGGATGGGCTCATTAGCCCAAAAAACCAATTAGCAAAATAGCCCATCATACCCATATAATAATTAGTGGGTCTACCCATACCCAACTTGTATACCAAGTGGATTTACACGTCCATCCCTCTGTTAATGGATACCCATAAATGAAACCCAAAACAAAGAACAATGAAAACAAAGGAACCCAGATGATCCCACCCACTTCAACAGGACCGACACTAACCATGTTTGGAAGCGGCTCTTCCACTTTCCCTCTCTCCTCCTTCCCTCTCTACTCCGGCTCTGTGACCCATACCGAGAGATTATGTCAAATGACCACCATCACTGCTTCTAACCTGCCCAACCACATTGTAAGGACACGCCACGGTCAATTCTACCAAATATGCCAAGTCAACTGAACCTGTCACTCCTTTTGTCACCCACCCATCCCTGTTGAACCACTCGCTTCTCCTCTGCGACCCATGCAATTGGTTGAGATGAGGCTTGGGATCTAGCAGGAAGAGAGAGACAGGGAACTAGGTGGTGGTGGTTAGGATGAGGCGTGGAAATTTGGAATCGAGCAGAAAGAGTGAGAAGGTGGGGGGGGGGGGGGGGGGGGAGACGGAGGAAGGGGATTTGTGTTTTTTTGTCCTTGTATTTGATGGGTTTCATGGGTTAAAAATGGGCATAGTGGGTATGGAAAATAAAAAACCCAAGTCCATCAGAACACCCCCCCCCCCCCCCCCCCATTAGAATAAAATACCCATGAATGTATAATCCATGGGTATAAATGGCCATCCCTAGGCATGTAGTAGTTTTGAAAGTATTTGTGCCTTGGTGGCATCAGTTTTTGCAAATTGTTTCTCATCTATATATATATGTGCTTGGTGATATTGTTTTTGGTCCATCACTTTAACTTCTTTCAACTTGCGTTTATTTGCTTGATGAACCAAATTCCCTGATTGAATTATGACATGAATGATCTTTTGCAGGTTGAACTGGAGAGGGTACGACTACTTTGTGACAGAATCATCAAACGAGAAAAAGTAAAGGTGAGGTATTTCTGTGGTTCTGTACATGGTTTTGATGTGTGCTTTTGTTGGCTCCCTGGTTATCAATTTAGTTTCTGTTATGTTTTCATATGGCTCCAAGCTTAAGGTTCGGAAAGAGGTTTTCTGTCTTTTGCCCTTTAACTCTTTGTTGGATCCATGGGAACAGTTACTTCCTAGACCTACATATGGGCCGGTATGACCCACTTCCTTCATGGAATTATTATCTGGTGCATCTTTAGCATTGCTGGAGATCAGTAAGAAATTGAGACATATGTATGTAATGTTGGCATCTGTAATGCCAATGGAGCTGGAGTAGTGTCGCTAGCCACATGATTTGTACCCGACTGTTTATAGCCTTGGTTCTTCAGTTCTTGTTTAATCCTGTTGCCTCTGATTATCTTAAGTTGCATATTTTCGTTCCCTTGTATTTCTAAGATACTTATCTTGTGGAGAATTTATGCTGAATAAGGTTTCTTTTGAATGCAGCGGGAACTGCTCATTTGTTCACATGATCTTCTTGCTGTGAGGAGAGATCATGTTGCTCGGACAGTGCTTGTTACTAGTCCTTTCCTGCAACCTGATGTTAGTTCTGATTCAGCTACAACATCTCTTAATGGACATACAGATGATTACAAATCATGCAGTGATGCAATTCAAAGATCAGATGATGTGACTGTGGATAGTACAATTTCTGTGAAGCGGCTGAGAGTTCCTATAACTATTGACAATGACCCAAAAACAGATGATAACAGCTCCTCATCCCAAAACCATTCTACCAAAAAGCTCTCGGAGAGGCCACAAGTTTCTGAAAAACATATTCCTTGTGGAGCTTCTAGTGCTGCAACTTGTAATCTTTCGGAAGATGGAGGATGGAGGTCAAAATCTAGGAAGGTATTTTACATTTTGCATAAAATATACACACGAGCGCACATTTATCTCTGGAATAAGCACAATAAGGTGTATGATAGAACTAACTCTAAACCTTCCAACTCACAGCATGCTGAGACATTTGAGAAAGAACTGGTAATGACATCTGATCAAGCATCGATGAAAAATATGAAATTACCCAAAGGATATGCATATGTTCCTGCTGATTGCATTCCAAATGAAAAGCAGATCAACCAGGATGCTTGTTCTGGTGAACAACTGCAGGGAGACGGGTAGTGTCAGAAAATTTTCTCCTTGTGTTTAATCTGCCCTTGTGGAGCTCAAAAGTAATAGAGGACAAGCATTCTCTGCCCTCCATCCCATGGCATCACCTTGCCCTTGCTGGCCTGGAAACCACCACGTTTCTTGGTTTCAAAGGGAAATGGCCGAGTGGAAGCAGGAGGTTAGGTCATCGCCTTGTGCGTAAAGATTTCACGTCCTGATTTCGGATGTGTGTAAGTTTTGGCATCGTTGTATATTCTTGTGAGAGTTAACTGTACAGTGGGTGAGTTTCTTCCATTTACAAGTATTAGAAGGCAGCGTGGGTTTTTCTTGTGTTTGTTAGGACTAAAGAGAAGCTCTGCTTGTAAACAGGTCTACAAGAAGCTCTGCCTGCTCTGTAAAGTTATTGTATATATCCTTACAATACCAATCCCCCGGATGCATCAGATTAATGGAATCGAGCGTTTAATATTTGAGCCGTGTCGTTTTTATTTTCTTAGTTGAAGTTTTGTCCAACTGACTCCAGTTTGTATGTTGGATGCTGGTTACTTAAAGTTTGTTTTCTCCAGTTGGACTAATTTTTTTTTTTTTTTAATTTTTTTTTATGTAGTAACCGAACCAAACCGATTCGATTTGGCCCCTTTTTATGTTGAATGTGATTGATGCTGCGGGAGAGGAATAAATACAATTCTTATGATTAATACAGTGGTGTATCACGCTGATTATATGAAGGTTTACTATATCTACAATATACAGAACCTCTGCGCACTAGCATTACAAATACCAAATTCAAGTGGTATAAATAATCATCACTTTTAAAGTTCAATTGATACTTTGATGTTATTGGGATTAGTTATTGAGATTTTCTATGAAATAGTTTAAAATATTGGGGAGAATTAAACATTTTTATACAGCAATTTCGACGCGAATTAAAAGTTTTTAACATGATCTTTTAAAAATTGGCCTAAGAGTAAGAACACATTAGTGCGTGACTATTACTGAGGTAGGTAGAAGACTATATAGGCCCGACCCTTTCCTTGTAAGGTCGCGATTTTGAGCCACGTTCTCATACTTTCTCAGGGTTTTTTTTTTTTGCCAAACTAATTATTGACTGCACATGAACACTTGCACAGGTGTACCCTATCAACATGAACACATGCACGTGTGTACATAATTGCAAGAAAGAGGAAAAATAGATAAGCACACAATGATATGTATCATTTCACTTCCATAAGTGATCAATATAATGCAGAAATATAAGAGTTTGAATGAAAAGTAAAGAATTTGAATCCCACATCGATTAGGTATTTTGGCCAATGCCGTTTTGGTAAATGACATCCCATAATTCTGCAATGTCTTCTTTTTCGATTTGACGTAGTGGTCTTTTCATTGTTATAATCATAGTATAGAGAGATAAGCTTGAAGAACAACAAACTGTATAATGATATTACAATGCTGTAAGCTTCCATCGTCCATATAAGTAATTTGGTGTAAGTTTTAAAATAATATAAATTCAGTAAAAGAAACTCATCAATATAGGTTGGGTTGTACTCGACACAATTGGTTAAAAACCAATTCTTTTATTCTCTTGCAACTAATGTAGAAATCAAGATTTAAACTTTGAATCTAAAAGTGTACGGTTGTAAATTTGCATTTTTGAGATTTAATGATAATTGAATTTTATCGACGTCCAAAAACTACTAGCACAAGAATAAAAGCGATATTATCACACAGATAGGTTGAAAGAAATTAAAATAAAAAAGAGAGAAAAAAAAATGAATGCACTGTCATATCATGCTAATTAGATGAGGGTTTACCATACACAACTAGCAGCCATATTATTACTCTTTACCGATCAAATAATTTTCTCCCTTCGAGTCGAGTGGTATTAGGATGGAGTGGAGAAGTGAGGGTTGCGTTAAAAAGAAAAGAAATTTAATCTTGGAATTATATGATATATCGAACCCGGAAAGAGGTCATCTCCAGATCTCTCCCTCCAAATCAACGAAGCATTTAAAAGGTAGAGATCCATTTTCTTTAAGTATCTTGCTGTTAGTTTCTCTCTAATTTGCTGGAGGAAGAGAAGAATTTTGCTTCTCTCATTCCCGAAGCAAAAATGGGGTGGTGTCCTCCCTCTCGCGAATTCCCAAACAAAAAAAAATAGAATACTCTTCTCTTTCCTCTCACCAACGGCAACAAAGGTAGCAGTAACCAAAGACGAAGGAGCAGCCTTGTCTCCCTTCTCCGCCACCTCTGCAAAACCCATCACTGTACCGCTCGGATCTCGAATTGGCAAACACAGAGGCTTCCCTTTCCTCCGTTGCCATGCCGCCAACGGGAGTCAGGTTCGTGTGGAAGAATGGCGCCAACCCACTGTACCCGGTGATGGCTCCGAACGGGAGGACGGCTTTCTCGCTTGGATTTTGACAGCAGCCCGCAGTCGCCAAACAACTTCGACTTCTCTGCAGTCCTTCGCCAAGATCCTATTACCAGCAGCGGCATCGGCAAAGAAAAGCACTACCGTCGCTGCGTCTTCGCCGCATCAACACTCTGCAATGCCCAACGGAAGTTGTGCACCAACTACTCTGAACCGCTACAACATGTCCGAGCTGCTCAAATGCGACAGAAGTCCGCAGTGCTACATGTGGAGTTGAAATGGTTGCTGCTCCATTGAGAAACTTCAAATCAAAAAGAGAGGAATACGACTCGAGAATTTTGGCGTGTTGTTGCTGCTCCGTTCTTCAAAGAATTGACTAGAAAGGAGGAAAAAGATGTCTTTCAAAGGACTTACATGTGGTTATCATTTTTGATCAAGTATTGGATCAAAAGTATTAACCAAAAGCATTAAAGTAAAATTGACAGATGCTACAAGACAAAGGGGAAACGAAGAGAACGTCTTTTGTGTCAGGAATTCCAAAGATAAGAAAAAATGGAGATTGTAAAGTCTGCAGAAGAAAGCTACAGCAGGGAATAAAAAATGAAGGAAGTTGTCTTCTAAGTTGCTAGAAGATTTGACGCAAGCACAAAGAAAAGATGAAATGGAGATAACATGATAGAAGCTACAAGTTAAAAGTAAAGGAAATAAATAAGTTTTCGTCAAGGAAAGCTTTGTACAGTAATTGAGACGACGATACTGTAGCAGCTTTGATGTTCTGCCTTCGCAGCTTTAATAGTCCTTCTCCCTTCTTTTTCCACCGAAAGCCTTGCTATTAAGAAAAAGCGAGTTGATTCCAAAGTAGTGGAGGATTGCAGTAAAAGACAAAAAAATGGGCAAGTGTGCTGTAGGGAAGTCAAAGCTGGTAACAAATACAAGACCACCAAGGAGCTACCAATGAAATTGGTAGAGCACTCTAAACTGGTGTTGTTGCGGAATAAAAATCTGAACCAAAGCTTTCAAATACGAAGCGAGTTGAACTCATAAAACAAAGTTGCCACTCAAAGGGGGTTTATACTGATTAACAATTAATTGGTATAATTTTCCAAGTGAAGTCAATGGACATGACCTCCAAAGTAAATTCGTCCATTGTATCAGTTGGCAAATAATTGATACAAAATTTCTACAAAGCCAAATCCAAATCAAAATGGCACAAAGCCACTTCAAATAGCACAAACTTATTCCAAATTTACGAACTACGCCGGTTTGATTTCGTTAAGGATACGTAGACAGTCTGATATCAAATTTTAGACGCAACCGTGAAACTGAAACGAATCCTTGGTTTATATAAACTAAATTCACTCCTGCTACTTTGATCAAATAAATAATTCTACAAAGAGTAAAAGAGAAGTCTTCAAGCACAAGTTCCTAGACTTCCAATTAATGGATGCTGCTCATGCAACAAAGTTCCTAGTTTTACAGGGAATATTGCTCCATGTGGGATTGAAGTAAAACAACAATTTTGTATTCACGTGAGCTTTATATTTTTGGACTCCGTGAATAAAAATAAGGTCGGACAACACAAAGTCACGTCAAGTTTCAAATGGAATGAAACCGTATCAAATGTCAAATGTCACGAAGTCGAAGAAAAATCTCAAATGGCATGAAGTCATATTAAATATCAAACGGCACGAAGCCGCATCAAGAGTCGAATGGCACGAAGCCACATTTTGCTCCAATGGCTTAAAGTCCTCGCGCTGCATGAACTAAAACTGCACAAGGCATTAAATGCTCCAATGACTTAAAGTCCTCGCACGCATCAAATGCTTCAATAGCTCAAAGTCCTCACCTGCACAAGCTAAAACTGCACAAGGCATCAATCGCTCCAATGGCTTAAAGTCCTCGTCCGCATGAGCTAAAATTGCACAAGGCATTAAATGCTCCTTGCCTGCACAAGCTGAAACTGCACAAGACATCAAACCCCAACAAATATGCAAGGAACTACGAGTGACTTAATCCCTCAACGAGGGTACGTAGGCAATCTAGGGCTCTACCTAGATGCAGTCACAAAATCAAATAAACACCCAAATTCCCAAGTTACGATTTATTCATATTAGAATCAAAGGGTATTCCTTTTCCAAAAGAAGGGTTGTAATTAATAAGAATGTAGCCTAGAATGGATCGAACTCAAATTAACAAAACCCTCTTCGAAAAAATGAACAAGAATGAAATTGTGTCGAGTGAATTATTTGTTTACATATTGTGTACAAATTTTGCTCAACAATTATCATGACAAATTAAGTTAATCCACAACTGCAAATAAATTTCTGTTTAATCTCGTATGTGAATGTTCCCCATATTCTATGTCATCCGGCCCAGAAACCTACGGTCCTCTCACGGACCCGGCCCACAGCCTTCCAGAGTTAATCCCGCTTCTAATAATACCAAGTTACCAACAGTTCCAGAGCCCCTTTCGGCCAACCGACTTAAATTAATGGTTTCGATAGGAACACCGGCGAGTGCAGAGAACGGCTCTGCCACCCCTAATCCGGCCACCGCCGAATGCGACGCTGAGAGAATGCTTCAGGCAGGCGATGGTTACCATCCTTCGGCCAACGAAATAACCCCGGAGTCGGAATTTTTGAAGAAGCGAAAGTCGTCGATTCTTCCTTTGGAGGTCGGCACGCGCGTCATGTGCCGGTGGAGGGATAACAAGTACCACCCGGTCAAGGTCATTGAACGACGGAGAGTCCATTGCGGTGGGCCCAACGACTACGAGTATTACGTCCACTACACTGAGTGTAAGTTCAATTTCCTCGTTGCCTGCCCAATTTTGTGAATTAGGGTTAGGGTTTTCGGTTTAATTGATCTGTACTTTAATTTCTTTTCCTTTTGGTCGAGTGTATTGTTTTCTGTTATGGGGTCTTATTTAGCTGGTTAAATTGATAGATACCTTAAATTTGGGAACTTGCTGAGTTTTCAGCTGGGACATTGCTCAAATTTGGGATAGATCTCTTAAAAGTTGCTGGTAGTAGAGAATTTGACAAAGTGATACGTTACAATGTAGAGTGACATATAAGATGATGAGCATAATAAGTTTGCTAAAAAAAATTGAGGAGTAATATGAATGTACATTTTCTATGATGATGAAAAGGTGGTGGCTAGACGTATGTTCATCCTGTTGAGGGATAGTTTTGTGATTAATGATGATGGAGGATTGTGAGGCCTTTTTTAGAAATAAAAATATGTAGAAACAAAAATTGGTGGGGAGGGATTTCATGAATCAAACCTTACATGCCATAATACACAACACAAAACTTGCTTTATTAATGTCATTCCTATATGTGGATTTGTTGTTTGATTCTCGTAAAAAGTCTCAGTGTTCGATATTGTGGAAATTCTATCTTTTATACCATCAAAATAGAACAGGGTAATTAGTTTACTGATTGCAGAACTGTTATAAAATTTACTTTTGGATAAGCTCCATCAGGTGATTATTTACTTAGTTTTCAACGTCTTATACTGGGGGTGATTTAATTAAATTATTCTGTTATGATCTCAATGAAATACTTCTTATGATGTTGTTCTTATGTTTGTTCCTTATGCCAGTCAATAGGAGGCTTGACGAGTGGGTGAAACTTGACCAACTTGATCTTGATTCAGTAGAGGCCGTAGTTGATGAGAAAGTGGAGGACAAGGTGATGCATCCTTCCTCATTGTCAACCCCACTTGAAATCCCAAGCGTTCTCCTTGTGATAATGTTTAGGGTTGTATAAAGAAAATCCTGCTATTTATGATTATGGCCCTTAATTCCTCCTTCAGTTGCTTGTACTGTACTTTTTTTTTTTTCAAGATATCCTATGCTAATATTTCACTATGCGGGTTTATTAGGTTACAAGCTTGAAAATGACTCGTCATCAGAAGCGGAAGATTGATGAGACACATGTAGAGGTATCCACTGATTAGAATCGTTATTTCTTCTTGTTTTTCTTGCTGTTTATCCTATTTTTTAGATGAAAACATTATGCACTTATAGACATCACTTTTGGCTAACAACTGAATTTAATAATCTAGATCATTAATGTTTCTCAATTGGATCAATTCTTATGCCTCTCTCTCTCGCTCTTACACACACACAAATTTAGGTACACGTGCACAACATATTCTATGACAACCTAGCTAAGTTCTTTTGTGTAAAGGTTTGACATTAGATTACGGTGACAATGGTATTATATATGAGGAAGGGAATTGGCGAGGTTCTCCAAAAGCTTGTGCCTTTATTGAATATGTTTCAGATTTTGTATACATATGGTCTGAAGGTGCTCTTGCAATTTTATAGGGCCATGAGGAACTTGATGCTGCCAGCTTGCGTGAACATGAAGAGTTTACGAAAGTGAAAAATATAGCGACTATAGAACTTGGAAGATATGAAATTGAGACATGGTACTTCTCCCCCTTCCCACCCGAATATAATGACTCTTTGAAGCTGTACTTTTGTGAGTTTTGTCTCAATTTCATGAAGCGCAAAGAACAGCTTCAAAGGCATATGGTGAGCTGTATCTCAATATTTTTCCCTTTCTTACTGTATCTTTCATTCATGGTTAAGTTCACATACTGTAGTCGACTGTTTCTGTTATTAACATAATAAGTTATATATTTTCCTGTGTAGAGAAAATGTGATCTCAAGCATCCCCCTGGTGATGAGATATACCGAAGTGGTACACTTTCTATGTTTGAGGTTAGTTGCATAGTTTCTGCACAATATCCCCGTGATGGTCAAAGGAAAACCTTGTGTTAATTGTCATAAGTTAATGTGGGAAGGTTTGAAGTGGTTTCAAAAGTTGCAATCTGTAATTGACTTTGCTCTGAAAATAAAAAGCTGTCTCATAGTATATCCTGTTTGGGTGGTGAGTTTCACGCCCCCCCATTTTGTCTCTCACACACCCTTTTGCAAGATAGATCCAAGATAGTAAAATCATTCACTCTTTGGCACCTCCTAATCTCCAATCCTCACCCAAATCTCATTGGACCCCAATTGCCATTGAACTTGCATTCCATATACTCTGTGTTTGACCTATTGAGGCAAGGATCTTTAGATTCCACACTTCTTGCCAAAGGTTAAGCTTCACATTTACACCCTCCTGCGTTTATCTATCAACACTATATCACCTGTGAAAAGCATACACCAAGAAATATCATTTTGAATATGTCCCTTTAACTCATCCATCACCATTCTATATATTTAAACAATTGATTTGGGTGTGTGAGAAGTAAAATGGGGTGTGTGAAAATTACCACCCATCTTGTTTTTCTGCAATTTTTTTTTTGTTTATGCAAGTTTTCGGATCGTTTTGTCATGTTCAGATATTTTGTTTGTGGCTGATATGTCTTTTTTTATTTATTAAATGTATTGAATCAGGTTGATGGCAAAAAGAACAAGGTTTATGGGCAGAATCTTTGTTATTTGGCAAAATTGTTTCTTGATCACAAGACCCTGTATTATGACGTTGACCTCTTTCTGTTTTACATTTTATGTGAATGTGATGATCGGGGCTGCCATATGGTTGGATATTTTTCCAAGGTAATATTTTTGCTGTCATTATCTTTTACCATTGAAGAAGCAAGAGAAAATTGTATTAGAATTCATGAATTATATCATCTTTCCGTGTGGGTATATTTGTAGCCTGCTTGCTTCCCTTTTGCAACTTTGTCCTAATATTGTAACATCATTTTTATGATTTCTTCCTGCATTATCTGGAAGTTATATATCTTTTCTGAACTACCTCGAGTTGTATACGTCTTTTCTATACAACAACAACAACAACAAAGCCTCTTCCCACTAAGTGGGGTCAGCTATATGAATCTTAGAATGCCATTGCGCTCGGTTCTGTTCATGTCTTCTGTTAGATCCAAATACTCTTAAGTCTTTTCTTTTAGTCTCTTCCAAAGTCTTCCTAGGTCTTCCTCTACCCTTTTGGCCCGGAACCTCTGTCCCGTAATTGCATCTTCTAACCGGAGCGTCAATAGGCCTTCGTTTCATATGTTCAAACAACCGTAACCAATTTTCTCTCATCTTTCCTACAATTTCGACTACTCCTACTTTACCTCGGATATCTTCATTCCTAATCTTATCCTTTCTCGTGTGCCCACACATCCAACAAAGCATTCTCATCTCCGCTACACCTATTTTATGTACGTGTTGATGCTTCACCGCCCAACATTCCGTGCCATAAAGCATTGCTAGTCTTATTATTGTCCTATAAAATTTTCCCTTGAGCTTCAATGGCATACGATGGTCACACAACATGCCAGATGCAGTCTTCCACTTCATCCATCTAGATTGTATTCTATGGTTTAGGTCTCCATCCAACTCTCCGTTCTTTTGCAAGATAGATCCTAGGTAGTGAAAGATGTCGCTCTTTGGTACTTCCTGATCTCCAATCCTCACCCCTAACTCATTTGAGCCTCCGTTTGCATTGAACTTGCACTCCATATACTTTGTCTTAGACTGACTTAGGCGAAGACCTTTAGATTCCAACACTTCTCTCCAAAGTTTAAGCTACGCATTTACTCCTTCTGAGTTTCATCTATAACAGTAAGAAATTTCTGCGTATCTGTTATTGTGTGTATATGTGGCTTGGTGTATGCAGCTCATGGATTTAACTGTGCAAACCAAGTATTATTTTATTAGTAATGAACTTTGATTCTGAGGGTGCTAAAATAGCATTTGGATACAAGTTCTACTTGGTAGAAATTAGAATTTTGTTTGTTTGTATCTTGGAATTTGGAATTTTGTCCGTTCTCTCTTGTTGCAAATTTAGACACGTGAAAGGGTAGAAATGATTCTGAAGTCACTGAAGAATTTTCTGCACTTTCCTGTTTTTAGTTAGTAATTTCTTGTGATGCAGGAAAAGCATTCAGAGGAATCCTATAACTTGGCATGTATCCTCACCCTCCCTCCGTATCAAAGAAAAGGCTATGGAAAATTTTTGATTGCCTTCTGTAAGCTCTGGGACCTACTTTCTTATTTTGTTTCGGCTTATTTTGAATCTCTTGTCTCTGTTCTGTCCCGATGATTGAGTTCTGACTTTAGTATTGGTAGCCCTTGGAATATCTTTGAATTGTGTAGGACCATTGTAAACAGACATCTATTAATGGGTTTGCGCCAACAAGTTTTTTGAAATATTCTTCTATACTCCTGCAATGAGTTGCAGTTGCAGATTGTGGAAGACCATATAAAGCCAAAACTCATTACAATATAGTATAATATAAAGTAAAGCTCTCTAACTAAAATTTTTCTGTAGCAAGGAATACTATTAGAAGAACTGAAATTCTAGAATTTCCTTCATATCTGTATATTTGCAGGTTGCTTTTACATATAAATCTTCTCTTGCAAAGAAATTCAAAGGGCTCTAATTGTATTGGTGGACTCTATACCCTGCTATCCAGTTGTCCCCTATTTTTAATCTTCAAGCCTTTCATCTATATGACAAGGATCACTTTGGTCATTTTCTAGGCATAAACATGGGTTTATTACCACATGATGTGATCGACTCCGTCACTTCATGCCTCTAAGAATTTTTTAGTCATAGAATTGAGCCAAGAGGGTGACACATGCTTGTATGATGGAATAATCTGATGAATGGACCTGTTGCTGACTCTGGTTTGTAATAGGCCTCAGAAGACAGTTTTGCCTTCTGTCAATCATCAAAACCAATTTCTGGACTGTTGTCAAATTTTGCTATTTGATTGTCTCATTTGTCCGTATTTGTATAATTTTTGCAAGTAATGAATACTAATGTTTTATTAAATATGATGCAGCATATGAACTATCAAAGAAAGAAGGTAAAGTTGGCACGCCTGAAAGACCCCTCTCTGACCTAGGATTGCTGAGTTACAGAGGGTACTGGACCCGGGTGCTTCTAGATATCTTGAAAAAGCACAAGGGAAATATTTCGATCAAGGTGAGTGTCTCAAAGTTTTTAGTTAAACCAAAGACTCCAAATGGGATTTTACACGATATGAAGTAAACCCAAACACTTAAGAATTGTATACTGGATTTGTCTTGGGACAGTTTAAACACCGTTTAACATGGGTTTGTATTTTCCTGTATTCCTCTCTCCTTATAAAGCCTAGGGTTATCGTATAGATATCTGAATGCCATATGGTTTTTGCTGAGTTTCGTATGACATACAGGTGATATGTACTCATATATGATGATGTTTCGCCATGCAGGAGCTTAGTGACATGACAGCCATCAAGGCAGAGGATATATTGAACACCCTTCAGAGTCTAGAATTAATTCAGTACAGGAAAGGGCAGCATGTCATATGTGCAGACCCGAAGGTCCTGGATCGTCATCTAAAAGCCGCTGGACGTGGGGGTCTCGAGGTCGATGTTAGCAAACTGATTTGGACGCCGTATAAAGAGCAAGGGTGATCATAAGTAGTCCGCTTCATTCAATACCTGTCAACTTGCTGCTGCTTGTATAAATATAGACCTAGGCATCAAAAAAAAAAAAATTGAATTTGAATACCAGGCTTGTGTTGTTGACGTGAATGCCTTGGTTAGGGCAATATTGTGATTTGTTATTGTCGCTTGAAACAGTAACAACATTCACTAGTACAATAATGTGAGTTGTGCTCTAATCAGGTCTTCATTTTGAGGGACCGATGAAGATCAGATGCATGCTAGCTACAAAATTACATTAGATTTAAAGGCTAAAATATTTGACAACTTCTTAAGAAGAAAATGAATTCACTAATAGTTCATAAATTTTAATCAAGGGTGGTTACAGTTCGATTTGGTACAATTTTGAGTGAAAGTGAAATTGAAACAGAAACTTTTTACGGTTTGGTTAGGTGTACTTTTGAAGCCAAAATCGAAATACAGCTAAACTGTTCGGTTCAGTTCAGTGTGGTTTTAGTTCGGTTTCAAACAATTTACTAACAAAATGAAAAAAAATTCTATCTTCCTCTCTCTCTGCCCCACCCTCTTTAACAACATTAGTATTTTTTAAGGAAAAAAATATACAGTTTAAAACCTTATGTCAAACCATTTTGCATATTCAAACTTTCAAGGGACTATGAACCTCCAGCCAGCCTTCAACATTTACACCTGTATACGCATAAGACAGTCTCATTTTCTACACAAAACATTAATTAATGAACTTATGGCAACAATCAGTGCATTGTGTGGATATTCTGTGAGATGTCCATAACCTGCAAACTTTGGCAGTCTCGGGCACTTGGGGGAATGTTTCATACTGATTTATTTTTTGATGAAACAGAGTTGAAACAATTGAGTGAGCTTTCCTGTGGAAGATGGGATGAAATTAGAAATTCTGGTATGGTTAGAAAGGAAAGGGATCCTCTCTGGATCCCTTCCATCAAATCTACCCAATCACCTAATTCAGGTCCTTGAAATTTGATTTAACGGCTAAAGTTATTATAACTTTTAAAGAGCCCCATGTTTGTAGCCGTTGAATTAAATTTCAAAGGTACGGATTGGTTGATTAGGTGGATTTGGTGGAAGGAATCCGGAGAGGATCCCTTTCCGGTTAGAAAGCTACTTTTATGGGTCATATGCGCTTTATATTTCTTTTTGTCTCGCATCAAGTGCTTTTGCTTATTTCATAAGCAATCTCAAACAAGCTCTAAAAGGAGAGATTTTTCATGTATTCGGAACACAAGTCGGTAACACCACATGTCATCATAATATATGTGGTGAGAATATGTATTTTCAGTATCTCTCTATTATGACACGAAGTGCACTGCTTTATGTTCCAAATGCACTAAAAAATCTCTCTTAACTGAGCAATCGTTCGTTGATTGCAGAGTGGGATTGTGTTGACTCGTTTCTATAACATTAGTTTTAGGGAGGGATTTTATTGGGATGAAGATAAATACTACGCTTTGTTCTTGTTGTTGCGCATGAAAACTACGCATGTGGACCGCCCTTAACATAACGGCACTGCCAAGTCCCGAGTCCCGACCATTACTTACGAATGAAAAATAAATTTCACCCTGAAACTTCTCGACACAACAACCTTACGAGGAACAGTTACTTGAAACATCGTTCAACCTGTGTGGATGAGTGGCTCTGGCTCTTCTCATCTCCAATTCTTTTTTACCCCGGCGATTCGGGAGTAATTCCTCAGTTAACAGCGTAACACCATCACATGACTCTGTTCTTCTAGCCACCACTTAAAATTCTTTTCTATATAAGTTTCCTGCTTTACTACTTCGAACAGAAAGAAGAAAACAAAAGAGAAGGGAGAGAGATCTTCCTAAAAAAATATTAAGAATATCAGATGTTGGGGTTTGTCGCTAATTCAAATAAATAAAACATTAGATCAATGAATATTAATGATTCATATAACCAAATATTAGCTCTACAAGTATCATAATAGTATCATAATATTATGTCAATACTCATCGGAACACTGAATAATCAATCAAACAATATATCCGAAACTGGGATCCAAAAAAAAAAAAAAAAAAAAAAATGTACAAGAATATTTTTTTGCCATCCCCTTTTGGTTTTTTTTTTTTTTAACCCATCAAACAGTAATGGATTGGTTTAGATGCCTACGATGGTGAATCTGTTTAAGCTGCAAACGTTTCAATTCAACCCCACCAGATCTCCTCTTCCAAAGACTCTTCACCTCCTCTTCTTGTTCTTCAGCAGGCTTCTTGGGCACCCTCTTGATCACAGGCAGAGGAGGATCTAAATCCACTAGGTTAATATTTGCACCATTGTTATTAATCCTGGGCCCACTTCCACCATATTTACTATTCACAATCACTTGCCTTCTACTACATCTTGTGGTCGTGTTTGTAGTACTTGTTGTGGTGGTGGCGCCGGCTGCGGCATTAGGGTTGTTGAGGTTTTTGCCAGAGAAGCGTTTGTTGAGCTTGGAGTACTTGAGGTGGTTGTGGTGGTGGTTGTTGGGGCTGCTGATATTGTCCTTGGAAATAGGGTTTGAGGAGATGGTGAGTAGTCTATGAGTGGCGAGAGGGGTTGGAAAGCCAGTGACCTTGTTGCTTCTTTTCACTTGGTCCATGCAACTGATTCTTGGGGACAAAGCGTCTTCTTTTACAGAAGCCGACTTTGGAAGCCTCACATCTTTGATGGATGGTCTCGAACATAACATGGGCAAGAATATGCTTCTCTGATGATTATGCATATGCAGGTTTTGATTGTGGCGGTGGTGACGGAAGCGGTTGTATTCGCTTGCCATTTGAATCTCGTCCCACCCTTAGAATATCTCGACTATTCAGCTTCTGAAACTGAGAAGAGAGATCTTCGTATATATATATATATATATAGAGAGAGAGAGAGAGAGAGAGAGAGAGAGAGATAGAGAGAGGGGATAATGAATAAGAAGTGGGGGAGAGAGAGGGGAAGGCAGTGTTATATATTATAAGATTTGAGGAGGTCTTGTGGTATTCGAAAAATTTCTACTTACTTCCAAGTGAAGATAAATAATATCAGATCATAGTACTGAGTGGCACAATCAATGCATTGAATGAGGATATTCTTTGAGATGTCCATAAACTGTAAACTTTGGTAGTCTTGGGTTGAAGGAATGCTTCATTTTGATTTATTTTTTGGGATGGGATGAAATTAGAAATTCTTTTGTGGTTAGAAAGCCACTTTTAGACTATATTCAAAGGAAATGTCAAATTAAAATTGATGGTTGATGTGACAATTTGAAGTTTTATGTCAAATTTTATACTTTACCAACTGAATTGTCAAATTTTATTTTCTTATTTAAATAGAGCTTTAAATTGTTGTAATTATTACAAAAAAATGATGGAACAAAATTTTTATTGGTTGAAATGTTAGTGAAACAAGAGACCCACCATTAAAATTATTTAAAAATAAATTTGACTCATAATCACAAAACCTTCAAATCCAATCAGTAAATAACACTTTAGTTATAAAGTTTTTTGATGTAAAAAATGCATAGTGGAACTATGCATTCCACTTAAGATTTTGACATCTCCTTCGGAAATGCTTTTATAAGTCATATGCGCTTTAAACATTTTTTCTTGTCTCGCATAAAGTGTTTTTGCTCATTCCATAAGCAAATTCAAACAAGCTCTAATATGAGAGATTTTTCAATGTATCTAGAATATAAATGGTGAGAAGATATATTTTTAAGTATTCTTAATTAGGTTCCCATCCCTATTTTTCCTACTCCATTGATTAAAACCTTATTCAATTTCAATTTTTGATCAAGGTCCTTAGATTTTAATACATGCCATTAATTATTTCAATAATAAAATATTTTTTATTTCTAAATATATATTCATTTAGTGTTAGAAATGTTACATTTGTTATATTTATATTCATGGATATATTTGTTATCATATATTTTTATTTTTTAGTTTGTACCCATTTTTAATTTGCAACCCTTTTTTTAATTGGAGAAATTAGGTTCTCATCCTTCCTTTTACTACTCATTTGATTAAAACTTTATTCATTTTCATTTTTTGATCAAGGTCCTTGGTATTAATAACATAATTAATTATTTCAATAATAAAATATTTTTTATTTCTAAATATATTCATTTAATGTTAAAAATGTTACGATTAGTATTTTTATATTTATGGCTAAATTTTTTATCGTATATTTTTATTTTTAGTTTGTACCCATTTTTAATTTGCAACCCTTTTTTAATTTTTTCCAATTTTCTAAATATATTCACAACCATTTTTTTTTTATATAAAATCTATTCAATTTTTTTTCTAATCCATTTTTAAACTTATATGGGTACATTCTTTTTTTTTTATTTTATTTTATTTGAGAATGTATCCATGTTAAATTTAATCGAAGAAATTTACTAATATTATTAAGCCTAATTTTTTGTTTTTTTTTTTGGTGATTTTGAAGAATGTACCCATGTTTTGGTACAATAATTTTTTGGTTAATTTTGATGAATGTACCCATGTTTATACATGACACACCCCGACCGAGATCAGGGAGTGCTGGCCGTCACACGAAGGTGACGTAGCCATGTGCGCGTGCGGAAGCTATTAAGATAGTAAGGTAAAAGTACGAATAACTAAAAACTAGCATACAAAGTACTAAAACAAGTGCTAGCGTATGTGAGACACAATTTCAGAGCAAATCTACAGCAGTCAAAAAGGAAAGATGCAACATAAATACACCCGAAGGTGACCCTACAATGGTGAGTGTCTGTCAGAAATGCCGGGACGCCCTCTGGGAAAAACCACCGAACCTGCTAGACCACTAGAACCTGGAGGGGCGCAAAAACAAAAGCGTGAGTGGGCAAAAACAAAGCTCTTTGAAAACTCTTTAGCAAAATACATTCTAACCCCTCGCCGTAAAACCTGTATACTTCCCAGAAAATGAACATATATACGTATGTATAGATATGCCAATCATGCTCGAAAATATGCCATTCATGCTCGAGAATATGCCGCAACGAAATCTCATAATCAAATGTAAATGCTCAAGCGTAATTCACATCAATAGCATACAATCTGACAGCCGGGAGTCACCTAACGTGACCTGTACGGCTGCATATAGAGCTCCAATCTCATCTCAATAACTGAATCTGCACACGAGTCGGAACCACCTAACGTGGTCTGTACGACAGGCTTGGTGTAATATATATATGTATGCTCTAGTGCTACGATCACGTGAAGCTGGGCGATAAATCGCGGGTCACCTACAAGTCGGAACCACCTAATGTGGTATGTACGACAGGCCTATGCACCTAACTTGGATCCAAGGCGAGCATGCGGTGCGGGTGAACATACACGTGAAGGCTATGCCCTAACTCTGGGCGGGAGCACTAACACCGGGGGTGCAGATTATGAGCTCTCTAAGCATCTCAAACTACTACTGCATACAAACATGAATACCACTTACCTGGCACTTACCTGTGCGTCCACAGCACCAATACACATATATAAATGTATGCCGCTACTAATGCATGTGATGATGCATAAGTGATAATAATAAAGTGCATGGCATAAATCAATTACTCTTTTTAATCTATTTCTGGGAATTTAAATGTATATAGGTATATACGGAAAACAAAAGTCCACTCACTGATAAGTGGAAGGGTCGTAGCCCCCCTGCCTCGAGTGTGTACGCTCGTCCTCGGAATACGTATCACCTATACGCGAAAAAGCTACGAAAACGTTAATTTAAAAGCACATAACCTACTTCTCGTAATAACTTCTCATACATTGCTCAAAATGGACAATTGAATATACCAACGTGCTCTACACAACCTCAGGATCACACCCATATTTTTAAAATAATTTTTGGACCCCGCACGCGCCCCCACGCGCCTGAATAGGCACGGACCTACGCGCCCCCCACGCGCGGCCACGTGCCATGCACACTGACGGCGTCAACTGACGCCGTCAGGAATATTCCGTTAAACTGACGGAATATTCCGTTAAACTTAACTGACGCCGTCACTGCCGTTAGGAATATTCCGTTAAACTTAACGGAATATTCTCCTTTCTTCTCCGGCGAGACTCCGGCGCCGGAAAACTGGGAAAATTTCAAACTTAGTTTTCTCCTTCGTTTTTCAACCATTTTTCACGATCTTTATACCAAAATGAAGCTTAGGACTAGTAGAATCACGATAGGCTAGTTTTAAGGCCTAAAAATTAAGGAATTATACCTGCAACAACGATCCAAGTTCGGCCAACTTTGAACAGGACGATCCCGACGTCCAAACTCGTCCAACGAAACACTCCCAAGCTCCTGGGAACCTCACTAAGACATCTACAAGCTTAGAAATTCCAAAAACAGGCTAGTTTAAGGTTTGCATGAATAGTAACTAAAACGGACATGGCGATATCGACGTGAAAACGTCGAAGTTCTTACCTGAAAATGGCACCACTGGACTCCTCTCAGCCTCACGAGCACGAGGGTGGTCTTGGTTTCTTGATTTGTGAAGGTTTGAGTATATTTGTGTGTGTGTCCGTATGTTGAAGAAGAAGAAGAAGAAGAACTCGGGGAGAGAGAGAGAGAGAGAGACAGAGAAGACAGAGAAGAGACAAAGAGTGAGGGAATCCCGGGAGAAAAAGAGAGGGTATGAGTGTGTGTGGTCCTACAACACCACACTACACAACACTAAGCGTAAACGAGTAAATTAGGGGTAAAATCGTAAATTCCCATGTACGTTAAAATGAAACTTGGGACGGGATGTCACAATACACACACACAATAGTATATTTATATTTTAATATTTTTAATCCCATAAATTATGGTTTTTTTATTTAAAATCTCATTAATATAAACAACTATAAATTTCAATTTTTAATTTAAAAAAATATAGTAACGTACATAGAAATAAATTATCACATTAATTTCAGGGACTTGGATCAAAAATTGAAAGCCAACAAGGTTTTAGTCAAAAAAATTTCATAGCTAGGGACCGCATCCAAAGTCTACCTTTTTAATTTGTACCAATTTTCTTTTTAGTCTTAATTTGTACCCATATATTAATTCATTTTTGTGCCCATATTTTTTAAACTTTTATTTGTATTTGTATCCATATTTTTAATTTATTTGTATCCATTTTTAATTTTGCTAAATGTACCTATGATAATTATATGTATTTATTTTATCTTTTAAAATATATCAATAGTTAATTTTTAAAATATGTTAATAATTATTCGGGTACATTATTTTTTTGCTATAATTTTCTGAAGAACAATATTACTCTAAATTTGATTTTTAAGTATTTATTATATTTAAAAATATTGTTTGAATTTTCATAATTTGTGGGACATTAAATGCATAAATGTATGAATTAAATAACTTAAATGAGGCTAAGAACCTCGATCAAAATATTTAAATAAACACGGTTTCAGTCTAACAATTAGGTTGATTAGGGATCGGAACCAAAATGACCCTTTTAAGTATCTCTCCATTTGTATTATGACACGGAGTATATGACTTTATGTTCCAAATGCACTAAAAAATCTCTCTTAACTGGCCAATCGTTCGTTGATTGCAGAGTGGGATTGTGTTGACTCGTTCCCATAATATAAGTTTTAGGGAAGGATTTTATTGGTATGAAGATAAATACTATGCTTTGTTCTTGTTGTTGCGCATGAAAACTACGCATGTGGACCGCCCTTAACACAATGGCACTGCCAAGTCCCGAATACCGGCCATGACTTACGAATAAAAAGTAGATTTCACCATCAAACTTCTCGACATAACAACCTTACGAGGAACAGTTACTTGAAACATCGTTCAACTTGTGTGGATGATGAGTGGATCTGGTCTTCTCATCTCCGGTTCCTTTTTACCTCGGCGATTCGGAGTAATTCGTCAGTTAACAGCGTAACACCATCACATGACTCTGTTCTTCTAGCCACCACTTAAAATTCTTCTCTGTATAAGTTTCGTGCTTTACTACTTTGAACAAAAAGAAGAAAAACAAAAGAAAGGGGAGAGAGATCATCCTAAAAATATTAAGAATATCAGATGGTGGGGTATATCGCTAATTCAAATAAATAAAAGATTAGATCAATAATACTAATGATTCATATAACTAAATATTAGCCCCACAAGTATCTTAATATTATGTCACTACTCATCGGAACAGTGAATAAGCAATAAAAAATATATCCAAATTTGGGATCCAAAACAAAAAAAAATGTACAAGAATATATTTTCAGAATCCCCTTTTGGCTTTTTTACCCATCAAACAGTAATGGATTGATTTAGATGCCTACGATGGTGAATCTGTTTAAGCTGCAAACGTTTCAATTCAACCCCACCAGATCTCCTCTTCCAAAGACTCTTCACCTCCTCTTCTTGTTCTTCAGCAGGCTCCTTGAGCACCCTCTTTATCACAGGCAGAGGAGGATCTAAATCCACTAGGTTAATATTTGCACCAATGTTACTACTCCCGGGCCCACTTCCACCATTTTTACTATTCACAATCACTTGCCTTCTACTACATCTTGTGGTGGTGTTTCTAGTGGTTGTTGTGGTAGTGGCGGCGGCTGCGGCATTAGGGTTGTTGAGGTTTTTGCCAGAGAAGCGCTTCTTGAGCTTGGAGTACTTGAGGTGGTTGTGGTGGTGGTTGTTGGGGCTGCTGATATTGTCCTTGGAATTAGGGTTTGAGGAGATGGTGAGTAGTCTATGAGTGGCGAGAGGGGTTGGAAAGCCAGTGACCTTGTTGCTTCTTTTCACTTGGCCCATGCAACTGATTCTTGGGGACAAAGCGTCTTCTTTTACAGAAGCCGACTTTGGAAGCCTCACATCTTTGATGGATGGTCTCGAACATAACATGGGCAAGAATGTGCATCTCTGATGATTATGCATATGCAGATTTTGACTGTGGCGGTGGTGGTGATGGAAGCGGCTGTATTCGCTTGCCATTTGACTCTCGTCTCACCCTTTGAATATCTCGACTATTCAGCTTCTGAAACTGAGAAGATAGGTCTTTGTATAGAGAGAGAGAGAGGAGAGAGAGAGGGAGAGGGAGAGAGGATAATGAATGAGAAGAGGGGGAGAGAGAGGGGAAGGCAGTGTTATATATTATAAGATTTGAGGAGGTCTTGTGGTGTTCGAAAATTTTCTGAGTCCGGAGAGAAAAGGGTGTTGAGATTGTCAAATATGAACAAACAAGACTAACCCTTTTATTTTATTTTACTTGTTTATTTATTTGTTGTTTACTCATTCCAATTCCATTAGCAACGACTAGTAGAAAGGAGAGACCAAGAAATAAGTATGCACGTCATGTCAGGGCCGGTCTTTTAAAATTTGTGGTAGTAGAATAGAAAGAGAGTATGCGTGCTTAATTAAGTGTGAAAACGAAACCTCTTTTTCTTTTCTTTCTTTAAATAATATTAGGGACATCTTCCATCCATCCCATCCCAACCAATTCACGATGCCAATTCTACACGTATTGTTTGTAAATCATAGGCTGACCTCCTTTTTGTCTCCCTTTAAATTTTTCATGGATTTGGTGGTTAAAGTTGAACCCTTGGGCAACATATAACATAATAAATAAACACCAAAATTAGTTAACCAAATAACCTACTTACTCAAAACTACTCAAGACTCCAGAGCCTATTTTACTCTTTGGTTGGTTTATTACTAAAAGCCCTAGTTTTGTTCCCTCTTCTCACGTTGATTGTTTCTTTTTGAAAATGGACAACTGGTGATAAGTCACAATAATCTATCTTTTTCGGGTCCGAAGAGGCTATGAGGAATTTCACCCTACATGTAGCTACAGTCAAGCAGACTCACAAGCTTGAAGCATCAAACCCATGACCTCCTACATTTTTTTGTTTATTGTGGAGCCGCAATCTGCATCCTTACAACTAGACCACTTGCTTTGGGTCGTCATAGTTGATTATTAGATCAAAAAATAAGTTAGATTTAAATATTAATTATGTGACCAATAACTTAAAATCTAAACGATTAACCAATCTGTAACTAAAGACCTTAAATTTAAGCACATTTTAAAAAAACAATCATGTCAATAAATGATATCAAAATTGAAGAAAATTTGTAGAAAAATAGCCAAGACATGCTTTTTTTTTTCTTGCTTATAAGTTATAAGTTTAATTTCATGGAGGAATACTTTGATAGGAAATGCTATCAACCTTCTCACTTATCTTTTCATTTTAAGTTTTTCACTTCTATTCATGCCACATGTATTTCACTAGTACGAAAAACCAAAAATTTAATTCTTTTTTGGTTGACAAACTAAAACTTTGATTATGCTAACAAATGAAGAAAAATAGTTGAATTTTAATATTATTCAAATTTTAGTTTTGGGTGTTAGTAAAGTACATGTAGCATGAAAAGAAGTAAGAAACTTGAAATAAGAAGGTTGTTAGCATTTCTCTACTTAGATTAATTTTAGTTTTGTGTGGTCAGTTTTCGATAGGTACTATTTATGTTTAATTTTAAATAAAAAAATACAAAATAATTTTTACCGCACAATGTATATGAATGGATAGAGATTCTCTCACGAAGAGGCCCCGATAAGATCCAAATCCTTGAATTAGGACATAATTGAAGCAGTCAAGGGTCAAACTAATCGCAGCAAAAAATATCGAGCACATCTTATTGGCCCCATATTAGGTGGAACCACGTTTACCCTGAAGGGGATTAACCAGTTAATCCGCGGCCTCTTAGGTGTTATAAACTGTAAAAGCATGTATTTCATACTTCATTAGCTGCCACAACTATATGACTATTTACCCAAAAATAAAAAATTACATGACTTTCACTTTACATAATCATCTTCCACGAACTTACTAATTAAGCTAATATTAATCCTATGTCTCTAAAGGTGTGCATATTTGACCACATTTGCATTTGGAAGATCAAACTTTAAATATAGTTTAATGGCTTTTAATTTCTAGTTTTCTTCTTTTGATGTTGAAACCAGATAATTAAACTGTGATGTGCTGCTTTCTTTATACCAAGCAATTTTTACCTTTTCAAATGATATATGTAGTTTGAAGTCAATTGTCAAATAATAGAGCATTTATATATCTTTTTAGGGATCTTTTGATATAAACGCCTCAGTTTTGAATTTTGTAGATTAAACATCCATGCATTTTAGTGATTTGATTAAACTTTTTTTTGTCATAATTTTGGTGCTATATGCACATTATATTGTAACAAATTTCCTATAATCGAGCATTTTGATTACATTCTCCTCCGTTAGAGATAATTGCCAAAAAAAAAAAAAAGTTGGTTAGATTCAATTTATTTTCACAATAATGCTACAATTTAGCAATAATTATCTACGATTTAAGATATTTTCTTTCCAAAATAGTTTACAATATTTTTAAATCCCCAAAATCAAACGTACCGAAATAAGTTTTTCTTTTAGTATGCTAAGAGAAAATATGATTGTGAATAATATAAACGTACCAATGCACAATGTGTACAAAATAAAATGTACCAAAATAAAATGTACCAATACACCCTCAACAGCGGCACCATCCAACGCTTCATGTCCAACTGCCACAACCTGGGTACCAACTTCTTCGACTACTTCACAAATGGAAGCTTCAAAAGTAAAGGCAAATAAGTCTTTCGAAGAATAAAAGAAGGTTTCGAAGTCTTTCCCAGCAAACTCGAAGTCAGACAGCCTACCAAATAGATGATCTACATAACCCAGCTTGTAAAAATCGGCATGACTCTGAACAAGCAAAGCCTCGAGCCCAACCTTCTCACCTTTCACCTGCTCATTCTCCTCGAGCAGACCAACACAGACGCTCTGCAGCTCATCCGCTTATTTCTTCAAACTTTCGTTAATCTTCAGTGCACCTTGGAGTTCCAACATTTGGGTTTCAAACCTATCAACAACCTTCTTGAAGTGGATCACTTGGTTATAAGCAGCAATCATCTTTTCATCTTTTGCATAAGCAGCAGAATGAAGCTTAGAAACGGCACGCTCAAGATCTTGAATTTGAGGTATGTAACATTTGATCTCCATCTTTGCACTTTCATACTTAACTGGGATCGCGTCAAGCCTAGTTTTCAAGTCAACGATCTCTTAGCGAACAGTCTCAAGCTGCAAAAAAGTAAGGGTAGAGATATTAGATCCCTTCAAAGCACCAAGCTCATATTTAAACCTCTTGATCTTTTTAGTAGAAGAATAACTTTCGGCTGCCACAGCCTTTGCCACCTCCTTGGCAGCCTTGGTATTCATTTGGTCAATAAGCATAGACTCGACTGCCAGAATAGCCGTCTTCTACATCATGGCAAGTAAGGCAGTCTTCCTATACTTGGGCAAACAAACCCTATAACGCCATCAACAAACTTGGCATAAACGTCCATGTCTTCAAGCATATCTGGTTTTAAAAACGCATAGATCTCAGTAGCCTCCCTATATACAGTGGATTTCTCATAATTGCCTACACGAGCAGTCTCCTCCTTCCCAATAGGTGAATCAATCTTAGCAGCAGGAAGAGTAGGCATTGATGCCACTTTAGCAGCAGAGTCCACCTTATCGCTCTTCATATTAGCAAGTCTCTCCAAAGGTGAACCATACTTAGCTCCTAAAGGACGCCTTGACAGTGGTTTCGGCACTAAGGGAACGACGGAGCCTCTATGTTGACCAACCTTATTAGCAATCGAACTAGCCGTCTTTGGCATGGCAGGCGTCACTAGCTCATATCTAGCAACCTCATCTTTCATCCCCTTAAAAGAAGTCAAGTCAATCACAAGCTTGGGGGCAGTCGGCGAACCTTCGCGAGCAGCGGAAGAAGTCTTCGGTGTTTTCTCAGCCAGCATTTCTTGAGCAAGCGGGGAAGATTTTTTTTCCCACCTTCAATTGCAGCAGGATCCGCAACAGCGATCGAACGAGCCAATGCATCCGCCTTGATCTTATTCATCTCCTTTCTTGGGAGCAGCCCATATTTCTCCCCGCGAAAATGACTAAGCAACCAAACACCATTCACGGTACTCAGCATGGGAGCTCAATCCATGCTGGCTTTTCCCTAATTTTTCTCTCGGACCAGCAGGCAAGAGGTCTGCATGCCCAGCATTCTAGTAGCCCACGAGTCCCGTGACCTCCTCATTTTTCTCAATCGCTAGCTTGGCTCGTGATAGGTCCAACAACCCAAAAGACATGAACCATGCAACTCACCTAGCATTGCGCCCTAGTGCCATAATACGCAGCCCCAGCCGCATAGCTGCCCTTAGCTTTAGCCAAGCAGAGCAGCCCAAGCGGTGGTCCCAGCCACAACATTCCTCGGTCCGTGCCGAGCCGACTCCTGGCCCGTGCTAGCTGACGTGCCGTACCACCCCACCGGCTGCCCTGCGACAGCACTATCTAAGAAGAAAATAAGGAAAATTAAATTTTTCTTACCTTGGTGCGGTGTGGAGAAGACGAAGAAAGCAACGAAAAACGGTCCTTTGCATGGGCAAGTGTAGAAGATTGCTAGGGGAGGGGGAAACAAATATCCTCTAATTTTCTTTCTCTTGTAGGGTAGAATAAATTGCTCTTTGAAGTTGATTTAATCATCTACTTAAGGTAGACTTAAATAAACTTTAGAAGTGATTTATTTCCCTTTCCTAGAATGATCTAATTTCCAATTAAAGAGAGAATCTACGTCAAAATAGGAAACAATCCTATGTTTTCCAAAGCAAGAAGATCTCTACACTTGCTGCCCTTTCATGTGAGCGGCCCAACAGTTGTGGGGGCATTTGTGGAGCCAAAAATAATCGAGAAAAATATGGAGGGGACACGTGGATTCTAGGGTGAAAAAGACAAAATTACCCTCAAGGCACGCCGGGATTTCTACGCGCAAGCAGCGGCAATCTTCCCTTAATCAAGTCAAAAGTGCCCAAAATAGGTATTTATTCAAAACCTATTTCATCCATCCTCATCAAATCTTCTCCACAAGGTAACCCCCAAATCATTCCTTTCTAATTATATTAATTAGTTAATTAATTGATTAATTACCCAATTAATTAGCTAACAAATCATGTATCTCACCCAAAAAACCATGCAAGTGGCCAGTCCCCATCCTCCTAAAAGGGCCTGCCACACCCTTATAAATACCATCTCATTATCTCCAAAACTCAATAGCAACTTGATAAGAGCATATTTATGCGACTTTGTTAGTTTAATTCCTTGCATTTATGTTGTTAGTTCCTAGTTATTTTAGTATTTTAAGCTATTTTCATGTGTGTGTAGGTCCAAATAGTTAAAGTGGCAAGAAAAGGCAATTTGGAGCAATTTAGAGTAGTTTTGGGCTTGGAATGGTTAGCACATGCTTGGAGCAAGGTGGATGGATGAAATTGAAGACCAAAGGAGGCTAGGAATCTGCTAAAGAGATGGAAGAAATTAATTTAAGACTTGGAAGAAAAAGAATCAGCCACAAAGAAGGAAACATGAGTCAAACTTCCTTATTTTGACTTAGTCAATCCTAATCTTTTCCTACTTATATTCCAGCTATCAAGGGGGTTCCTAATTAATTTAGGACACGTAAATATAAGTTCTAGAAGCCCTAATCCCAGTCAAAGGGGGATGTCGCACCACCTTACCCTTTTCCCTTTCCCTTGCCGTGCAAGGTGTCCCCTTTCCCCATTCCAATTCCTTGCCGCAACTTTCCTATTATTTTCCCCTAGGATTCTGATTTTAACTACCCTTTTTCCTTGAGGATTTGGAGTCCAAATCCTTTCCTAAAATTAATTAGGGTTTCTTTCTTCTTAATATATATTATTGTCGCAAATCCCTATACAATCACACATATAATTCATCCATCATCCATCCTCTACCACCAGAATTCGCACCATCCATCCACCATAACCCAATTTCATACCCAAACACCCTTGTGCCGCAATTTTGCAAGGAAAAAGGAGAGAAGACCCTTTGGAGCCGTGCCTGCCATTCAAGATTGGATTGTTAGAGCGTTTCTATGTGTATTCAATCTTTGTTTTCAATGTTTAATTTAAGTTTTCTTTGTTTAATTGTGAACATGAGGAGCTAAACTTGTTTTAGCTAGAGGAGACTTTGAAACCATGATTATATTTGCAATATGAGTTGATTACTTCCAGTTGTGATTTCATAAATCATGAATGCAATTTACTTTACTGTTTGATTAAGAACTTATTCTTGTGTGTTGATTAAGAGGGCCCGCTTAGTTTGCATGCATGAATTTGATGTTAGAATATAAGGGAATTTCACATAATCGTTGCGAACTTATATTCATAAGTAGTGGAGGTTGCTGGTCACGATCGTGTTAAGTTAAATTCCTCGCATAAGTATCATGATGTCATAGTTACGAATGTCTTGTCAATGCTTATGATTTTCACAAAGCTTAATTATCTTTGATTGTATCTCTATTATGTTGTTCATGTAGGGAACTATTGAAGAATAATTTGGTTGCCGATGCATTGTCCGTCCAATTCAATGACTTAAGAAAAATCTGAGGGTTAATTAGTGATGTCACGGTTAATCTGGGGTGTTGAGGTTCATGGTTTATTAGAAAAGCAACTGGAAATCAATTTGTATGCAAATGTGTCATGTGTGGAGAAAGACCCTCTTACTAGCCAATCACCCATAGTTTATCCTAAATTCATCCGAAGTTGGTTTAAGTCTTTAAATTTGTTTGTTTTTACTTTAAATTCGTCAAAAACCCAATCCCCTTTATTTTGTTGTGTCAAACTAGTTAGAATTTGTCCAATTTGTGTTTTTAAGTGTTTTGAGTCAAGTTAAAAGTAATTTTCATCCAAATCACCCTTTAGAATCTAGTTTGAGTCTATTTGATAGTTTTGTGTTGTTTTGAGTCTTTTTAGTTTGATTCGAGTCATATAAGTCTAGTTAATTGTTTTTAAGCCTAGTTTTGTGTTTTTGAGTCAGTTTTAAATAGATTAGCAATCCCCCCTAATCCCCAACCTAGAGCGATCCCTACTTATTCATATACTACAATTGTCAACAAGAGGGTTTAATTTGAGTGTTATCTTCTATCACATCAAATTTTTGGCGCCGTTGCCGGGGATTAGCAACTTTGCTAATCCCCCTTGTTTCTGTTCATGTATTTTAGCTTTAGTTTCTTATTTTTATTTTGTTTTGTTTTGTTGATTTTAGGTACTAGAGAAGTAAGACATGGCAATTGATAATATTCAAGCGCAAATGGCGAATCTTACTTCTCTTTTGTCACAACATATCGAAAGGACCACAATGCAAAGTGTCCCTACATTTGGTGTGTCCTATAGGCAAGGATATCAAACTAATCAACATCCTCAATTGTATGAGAATGGAGGTTGGGATAATGTCAATGCTTGGGGTTATCTTGGCCATAATCAATCAAGGAACAACGTGTTTTCCAACACTTACAATTCAGATTCGAATGATCATTCAAATTTTATGTGGAGGGAACCTCAACATGTTCAACAAGAAGGATATTGGCAGCCATTTGAGGAGTTCTATTCAAGCCTTATGCAGCCACCACATCCTCCCCCACAACAATTCCAATCGAATTCAAGTATGTCCATGGATAATGATAAAATTCTTGATGAACTAATTTCTTTGGCATAGGGCTTACAAAACCAAGCTAAGGAGATAAGCGAATTGAAAAATCAATTTGGAGAGATTGCAGAATTCATGGGGCAAATTCAAGAACAAAGTGAACTCTCCAACTCAAATATTGTAAATTCAACGGGAGATTTTGAAATCACTACAGCTATCACCTTGGGAAGTAGTATAGAGCTGCTGCAAGAAGAAGAAGAGGTGGACAAAGCCACGGCAAGGGTAGAACCACCCTTGCCGCAGCCTTCTAAGGGTCCTACGTCATCCAATTCAGGTAAGGTTGTTCCAAATTCAATTCTTTCTAACCTCATTCCACCAAATGTCCATATTCTGTGCAGGTTCATGAATTCCAATGAAGAAAAGAGTGAAAAAGACATCTTGGAAGCCCTTCCAAAGGTGCAAAGTAATCAAGTTTCAGAATGTGTTGAATTGTTCAAAGAACTTTGTACAACAAGAAGAATGATTCAAGAAAACCATCCAAGTGGCCAGTCCCCATCCTCCCAAAGGGGCCAGCCACACCCCTATAAATACCATCTCATTATCTCCAAAACTCAATAGCAACTCTCTTGCAAAATTCTCTAAATTCTCCAAACACTTTTCCCTCAAAATTCTAACTTTGGCATCGGAGGTTCTTCAGCCAAAGTGCGCACCCCCCCTCCCAATTCATTATGGGGACGTACGGTGTCATTTGTTTTGTAGATGTAATTTTGTTCAAGAAGAAGAAGACGAAAATTTGCATCCACATGTTGCATATTCATATATTACATGTTAAAATTAACAAGTTTGAATCCTTCTTTCTTAGTTGAGTATAAAATACGAGAAATCCATCAATATGCAGCTCATCTCCCATCAATATGCAACTCTTCTCTCCCATTAAATATGATTTACATGTTAAATTTTTTTGAATCCTATGAAAGAGATGAAAGCGAAAGTCAAACTCTGATTATAAATACGAGAAACCCATCAAAATGCAACTCTCCACTTCCATTAAATATGATTTTTAAGGACAAAATCAACAATGGTAATGTGATATCTGTTCACAAACATATGAACTTTTTTTTAGTCGAAGAAATATGAACTATGAAGTGAAATTAAGGAAGAAACAAGCTGGACCATGCACGATTTATATTATAAGAACCACATAGCAAGGACCCCTCATTTGCACGTGTAGTAGAATGTAAAAGGCTGTAGGAATGTGTAGAAACCAAAGAAATACACATGTATACTGCATACATCCACATATAAAGAACAAGAAAAGGATTAATGGCCAAATACACATATATACATATACATGTAATATATTCCTGCCCCTTGGGAGGTACCAAATAAATGACTACTTGAATCGGGATTTTGAGCATAAAGATTCCACTAACCTATAAAAAGTATATTCTAAACATTGGGTAAAGTACAAAAAACTACATCAACTATTGGTGTCATGATACTTTCATACCTCATCTTTTAAAATTGACAATGTCATACTTCATCTTTAGAATTTGGTCCAATGTTATATCTTCCGTTACTTGGTCATTTACTTTTCAGTTAAATGCTGACGTGGCTTGATTCGGAACCCACTTTATATTAAAAAATTAATAAAATATTATTAAAAACTAAAAAAAAATTATTTAATATTTTTTAAAATAATAAAGAAAAGTAAAATATAAAAATAAAATAAAAAATCCCTCTGTTCGTCCGTTCCCCCCTCTCTCTCTCTCTCTCCCCATCTTCATCTTCATTTTCTTCTCTTCTTAATATTCAACCAAAAAAAAAAACATATATATATATATTTGAAAACCCATCAACCTCCCTACGGAAGAGGAAGAAGGAGAAGGAGGAGGAGGAAGAAGAAGAAGAAGAGGAAAAAAAAGGAGAAGGAAGAAGAGGAAGGGAAAAAAAAAAAAAAAAAACCATCAACCCCACCCCCCCCCCCGGGCCCGCGCGGAAAAATAAGAAGGAGAAGGAGGAGGAGGAAGAAGAAGAAGAGGAAGAAAAATAAATAAATAAATAAATTTTGAAAACCTATCAACCCCCCTTACGGAAGAAGAAGAAGAAGAAGAAGAAGGAGAAGGAGGAAGAAGATGAAGAAGAAGGGGAAAAAAAGGAGGAGGAAGGAAAAAAAAATTTGAAAACCCATCAGCACACCCCCCCCCCCCCCCCCCCCCCCCGCCCCGCACGGAAGAAGAAGAAGGAGAAGGAGAAGGAGGAGGAAGAAGAAGAGGAAGAAAAGAAAAAAAACAAATCCAACCCAACCCAGTTCCCCCCTCCAAAAAGCCCCTGCAACCCAGAAAGAAGAAGAAGAAGAATAAGAAAAAAATAAAAATAAATAACAATAAAAATAAAAACTCAACCCAACCCAGTTCGTGTACCCCCCCTGCAACCCAGAAAGAAGAAGGAGAAGAAAAAGAAAAAAAAAAACAAATCCAAAGTGAACCCATTTTGTTCCTCACCCCCCCCCCCACCCCCACAACCTAACCCCCTTCCAACCCCAAATCCACCACTCTCATACATTCTCCACATCCTCTTACGCACCCATCATCCACCTTCTCTGCACACCCATCTTCCCTCCGACGGGATCTGGGTTGGGTTGCAGGAGGGAGAAGAAGGGGTAGAGAGGGGGGAAGACAAACTGCAAATTTTTTTTTTTTTTTTTTTTTTTGGGGGGGGGGGGGGGGGGCGCTGGGGTGTGTGGGTTGTAGGAGGGAGAAGAGGGGTAGGGAGGGGGGAAGCCAAACTGGAATTTTTTTTTTTTTTTTTTTTGGGGTTTGCAAGTGGGGGGAAGAAGATGAAGATAGGGAGAAGAGAGAGGAGGGGGGAGGGGGAGGGAACTGAGGGTTATTTTCTTTGTTTTTTTACTTTTTATTATTATTTAATATTTAAAAAATATTAAATAAATTTGTTTTAGTTTTTAATAATATTTTAATGATTTTTAATACAAAGTGGGCTCCGAATCAAGCCACGTTAGTATTTAACTGAAAAGTAAACAGCCAAGTAACGAAAAGTATAACATTGGACCAAATTCTAAATATGAGGTATGACATTGTCAATTTTAAAATATAAGGTATGAAAGTGTCGTGACACCGATAGTTGATGTAATTTTTTGTACTTTACCCCTAAACATTCATTTAGTTATATATCAACATTCCAACAAAAATACATGTATTCACCAAAAACTTCAGATTCGGTGAAGTAAATGTATTAAAATGAATTATAATATATATATATATATATATATATATATATATAATTCAAATCTCTGTGTCGTGAATCTTTATAATATGAAGATCTTAGACCCCCAGTTTGAAAAATTCAGTATAATTGAAGGCTGTCTCAAAATATTATGTAATATTTTATGTAGTGGGGTGTGATGCACAAGAAGGGAGGTGATCTGTTTCGAGTTGGCCGGCTTGCCGGGCTATTCACAAATCAAACAGGAAACAGGAGAATAATTTATGTGATACGAGTATATTATTACGTGACGTTTGCCAGTGAAACCAAAGATAAAATTTTGCACATATTTTTATTTTATTAGAATATGACGATACAATTACATATAAGTCATTCTCTGAAATAAGGAACTAACCGATCAATATTCAGTAGGGTTTGGAAGCTTTTGATTTGTTTGTGTTTGTTGGTTTTCCTGGTTTCACAAACTAAAAGTTATATAAATTAATTTGTTCTTTAGAAACATCGACTTCAAAGTACCTTATCTTATGATCTGTATTATTGAATTGGAGGCATGACATGAAGGCCATCGGACAATTTACAAAAGGAAAGTAACAAGGAATCACACAATACAATAAGTTCCAAAACTTTTATCTTTTCCTTGTTTATTTCTATTAACAATAGTTGTCTATGATTTAAATTGACACTAAACAAATTAAAGTGACACAAAACGCATATTAAAAAGCAAACATGTATATATATATTGTTTAAATATCCCATCTCGGTCGTATTTTTGAAAAAAAAAAAAGAGTTTAAATATCGTAACTCCACTCCAAGTAATACCGACACCTTTATATAATTTATTAATAATATAGCTCTTTGCCAAGGGTTTGTTTCCTTTGAGTCATCTTGTGGTAATAAGTCAATATGTACGGCCTTTTATTAGCACAAACCAGCACGTGAAAAATATGACTAGATTACATCTTACATCAGAAAATCCAATCCATGTTCTCAACTTCCTAATTGCTGTTGGTTTGGTTTGGTTTCCAAGGGGGGCCGGAGGGCAGGTGGGGAGAGAAGAGAGTAGAGTCACCCCGCTACCAAGTGACATAGCAATGCTATTATGAAAATGTCAAACCTACAGCATACCATAGCATCCCATCCAGAGATGATTGCGTACACCCTAATTCAAACTTATTTTCGATTCAGAGTATTGATTACATTTGCTACGATCAATCGCATATGCGCACGCCAGCTCCTAGCTGTTCGACGTGTGGTTGGCCCCACATGCATCAAGTCATCCTTGCAAACCAACTGATGAACAGCACTGCTCTTATGAAAATGTCAAACAATCATACAATAGCATAGCATGCCAACCAGAGATGATAGCGACGTCGGACATGGAAAATTCAACTTCTATCGACTCAGAATACCGAGTACTTTTGCTACATGATTAACATTTTTCACAAGCGTTGAGCACATGAAAGTCTCACTCGAAATTAATTTTTACCACTGTGAAGTGTGAATAAGCTACAATATCAAGCCATAGCTAGATACATCATACACTAAACTCCTGGTGCAGCCGAACTAGAACGACGATAGCAGTAGAATGCAAAAACGAAGAAACCACATACAATTGCAGTAACATCACGAGAACTTTGTGCAGAATAGTGTGGCATTACAGATAAAAGAACAGAGGAATTTCGAAGTTAGAACATACATTCTGCTCGTTAATGAGGGATAGAATGGTGCAACTACGGTGAAAATCACATTTGATTGTCTCCAGCATGCCTGTGGCTCAGGATCATTCTACAGCTACGTGTGTGAGATTACGAGTGCCTCCAAGCATACACTGTTGCACCTGGGTCTGCTGAGAGTTTCATATTTTTCCATCTTCATATAAATGCAATTTGATGCATTCCCAAACAAATTTGTAGCCCCTCATTTCTACCTAGAATATTGACAATTACGTGGTGAGAATGGACAATGATAGAGCTCATCGCCAACCAAGACGATATTCCATCTGCAATAGGAAAAAGGAGAAATGGATCCCTGATGGTGGCGATTGCACTGGAAATTCAACATACTCCTGCAAAATACATGTCCTGGTACAGCTGCTACTGAGAGGACTCCTCATGTGAACCATTCTGTGGTGCAGCGGCTTGATCCTGTGACAATCTAGATTCCAAATTTTCGACATCAATAAAGGGCTCCTTTAATCCATCATCCTCCTTATCAGTGTCATTTGACATCTCATTATTCTGCTCTACAGCTCTAGAGCGTTCCTGTTGCTTTACCGTTTCAGTATGCTGGTGGAACTCTGTATGCAAATTGTAAGGAAGAGATGGAGCAGCAACGCCTAACCCTTTGGAAAGACAAACATATTTGAATGCAAGTTGCTTGTAATTATTAAGAAGGTCCTCTACATCATTGATGCTTAGGTCCCCAACATTCGCAAACAAGTATGGATACTCCTGGAAAACCTGGCCCACCTGATCGTTGTTTACAAGGACTGCTGCACCCTTATTCTCCAAATCCGAAAGATATGGAATTTTTGAATAGGGTGAGTTATCCTTTGCATTAGGTATCTTCTTCCCTCGGGATTTTGTTTCTGAAGATTTGGACTGTGCTGCTGGGTCCTTGTTGGCATTTGGAGGTTGATGTCTGGTTTCCATAGATTCTGATCTATGTACATATCCTGCAAATGGACTGCTTTGAGTATACTGACCATCCAAATCAGTTGAAAGTCCTGAAAGAAGTGCTCGAGCAGTTTCCATGTTCTTGTCATACTCAGATTCATCCAGTGAAATAGCGTTTGCATCAATATTCGAGATGAAGGACTCAACGGAGAGCATATTTGTGAAAAAATAGGATGCCTCACCAACTAATCGAGATTGTCGCCTGTACCTTTGTATATACAATAAATTTGAGTGCAGTTGTGGAGGGTTTGCCTGCATCGCATCGATACAATAAAGCAACTTTGTAAACCTGACATACTTTGTTGCCTTCTTCAACTGAAGAGCACAACCCACCTCTAGGGGGAACAATAATTCAAAAATTTACTTAAAATCAAAGATCATATGTATTGCATCAAAGGTAAATGTTTAATCAAATACTTCAAGCCATGATAAAAGTTAGTCATACCTTTAAAGTAACATAAATTAGGACTGGAAGAAATTCATCAGCTCCAGGGGGATTCTCATTGGAAGCAACAGAAGCATTCATCAGCAAGTTATTGATAACCTTGCAACAATTGAGGATACACACAAGCTTATCCCTCGGTGCCTTATACATATTGATCTTTTGCAGTTCTTTTTGTGCAAGCTGCGAAGATTAAAAAATAAAATAAATAAAAAAATAAAAATAAAAAATAAAAAAAGAGCCAGGGTAAGGATTTTTGAGAGGTATCAAACAAATAATTAAGTCGAAATACACAGAAGTCGGAAACAATAAATTATGATTGAACAATGCCCCATGCACATTCTCAGGAAAATAATAAAAACCTAAGGGCTGTTTGATAACCATTTCGTTTCAGTTTTATTTATCATTTTCTGTGCTATGGATTAACACAAAATGAAAACTAAAACAAAAAACTGGGAGACAGTTTTAAGTTAATTTCAGATTGAAGTTACTGTTTTCATACTATCTCCTTCGTTTCTCCGTCCTTCCTTCCACCACCTCCCTACATCCTTCTCCATTCCAATTTCTCACGTATACTTTCCCTCTATCTCTAGCAGAAAAAATGACATGGTAATCAAATGGGCCCTAAGAAAAACAAAGTTGAATTACAAATTAGAGAGACCGAGACACATTAATTACCCCACACATGGAGAGACAGTCAGTTCACACACCTCGGAAGAACTGTAAAGGGGGAAGTGATCTCTATTTTATGATTCTTTCAATTAGGTATTTGTCTGAGCTATAAAAACTACTGCCTACGTTGGAAAACCTCCGATCATCATGACTATTTCTTTTTTAATACCTGTCAACATGTGTGTAGGTTTTCTCCGAGAAGGCCCTTGAACAAGGACCTATAACAAATATAGACGGCTCATATGCAAATCAATACATCTCGATTAAGATCCATGACCATATCTTTATATAATGTACCTCATTCGTGCATATCTAATATAGGAAATTTGGTTTAGGTCAACAAACAATTTCGTATTTCGGCAGAGGTCAATCTTCTATTTATTTTCTAGTATAGATTGGAATAAAGAATCTTCCTCTCCATCTAAGGTTAATACCATTTGCTAAAATTTCTCTTCATTGAGCTATCTTTAAAACCCAAAATGTTGATTAATTCAATCCTAATGTTGAAATATTTTGTGACCTCAAACAAATTACCCCTGTTTGATATGTGTATTATATATTAATGCCATGAGCATACAAGGACGCTTCATTTATACATATTTCATATGGGTAGTCCTCTACTCACCAGCCATGAAGTCTCATTTTGAAAGGTGGGCTTGATATCCAAATTTTCCGGCCGAATAAACTGTTGTACTAAAGCCATCTTCTCATACAGTTGCTCATCAAGTTTTACATCATCTGGAAGCGAAGCAAATACGCGAGGAAACAACTTTGTCATAACATACTTCTCCAGTCCCTGCATTTAACAAAAACCCACAAACGAAAAAGTACCAACAACATCAACAAATCATACATATATTAACACAAATTGTTAGCCAAAACACTTTATAGCAAGCAAAACGACAATGCAAATAGTTGGACTCGTAAAATCGAACAAGGGTGTAAAATTCAATGTCAAATTCAAGCTCAAAGTTGAAACTCACTTCGCCGGCACTGTCGAGCTCCTCCTCTGAACAGCCCGCCCAAAGTGGATGAGCCCTGAAATCAATTTCCATCCGGGAAAAGAAGTCCTGCACTGCAGCGCTGTCCCTCTCCGGATCAGGAGCATTGTTCGTAAACGACACTATGAAACTGCAATCCAGTCCAATCCAATCCAATCCAATCCAATTCAATTCAATGCAAAACAAACACAACACATCTTTGTTAACACTCAATTCTCAACTACAGTAATTAGAGATCATCACTACATCAACAAGCAATGAAATGAACGATCGGAATCTTAAAAATTCGTTTCACCTCTTTATGGACTTGACGAAATCGGCGGCCGACGGTTGACGCATGCGTTCCAGAAAGTCGTGCAGTCCTAAGAACACGTCGGCGTTCTCCATTCTCTTCCGTCCGATGGCTCCAAAACCTCAGCCCGCGGCGATGATGAGAGAGAGAGGGGGAGAGAGCTGGAGAGCAGAGTGCTTTTACTTCCAAGGCCAATTGCAAATTGATTGTGATGGAGCCGATGCACGAATTGATTATCTGATAAAAGAACACAGCATCCAACGTTAATTAACCAAAAAAGTTAATTAACTTCGTAAATATTAAAATTTAATTCACCTCTCAGAGCGCGTCCTATTTTTCATATTTATTTTTTTAGTAATTTTTTTCCAGTTTTCACTTTTTTTTATTTATTAAAAACTTGTTGATAACAACTTTTAACCTTTAAGTTTTTAAAAATAAAAACCGAAAGCTATTGTTTTTCAGTTTGTTTAGAAAAAATTTGGAGTTTAAAAACTTATTTGATAATTACTTTTAGTTAAAAAAAATCAAAAAAAACAAAATCGAAAATTGACAACCTAATATTTAAAACTCTAGAAATTAGTTTTTAGTTTTTCAAAAAGTGAAAACAAAATGGTTTTCAAAATTTGACATTAAGTTTTTAGATTTTTTTTCTTTTCAGCATTCATTTTTTCTTAAACTGAAAATTAAAAGTAGTTATTAAATAAGTTTTCACTTTCATAAGAAAAATTAAGAATGAAAATCGAAATGATGATGAAAAGACTCCTTAGTTTTCAAAGTTTGACTTCAATGTTTAGTTTTTAGTTTGACTTTTTTGTTGAGTATTGAAACCAATTGTCTAGGTTTCAAAAAGGAAAATACATTGTAATAATTAGGGTCATTTGATAATTATTTTTCTTTTAGTTTTTAAATTTCTATTAATTAATGGTGAAATGATCATTAAACGAAACGAGTGAAAAAAAACAAAAGTTTAAATCACGACAATCAAAATTACGAGGTCCAAAGTATAGACATTGACCAAGTCCACCTCCGACGCATGTAGAGCCCTTTAGCGGACCCCATAAGCCCAATCAAATGAAGGATAATGTTAGGGAAATAAACTTGTAGATAAGGAAGTTGATAATACGATTATGATTTGATAAACGTGTTCATTTCTATTGGTGTTTTCTTCGCTAGGGTTTTGAAAAGAAAGCTGCAATAGGGTAATGCTAGAGAAACAAAATTTGCAAATTAAATGATGTGTCACAAGCATAAATGAGCATGTTTATCAATACTTAAGTAATAAACCAATCATCAACTTTCATGTCCTTTTAATTTTCCGAACATTACTCTTGCAAATAAGAAGAGCGTAAAACTGCAATGGAGGAGGATCGGATCAGTGAGCTACCTGATGAATTCTAATTGCCATTATTTCTCGGTTGAATATTGAGGAATCAGCAAAGACTTGTTTCTTCTCTAAGAGATGGATAAATTTGTGGAAACATGTTTAGTTGTCTCGGTCTCAACTTTGATTCAAAGAAGTACAGACTGGTTGATCGGATGAACAAAATACTCTTGGAATATCATCTGGGTGAAACCCTAGAAGCTTTCAGATGTCTTCCAGTCGTGCTCCACACGCAATCGTGTTTCCCCTTGTTTAGAAGCATGCATGCACCATTGCACTCTCCCTCACCATGCTATATTTGAATGCAAAAGCAATGCGAATGACTGAAGCATTTCGATCGATTTAATGATATTTTTCATCAGTTATGCACTCTCAACCCTTCGCATTGAAGTATACGCGAGGGGGGAACATATCTTCAGCTCCCTGCAGATTTTCCTGAAATAACCAGTCTCGAGAACGTATCATATAGTGTTGTTGCGGAGGACAAACGAAGCCTCGTGAGTTTGGCTCCCTTGATAGAGCGATCTCCTCTCTTCGGTAGAATTACAATCGATATAAAATAGGCAAATCTAGATTTGTTCACAAGCAGCAGACACAATTTATTGAACAAAAATAAAATGCAAAATAAAGTTACTGATTTTATGTCTGAGTGAGAGTTACGGCCTAGTCAAGTGCCTATGCTGGCTAGACGGGCTAGTCAAACGCCTAAAGAGGACTAGGCGTCATTTCTTGATTTTCAAACGTCTAGACATTAATCGGGCAGTGACCAAACGTCTAGTGCCTCAACGGGGATTTTTAAAACAATCACACAAGATTAATTTTAAAAGTCTGCATCAATACTTTAAGGTGATGAAGTTTCATGGCTTCGTTGGGTACACTATTGACACCGGATTTGCCATGTACTTGATCGAGAATGCAGTCATGCTTGAAAAGGTTATTGTCGAACAAGCCACGGAATTCAGTCACAAGTTCAAAATGACAGATCAGGAGAAGTTGACGGCTACAAAACAGTCTGCAAAAGTACCATCCTGAACTGAGCTAAAGATGAGCTAAAGATGATATAGTAAGAGGAAATTGTAGTAATACTCTCTTAATTTTAATACAATTGGAGTAATGGTTCATCAACTAAAATTTCATGACTATTGATCCCTTAACTCATCAAAACGTGAAGTTATGGTCCTTTATGTCAACTCCGTTAGAACTTCAGTTAAAATGAGTTGCGTGCCATGCACGTGAAGCTAAATCAAGGGGCAAATATAAAAAACCAAATGAAAAAAATTGTAGCAATGAACCTTAAACTTTAACCCAATTGAAGAAATAGTACCTCAATTTTAACCCTATTGAAGTAATGGTCCCTAACTTTAACCCAATTGTAGCAATTGTCTTTTTAATATGACTCATTTTGACTGAATTCTAACGAACCATAGCTACATATTTTAATGAGTTAAATGACCGGCGATCATGGATTTTTAGTCAATGAACCATTGCTCTAATTGAGTTAAATTTTTCCACTTCCATTGTTTTCCTAAAACTTAAAAGCTCTTTTAAGTTGGTGACAACAACGAAAAAAACAGGATGAGATCATACAAAATCGTTTTAGTTTGGTGAGAAAAATAAAGAACACATCAGACTTGCACGGTGCTTGATTTAGTTTTTTTTTCCGGTAAGTTTAGTTAAAAAAGAGAAGAATTCTTACTGCGGTCTCGTCGCATAACACGAAACCTTTGGCTAAAGCAATGGATTTTCTGTTTTGCATTACATAAGTGGAAGGATACAATACAACATCGATTCCAAACGTTACTCCTGCTATTGGGACTACAACCGACTCCCACATCAGAAAACATTTCGGTCCTACGTAAAACTACATCACAAGAGCTGTCAATTTGTATAGATACTATATTGTACCCTCCCACGCGCAGTGACAATTGGAAGTATTTTCAGATTCACGTCGATGAAATCGCCAAACACTTGGACTGAACAGCTTTCACATAACTTAAGCACCAACCTCATTAGCTCTCAGGTTTTCAAAAAAAGTTGAAGAAATCAGTGCCTTGGACATCATGTGTATCAGATCCATGTGCAATGCTATCTCCTATACTCTCTAGAAGACTGTCAGCTGAAGTTGATGTGAATCACAATTTGAAAAAATTTTACACAAGAAAGACCTTACAACGTGAACCGGTTTAGAATAGCGAACTCCAAACAGCTGCATCCCCTTCACCACACTTTTCATGAACAGATTTAATCCTTTCCACCGACTTGCAGATACCGCTGCAGCTCCAATCAAATGATGCAATACACACATTACCTGCCTGTGCCTTCCACTCACAATCTGCAGACGATTCATATAAATTACAAATACCCCAGCAACGGACAAGGTTATCAAATTTACACGTTGTAAACAGACTGATAAATCTGTTGTGTGGGAAAGACTGACTTAAGTCGTCTATTGGGTAGTGAAACATGCACCGATGCCATTACCAATATCACACTGCATTTCTTTGCCTTTTCTCTTTAGATTTGGATGCAAGACATTCACCAATCACATAATTTTTCAAAAAACAGTACCTGGTGGAGTCCCACAGCACATATTGCGTTCATCAATGTGTTCAACTTCAAGACCAATAAACCACGAACCAAGTGACACATCTTCATTGGCATACTTATGCAATATGGGCCTGCAATAAACGATAGGATGTCACAGAACTCTATCATGTCTTGCAGAAAGTAATACACGAAAATTTTCAAACCATGTTTACCACTTCAAACACCTTGCAGACTTTATTAAGTATGAACCCTTGAATTAATCTCGTTGAGAACACCACTGCTTTCAGGCCATTACTTTGATTTAGATCCATATCAGAGGTATTATTTTCTCATATTTTTTGCAAATTTCATATAATGGACAACACAACATTTTGAAAGGTCAAAGAAAAACCCAGACTTCTTTTTTATTTCTTTCATATTACCAAAGCTAGGATCAAAGATGTTTGCAATGTCTTTGACCATTCAATGCATTTCTAATATCCAACACAAATATGTCAAGTTTCAACATCTAGTACAAGATTTTCAATGCAGTACTGCAGTTACTTCTATTTGGAGAAATAGAAAAGATGATCTTATATATTCTTACTGGTTAATGGAGACGTATGTAGCAAGATCCCTTGAAATTGCATAAATCTGTCCAGTTGCATGCCGGAAGTACTTGTTTCCCTCCTCTCCAAACTTCCAATACTCTGGTTCATGGTACTTCACATTCCTAGAGAGTAAAGAAATATAACAAGATCAATCTCTCCTCCTTGAAAGCACACGCAAATTGAAGAGTAACATTATCTCTCATTGTCATAAATGCATCAGGACAATTACTTTTGGGCAAGAACAGGTCCAGATTTCATACACCCAATGTAGACTCTTGGTTTTGAACGGTGACGGGCAAGAGTAGTACCTAGCATACCTATGCAAGTAAGACTGGTAAGAAACTCATCCTTGGTAATAATATTTATACAGTTATTCTAGTTGAAGATAAAGCGATGATGCAGCAGTGCATACCTAAATTGACATGTACATCATCATCCACCTTGACATAAAAATCAGCATCCCATTGTGCAACTGCAGTATTGAAGAAAATTTTCGTTTTGGCAGACAATTCATGATAGCCTTCAACGTGTTCCTACAGTGAAAAACAAGAATGATACCGAATTCCTAGCAGAATTGTCTTAATAGTAGTTCCACATAAACAAAGCTTTATGTCTACTCTCTTACCAGCCTGAGGAAATCATTATGTTGAGCATCTTCTGAATCAATGGCTCGATCCAAAATGCTGTTGGATGTTGCACTGTACAAATGAGGCAGATAACACTCAGGGCAGGTTTGGATAGAAAAAAAAAAACCATTTCAATAACCTATCCACTATCTTTGTGTGCCATGCATTTGAAGGAAAAACAAAAAACAGGTTATGGCCTCTATTCATATGTATAATGTATACCGTATACCTTCCTATCCTCCATATTATTCCTTTCGCTCAGAAAAAAAAATGGCATGTCATAGTTACAACATAATGGTCAGACATTTTATGACTTCCAACACTACCACTAGCTCACACAGCAAGAACAGCAAGTAGTAAAGGTAACATTAGCAAAAGAAAAGGAAAAACTAAGTTGCAAGTCTCAATATCTAAAATGCTGAAAAAAAAACTAAAGAGGAGCAGGTGATGCAGAAAAAACCCATAAATGAGCTATTGGGAGATCATAATGCACGTGGTATGTGTTTTTAGGTTAGCAAAAGAAAAAGGTGTGAACTAAGCTGCAAGTCTCAATCTTTAATTTTTGACTTAAAACTAAAGTAAGGGTGGCAAGTGATGCAGAACTTGTTACTGCTAAATGATTAGTTTACTGTTATCTGGACATTTTACCACACCACAAAACGACTGTATGAATGAATTTACTTAATTACTTAGCCATTTAGAGCACTGCCTTCTCCAAGTAGAAGTATTAAATTTCGTGGGAATGAGCACATGCATATGTCAAAATTGCCTCATCAAATTTCACTGCATAGGCTGCAATTCTATGATCTAAATGTAACTTTTCCATACCTGTGGCCAATCATAAATCGGATAACTATCCCTTTCTCGCGCTCCAACTGCAGTAGCTTTTCCCCTGCCGAACAATTCAGACACTTTCAGCAAGCAGGGCCATAAAAGCATGGATCTTGTTTACACTAATACAGAAGAATTACAAGCTTGCAGTACCTTGAGGCATCCAAGTCTCTCTAACTGAATCTCGCCTCCTCCTACTACTAAAAGCAGTGTTAATTCCAATAACAATAAATGCTTTCTTTCTAGTTGAATTGGCCTTAGACAATTGCGAGTTGGCAGTGGAGCCACCGGAGTTCCCCATCTCCTGCGAACTCCGAGCTGCCGCCAATTCCATCTGAATCGACGCCATCTGCTTGTCTAGAGATCTGGCATGCCTCCGCGAAATTCACAATAAAATAGCCAAATTTTCAGTACCCAGTACAAATTCATACAATTCCAACAAAAACAAAACATCCCAAATCCAAAAAAAAAAAAAAAAAAAAAAAAAAAAAAAAAAAAAAAAATCAGAACAAGAGCTCAAGTGCTTGCACTCACTGAATTGATTCATGAGTTCTGTGGATTTCGTCCATCACATTCTTATCTTGTCCATGCTTCTATAAATAGCAACAAATTTCTTCTCAAAGAATACTCAAATTTAACCAAAAGGGTATGTAATTATAGAGAAATTAATTAAAATTAACACCTTCTTAGTTGCGCAATCTTCCGAGACGATTTGAAGCTCTTGCTCTTGGCGTCGAGTCGAAATTAGCTGACCGTTGGTTTCAGGTGCTGCCCACATTCTGCTACCATAAAAAATTCAAAACCCATAATTTGTTTCAGCACTAAAACCTAGAGAGAGAAAGTTAGAGAGAGAGAGAGAATTCCAATTGAACAAAACCAAAATTTGGGTAAGCTGGAAACGTTACCTGCCGGTGATGAGCATGCCGAGAAGGAAAGCGGGGATGCAGAAAATGGGAATCCATGTGGCGGAGATCTTCTTGGAGCTTCGGCTCTTCATTTCTTCTCTCTGAATGTAGAGAGAGAAAGAAAGTAGAGAGAGAGAGAAGAAGTTGTGACGAAGCTGATTGCGAGATGAGAGAGACGGTGAGAATTTGTAGGTGGGATTTAGAAAGAGAAAGAGGTTTGAATTTTCTTACGAATTTTAGGCCTGTTGGGGTCCATTTGTACCCTTAAATCTCTGGACCGCCAAAAAAAAATTTGTTTGGCATGGACTTTTTGCGAATTTATGCGAATTTGTGTCTCCGTGTTTGGCCATGGCGTTCGTCTCAAGTCGCCGTCTCTCCGCGCCAGTTACGCCACTGGTCAAGAATCAATGACCCGTTTTTTAACTCGGATGCGTTACTTCCCATCCAGTTTGGAAACCCGACCCGTTGTTTGGCTTCTTTGGAAAATACAGGCGTGAGAATTTTGAAGTGGATGCATCAAAGATCCACAGTGGCCTGCAACATTATTAAACTGATTTGGATTTGAGGAGAAATTTTTTAGTGTGCCGCGAACACAATTTGATATACTTATAAAATAAATGGTCGCAAATACAGTCCGGTACTCGTAAAACAAGTGGCTGGAAAAAAAAAATTCAAGTACCCAACCACTTTTATTATGGAATAGGATCCTATCCAGATCCTCTTTGTAAAGATTCTAGGAATTAGTTCATTGTATCATTTCATTAATCATCATGAGACCAAAAATCATTTTGAATTTTTTATTTAAAATTGAATACAAACAGAATTTAATGAAAACTGTCAGCACGATGTACGATGATGGCTAATATAAATTACAAGGATCTGAATATGATCCCCATTCTTATGTTATGACAGTCAATGTACCAAATTGTGATCATAACACACTGAAAAATATCTTTTTAATAAGATAAATAAGTAAATACATAAGAGGATATGGTTCCTTCATTTAAACCTAGGAAAAATTTTATCCGGAATTTCAACTGTTTTTTTTAAGTAATTCGGAATTTCAACTTGAACGAAAAAAAAATAGTAGCCGACGCTAATATTACAAGTATTTTTACCCTCTCTGAAAATAGGTCCAAAATCAAAGGCGTAGGGGTATACTTTATAGGTAACTAACTATTAAACTCATGCCACTAGAAAATTACGTTTAAACAAATTAAAAACGTGCAAGTAATTTGGATTTGGAGATTTAACGTTCTAAGGATGTGTTTTAGACTTGAAAATTAAGGTGTGGGTCCAACAGTCAGTGTTCGGGGTTATGATTCATGGTACGGGGTTTGAGGTGCCAGTATTTGATTTTTTTTTATTAAATAATATTATCTACATTAAGAAATTAGGGGAGCAAACTAAATCTCATAATGAGTTAGTAATAATGTAGTTCAAATTCTTCTTTAACCAGAATCAAACCTAAGATTTCTCACTTACAAGTGAAAATAAATACTATTAGACCGTAGTACTAAATGATTCAAAACTTTCAATTTTTAACCCTATTATTTTACCGCAAATCAAACACGTGTACGATACGAAATGCGAGTAAAGTATAATCATGTCCAATTTAAATCATTTCACTATTGAGCATGAGTTTAATTCTTTATTGCCCATGAATCTAGTCTTTATATATCGACAAAAGCTAAGGTACAATTTTGTATTTTACATAGTACAAAATATAGAATATTTTTTATGTTACAATTTTATTATCTATATTTGTTGCAGGCATAATTTATTGAACTATTTTAAGAGAATGATCAGAGGGAGGCCAGCAGAAATAAGGGAGAGAAGAGATATATTTAATTGTGAGGTGTGTGTTATATCACTCCATTGTGCCTTTATTTATAGTAGTATGATAGGTTAAATCCTTACCCTAATAAGATTACAACTCTAATAGGATAATATCTAACTTAGGGAATATTCCAAGATATCCCTATATACACTAAGATTTATACAATCACATTCTTAATCTAAATATGATTGCAACAATCCCCCCTTGAGTGTGTAAAATACTTAAACAAAACATCGCTTCAGATCTTCAGCAATAGAACAGTTAATGAAGTTGTTGGCACAACGGGCAAATACGAGTCTCAAATTGATGAAAGTATGCATTGGTAGTAAAACTCCCAAAACTTCGCTATGGTAAAACCTAAGGTAGGTAAAAACCAATAGAATAAGGTGAAAAGTGAGAAGTATGTATAATGTCTAAAACAAACGCCATATAGGACGAAAGTAATGAACCCAGCGGAGTATGATCATCCCAGGATAGGTGCTTCATCAAAACCTTGTTAGGTAGCAAAAACTCAATGGGAAAAATGCTCATAATCGTAGGAAAAAGAGTACATTAAGATCAAGTGCGTATGCTTCAAGATACTCCCCCTGAGTTAGACATAACTTCCAAATAAGAGAACTACAAACAATTCAACTCATACAACTCATATTATTTAGGCATACCGATTCCTTGGACGAGCTTCTCAAAAGTAGACTTGGGCAATGACTTGGTAAAGAGATAAACTTGGTTGTCCTGGGAATGGATTTGCTTGACTTTAATGTTCTGATGATGTTGTTGCTAGTGAGAATAAAAGAACTTCGACACTATATGCTTGGTGTTGTCTCCCTTGATGTATTCCTTCTTTAACTACTCGATATATGTTGCGTTGTCTTCAAAGATCGTTGTAGGAAGGTCAATGATGATAGTAAGACCACTAGTGCTTCGAATATGTTTCATGACTGCTCTCAACCAAAAGCACTAACACAATGCTTCATGCAAGGTGAGAATCTCAGCATGGTTCGGCGAAGTTGAAACTAGTGTTTACTTGGTAGACCTCCAAGATATTGCAATGTCTCCAACGGTAAAGACATAGCATGTTTGAGAACGTGCCCTATAAGGGTCAGACAGATAGCCAGCATCTGCATAATCAACGAAGCGGGAATCAAACCGAGGACCAAGGGGTTGGCAACTTCACTTAAGGATTCATGGGTGTATCTGTTGTAACCTTGAGGTAGCGAAAAATCTTTAACATCATTCCAATGTCTGCATGTAACGCATTGATAGGAGCATATTTATGTTACTTTGTTAGCTTGTTTCTTTGCATTTAGTAAGTTAGTTTCTATTTATTATAGTGATTTAAACTATTTTCGTGTGTTTGTAGGTTTAAATGATAAAGTTGGCAAGAAAGTGCAATTTGGAGCTATTTGGAGCAGTTTTGGACTTGGAATGAATTGCATATGCATGGAGCAAGGTGGATGGACGAAATTGAAGATCAAAAGAGGCTAGGAATGTGCTTAACATTTGGAAGAATTAAATCAAAGACTTGGAGGATAAGGAATCAGCCATGAAGAAGGAAACATTATCCAAACCTTATCCAACCTTATCTTATCTTATCCTAACCTAATCTTATTCCACCTTAATTCCAGCTACAAAGAGGACTCCTTTTGACATTAAATCACATAAATATCAGGTTCTAGAAGCCCTATTTTCGTGCCCTAAGTTTGTGCCACATATTTCATCCTTTTCCTTCTAGAAATCTGCCACAATACTCTTTCTAGAAGGCCTATTTCTTGCTATAGGTTTTGAATCCCTTTCCCTTTTGGTCTCTGCCTTGTAACCCTAGTCATTTTCCCTTAGGATTGTGCAATCATTTTCCCTTCAAAAATTTTGTGAACCCTAGCCTATAAATACTTCATTATGCCGTACAAATCAGATCACCACCTTTTTCCATCAGATCACCACCCTCTACCATTAGATCACCACACCATCCACCACACCTCAAGAGCCTAAATTCAGAAAATCCCCATTGTACCGCAGTAAGGAAGGAATGAGGAGCCACCTGGAGCCGTGCTTGCCATTCAAGACGTTGGATTGTTGGAGCATTTCTAGGTGTATTCTATTCTTTGTTTTCAATGTTTAAATTTAATTATCTTTGTTTTGTGAACATGAGGAACTAAATTCGTTTTAGTTAGAGGAGACTTTGAAATCATGATTATATTTGCAATATGAATTGATTACTTCCATTTGTGATTTCATAAATTGTGAATGCAATTTACTTAACTGCTTGATTGATAACTTATTCTTGTATGTTGATTAAGAATGCATACTTAGTTTGCATGAATGAATTTGATGCTAGAATATAAGGGAGTTTCACCTAATCGTTATGAACTTATATTCATAAGTAGTGGAGGTTGCTAGTCACAGTCGTGCTAAGTAAATTCCTGGCAAGAATATCATGTTGTTCATAGTTACGAATGTCTTGTCAATGCTTATGATTTTCACAAAGCTTAATGATCTTTGATTGTATCTTTATTATGATGTTCAAGTAGGGAACTATTAAAGAATAATTTGGTTGCCGATGCATATTCCATCCAATTCAATGACTTAAGGAAAATCTGAGGATTAATTAGTGCTATTCACGGTTAATCTGAGGTGTTGAGGTTCATGGTTTATTGGAAAAGCAACTAGAAATCAATTTGTATGCAAGTGTGTCATGTGTGGAGAAGGACCCTCTAGCTAGCTTATCACCCATCCATTCACCCCAATTTCGTGCAACTTTGTTTAAGTCTTTAAATTGTTTGTTTTTACCTTAATTTCGTCCGAAATCTAATCCCCCTTTACTTGGTTGTGTCTTTTAGTTAGAATCTGTCCAAACTTGTGTTTTTAAGTGTTTTGAGTCAAAGTTAAGTTAGAATTCGTCCAAATCACCCCTTAGAGTCTAGTTTGAGTCTATTTGATTGTTTTGTGCTATGTTGAGTCTTTTTAGTTTGTTTTGAGTCATATAGGTCTAGTTAAGTGTTTTTAAGTTTAGTTTTGTGTTTTTAAGTCAATTTAGAGTAGATTAGCAATCGCTTCTAATCCCCGGCCTAAAACGATTCCATTTTCATATACTACAATCATAGAGTTTTAATTTGTGTGCTATTATATATCACATCACGCATTGCTGTATCTAGCGAAAAGATTAACAGCGAATGAGATGTCGGATCTAATGCATTGAGCCAAATATAATAAAGCATCAATTACACTATATCGAATGAGATGTCGGAACTATTTGAACCAGTCAATGAAAGTCCTTCTGGAACTTTCATGTAGATTTCCGTATCTATATCCCTATAAAGATAGGCAGTTACCACGTCCATAAGCTGTATATTCAGTTTTTCGAAAAACTACCAAACTGATAAGGTAGCAAAACGTTATGACGTCTATTATGAGGGAATACATCTCTTCATAATCAATCCCAGGGATTTGAGAAAACCCTTTCGCTACAAGGCATGCTTTGTATTGCACTATTTCATTCTTCTCATTACGTTTCCTTACTAAAAACCCACTTGTAGCCCACGGGCTTCACATGTGTTGAAGTAAGAGTTACGAGCCCAAACACCTTATGTTTCGGAAGTGAATCGAGTTTAACCTGAATTACTTGTTTCCAATTTTACCAATATGTTCTGCGTCGACATTCATCAACGGAACGTGGTTCAATGTCATCATTAAGCATGGTGTCAATAGCTACTGTGTACATAAATGCATCATTGACAATCATCTCATTCTGATTCCAAACCTCATCCAATACTGCATAGTGGACCGAAATCTCGTGATTCTTTAGACGCTAATTTGTCTCGTCTAAGACATCACCGTAATCTAGAATAACCTCATGCGCTAGAATAGATAAGCAAGCAATGGTCAGATTCAAACTAGGGTCACTAGTTTGTGTCGTTTTCCTCTTTTGGGGTTGTGAATCTTTTGAACCAAAGGGTCTACCACGCTTCAAGGTAAAAGCAGATGATTAGCTAGCTGTCAATGTACTGGACTGCATGAAAAGTGCGAATGCCCTACCCTTGGTGACAGTCTTGCCTTCTAAGGCGGTATTACAACATACTCTTGGTACGTCGATCATTGCAGGTGTGTTTGCAATATGTGATCTCGTCACCTTTGCTAGATTAGTAAAAGCATCCGGCATGCTTTGAGCAATGCTCTGAAGATTTAGCATACGACGCATTTCAGTTTCAGACCGAGCAATGCGAGGATCTAAATGAGACATAATGGGAGTATACCACAAAAATTCGTGGCGTTCTATAGGAACATTAGCATTCTTAGCTCACCCTAACGACGGGAAGACTGTTTCATCAAAGTGACAATCCGCAAAATGTGCAATAAAGAGATCTCATGTCAAGGGCTCTAGGTAGCGAATAATTGATGGCGAATCATAACCGACATAGATTCTCATTCTTCTATGAGGACCCATTTTAATAAGTAGTGGTGGTGTAGTTAGCATATAGACTGCACACCTAAACATACATAAATGTGAGACGTCAGGCTCGTATCCAGTAACCAACTATAACAGTGAATGAAGTTGGGTAGCAGTGGGCCTCAGGTAGACTAACATAGTTGCGTGCAATATTGCATAGCTCATGCAATTTGGTTTGCATGACCAAAGTCCGAGCTATCAATTGATAGCGCTTTATGAAAGCTTCTGCCAAGCCGTTTTGGGTGCGAACATGGGTTATAGGATGTTCAACTTCAATCCCAACAGACATGCAATAATCTTCAAAAGTCTGTGACGTAAACTCTCCAGCATTATCCAATCGAATTGACATGATCGAATAATCAGGGTGGTGAGCCCTAAGCTTAATAATGTGTGCTAAGAGTTTCGAAAATGTAGCATTGCGTGTGGACAATAAGTCGACATGTGACCAACACGTTGATGCATCAACCAACACCATAAAGTATCTAAATGGTTTGCATATTGGTTGGATAGGTCCATAAATATCCCCTTGAATCCTCTGAAGAAACTTAGGAGGATTGTAAATAATCTTTGTAATTGAGGGTTGAGTATTCAACTTCCCCAAAGACCAAGCTTTGCATGGCGAAAATCCAACGTATGGAGGTACATGGTGCCCATATGATGATTTGAGGATACGGTGCATCATTTCACATCTGGGATGTCCCATACGGTCATGTCAAAGCAGCAAAGTACTTTGGAACCTAGGCTCAGGGCCGGCCACATGGTGGGTTTCTATGCCGCGAACGGTTGTGACGTACAACTCACTCAGGAGACGTTCAGCTTCTTGTGAATATGCTTCTAGCCTTATTCGTAAGAAGTGATACAAAGAAATTTAGAACCATTCTCTTCAGTGGTTTCAACATGATATTGATTATCTCAAATATCTCTAAAACTTAACAACGTTATTCCTGAATATGGTGAATAAAGGGTCTCTTTAATGGTTATGACAATACCATTAGATAACTTTATACGGGCCTTTCTGTATCCTTATATCAGGTTGGATGAGCCTGAGAGGTTGTCAGAGGTGCATTTGTAGGTACGAAGTTAATAAAATAGTGTCGCTTATGCAAAATGGTATGGGTGGTAGCGCTATCAGCCAGACAACTAACTTACCCATTAGTCATACCTAAAAATAAATTAATTGAATCAGTCACATTCATAAATATAATTCCATTTATTCAATTAATCAATTGAGAAAATAATATTCATAATTCAAAACAAACAAAAAACCAAACAAATTATTCCAAAGACTTAGAAAATCACAAATTAAACCATAAACCTAAAAAATAGGGGGGTTCTGCCACTCCTAATGGGTTCGGCCACTAAGGGTAAAAACATCCCAAAAACATGTCTAGAAGAATAAAACTTATTTGTCCGTAGGAGCAGATATCTCCATTGATGTAGCATCATCTTCGGGAAATTCCATATTGGCAAAGTTAGACTCACAACAGGAATGATACTTGGCAATGGCCTCGGGGGTAGCTTGACATATGTGTGACCAATGATCATTTGATCCACAGTGGTAGCATATGTCCAATTTAATAAAAGTCGATTAAACGGTAGTTTTTCCCTTGTTCTTAAAGTTTGGGGCCTTAGAGGCAAGGGGTTAGCATTTCTAGGTCAAATTTCCTTCCTTGGGTGGGTCTTGGCTCTGTTGACCTTGGGCCCGTGGATGGGCTTACCACCCATTGCCATGGCCACAACGATTCTTTCATCGTTTGTGGCTGCTAAAATTGGTCACATGCACTTCAAGTGGAGTGTTCGAGCCAGTGGATCGAGCTTGATGATTTCTTATCAAAAGCTGGTTCTGCTTTTTACCTAGAAGTAAAACAGAGATCAAATCCGAAAATATGGTGAACTTCTATGCCTTATATTGTTGCTGTATGACATTATTAGTGGCATTGAAGGTCGAATAGGTCTTCTTTAATATATCCTCGTCTGTTAAGTCCACGTTACAAAACTTAAGCAGTGAACAGATTCTACAAACTTTAGAGTTGTATTCATTCACAGACATAAAATCTTGGAAGCGTACTTGCTTCAGGCAAATAAATGTCTTTCTGGTGATTGAAATGATCAGCCAGAGCAAGCCAGAGGATGCGTGGGTCTTCCTCAGCGAGGTACTCGATCTGCAGTGCATCATGGATGTGTTTTCAAATAAAGATCATTGCAGTAGTTTTCTCAGCTTCATCGACAGGGTTGTCGTCGGTAAGTTCCTCAATGATGGCTCTAATACACTTTGCAGTAAAATAGAGCTTCAAGTCTTAAACCCACTTCAAGTAGGTTCTTCCAAATATTTCCAAAGCGTGAAATTGAGATTGTTCAAGTTTGACATGTCCCTAAAATGGAGGGTACATCAAAACGTGGTTAGTCATATGGTAATCGATAGACATATATCATAGAACATTCGGGTTCTATAGACATTTATGGAATTAATTTAAACATGAAAACTATAGGTTTCATGTGGTAAGTTTTGAATGAAAACTTTGGGTTTCAAATGCAATAAATATGAAACTACAATTCAATTTAGTTTTATGAACAATTAATTCATAAAGAAGAGGTTCCTACAAGAACACAGAATGCAATATGCTGATTTAAGTGTAGTGGATTTGAGTTGTTTCGAGAACTCAAGTGTGAGAGTTTCATGACTACGAAAGAATGTCAACGGTTCAAAGTAGAAAAATAAATTATTGCATCGTTAATGTCCAAAAGTGATCTTCAAGTCAATAATTTTGGATTAATTATCAGATTAGTGGACTGCTGGTTACTTTTAATTAATTCAATAGATTGGGGCAAAACGGGGTCGATCATGTAAGCAAAAATAATGATAGACATGTCATATTAGCTTCAGTTGGTGATAAGCCAAGTGATAATTAAATTAGAATTAATTAGCGTAAACCAAAGTACCCAAAAAAAATATTTGGGTATGATTTATAACGCAGGGATACCATAAATTAGGATTGGGTTGAAAAAGTATCGCGGCTTAGCCAAAAGAGGGTTGGCTACAGTGCGGGTCTAAGCCCTATAGCAAGGCTGCAGGCTGTTGGGCCTTAGGGACTGTTGCAGGCCTCTGGGTCGTGTGGTTTGGGGTTAGCCCAGCAAGCAACACGGGCTTGCTGCAAGCAGGCCTAGGACACAGGTTGGACTGGCTAGCAACGGGCTTGCTGTAGGTTTGGGCCAAACACTCGGGACAAAGCCCAACAACACAAAAGTTGCTAGTTTAAGATGGAGGGGCTGCAGGCCCATGGTAACTCTTACCAGGTTGAGGCCTGGTGTCTGTGTAGGCACAGCAAAGCCAAAATGACTGCTGCCATAGTCTAGACACCACAACGACGTTGTTCTGGTGGTGTGTTCAAAGTGGCTGGGCTACAGGCCAGCGCAGTGCTCAATGGTGGTGTTAACAGCGGCAAGCCCCAACCATGCTACATAAATTCCCATTTTTTTCTTCTTTTTTTATTCGACTTTTCTATGGTTTAAAGAACCCTAAATTACTTCTAATTTATTTATGTGCTTTGACTCACAAATTCCACATAGCAAAATAATAATTGCGTAATGCATGAAACATATATATATATATATATATATATATATATATATATATTTGTGTGTGAGTGTGTGTGTGTGTGTGTGTGTGTGTGTGTGTGTGTGTGTGTGTTACAAATAAAAGCATTTGAATTTTGTAGAAGAAAGTCTCCTCTTACGATCTTTCAATTCCTTAGCTTCTAGCAAGAATGTGCTGATAACGTGTTGTAGGCTTAATTGACTGAACTATTATAAGGAAATAGATAAGGGGAGGCCGGAGGCAATAAGAGAGAAAAGAGAGAGATTTAATTGTGAGATATGTGTTGTATCACCTCATTGTGCCTTTATTTATAGTAGTAGGATATGTTAAATCCTTACTCTAATAGGATAATATCTAACTTAGAGAATATTCCAAGATATCCCTTGATACACTAGGATTTACATAATCACATTTTTATTCTAAATATGACTGCAACAATATTATATATGTATATATATATATATATATAAATATAAGGAGAAGGCAAAAAGAGTGAAACTTTCATATTACCCAAATTACCCTTCTCCCATAAGATTTAAAAAAAAAAATTGACAAAAAAAAACCCCCAAGTATTTATTTTCTTGTAAAAACTATTTTTTGCGAATATGTCGAAAGGTTAGATGATATGCTTTGATGTTATTACTTTTAATTGTTTAGTTTAATGGTTGTTTGGATGATTAAAAGTGTTCTTTGTTTTGTCTTTTGAACTTGAACCGATAATCAAATCAATACATATTCTGTTTGTAGTTTCCTTTTGATTTATCTAACTTGTTTGAAACAAATGCAAATTGCTATACAAGCTTGGTTATCCAATTAGAGGCACTCTTTTTTTTTCCTTCTTCTTTAACAAGATTTGAGGCACTTTGTACATCATCGTGAAAAATTGTCTACAATTAGAACATCTACACCATTGGTCCAATAGGCACTAAAAAAATGTGGTCTATCGATGAAGAAAATAGAGGCAATTGGCCAAGGGTTTGTGCTCTTTAAGTTGCCCTTGCAAGAATTGTCTTGGCTTGTGCCATTGTAGTTGCCCAATTGCAGTAGTGAGGCCCACCCACGTGCACAGATGAGCGCTCTACAGACGATTGCCTTGCCTTTGCAGACCATTGGAAATCCAATGGTCCTTTCATCTGGACCGACTGTTGGATTTCCAATGTTAAAAAAGAATTGAAAATTAAAGGCTGCTCTATGTGGCACAATCTGGTGCTTCTGGATTTTTTTTTTAAATATTAGTAAATCAACGGCCTAGATTAATTTGAAGGTAAAAAAAAAAAATCTGAAAAACCAAAAATTATAAAAAAAAAAAAATACAAATGTTTTAGCTTGCTTAACAAACTTACAAAGTTCAACCATCTTCTTTGTTTACTTTTATTTTCAATTTACTATGCTTGTGTTGCAATGTTATGCTCTGCTTTGTTTAAAACTAAATTATTAGATTAAATAGGGAGTTTGTTTTCAAAGAATAAACCTTATTAAGTACACACTTACAAAGCATAAAACATTACAAAAATATGTTTGTGAATGGTAATTGTCTTGCCCTTCCTCATCTCAAACTGGTGCACTAGCACAAAGACAATTATTGTTCAAAGTGAATAGTAAGGGCAATGAAGGGCAATTTCATTGTCTTTGCCTTTATCTTGCCTTTGCCCTTTTAAAACGAGTGGATTGCTCTTAGTGTTTTTGTATATATATAAAATTCTATATTGGACTCAAGTGATTTTATTTTCATGAAAGGTTGTATAATCCTCAACTACGTTATATAAATTTATTTGTGAGCCTATTTAAAGTCAGTTCAGGATTCAAATCCAATAAGAAGACGAAGTTTGGATTTATTCGTAGTTTGATTTTTTCTAAACAAATAAAAAACTTGTACGTCTATAAACAGGACCGGTCCAGAGATTTTTTTAGGCTCAGGACAACACCAAAAAATGTGCCCTCACTTCATATAAAAAAAATTATTTATTTTCACATGTAAGACATCGATAAAATTATATTTAGAAAACACTTCAAACTCAATAATTTAGAAACATGGAATAACTAATTTATTTTGTATAGAGAGAAGGAAACCAAAAACCTTCGGGCTTACAAGTAGATAGATTATGAGTTTTGTTTTCTATCTAAACTTTTAAAATGTTTTTGTATAAATCGTGAGATATATTTTCTTATTTACTAACCTCGTCAATATAAGACTAAAAAATAATAATGTTTTCGAGTCCTTAAGGATATGTGTCACATCCCGGCCCGGGGCCCCCACCACATCTCAATCTTGACTCCACCGTAGCACGATATTGTCCGCTTTAGGCCCCGACCACGCCCTTACGGTTTTGTTTCTGGGAACTCACACGAAAACTTCCCAGTAGGTCACCCATCATGGGATTTGTAAGTTCGTAAAATAAAACGTTGACCGCCATATGTGGCGGGGCAAAGCCACGAAATTAGATGCGTTAAAGCCGTGTACGGCCACTCTTTTCAATTTTCAGGCAAATCAGCAATACGATGGTCAATGCCACTACTTGGGCTTTGTAGCCCATCATTCCAGAAGCCAATCCCTGGCCGAGTGTGCCGACAAGGATGTCGGGCCCCTAAGGGGGGGTGAATTGTAACATCCTACATCGCCAAGGGGAGTGGATCCTGTAAGCCTTATATGTATATTCCCATATCTACCTAGCACGAGGCATTTTGGGAGCTCACTGGCTGAACTCCGAAGTTAAGCGAGTTCGCACGAGAGCAATCCCATGATGGATGACCCACTGGAAAGTTCTCATGTGAGTTCCCAGAAACAAAACCGTGAGGGCGTGGTCGGGGCCCAAAGCGGACAATATCGTGCTACGGTGGAGTCAAGCCCGGGATGTGGTTGGGGTCTGGGCCAAGATGTGACAATATGTATAAGTAATGAATGAACACTAAATTAAACCTTTTGATGACACGTAACATTATTTGCAAATTTGGTCTAAAAATTTAGTCTACGCGTTACTCTTTGTTGAAGATTAGACTTGAATTCGAACAGATATTTAAAAATAGCAACACACATAGCTATTAGCTAGTAAATCAATTAACAACCAAACAAAAATTAGTAAAAATTGAAAAAAAATAAACATGCACATAGCATTTCGAACTTAGGACCTCGTTAATTTTAAACAATAAAAATCATTGCTTCTAATTAATTTAGCCAAATTTTATAAATTTATACTGTTATGAAAAGAAATTTGTAAAAATTGGAATGAAGCACACATGATATTTTGAACCTAAGACCTCCTCATTAATTTTAAACAACAAAACCACCAATTCTACTTAAATTTTTTTGGCACTAAACCAAATTTTATAAATTTATACTCTTATAAAAACATATATAAATATACCATCTTAATAATTTTGGTACCCCTAATTCTTTTGGATCCCAAACGATCGCCCTACCTACACTAGGTCTGGGCCGAACCTGTCTATAAAGCAACAAGTGATTCAGGAGCCACATATATCTAGCAAATAAACAAACAAAGAATTCATTGACGTACATACATTAAAAAAATTGTAATTCGCTAGTAGTGCGCATGATTAGAAAAAAGTCTTCCTCTCATGCAACAGCTGGTACAGAGAAACTAGTTATTATAAAGTTTTAGACTCCCTATTTTTAAACCAACAAACTTTGCTAAAGTACTCTTAAAAATAATATTACTCTTCAAACAAAATGATTAAACATCCTCCTTCTTTTTTAGTGTTAATTAATATAAAATATCGTTTATATTGAAAAAATAATAACTCAGATATTAGCAATCATGTTTGTACATGAGATAATAATTCCAAATGAGGTCGAAGGGAAATGCATCGAGCAGGGCACACTTACTAGTGAACATTTTTTAACCTTCCCGACAGAACATTTCGAGTGCTTTCCACCACAAATTTTGAAGAATGAAACAATTCGCTTTTGTTAGGCCGAAATTCATGAGTATGAACTATGAAGCATGTGCCCGCCCTAGTTCATCAGAAATGTTAAAGAGATTTCTTAAAGTAGAGAGTTTTTTTAATGTTTTTGAAACACGGAATGGTACATTACATGTCACACTATATAAGTGGTAAGATATTTTTGTTAAAAAATTAACAACTTAAAAAATAAAACTTCTATCACTTATATAATAACACGTAGTGTACTACTTGTGTTCCGAACACAATAAAAAAACTCTCCATTGATTCTCTGTCGCCTTATAGTTTAACGTCAATTCTCGTGCCAACACTATAAAATATTGTGCTACAAATATGATATGAAAGAGAGTTCATAAAGAGTTTCACTTTTAGTCTCCTCAACATTTTTCTTGATTAAGAACTCTTTTGGCTTCAACATTATGCTAATTAATAGTTTTGTCATATAGTTTACGCTAATTAAATTGCCAACGTCTACAAATAATTAACATGTTATTTTTACTTGTACATTGCGATATGATGTCAACAACTTATAGCTATGGATAGATCGATGGCTTACAAACTCCTCACATCTCTACCGCTAATGATGATTGTATTCATGTTTTATATTGTACCGTTTGGTACGTGGAATGGATCGGAATGTCCTCGTTCCATGTTTGGTGCGCCAAAGACAATGAGATGCACTGTCCCACAGAAGAAGTTTTGGTTGAATTTTCGTTCTACCTCCTCTTCCTGGAACGACTCGTTCCACCCTTGTGAAACACAAAATTATAAAATTTTAAGACAAAAACGGCCCTTATCTTTTTCAATATTTACACCATCCAAATCATAAAATAAACCCTAAAATTCTATCTTCTTCTTTTCATTTTCTCTGCCGCAGCTGCCTTTCTTTTCCCGTAGCCTTCCTCCTCATCCTCATCCCCTCCATCAGTTCAATCCACTTCGGTCACTGGTGCACCACCTTCACCTCCTTCTTAGCCGCCACTGACTTTTCCAGCCTCTCCGACCCGACCGAAACAGATACAGAATCAACCAAATTAGCATCAATTCCACTGTGATTGGTAACTCCCAAGCCTAATTCCGGGTCAATTGGGATTTTTTCGATTCGTGCCAAGCTCTGATTTTCTGGAGGGTCTGATCCTTCGCGGAGCGTTCTTTCTCTATGGCGTCAATTTGGTTGAAGACAAAGCTCAAGCTGGCGGAAGGGGATGAGGGTTTCGGGTCCGGGGAAGAGGTTGGGGTTGGGGAGGTGGAGAATGGTTGGGTCCGTCGATTTGGCCAAAGACTCGCAAAACGGCCTCATAACACTTTCAGCAAGAACTTACACTATAATGCAAAGATTCAAAACCAAATCCTTCAAGGTTTAAGTTATATGCTGCCTTTATCATAATCAAACTGAACTAGACTCCACAAAGCCTTGTGAAACACAAAAAACAATTGACAACAACATCTAAGAACGTTTAAAAAAACAAAAAAGTCTTGTCTCGTCTTACGCGTAAATATTGTACCAAACAACAAACGAAACATGATAAGTTAATCATTTAATCTTTTGGTTCCATTCCGTCATGCGCTTACCAAACGTAGAACGGAACAACCGTCCCGTTCCGTCATGCGTGTACCAAGCATAACCCAAAACTTTTGTTCCATTCCATCTCGTTTGCGTACCAAACGATACCTATATTATCATTGTGGTTGTAGGATTTCTTTTATCTTTGTTAAACAAAAATACACGTTGTTGGTCTCTGGATGCGGATGAGCAACTTATATAGAACTAATTCATCGTCACGAAGCGTTTTAATTCAACAATGCAATATCATGTGAAGGGAAACTTACATGTGACATTGTATTATTCAATCAAGAAGTCATGGTGATGGTGAAGCCATTCTATGTAATCATTCTTTGGTATTATGGTATAGCTCATTGGGTGCAATGGAAAACAACAAGTCTTTCTCGTCTCTCTCGTCTTCCTCTTTACTTGCATGTCACAACCAACGTAGTATAGTGACCCAATTATTTTATTTATGAGCATTCACTGCTGCACTCAAAGTTTGTGTTCGATTCTCTCTAGCTAATATTACTTGTATAGAAAAGAAAAAGAAAATTTAGAGAGATACTTCAATTTTTCCAGAGTTAGGTGTGTGGATGGTATCCTAGCGACTGACAATTCAACGTGGTATCTAAGATTAGATCCAAGCTTGTACAAACACTTCCTTTTAATCAATTGATTAAAACTATCACAATTAGTCAGTCTAACATCCAATTACGACTTAATTCTATTTAATTTGGACAATCAAACTTTCTAGGTCTGACTAAAAAAGGAAGTTTCTTTGAGGTTAGTCTACTTGTTTATTCCATTCAAAGGTCACACCTATAAGCATGGCAACCCAAACTCATCTTTTCCATTATTTTACACTTGACGAAAGATGAGTGGATGGCCCAATATCAACGTCTGTTAGGCTAAAAGTTTGACATTTATGAAAATTAAATTTAAGTCCAAAGAAATTGGGAAATGCATTAATAAACATGTCCATTAACTTATAGATTAGGTGTCACGCCCCAAATTGGGGGTTAGTGAAAAAAATAAACTTGGATTCGGTGCGCAAATAAAATGGAAAAAAAAAAAAAAATTGTTGTTGGCACTTCAAACTTTTCATAATTAAAAAGAAAAATACACTTGTGAGGAATATAAATTGAGATTTTTGGAGTGCTAATAACTGTTCTAAAAAAAATAAAAATACTCAAACAACAGTGAAAAATAAAATCCTTCTTGTATATATAATAAAAAAAAAACATTACAAAAAATGAAATAAAACTCTTAAATCTCTCGTCTAACACAAAATCAGCTCGTCTAGTCTTTGTCTTGTCAAATAACTCATCTGTAGAATGAAGGGTGAGCAACAACCATCGTCGCCTAATGAGTGGAATATGTAATATGCTAGTTGATAGAGTACTTATACAAAATCATATAGCACATAATTCCATATTGCATTATCCCTTAAGTGTTCATTATATACTTCATCAAATATGACTCACCACCTGACCCATAATGACCTTTCTGCCCTAATATTCCCTTGTTTTCATTTATCCCTTAGAATAGTGCAACACTAAAGCTATCATGCTTGACATAAAAATAGATAGAGAATAGTAAATAGAGAAAACCCCATGATAATTCTTTTCATTTATCAAAAAATAAGAAGTTTTGAACAAAATTCATAAACCACACACCTCAATCGATAGCAAACAAGCCCACTAACAATCTCCACACATCAAACCATCTAATCCTAAACTTCCTTCCTTCCTTCCTTCCTTCCTTCCTTCCTTCCTTTTCCTCACATCAAACCTAACAATCTCCACACATCAAACCATCTAATCCTAAACTTCCTTCCTTCCTTCCTTCCTTCCTTCCTTCCTTCCTTCCTTCCTTCCTTCCTTTTACTCACATCAAACCCTCTAACTCCTTTTCCTCACATCAAACCCTCTAACCTCCTTTTCCTCACATCAAACCCTCTAACTCCTTTTCCTCACATCAAACCCTCTAACCTCGGCAAGATAGCTTCTATAAAAATTGTCATAGATAGCTAAAAACATGACCATGCCACGTTAGGATAATAGCTAATAGCTTATTAGGCACTTCTAGCAAACTCTACCAGAATATAGGAATCAGGTAAACTTCCCCCATCCAAGTATATATGTGGTAATAAGTTACCAATGGATGTATGAAAATGATATCACAAAATGACGAAGCTTTTGTGACGACACCTAAAGCTAAATAGATAAAGGTGTTGAACATGTAAATTTATCCAAAAAGTCTATTTGCTAAACCACTGCTAGGTATTAATGTTGAATTCATATCCCTTCCGAATCTCACAGTCTGAAACCGATAGATCTAGAAATTTAAACAGTTCAAGAAAGGGGCAGAGATATTCGGACCCTTAATTTTTGTGAGGCGGGCTAGTACTATGAGCTAAAACAAAACACTTTCCAGTTTTCTTTTCTTGAGTAACTTCGACGTTATGAGAGAGACTTATTTATTCATGAAAATGAAACATGACAAGGATCTGGGCTTAATTATATCCACTATCCAAAAGAGCGTCCTAAATAATATCAAACAACTCATCAAACCGTTCTAAATACATTCCACAAATTTTTTTTTTTAGAAAAACTAATGAAAAAAGTTTGAAAACTTTGAGTTTTAACAATAAGGACAAAATAAAAGGTAAAATAAATAGTACCATGATTGACTTTTTAATGTAAAAATGTGATTTTTCGTTAAAGTGAACAGAATCGGACGCTTTTCGTTAAAGTTCTTTTTTTTTTCTTTTTTTTTTTTGTAACAAATAATATTATCTAAATAAAGAGAGGGGTGAGATACCACTAGACCTAAGATCTCTCACTTAAATAACTAAAGTTTAGTATCATGTGGCAGAAAAAATCGGAAAATGCAACACGACTGCTTCTCAGGAGGTCAGTCATCCCATCCTAATACTACTCATTTGACTAAAGAAAATAATTGTTCATATTTAAAGTTGTCAACTCGGGTGTCCGAAGATTAATTCTGGGTGTACAAGCGATTACTCCTTTTGCAACTTCACTCTAACTTCACCAATTCCAGGCCCAACCCAAATTATTACCGGGCTTAAGCCCTTGAGGGGTTTCCTTAACCCATCTTCTCCTCCAACCCAGTATTCTGGAAAACTCTCGACGCACAGCCGCTGAGAAGTGTAGGGTTTTCGCCATTTCTACCGGGTAAACATTTCACCTCTCCTCTCTCTTTCACATTATTCTGTGTCCTTCTTCCGTTTTGATTCTTCTATCTTTCTTATCGAATTATTAAATCGCTAATTTTCCGTTAAAATTGTCAATGATTGTTGTTTTTCATCGCGTGTGAGTACGCTTGTTCGGATCTCGAAAATTGTATTTCTGGATCAGATTTTATATATTTTTGTTGGAAATTCTTGTAGATCCGTGGTTGTTTATTTTTTGTTATGAACTAAATCTGATTAGATTATCTTCTGTTCTTAAGAATTTGACTAATTAATTCGGAAATCTGTTTGTTGAATTTTTGTTTTTTAATTTTTTTTTTGGTAATTCGAACGAGTTTTGTTTGGTTAAGGTGGTAAGGGGCAAGAGCTTGTTCTTTGTTAGAATCATGAGCATGAACGGAGGGATGCGGACTTGCGCAAAGTTGTTGAGGGCTTCCGAAGCTTCGCTATCGAAATCAGGTTATTTTGATGCCATTTGTTGCTTATTTTGTTTTATGCCACTGCATATTATGTAATATTCAGGTGTATGCACAATGTGATAGACCGATAATATATTTAGATGAATTACACCGAGTCCTGGAGGTAATTTTTGAGTGGCTAATAAGGTTAAAATTGAACGGTTTAAGCTCGGTGGCTTCAAACTTGATGCAAATTAGGAAATGTGTCTGGATTGCTATGTTATTTACCATTTTCTCCTGTCGGGGCTTATGAAAAATGTTGCAATAGCCTGATAGGTGTAAATCATGGCATTCAGGTTTTCTCCATCACAGATGGATTGTTACGGATAAAAACATAAGTTGTAATCTCTTTGATCCTCTCCAGATCCGTTGGTAATAATGATAAAACTAGCACATATCCACTTTTCACCCATGTTGCTTCTAGTTGTAGAGCTTTCCCCTCCTTCATGCTTCTCTTTGTGTATGTTTCCTTCATTGCCTTTTAGAGAACCGGGTGAGCTTCCTCTGATGGCGCTCGTGTTCCCATGCAGGCATAGAGAAACCTCAAAAGTAATTCCTCTCTCTTCTTGATTGCAAGAAGGTAATCCCATTTTCTCTTCTTACTTGAAAGAGAGGTCTTATACATATCTCTATACCACATTGGTTAGGAGTTTCTGAAAATTACTTTTGGCTGTTCCAAATGGGTTCTTTCTTGAGAAATTGTGTGCAAGGGCTCAATTTCACCCAGCCAATAGTGATTATGGGGCAGCCTCAAGGTTTTACATGTTCTCTCATGTTTAAATTCAGGGAACTGCCCAAATATTTATTTTTGCCACCAAGGGCTACTGTACCAACCCCTTCCATTTTGCTGGAGTATAGTTTCTTAAGCACTGGCTCACTTTTTGGCATGACACATGTGAACCAAAGCTTTTTGCAGTTTTTACTTTTAAATGGGAGGGGCAATAGGAGAAACTTTTAAATTGGAGCGGGATACTTGATATGTCGTCAATATGTTATCCAGATTATTGATATCATGTTGATATGGGATGTCAGTATGGATGTCAAGATGGTGTTGATATGGGCCCAATATGGTGTCGATCCTCTTAAGAAGAAGCTCCTAGTTCTATTTTTATGTCTGCACCGAGAGACCTATTGGTAAAAACAATGGTGCCACCTTGTGTTGGGTGGTTTGAAGTGTAAAGGCATATGAATCTTTACATGCTTTACATTCTAAAATGCGAGCTTCTAAACAAAACTTAAAATAACCACCCCTTTGAGACCGCCATTGTCATAGCTGTTTTCTGGTGTTTTCGTGCATCTGCCTTTGGAAATAAGTATTGAGTAATTTTACACAGTGCCACTGAAGCATCGTCCTGTATCTCATTCAGCAATCCATCCATAGTGGAGAAAGACGGGATGTCTTCTAAGTTTATAACTTAGCTGAGGTGTTGATTCGTTTGAGTTTGAGTGCTGGATCTTTTTTATTGTATGTACTAAGTAGATATAGTGGCTTTTGTGCTTTTTTCCAGGGACTAGAGGGTTCCACTCAACTGGAGTGAAAAGAATGGGTGGACACGGCCACAATGAACCAGCCTACATGCATGCCAAACACATGTATAACTTGGACCAGATGAAAAACCAGAAGTTGCAGGTGAGCCTTGGAGTGCTCACCGCTTTCAGCATTGGTGTGGGTGTTCCGATTTGGGCTGTCAATTTCCAACAGAAGAAAACATCCTCTGGTTGAGATGGACTTATGCAGCAATAAGAGACGCAGAACACTGCCGTCGGTACATTCTCTTGGATCCATTTGTCATTTACTTCTCTTGTTGCGGTGCATTTGTTTGATAAATTTTATGTTAACCCATCATCATGGCACATATGAATCATATTTGAGCGTTAACAGTTTCCATTTTCCCTTTTGGTTCAGTTCTTTCACAGCTTTGAGGGATGAGCAGTTAAGTAGACAATAAAATGAAATCCTGAATTTTGGATGCCAAATGATATGACCCGCCATTTGTGTATTTTTCATGTCCTTTCTAATAATCTTTTTACGTGCGTTTTATCTATGTTTTGTAAAAAATAAAATGAAAGTAATTGTTACGAAAACTCAAAAATACTCATTATGCACTACGCAATTGAGAAGGACCTCACATTGATCATTTTTTAGTGTTAATAACTTCCTTAAATGGTGCATTTAATTTTAATTCATTGCGTTTTGAGTTCAAACTGATACGAAGTTGAGATTCTTTTGAAATGCAGAAACGATATGAAGACATTTCAGTTTTGGGGCAACGGCAATCCGGAGAATGAGTTTTCAACTCTCTCTCTCTCTCTCTCTCTCTCATGGTCTTCGTACTTTTTGTAAGTTGGAGTATGCATTCATGCATTAGATAGAAATTTTTGTTTTTGTAATAAAAGTTTGAGTGGACCGAACTTATTAATCAAACGTGTTCCATTCGATTGGGTGTATCAGTGTTGAACAAGTTCCGTATGGTCACAGACTCACAAATTGACTCTAACAATGGTCTGTGGCTCCTCTCCCTTTGCTGTTGTTTTGTTGTTAGGAGCGAAAATAGGTTGCTCATTAGCCTCTATTACTTTGAGAGTTGTTATTACCGCTCTAAAATAATTATACACACTACCTCTTTCCGTACTTCTGACGGTAGGTGGTAGTGCAAATGACTATTTTGAAGTGCCACTAATAACTCTTTCCGACTATTACTTATTTATTTACCTGTATTTTCAAATTACATGGTACTCAAATATTTTTCTTTTAGTAATTATCCATAAAAGTGATTTCATGGAGTTGAAGTATAGCCCACGGGTAAGTTTTTATAGATAATTATTTCTCTTATACAAGTGGACACGGAACATGAGGTGCAAGGGTGAACGAGGTACAAACTCTTTTCATGCAGAAGAAAAAGAAAAGTACGAGAAAATTAGACCAAATAAAACTATTCAAACCATTGTGTCTTCGATTCAAATAATCGGCCTTCCCATTAAAAAATACCGTTTGTGACAAAAATTATGGCTATCAATTACGACAGAACATATATGTTTTGTATTTCAAACTTTGCTGTCACGATAATAATTTTATTAGACACAATAAGTAAAATAAAATTAATTAAATTGATATTTTCGTTTCCATTTCCTCATTTTCGTGGAAATTCTGGTTACGCAATCGTTGTTCCTTGAGTTGATGGTTCTCAAATTTTGACCCGTTGATGGTCAGATACGATTAGAATTATTTCTCCTTCTCTTTCCATCTCCTTGTATCCTCTTTTCTTAAATTCTCTTATTTTGTCTTTCTCTTGTTTAAAAAAATTAATATAAGATGTTGACATGATTTAACCGTGATCGTTCAAATAAGAAAAGAGAAATAAAAAAAGAGGTAAAAAAATCTTACTCCGGCCAGATGAGGGGTGCTAATCTTTGCGATTAGTTACCGTGAGAGAGAGTGTGTGAGTTGTACACAATGCATTATCCTTGTTGGCACCAATTGGTTGGTAGCGAGAAATTAATAATAATAAGAAATAATAATTTACAAAAATAATAAATTAAAGGCGGTGAGTTTGCCCTACTCGTACTTTCTCGCACCCGCACGCCGCATATAAATTCCCTCTGCTTTCTCCATTCCTCTCACGCATCAGACGCCAAGGCATCGCCCCCTACCCTTCCTTTCTCTCTCTAGGGTTCTTTCATCTCTCTCTCTCTCTCTCTCTCTCTCTCTCTCTCTCTTCGTTTCCCACCCAAGGTATAATCTCTCACGATAATCTCTGTGCTCTTTGATTTTCGATTTTCGATTTCGTGAACTAGTTTATCTGTGATTATTGTTTTTGATTGCGTGAGAGTTTGTGTTGCTCGATCCGAGCTGAAGTTTTTACGTTTCCGGATCGATTTGTGTTTTGTATTTGGAATCGGTACTGTTCTCTGGATTCTAGGGTATATTTTTTGTATTAATTTGTTTAATCTGGATAGGATTTATGATTGATTTATGCCGTGTCGGTTGGATTTGGATTTTTCTTTCACTTTGTGGTATGTTTATCTATCATTGACCCATACCTGAAATTTCAAGCTCACAGGAATCGCTACGATATATATATATATATATATGTATATGTATGTATATATATGTATATGTTTAGTATATTATGTAGGTTCTTATAATATGTTTGATTCTCTTGACAGGGAAAGTCGTATTTTTTGTTTATATATGCTGCCAAAATTGTGCCTATCGATGCACAATTACTTGCCATTTATGTTTTTTGAAGTGCTTAGTTACAAAAAATTAATATGTTTAAATTCGTGTTTGTATTGTAAACCTTGTTCATGTTTTTGGGATCACAAATTTGCTTGATTATTTGGAATTAGAAATTTGCTCGGCCTTTTTGGATTGTGATGATGTTGTACTAGCATTAGGTTGTACATAAACATGTCGTTTTACTTTCAAATCTGGTTAGCTCGTAGCAATATAATCACTGCGCTTATTTTTTCGGGGCTTGGAAGTTAATAATTGCTGGACATGATGGGGGGAATTAAGTTGGCTTTTCCCTGGGATGTGGTGCATTGCTAGGCTCATAGGGACTGTTTTGGAATTGTTCCAAGGAACTTGGCTGGGTGAATGATTCTTTTGTTAGGTCTGGTATTTTTGTTTGTCCTGCTGTTGTTAGGAGAAAAGGATGAGTTGAAGTATGAATAATTTTGTTTTGATCTGTTTTCTTTATTTCATATTTTTATCTTACTCTAAACTAGTTCTAAACAGCTATATTATTTGTTTGTAGGAAATTGGCAGTTCAGTCTGCTGTATCTGCAATTCGCTAAAGTGGAGTGTGTGACGTCTAGAACTTATTTTATGTCTGAACGGGCCACTCTCTTTTTGTCGTCAATTGGATTACTCGGTGAATATAGTCCTACATCTAGAAAAAAGAGCAGAGCTGCTTCCATTGAAGTTGAATGCAAACATCTTGGTTTGTCAGAGGGGAATCACACACATTTCTTGGTTGCCAATTTATGCAACCGTGTGGTAAAGGAGGATTTCTGGTTTCAAGAGGCAACACCCTTCTGATATAATCTATCATATCTCTCACACCATGGCTCTACAAAACATTGGTGCTTCAAACCGTGATGATGCCTTCTACAGGTATAAGATGCCAAGGATGATCACTAAGATTGAAGGCAGAGGAAATGGCATCAAGACTAATGTGGTTAACATGGTCGATATTGCAAAGGCCTTGGCTAGACCTGCTTCCTACACTACAAAGTATTTTGGCTGTGAGCTTGGAGCCCAATCAAAATTTGATGAGAAGACTGGAACTTCCCATGTGAATGGTGCTCATGACACTGCTAAGCTTGCTGGACTTCTTGAGAACTTCATCAAGAAATATGTGCAGTGCTATGGTTGCGGAAACCCAGAAACCGAAATTATTATAACCAAGACGCAGATGCTAAATCTGAAATGTGCTGCATGTGGGTTTGTGTCTGATGTTGATATGAGGGACAAGCTCACAACTTTTATCCTTAAGAATCCTCCAGAGCAGAAGAAGGCGGCTAAAGGAAAGAAAGGCTTGAGGAGGGCCGACAAAGAACAACTTAAGGAAGGGGAGGCCGCTGACGAGGAGCAAAAGAAGCTTAAGAAGGAGGCAGCAAAGAAGAAGGGAACTTCGGGTTCAAGAGCATCAAGCAAGAAGAAAAGCAATGGTTCCGATGAGGATCGCTCCCCGGCTCACAGCCAGGGAGATGAGAACGACCAAGCTGCTGAGGAGGATGGGGACGATGATGTCCAGTGGCAGACGGACACTTCCGTGGAGGCTGCTAAGAAGCGAATCCAGGAGCAGTTGAGTGCTGTTACTGCTGATATGGTGATGCTTTCTACCATTGAAGAGAAAAAGTCACCAAAGCAGTCTCCTGATCGTGAAGTGAAGAAGCCTGAGACAAAGAGCCATCAGAACGGAGCTGATTGTTATACCCACGAAAGACTTGTTAATGAGATCAAACAATCCTTGCAAAAGGGGATGTCTGCAGCTCAGCTTAAATCCTTTTTGGGCACTCTTTCTGGCACACCCCAAGAAGTTATGGATGCCCTACTCGAGGCTCTCTTTGAAGGTGTGGGAAAGGGGTTCTCTAAGGAGGTTTCTAAGAAGAAAAACTACCTGGCTGCAGCAACCCAGAAGGAGGGATCTCAGACAGTTCTATTGCAAGCTATCGAGTCTTTCAGTGGGAAGGCAAACCCTGATGCTGCAAAGGAAGTGGCTCTGGTTCTAAAACTGTTGTACGATGTTGACATTCTGGAGGAGGAATACATTATGAAGTGGTACCAACGGGGCGTAGCTGGGAAGAGCAAGAGCTCCCCGATTTGGAAGAATGCCAAGCCGTTCATCGGGTGGCTCCAGAGCGCCGAGTCTGAAACGGAGGAGGAGTGATGGGTATTTCTCTGTCGTTGATTTACTTGTCGACCTGTTTTTTCTTTGTTTGCTTATGCTTTGAGTGTGTTGAAATAATGGGCTGTTGGGGCCTTTGGTGTCACCCTCTGGGCTCCCCGCTGTTGTTGTCTTTGGTTTTGTCGGTTTCGAGTGCAAGTCATTTGGTGGTGGTGTCTGTTTTACCAACTATTATTGTGTTCAGTGACATTGGTTTTCTTATGCATTTGCCTTAATTATGTCTTGTCTTGTTGGCCTTTTTGGTTATGAATTCATTGTTTTAATCGGTTTCGAACGACGTACACACTGCTGCTGTCAATGATACGACGATATGAGAAGAGATCGTGTTTAGAGAAATGTTGTATTGACACTTACAAAGCACACATGGTAATTCGTGCTTTCATCTGGGCTTTGTTTCGTGTTTAGGATTGGATGAGTATTCTCTTTGGATTCTTTTTGCGATGATCTAGAGGATCAATCAATCGTGTTTGTTCATCGTATTGTACGGTCAGTTTTCGTTAGGTATTATTTACATTTAATTTTAAATTTTAAATAATTTTTTACCATACAATATTCGATGAACAGACACTATTTATGTTCAATCAATCGTGTTTGTTCTTATATTGTGCGGTTAGTTGTCGTTCGATATTACTTAGGCTTAATTTTAAATAAAAAAATTTAAAATGATTTCTAACCGCACGATGATATTACTTATGTTTAATTTTAAATAAAAAATTTAAAATGATTTCTAGCCGCACGATATAACGATGTACGATAAACATATACAATTGTGGGATCTGACTAGTTTCCTAATCCTCCAGGATTAGTTTGGATTTGATAGCGCATTAGATTCAATGGATTCGAATGGAAAAGTGGATGTCACTTCTAATTTATGTCGGTGTTATTTTTTGGTCAAATTTGTGTCGTAGTTGAAAAGAAGAATGATTGGCCCATGTCTCTATGCAATTAATCTTCTACTTTGAAATAGAACATAAATTGGAGTATGTCATTCAATTCTTGATTTAGAAATATATTGAACGCTTCTTGTAGCGCATGCGTGTCACAAATTGGCCCCACCCGTCTGTCGATAATATATACGGGTCCTGAATAATTTTGGAAAGAAAATAAATAGGAGTGTGCATAAAATGAGAATGAGTACGAGAATTATTTTTCAAGATTTTTTTTTTTTTTTTTGGTCGAGTAGGATGCTTTATTTAAAACGATGTAAGATCATATTAGAAAGTTAAACACAACCCAACAACTAATTAGTCCACATTAATAATGTAATTTTGTAGGAACAACTATCAGTCATGACCTCTATAGATGAGTAAGAATCGCCTCAAAACTAAAGAAATTAAGTAGGAATGGCAACGATTTGGCTTGAGACGGAAATGATATATTTATCCTCATAACCACGAAAATTAACCATATTCATAACTACAAATTAACCATCCGGAATTATCCATAATCATACCTATCGAGTAACAAAATCCTTATCTGTTAACGGTTATATCCATCTTCGTCAATACAAAAAATATATTCGTTCAGTTAACACAGTATAATTTAATGGATATTAATTTCATCTTGAACATTTGATGTATAAAATAATTCAATGAAAGAACCTTGTAGAGTATTAAAACTAAAGTATTGAATTTAAAACATTAATGATGTTGACTGATCTTTAATATCTCTCATAAGCCCTATTAAATTCTTAATGATTCTTGAACTTTCCTACAAAATGTAACTCAAACAATACAACTTTTGTATTCTCAAGGTAATGCGTTTGGTGAATAATGAACACACACACACACACACACATATATACATATACATACATACATATATATATATATAATACTATTATATTATATATTGTTTGGGTTGAATTCAGATAGGGGTAAGAATCGGGGACCTCTATAACCATTTTCAAAACCATAATCGAGTAATATTCACGGTTTTTTCCCATTCGGGCGGTTATCCACTATTATCATGTTTAACGATTAGAATTGTCATCCTTAAAATTGAGGTCTATCATAAGACTAATTGAAATTTAAAGAGTATTTCAATCTACTTATAAACACATGTAAAATTTCTTCTACTATTAATGCGAGATTCATTCTTAACAAAAACTTTAAAACAGGATAAAAGAGCAATCATTGATCCAATGTCACCCTTCTCTTACAATCCAACTTTACAAGAGCAAGTACCATCCACGAGCTCTTAACATTCGTCACAAGTTCTTATTGTCAAAGTCATCTTTACACAAATGTTAATATTACCAAACTCTCGAGTCCTTGTTAACAAGAAGACAAAGCTTAATCCATTTCTTCTTCGATCCAGTGGTTCCATAAAGTTACGTAAAAAGTTAAGATTTTTTATTTTTTTTTAACAAACGATATTATCTATATTAAAATTAAGATAGTGACCTTAATCTCATAATGGACTAGCAATAATGTGGTTCAAATTTGCTTTTGGCTAAAGTCGAACTTAAGACCTTTCACTTATAAATAAAGAAAAATATCACTAAATCGTAGTGTTAAACGACTAATAAAAAGTTAAGTGAACGCCAAGTATTCAAAACAAAGTTTAATAAATGTGCTTTCTTCCTTCTTCTTCTTTTTTTTTTTTTTTTTTTTGGAATGTTTTATTTTTCTTGTGTTAGGGTCAAAATTTTTGTCCAAAAGTGCAAGATACCAACAATTACACGAGTTATGTCTACGTCATTGACTGTAGATGACAAAACAAATACAACAAATTGTCAAATTGCCACTCATGTCACGATAATACGTCACACGCGATTCCTAACTCACAAAATTAATAAATAATCACATCAAGCTTAGCAATTAATATATTAGCTAAGACAAAATTCGGGTTTCGTGTTGCTATTTTAATACGATTTTTTTTTTCCTTTAGTACCAAGAAATAAAAAATTGTGTCCACATTATAGTCTAGGTCTTCGTTTCATATGGCATTTTGTCTTTTTATTTTTATGTAGTTTTTTTTGTGCGCGAGATTTTAAGTTTAATTTACTTTAATAATGAATTTGATTTTTAATTATTATAGTTAATTTATTGTATGACTTAGCTTAAATTGTCCTCATCTCACATTAGAATATTGTTGTATATATAAAAATGTTGGGAAATTAGTTTTAATATTATTGTTATTTTTACTATTTTTCTTGTGGGATAAAGATTTGAATTCCTTGTTTGTTAAGTTTTTTTGCCTTTTTCGTTAAGTTAGGATTTGCTTTCATTTTCTCCTACGAATAGGATGGTTTATACCGTAGTTGGAAGTAAGTTAGTTAAAATGTATTCTCTCGGGTTTTGTAGCCTACTTGACAATTAGTAGTGTTTCTTAATTTTCAATTAATAAAATATTATTTGTAGTTTTATACTCCGTTTGTTCTTCGCCTACTCTTTCAACCATATGTGACCTCTAACTCTTCATAAAAAAAAAAATTGATAAAAACTTTGATATCTTTTTTTAGGGAATAAAACTTAAATAACAAAGCCTCATACTAACAGTCTAACAGTCACAACATTAAAATTTTAATATTAAATAACTCCTTCTTCATGAAAATGATATTGAAAAATATAATAAAAACAAAAATAAAGCATGATGATTATTTTGAAAATAAAGCATAATGATTATTTTGAATAAACTTGAAATTTGAATAAAATGTTAAGTAAATAAAACACAATCTCTATCCTCACTTAATTTCAAACATTTTTAATTTACTGTAAATAAAAGTTCCAAATATTAGTATTGAAGAAGTATTTTTATGCTTTATCATTACAAAAAGGTGGAAAACTGGAATTCAAAACCCTAATATCTGATGGCGGCCAATTAGTATTACGGTCCAGTCATCTTCACTTATAAGTAAAAGATTTTAAATTTGATTCTTGTCAAACATGAATTTAAACTACGTTATTGATAGTTCATTATGAAGCTTAACTTACTCTCTCATTCTTTAATGTAGATAACTTCGTTTAAAAACAAAAGAACTTATCTGCTTGCCATTGTCATGCTAAATTATTACAACAGAAAGTTAGTTCATAAAAGTAGAAAACTGAAAACGTTTTAAATGACAAAAGAAGTAATGATTAATTAAAACCGAGGGAGTAATAGATGAATGATGACAGTGAGAGTCCTTGTCTCCACGCAACAACAGCTACGCATTAAAATCCGGTCCGTGCCATCGCTGCCACTTTAACACCAACTCCTCCTCTTATCGTCTATACATATAGGGATGTGATATCACATATCATATTTTATTTCTCACATATTTTTCTAATTTTTATCTGTTGGATTAGATGAAATGAAAAAGATCAATGGACAAAAATTATTAAGAAGTGTGTGAGAAATAAAACAAGGTGTGTATAGATAGCATACTCATACATATAAAGCCAACCCCAATTAACAGTGTTTTTTGAGTCACAATGTTTCAAAATACGTGGACAGAAATGCCCCTTAAACAAAAAACTTTAAAAACAATTCAAAATAATGCATCAAATGCGACATGAGTATTTTCTTCATTTTAACAGTATTTTTTAATAAATTTTTTTTTTAGTTTTATTTATTTATTTATAATTGCTAGCAATAATGTAATTCAATCAATTGTTCATTAAATATTATTTTCTCTATTTTTAAACTCGTTCAAAACATCTTACAAGGCGTGTAATGCTGATTATAAAAAAGATTTTTAGAGAACTCGTGCATGAAGACTAGTTTTTTTTTTTTTTGAAGAGAAACGGTAGCAGAATTTATTAGAAAATTAAAGGGGCATATAATATTGGGTAGTTTTATATAAAATTAATAAAAAGTTACAATGTTATTCAATAGATTAATAATATATTTTTAATTATAAATAGATTAATCATGTAATATGATACTTAAATGCACTTAAAATAAAAAACGCAATTAAAATAAACAAAAAATTACAAAATATGTCCACTACAACTGACACCTCCTTTTTTATATTTTAATATTTTGGAATAAGTCAATATGGATTCAGACACTTCAACGCAATGTATGTTTCCTAGTTCTTTTTTTTACATTTGGATTCAGACGCTGCGTTACAGTGTCCATTTCCTGGATATGTTTTCTTCATCACTCACACACCTCCTACGCTTCACACTTCTCGCAACTCTTGTTTTTTTATATTTGAATTCAGACACTTCAACGCGATGTTCATTTCCTGGTTTTGTTTTTTACATATGGATTTAGACGTTGTGTTGTAGTGTCCATTTTTTGGTTCGTTTTCCATCCCTCACACGCCTCCTACACTTCACACCTCGTGCGACTCTTGTTCTTTACATTTGGATTTAGGCACTACGTTGCAGTGTCCATTTTTTGGTTCATTGGAAGCTAATGTACACGTGCGACCACTCCTTCTATAACCTCGTCGCCACCATCTGCTTTATGATCTCATGGAGGTCGTTGATGGTTCTCAGAGGAATCGTGTCAATCATAATGTCATATACGTTGATTGGCTAGGCCGTTGGCGAGGTATGAGCCACCTAAGACCTTTTGTTGTCTCTAACTATATATTCAATTGCTTGATTAACTAGGAGGGAGCCAGTATGAGAGAACAAAAATTTGAATATGTCTAACCATGCCCCACGCTAAAATCAACACAAATATTTCAACTGAACCTTACTACCTGAAAAGGAGATGTACAATGAGGAATGAAAAATTACAAATATAAAAAATACGTCCGCCTGGATATTGTATTCTGCTAAACAGTTTAAATATACTTACATAAATGTTCATTGAGTCATAAGCAATGGCACTAGAAATCTCAGAAGCAGCAGTTCCCACAGCTCCAAAATTTGCAAATGAAATTGAGATAAATATGATGGAGGTATGATTTAGGGACAAGGATTGTCTGCCCTTTCACTTCCGGTGCCCTCTCGTGCCCTCCTGTTTGTGTGGCCACAATTAAGCCACATCAACATTTTATATTACTATTCATTTTTGTCTTATTATCTCTATAAAAAACAATATAAAATGTTGACGTGACTTAACCACACAAAATAGGAGGGCACCGGAAGTGGGAGGGCAGACAATCCTTGTCCATGATTTAGGTTGCATGAAGAGTGAATAATATGATGGAGGTATGATTGGAGAGAGATGGAAAGAAAAGAGGAGAAGGACGGGAGGGAGTTAAGTGAGAGAATTGATAGCGCGTTGACGTAACCGTAATGAAAAAAGGAGGAATTGAATTGAGAAGGAGTTGGAATGAGAAGAAATCAGAATCGGATTCCTGTTGAAACTGTTTACTTAAATGTTCTGGAATCGAAATAGAATTCCATAAAGCTGTTTACTAATTCAGCAGAATCGGAATATAAACCAGTATGATTACTAAAATGCCCTTGTCCCAAATCAAATATTTATTAATGCTAGCCAAGATAGTGTAAGCCACCATGATTTGCGTATATTGTCTATAACCTGTTCTTTGTGCTCGATGTTACTTGAGTTATGCTTAGACGTGCTCATTTTGTTCTTAGGATTGTGTATGTCATGAACAGTTTGAAATTCCACATGGTGGAATGATACAGTTTTATAAATGTGTTAGACAACATAACAACTATTCAACTTGTGTTTTAGAGAGTGAACTAATGAAAATTTTCCATATCTTTGGTGGTATCAGGGCTGTCTCAGCCACCATGCCACATTTCAGTGTTTCTTGAAGTTACTGATTCACGGAATACTTCTAATGACTGGAGTTTTTTTGTGAGACATCGTTTGTCGGTTGTTAACCAGAGGATAGAGGAGAAGTCTGTCACAAATGAGTCTTAGAACAGGTACTCCAAAGCTGCGAAGGATTGGGGCTAGCGTGAATTTTGTATAATAGTAAATAAATGAAGGAAAAACAGCCCTGATAATTCGTAAATAAATGAAGGATCAATAAGTTGAAAACTTTGTTATTGGTTTTAGGAACAAACAAAAAGTAGTGATGCTGCACCTACATATTCCCCTTCTCGCCTTAGATTCCAGAGAATGTCTACTTTTTCCAGCTACATTCTTATGTAATCACTTGTTGGACTGAAATCAGACCCAATTCACAAATCCAAAAACCAATAACAAAGTTTTCAACTTATTGAAATTCGTAAGCAAGAATCAACTCAGCCTCTTTCTCTCTCTCTCTCTCTCTCTCTCTCTCTCTCTCTCTTTCTCTCTCTCTCTAACAAGTGAAGTGAAGTGAAGGAAGCAATGAAAGATTCAGCAAGATGCGAAAAATCTTTCATTTATTTTCTATCAGAGGTCTTAGTCTTCATCTAGAAACTCATTTAGTCGTGTAGTTCAAAGCAAAAAATTCAACATAGAGATAAAAACGCAGAAGAAGTAGGGATTTACCTGTTCGTAATTGTGATGAGAGCTGTGGCTGAGATGAGAGAAAGGTATGCGGCTGAGAGGAGAGAAAGGAGCTGCGTTTTAAGGAAAATGACAGTCTAGGGTTAAAAGGTTAATCTTGAAAATAATGAAAGTAAGTGAGGGCATAAAGGGAACAAAATTAGCATTCTGATTGCACGGAATCCAAATACCTTCCCTAACTTGAGAATCCAATTCAGCCAAATATTGGAATTGAATTCCATAATTTGTGTGGGACCCACTAAATATTGATTCCTCCAAATTTGGTAAACACCGGAGCATGCCGTAATCGAAATTCAATTCCGTTTCTTGATTTCGATTACCCTTACGTAAACGTGCTATGAGGAAAGGCCAAGATAGAATAGACTAGAAAATGATGAAGAAGGGCGAGGAGATAAGGAAATGAATAAGGTGAAGAGAGAAGGTAAACATATTTGGCATGCTTCATTGACATATTTATAATTATTATAAATATTTCATTGATTATGTCCAAAAAAAAAATTGACCAATGATATATAGCTAATTGATAAAGATTTTATTGACCTTTGGCTAAATAACCTTATAATATATATATATATATATATATATATATCAGAGGCTTTTTGAATCAACAAGAAATAAAACTTAAAAATAAGGTCAACATTTTTTTTGTTCCCTAGTCGTCTAAAGCAAAAACCAAAGAAAATCTTCACTTGCTTATTTAATGGGTGATTAGCCCTAGTTTGGTACTGAGGTGATTCTGAAAAAAGTGGCTATAAAAAAAAAGCTGGGAGCTTTTTTATGTTTGGTAAATATTCAGCTTCAGCTTTTTTTCACAGTTTTGGTTGAAAAAAAGCCAAAAACACAAAGCTGCAAAACCCAGCTTTGAAAAGCCAGCTTTTTTTCACATCTGTTTTACATAAAAGTTTATCAAACACTATAATACTGCTTTTTTTTTTTTTTTTTTCAAAAGCATTTTTACAAAAATGTTTACCAAACACTCTGCTGCTTTATTTCACAGCTACTTATTCTCACAGCACAGTAGAAGCAGTTTTTTTTTCAAAGTATAGCAATACCAAACTAGCCTTTAGTCATATCCCTTGTTAATACACAAAATCAGTTAGACTTCGGAACAACGTAAAGTGTCGAGTTTGTGACATTCGCTTAGTTGCTCCGGTCACTTAGTGATGATAATATGTAAAGAGAGAGATAGGGAAGCAAACACAAGATGTACATGGTTCACCCTAAGTTTGGCTACGTCCACAGGGTAGAGGAGTTCTCATTAATAGTGAAGATTTTACACAATACATAGGTTCAAGCATAATCAGTATTAATGGATTCTAACGACGAGTTAAGCAGAGTAATGACATTCATAATTAATTGTAGGAGAATGGTCTTCCTTTATAGTTGAGGAAAGTCGCTGGCTTCCGTTCGCGGTCGATGTGGGATTTTAGGAGCTTTATTTTGATATTGACACGTGTCGTGTTGTGATTGGTCTCATGATTGGAGAGGAACTTGTGTGCTTTGACAGGGATGCCTCAACACGAACCTTTAAGTGAGTCCCTGAAGGTATGGAGTTGACCGGTGCTAGGTAGTTTCTGGATTGGTGAAGTATGGTACAAACATCCCTTAAAATTGTCAAGTTTTTCTTCCATACTAATTGATGCTCCTAAAAGAAGAATGCATGTAGTTGAATACCTTTATAAACCTGTTGGTTGGTCACCCTTACAAAAGTGAAAGATGATATATTTCACCTTTATATGGTACCAAATAAGTTCTCATTTGTGGGTAACTCGCGTCTACCATATAATATTTTCCTGACAAATAGAAAATTTGTTTACAAATATAATAATTACACAAAGTGAGTATGGAAAATGTTAATAACAAGTATAAAGATTCCAAGCCCGTATTCTACACGACATGTCTTGAGTGGTGGATTACACGATGGTGGTCAGGGGGAGACTGAAATACCTTTATGAGTCTTCTCGGTACCCGAAAGGATGAACTGCCATGGCAAAGTCACCAGCTGGTCCTTTTTTTTTTTTTTTTTTTTTTTTTTTTTTTATAAAGTAAGAAAATTACCACTTGGGGGCATAGGAAAACTAAATTGGACTCCGTGGCACCGATAGAAAGCCCATTGTATCATATGGTGTCTTCCTATCTGATACAAGCAAATGTGAATTACATGTCCAATTACATGTGGCCATAACATTGTGTGTCGACCTTCCTTTCCTACCAATGTCTGAAACTTGACCCAGAGGTAGTATTGAAGTATCAACATGTACTCCATCTATGACACCAATATAATCCTAAAAATAATAAGGTAAACGAAAACCGTCAACCAAAACATTATAATTACCAAATAAGATAGAAGAAGAATAAATAAAGTTTACCATAAAATGAGGCATGCATCTAGTATTTTTCTTAAGGGATACTTTGGACGTGGTCCCTAATCCTTAACATTCTTTCATTAAAACTTAATAATATTCAAAGTTTGATCAAAGTCCCTTGACTTTGTACACCTCGTTATATTACTATTAATATTTATATTTTTATAGTTTTGACATTAATTGTTTGATATTTTATGAGATTTATAATCCTATAAATTTAAAATCACTCATTATAATACTATTAGAAACGGTTACAATAAAAAAATTCAAAAATTTTGATTGAAAAAATGGATAAAAACTATGCAAAAATAAGAAATAATAAATGGCAAAAGAATGTATCCATAGTGTTAAAAATATTGGTACATTTCACATATAACAAAGTGGTACATTAATAAAGAAGAATGGGTACATTATAAATAAATTAGGGTACAGATAAAAGATTAAAAAAATTATGAGTACAAATGAATTTTTAAAAAATATAGGCGCTAAAAGAAATTAATACATGGGTACAAAATAAAACTAAAAAGAAAATACTACAAATTAAAAAAAAAATGTTGCAAATTAAAAGTGGGTACAAACTAAAAATATAACTGACACACCCCGACCGAGATCGGAGTGTGCTGGCCGTCACACGAAGACCCATCATGGGAAGTTGCTCGTGAGTTCCCAAAAACAAAACCGTGAGGGAATGGTAAGCCCAAAGCGGACAATATCGTGCTAAGGTGGTGGAGCGGGCCCGGGAAGTGATCCGTCCCGGGCCGGGATGTGACAATAAATATATGATACAAAGTTTAGGCATAAAACAGAAATATACCATATGTAATTTTTCTATCATTGATTAAATATACAATGTCAAGTGATGGTATATATATGGGTACAAACACAAATAAAACTTTAAAAAATATGGGCACAAAAAGAAACTAATATATGGGTACAAATTAAAAATGAAAAGAAAATTGGTACAAATTAAAAAGTATTTGCAAATTAAAAATAGGTACAAACTAAAAATAAAAATATATGATAAAAAATTTAGCCATAAATATAAATATACTAATTGTAACATTTTTAACACTAAAGGAATATATTTTAAAAATAAAAATATTTTATTATTCAAATAATTAATGATGTTATTAATACCCAAGGACCTTGATCAAAAATTGAAAATGAATAGGATTTTAATCAATGAAGTAACAAAAAGAAGGATGTGAATCTAATTTCTCATTTTCTTAATTTTTTGTGAAGTGCCACTAAACTTGGAATCCATCGATGCCATAATATCTATTGTCATTTGACATACAATATCCAATATAGCACCAAAATATCTACTAACAATGTGACTACAATGTTGAAATCTCACTTGTGGTAATCTATTTTTCACATCATGTCCCAAAATATTATATTTTAGTTGCATTCATTCTCATTGAACCTCTCATTCCATAATTAGTTTGAACCATTTCAAGCAAATTAATCTTAGCAGTTAGTAACAGCAAACTAATAATTTTTTTGTTTTTAGTACAACAACATATTTTACACTAAGGGGAAGGGGAGAGTTTGGTTAAACCACATAATGGACAATCTAATTTGGTATCGAATTCGCCATCTACGAAATTCGAACCTAAGACTGCTAACTTACAAGTAGAAAGGAATACCACCAGACCATACGGAAACAAACTAATAACTTTCAACACACAAAAATAGTGTATGGGAAATTATCCCATTAAACTAGAGTTGTGCAAGGCACCTACTTGGAATGTTTTGAATAGGTAATCCAACATATGGAAATACAATTATCCTTTCTTTTATTTTTCATTTATCCCAAACTTTCCCGAAATACAATTAACAAAAAAAAAAAAAAAAAAAAAAAAAAAGCAGAAAATAGAAGCCGTTCATTCATAACGAAAACAGATGGACAAATTTAAGGCATATTCGGATATTCCTTTATTAACGTATAACACGGAGTCGGGTATTAATCCCTGTAACCTAATTAAGAACAAACTTTACCATTGTTGGGACGGTAAATTCACAAAATTATCTCATTGGCCAATGGTAAAAAACACGTAACAAACACTGAGGAGAGTGAGAGACAACGTGGTAAAAAATATGTAACAAACAGGGGGCGGTTACGTTTTGGTGGGCTGGGCAACACTGTAATATCGCCAGGACCAGCAATTGGCAGTTTTTTTTTCTTCTAATTAATTGTAATTTTTTTATATTAAAAATGTAAAAGGGAAAAATAATAAAATTAACCACCCTAAAACGAGGAGATTCTTCAATTATCAACTTGAAAGTTAAAGGCTTATTTTAGGTATGCTTCGTGGAATTTTATTTTATTCTTACTTTGTTTATTGTAAATAAAAAATCATTACTTTATTCATTAAAACTTAAAATTCGTTTCATTTTAACTTGTGAACTTGCTTTTCTCATTGAAACTTATAAATCTCCTCCTAAAATATACGTGAAATCTAACATCCAATAAGACTATGTCACATGTGCAATAAATTGGATTATAAATCTCCATTATGCATTAATATTTAACAATAAGAAAATATTAAGTTTAAAAGAAATTGAAGAAATGTAAAAAAAAAATATATATGAAATACTCATGTAAGAAATTAACAGATCTAAGTCAATGTGGAGCAAATTTTGAGTTCATATAGATGACTTTCAAGTTTCAGGGGCAAAATAAAATCACAATCGAGTTCCAAAGGGTAAAGTGAAGTAAACTTTGAGTTTTATAGAGTAAAATAATTTTTGAATTATAAAGAACAAGGTAAAATTAAAAATTTAGTTACAAGAGTTAGCTAAAAATAAGCTAATGTTAAATTATTATTTTATCTTTTAAATTAAATTATTGTCTTTTAACATTTTAGTTAAAAATAATAACCTTTTCTATAAGTTCAAAATTTTAATATCGCCATCATTATTGCACTGCGCTTGGGTTTTGGTGGCGTGCCCGTTCTCCGACCCAAGCTTCCCCACCCCCCCACCCCCCCCCCCCCCCCCCCCCCCCCTCTCTGTCCTCGATCACTCTCTCTCTCTCTCTCTCTCTCTCTCTCTCCCCCCGTCCTGTCACACACTCTGAGGCAACGACCACCAAATCAGACACACTCCCTCTCTCTCTCATCCGTAGCTCCAAAAATCCAATATGCCTCCGCCCCATCAGCCTCACTCGAACTCTCACCGCCGTTCGATCGACCCCAAAATCTGGAGGGCCTGCGCCGGAAACTCCGTCCAAATCCCCTCCCTCCACTCTAGGGTTTACTACTTCCCCCAGGGACACCTTGAGCAATCCTCCTCCTCCAACTCCTCCTCCTCCGCCGCCCTCCTATCCCCTCTCCTCCTCACCAAGCCTCTCATTCTCTGCCGGATCTCCGCCCTCCACTTCCTCGCCGTCCCCACCACCGACGAGGTCTTCGCCAAGCTACTTCTCGTACCTATTCCCCAGGAGTTCCCCAACCTCGAGCAGCCGAACGGCGAGGAGTTCGACGCCGATGATGGCGGGGACTCGGAACGACAGGACGACAAAGTCGTTTCGTTCTCGAAGATACTGACGCCTTCGGATGCTAACAATGGGGGTGGATTCTCTGTTCCAAGGTTCTGTGCCGACTCTATATTCCCTCCGCTTAACTACCAGGCCGACCCGCCGGTCCAGATGCTTTCCGTCACCGACCTCCACGGTGTCGTTTGGGAATTCCGGCACATATACAGGGGGACTCCGAGACGGCACTTGCTTACCACCGGCTGGAGCAAGTTCGTCAACCACAAGATGCTCGTCGCTGGCGACTCTGTCGTTTTCATGAGGAACGGGAGAGGCGAGATGTTCATCGGCGTCCGCCACGCCGTTAGGTCCACTGCCAGCTCCGACTGCGCTAGGTTGAGCTCTCATATAGGAGGCGGAGTGACGTACTCGACGAGGCCGAATACAGAGGATCAGGACTGTTCTGGAAGGAAGGTAATGTCAGCGGAGGCGGTGGCCGAAGTGGCGGAAATGGCGGCGGAGGGGAGGCCGTTTGAGGTGGTGTATTATCCAAAAGCGGGGTGGTCGGACTTTGTGGTGAAGGCTGAGGTGGTGGAGAAGGCCTTGAAGGTGTTTTGGACAGCTGGGATGAGAGTGAAGTTGGCCATGGAGACGGAGGACTCGTCCCGGATGACTTGGTTTCAGGGCACTTTGTCAACGACCTCGGTGCCGGAAAATGGGCCTTGGCAGGGCTCACCCTGGCGCATGCTTCAGGTATTGGTTCTTGAGGTTTTAGTCTTACTTGATTTAAGTTTATTTCAGCTGTTATTATCTTCTAATTGATGCAAAATTAAGAAACTCATATATTTTACTGGAGCCAATTCGTTTCCGAAAACCGCATAAACCCTGGGATTTTCATAAAAGAGGGACCTGAGTGACTCGCCCTAATCAAAAAGCGGGAGAGGGGCGAAGAAACTCGATTGGTTACTAGGGACGAGCAAGGGCCAGGCTCCTCTTTGAATTAGGGAACTGGGAACATATCGTGGTAGTTTATATTTGTTGAAATGCATCAGGAAGCAGATATGCACATAATTTTGAAGAACCATTCAATATTTGATTTGGTTTTGACCTGATCGGATGGCCCTTACGCTAAGCAGACAGTTTTTGTTTTGTTTTAGTTTATCCCCGAAGATGCAACCATGGCGACATTCTAACATGGCTATGTTTGGCTGATATTTCTGTTGAATTATAGTCCTGTTCAATTACTGGCATTTATTGATGAGAATTTTTGCTTCTTTTAAATGGTGTATAACAGGATAGGCCAATTTATGTTGCGTTTTAGTTTTTGGAGTAGAAGTTGACAAGAAAGAGCAGTTGATAGTTCCGTAGAGGTGGACGTGTAATTAATTAATTTGTATTGTATGACACCGACTTGCCGGTAGAGTTATTTTGTTTTTGGTTCAAATATTTGATATCAATTAAGTTAAAATTCCTTAACTTATACATCTCTTACGGCAGAGAAAAAATGGAAAAATTAAAATAAGCTTTTGGTTGTCGCCAAACTTACTGTAAGAAAAGAAACACAACGTCAGAGTAATCTGAGTCGAGTTGTGGGATTTTCTTTCGAAAAGTTTGCCTGGTTTGAATCCCTACTTAGCGAGGGTTGTACCTGCCTATGGCTAGTTATCATAAGTTGTGTGATCTTTTCTTGTCCTTTTAAGTTTGCGGTTTAGCAAGGCACAATTTCTCTGTGTCACACCAAAATTGAGCAACCTGTTAGATCAGGCACGGAGGGACAGGGAGAGAGGGGTGTTATTATGAATATTAGTTTTAGATGCGGAAGTACATGCACAAATATTGTAATTTTCTACAATTGGTTACATTCTGAATAATTGTTCTTTTCTCTCTATTACTGACTGATGCTAAATTACATACTTCTTGATAAGCAATTCAAGTAATTAATTAGCTTTACATTATAGGTTACATGGGATGAACCTGAAGTTCTGCAGAACGCTAAGAGGGTGAGCCCGTGGGAAGTCGAATTTGTTGGATCAGCACCTTCAATTCATACTACCTTTTCCCCCACAAAGAGATTCAGAGCTCCTCTGAGTCATGGGCTGTTGACCAATGCAGAGGGAGAATTCTTTTTTCCTATGACGGGAGCAGCTAATTCAGCAATGGTGCCTTTTAGTGCATCCTTGTTGAACTATAACAATTTTCCTGCGGGCATGCAGGGAGCCAGGCAAGATACATTCTGTGTATCTAATCTATCCCACTTGTTAAGTGAAAACACTCCTCAGATGTGCACTTTCAATTCCATTGGCAAAAATGAGGGGCCAAAGTTGAAGAGGGTGTGTACTGAGTTGAACATTGGTAGTTCACAATCTGATGAATTGTCACCAGATAGCCAGAGTAGTGTGCAATCCTTTGGCATGGAACTTGATGGAAACCGGTCGCAGACAAAGGTTGGCAGAAGTTCGTTTCAGCTGTTTGGTAAGATCATTTATATGAACCAGCCTGGTGAAGGTTGTTTTGATGATGTTGGTTGCACCGAGGACAGTGGCAACAAAGGGTACAATGAAACTGAAGAAGGGCACAACCAACTGGATCTTTCTTTTACCAAACTTCTTGATAGGATTGATGTTCAATGTCAGAGAGCATCAGCTGTTGAAGCTTGTACTTTGTGAACTGCTGGTGGCTGCGGTGCCATATGTTGCTGTACAGGTAATCTCTTCTCACCGAATTCAATTGAGTTGTCAAGTATACAACATGTACCTTACGATCAATTTTGGATTGGACATGCTTAAGTCGTACGGTTGAGGGTTTTGCATCTTCATTCCTCTTCATTCCTTTGTTAGACTTGCACAAATCCTGTTTTGCCACTCCCTTCAACAACCTCATGTACCTGAGATATTCTTTATGTAGCTTTAAAGCTATTTACATCATTACACCATGCCGAACAATGTTCTTTCCATAGTTCAATTGCATTTCCCTGGGTTTAGGACAATGACATCGTTTTCATCAATTTCATCAACCATTTTATTAATTCAGAGATTTGCTGGTTTGTTAGATTTTCTTGAATCCAGTATACAGGATTGGAATTATGGTAAAATGTTTTGTTTTGAACTGCCTACATCTCTTTTTGCAACTGGAGGTACAATGTAGGATCTTTCCTGGCCTTGTCTTTTGTCCTATACATAGCTAGTAATGATATATTTCTTGTACTTTAAAGGATGATGAATCACATACAGGGAAGAAAAGAGGGACTGCTTTTTCGATCTCGGGTTATCACAACGATATGTAGACCCTGTAAATTAAGTATTATGTGCATCATGTGTATCCCTTGGCATTTGAATCTTCAGCCGCATTGAACTGTCAGTTAAGCTTCTCTGAAGAAACAAAATATTATCCGACTGAACTGGTTCGAGCATCTTGTTTTTGGTTCGTGCAACCTGAATTTCTTTACCGGTGAGCTTTGCCTAACACTCGTCGTTCTGTATCTATTTGCAGGCGCTCAAGGCCGGCAGGAAGCTGACTACTAGTCTTGAGTGTTGCAGTAGTGAAGTGTTTATTGTTGGTGTTTGTTTAGTTTGTTGTGTTGGACGGTTGAACGATCAGTGGACTTGGTTTCCTATGCTCCATCCAGACCAAGTTATTTGACGATGTTAATGCTAGAACGTGACATTATTATTGCTGTAGGAATTGGTGGCGCTCTTTGTTTCTTTGATGGGTTAATTTGATTGTTATTATTATTACTAGCATAAATTTGAGATGTTAAACTGACGTGCGTGATGCTTTCTTAAAAAAAAATAACAGCAGAATTTGTGTCTTGTAATTACTAAATTGCTCATAGGTTTTATTTCTGGCCAGTTTTAATTAGAGGGGTAGGAGGATAATTTCATTGAGTTTTGGTCGACAACTAGTTTAGATTATGTAATTCTTATGGTTTCTCATTGAATCCTATTCCGGATTTTGTGTTAAGAAGCGGTGACGAAAGGTTTACAGCATGAATACACCGTCATTATAGCATTCAGTGTCATTAAAGTTGGTCTCCTTAAACGTTGCCATGAATTCTTGATTTTTTAAATCAAATTTATGTCGTCTCTTGTAAAAAAATAAAAAATAAAAATGAAGACGTGTTGCAACTTACAATTGGGTGTCTAAAGATCTTTTTCGGATGTTGATAGAATCCCCTAGAAAGGTCATGGGTTCTTGAGCCCAAATGACAAAACAGTGATGGGTCCTGAAGCCCATATATCGTCCGGTTCTCTGCAAACCAAAAGAAACCAAAATTACAATTTCATCCCTGCCATTTACCACACACCATCGTCCTCGTTGTCTGGAGCCTGAACCAGGAGCGGCAGCTGCCTAAACAACAAGAAACATCGGCGCGGCGGCTTAAAGGCCTCGAGGGAAAGGTCGCCGCATCTCTATCTCACCGACCGTCTGTCTTAATTTTAATTTTGCTTAGTTTTTAATGGCGAATTCGTTGTTTCTCCCAAATCACACTTTGATAGCTCCGCCTCCTCGTCGCCTCTCCGCCTCCGTCTCCTCGAAACCCAACAAACCCCAACCCCCTCTTCTTCCTTGTCCTCCTCCTCCTCTAGGGTTTATCAACTTCTCTCTCACCTCCAACTCGTCCTCCTCCATTATTAATCCCAGCAGCGGCGGCACCAGCAGCAGCAGGAGGCGAGCCGCCTCTTCCTTCAAGTCTCGTCTCGCTCCTCAGGACTCGGTTCCCCCAGTAAGTACGCCCTCTTCATCCTCTCATTTCTAATTGGACTTTCTCAATCATTTTTTTTTAAATAAAAAGGGGGAAATTTGCTAAATTGTTTTCTGTTACTTGAGATTAATGGTCATGGATGCAGAGGATTTTCGTTCAAGTTTAAGTCGAGTATTTAGTTTGCTGCCATTTTATACCTGAGCATTATTGCATCGTCGTTGCTGGATGTTTTGGTCAAAATTGAAGCAGCGATTCTAGTTACTTTGTTTCCAGTCAAACTAAACAACCAAGCATTTCGCTTTCGTAGATTCTGATACACTTATTTTAATGAGCTTTACGCTCAGGCCGAATGCCGAATGCCGAATGCCTACTCTGAGATTCATGTTTCGAAATCTTCCTTGTTATGCTCTTTTGTCTTGCTTTGATCCTTTCTGTAGATGGTTATCTTCTTTGTTTTTTGTTTATAATTTATATTTTCGCTTATTTTTCTTTATATTTTTATGTCTAGACGAATTCCAGAAAGGAAAGTAGTAAGAGCAATGCAGGACCTTCTGGAAGCGGAGGAGATGAAGAGCAGTTGCCCTCCTTGAAAACCCTCCTTAAAGTTTACAAGGAAGCTATTTTTAACGGGGATGGAAAAACTGTATCCGAAGTTGAGGCTATTATACGAGTGATAGAAAATGAGAAGAAAGAGTTAGTCGAGAAAGTATCTTCTGCATCAGCAGAGATAACGTCTGGGAAGGAGAAATTGATCCGCTTGCAAGCAGATTTTGATAATTGTAGAAAAAGATTTGAGAAGGAGAGGCTGACCGTAAGGACGGACGCCCAAGGGGAAGTGATTGAGAGTCTTTTGCCCATGGTTGACAATTTTGAGAGAGCCAGGCAATACCTTAAACCCGAGACTGAAAAGGAAAAAAAGATTGATGCAAGTTACCAAGGTATATACAAGCAATTCGTTGAGATTATGAGGAGCTTGCATGTGGCTGTCGTTCCAACCGTGGGAAAGCCTTTCGATCCTTCGGTAAGTGAAGGCCTTTAAGATTTACTTCCTTCAACTTGTGCTCCAAAAATTAAATTATGCCTTTTTTGGTCAACTTAAATTCTTGTGCCTGTTTGCTTGTTGGCTTTTCATGCTTATTTTTTCTGCTCAACCAAATAAAGTGATCTTAGAATGCAACCTTGACTATGTGTACCTTTTGAAGGATTTAGTATGATATATTTTCTTGGGTGCAAATGATGAAAAAAAGTAACTCCGTTTTTGGAAGGGTTTTTGAGGTAGGATGCCGATAAGGGAATGATACGGAAAGGAATGGACGAAATTGTTTCCCCCTTTGCAAATTTTGTAATATTCTTTATGGTTATTAGACCCTTGCATTTCCTCTACCCTATCCCTTCTACCAATTGAAGAAGTTATCTTGCATTCTACCTTTTCCTACCCTCTTCCTTCCAAACATACTGTCCGTAGATTATTGTTTGTTTTACTGAGGTGTGAGACATTCTAGGAATAGAATTACAGTGTATATGGGTCAGTATAAATCAGGGACCTATGCATTCGAATCTTTTTACTCGGAAAAGATTGGGATAACCTTAATATGCACTAAGTCCCCAGTACATGCTCAAAGCATTTTGCGGTTTCCAGTCACCGTACCTCCACTATTGCCCAAGGGCTTATCTACAATCAAACTTCTAGTACCTTCAGTGAAAATTGGTCGTCTGTGTGTCTACTATATACATCTCCCTGCTCTGCCAAGCAGCATTTTCTTGAATTCTTTTAAAGCTATTTGTTATTGACGTTAAGGTTAAGATGTGGAAGATAGAAGAAATTCCTGGATACCAGTCAAGGGGTATGTAGAGTGATTATTTTCCCACTTCGCATACCATTCTTATGTGTTTTGCTTCTTATTGATTTAGGCTTCGATGGGTCGAAATTTTCTTTGGTATGTATAGTAGATATTTTTTTGGCTCTTGAACCTCGGCGATGACTGATGAAAATCTTTTTCTTCCTACCACTAGTTGATCTGCACCTCCATAAACTTTCCCATGCCTTACAAGTTTTCAACTTTCTATTACAGTTGCATGAAGCTATTGCACGCGAAGAATCTCAAGAGTTAAAGGAAGGGATTATAATCCAAGAAATCCGCCGCGGGTTTTTACTCGGAGGTCGGCTTCTGAGACCAGCTACGGTTAAAGTCTCATCAGGGCCCGGCAGTAAGAAATCCCCAGTCGCCACTGAGAAAACAACTGCAGGAGTGGAGAAATGATAAGCTTTCTCACGGTAGCTGAATTCGAAGATAAGATACATCTGCTTTCATCAGCCAATCCGGCACTTCCAAGGTATATTAGTTAAAATTAAATTGTCACATTCGCATTGTGTATGTGGTACATAATTTTCTTGAGGGGATATATAAATTTGTTAAACTTCGTTATTTGTTGGAAGAGATCCCAAGTGTGAATCGCCGGTCATGAATCTAATAAAAAGGTCCCAATGCTGACTGGTATTACACTGACGGGGCCATTTGGAATTGTTTGGTAGAAAGAAGGCTCATTAACATAACAAACGCCCAAGTTTTCTCATAAAACCCGTCCTAACCTTTTTAATTTCAATATTACAAGTACTGAAATATCTATTAGCATTATAAGTTAGCGGTATTTATCTTTACTTGTAAGTGAAATATCTCATGTTCGGCTAAATCTCCCATTTAAACGAAATATGATTAAATAAAAAAAACGTCTTTGAGTATGAGGTCGAGTTTGGGGTTCTTATTCGTGTGGAGTCATAAGTTTTCAACTCAACGACTATAGTCCAAGAGATTCGAATTGGGGATCTCCTTCAACAAAATGGAGTCTAAATGCCATGAGACAAATCCGTCATTGATAAAAACAAATTCAATGATTATCGTCCATGAGATCTAAATTCAAAATCTCCTTCAATAAATGGAGTCCAAATGTCACGAGACTAATGTGTGACTGATAATACCTGAAGGCCTCCTTTGATACAGAGGATTAAATGAAGAAATGAAAAAAATTAATGAACTCATTATGAAATATCATTCATTCCAATCTCCCGAAAAAGTATAACTAGAAGGAAGAAGTTTTCTTCATGTCTAATCCCCTTATGTTCTTCTACAATAGCAACAACAAAGTCTTATCCCATTAGGTTGGGTCGGCTATATGAATCCTAGAACGACACTGCGTTTGGTCTTGTGCCATGTCTTCTGTTAAACCAAGTAGTCCAAGTCTGTTCTTAGGATCTCTTTCTAAGTTTTCCTAAGTCTTCTGCTACCCCTTCGACCTGAGCCCCTGTCTCATAATCATATCTTCTAACCGGCATGTCTGTAGGTCTCCCTTCTATTCTTCTAAATATGAAAATCATTCTCCTCTACCTCCAATTCAATCCCAGAGAGACGAAACTAACTATTGCATGGTACGCATGGACAAAGCTTATGACTTGGCAAACAAGTTCTCTAAGGGATATTCTTTGCTTCAATGAATGGAGATACCAACTGGCCAAGTGGAAAGGACTCAAACTTCTTGCACATTTATTCCGTTCACTTTTAAATACCAATTAATGATATGAATGACAGTATGTATACATATACAATGTCCAAACGTCCTCCTCCCTCCTATCTAAGGCTGCACAACAAGTGGTTTTGAGACTTCAAATTTGAATAGTGGGTAGCATGAAAGTCTGGTTACGTATATTTCTGCCTTCGCTTTTCTTTTCGGGGCAATGAAGCCCGTGTTCCTTGCTCGTTCTCAAATAACGGTAGCTGACAACAATAGAGTGCTAAACAAGTGTTGAAGGCTAGCACTGAAAGATGGGTTGGAACGTACTTTGAGTCCAAGCGAAGGAGCCCTGGCGGATTTGATCCACGACATTACTAGTTCTTGGCCATACTCTTCGGAGCTTCTGATCAGCTGAATGCAAATAGTACTGGGCTGTAAGACATAATGTATATAGTCCCCGGAAGCACAACCTGCAACAGGTGTGCAACTTATGTTCGGTGAGTAATATAATTCTTGTAATATGTGTTGTGTGTTCATGTGCACCATGATTAGTTAATGAAGTTTCGATGTGATTTTGAGAAGCAAAATTGTTTAGTTAGTTCACTTAGAACATGGTTTCATAAACATTGATCAGAGCATCAGCCTGTAAAGGGATAAGGTCACCCCTTGATCTTATAAAACACAATTAATATTAACAATGTCATCGGCTTCGTTTATTTAATATGCTAAAATACACCCAAAACATAAGCAGAATAAACGAATAAACATTAACAAGGCAAACTACCTTCTCTGTGTTCTTGCTTCTTGCGGGATACGAACACCTGGAAGAATGTCACGCCGAGAGTCTCCTCGAGTGGAAATCTGCACTGATCTTACAAATATCTTCTTAAGAGCAAACTTGGAAGGTCACATATCCGCAACAACTTAGGAATAGAAAGAGCCAAAACCTCTTTAACAAGGAAGATAACTCTGTTGCTTTTGCAGCTTCCAACTGGTAAGCTCTACGGCATGACCAATGCAGGAACCAACTTTCTAAACTTATATTTTCTGGATGCTTGTGATACATGCTGCACAAGCATTCTCCCTCGATCAAACAACATCGAAGTTCAATCCAAATTTTCTTGTTTCCCCAAATGTTTTTCGTAAGCTCTTTTGACTCCAGCACAGATGTCACCATAGGAAGTAGCTTCCAAAACTTACAACTTGGTTCTACTTTGTGACTATACATTCGGGCATCTATGTATCCCGTCCTTCATGTGGTGATAGGAGCATAAAGATCCCCCTCTCATCAATCTTATGCAACTTTGTTCGATCTCTGGCAGTCAATAAATATTAAATTCTTAGACACGTCGATTGAAGGATTAGCATCTGAAAACTTTTTCATCTGTTCATTTTTGTTCTCCAAAACATGATTACGGAGAAATCAAAACTGGCACTACCGAAATAATTAGCCATCCATGTGCCTGAAGGAGAAACTCAAAAAAGCACAAAGTTCGTTCTTCAATGATTTTGTGACATTTTCATCCTTCTTCTGCTACGCTATCATGATCACAAGCTCAACGAGTAAAGTAAAGGTTATACCTCAGGCTCAACCCCGAGTAACTGCATCTTCCGAAATAAGGCAATGGCCTTATTGGCCGTTCCGTTAGTTAAATTAGCAGAAAGCATGGAGTTCCATACAGAAACATCCCCTTTAACTTCAAAGTCAAAGACTGATTTAGCATCCTTGATACTACCGCACTTAGCATACATGCCTACTAAGGCACTCGCAAGGCTAAAATTAGACTGATCGAGATGACTCTTTATGATATGTCCATGTAATTCTCTTCCAAACCTGAGAGCTTCCAAATCACCACAAGTGAGAAGAAGTGTCATAAGCGTAACAGAGCTTGGTCCAAGACCTTCTTCCAGCATTTCACCGAAAAGTTCAAGAGCTCGGTCCAGCTGCTTGTTGTTGACATGGCCTGCAATCAAAGCGTTCCAACAGATTGTGTTTTTATCATCAGTTCTCCTAAATACTTTTGCTGCTGAGGCAATATCATGACATTTTGAATACATGTCGATCAATGCACTTGAGATATAGATATTAGGCTCGACGCTAGTCTTCAACGTGTATCCATGGATTTCCTTCCCCTGGCATAGTAGATTAAGATCAGCACATGCTGCAAGAGCACCGGCAATGGTAATGGAGTTTGGTTGAACTGACTTATGGAGCACATCATTACCAAAGTAACCACTCGATGGGGATTGCATGGTCTGGAACACTTTCAAAGCTTCAAAACTAAGCCCAAATTGTTGAAATCCGGAAATTAAAACGTTGAACGAAATAATATTTGGCTTCAAATCCATTCGGACCATCTCATAAAGCAACTCATATGCCTCATTGATTTGCCCATTTCTTGCGTGGCCAGCCAATATTGTGTTATAAGATACCACATCAGGTTTTATGCCATGACTATGCATTACTCTAAGAAGTTCTATTCCCTTATTTGCTTCTCCTGCATTTACATATGCTGCAACCATCTCATTCCACATAGAAATGCTTTTGCTCTCGGCTTTGGAAAAAATCCTCTCTGCGTAATCATTCATCCCACATTTTGAATACATATCAATTAACGAACCTTCCACGTAAACGTTCTCACACAGCTGACGCTTCAGAGCAAATCCATGAACAGCCCTGCCTAAGTTTAAATCTTTCAGGCCTGCACAAGATGGTAATATGCTTGCAATTGTAACAGAGTTTGGATCCTCAGGGAAACATAACATATTATTGAATGCATCCAAGGCATCCACAAAAAAGCTATTCTGAACACAACCGGAAATGATTCCGTTCCAAGTACTAACCCTAGGCTTCAACCCTTCTTCCTGCATCGCTTCCAAATACTGAAGAGCTAAATCAGTCTCTCCATTCCACGCAAACCCTGATACAAGCGCATTCCAAGAGATCAAATCCGGTTGGACACCATTCACCTGCATGGACTTGAAAACCTCCATTGCCTCTTCAAAAAGACCTTCATTCATGAAAGCAGAAACAAGGGTAGTCCATGAAACTACATCTGTTTCCCTCATTGCATCAAACACAGTCATTGCAAATCCAAAGTCCCCACAATTGGCATAAAAATCAATAAGCGCATTCCCCACGAAAACATCGGAATCAAAAGCATTCCTTATCACAAGCCCATGAATCATTTTACCAGTCCTCAACATCCGCACCTGAGCACACGCTTTCAGAACCGTAGGCACAACGTATTTATCCGGCATCATGCCCTCATCAATCATCAACTCAAACACCAAAAACAAATCTTCCCACTGCTCTGACCGACAATATGCGCTTATCAACGCCCCATAAGTGGGTACAGTTCTCTGGGGAATATCGTTGAACATCTTACGTGCATGGTCCAAAAACCCATCACTCTTCGAGCAAAGCATAGCAAGCTTGTTTCTTACCCAACCATTAGCCTCAAAAGCTTCCAACTTCAGAGCTCGGGCATGAATTTGTCTACAGTCAGACAAAGGGTTGCTCTTCAGTAATGAAAGGAAACGACCAGTTTCAGAACTGGGTTGGGCAGCTATTGGATTGTTGCTGATTTTGGCGGAAAGGGAGATATGGGTTTGTTGGTTTGCTGGGTTTGATAGTGTGGCGGTGGTGGAAACGCCGGTTGTGGCCGTGGAAGCTTGAAATTTGAACTTGGGTTTGTGGGAATTGCTGGGTTTTTGTGAGAGGGAGGATTGGGCGAGTAGGGGATTACTGGGGAGCAAACAAGTCCAAAGAGTTACCATTTCCAAAACGAAAGAAATGGATAATGAAAGGACAACTCCGCCAAGTAAGAAGAAGAGCAAAGGGATGAGGAGGACGAGGACTCAGCAACCGAGCTCTAGGGCGGCGCGCGAAGAGACAGAAAGAAGAGGCGGAGAAATGGAAAATATTCAGAGGTATCTGTCGAAATGTCCCCAAACTTGTCGCCCACTGCTAATTTAGCATCCGTTTTACCATCAGATGCTAATTCAAAAAAGGCAAAAAATATTTGGACCAAAATGACGATACTGCCCTCTGAACTAACGGATACATGGATGAAATGTGTGAGATTCAACGGAAGATGGAAATTTGACTATAAATAAAAGTTTAGTAAAGTAATTGGCTGAAATTAAATTCAAAGAGTAAATTGGCAGTACTAGGCTACAAGTTTACGAGAGATTTCGGCAAATAGGCTAATTATGTAATGGGCTTGTTTTTCTCTTCTACTTTTTAGTAAAAAATTTAATATCAATTTTACGCTCTTGTAAATCGACATCTAAGACCAAAACTTATTCTGTATGGTAACATGGTTTTGCAGAAGACCGCTATTTTTGGGGCTGTAGCTCGTTGTCTGTATCGCTCTTCCTACTAACCAAGGCTTTCTCCTCCGAATTTCCGAAGAGAAAAGGTTGGTTGGCGGTGGAAAGGGGTTGCCGTCGAGTTGGGTTGGGTGGGCATAGATCATCGGAGCCATTCCAGTATCTTTTGCAGCCTCCCATGTCTAAATTTTTTCAATTTTTTAGATCGAATTCCTTGAACCATCTCTAAAGGATATGCCAAAAAGTGTCAAATACGTTTTATCTGATGTGGACTCGACGCCTCCCATCCAGGCGTTTGTTTTGACAGCAACGTCAAATCCTTTCCATTTGCATTATTTAATAAATGCCTTTCAGAATCCACCAATCACATGATGTACCCAGACCAATTTACACAATTTTTTCTTTACAAATTTTACAACAGTAGGACCCAAAATATATAATTAAAAAATAATTTTACTCATCCTTTGGAAAAATGAAAACTTAGCATCTAACTTCAAAGTGCCATTTCTCAATTGAAATTAGACGACCCAAATTCAACATCTCTATTGGAAATACTCTTATGCGAGCAAAACTTAATTTTGCATATTGGTGATAAGTACACAGTATTGAACAATATCATCAACATATAGACAACATATCCCAAATATATTGATAATTATAACAACTCATATTAACCATCTATTAGTATTATAGACAAAATTGCGAGCTAGCATACAAAATTGTGAGCGTATAAACGATATACTCATGTTATCTACACTATGCATCAAATATCCGTGATATCTACACCGTATCAATAAGGTATCTACGTAGGGTTTTTTAGACATTTCACCCTTTCAATAATATGCCATTTGTGCAGTTCATGTCAATATTAGCGTTTTTAATCTTTCTATAACATCTAACTCCCCAAATATATTTGCCATCCTTTTTTTGACTTCATGAAACTATTGGATTTGGACACCACTAAAATTGAAAGGAAATATTGATAATTCTTGATAATTTAGGTGTGAGACCACTAAAATTACATTCAACCAAACTATATCATCTTAAGGTTAACTGCTCACTTGGAAACCTACTCAGAAATTACATTGCAATTAACAAACTTGTTGCATCACAGAATGAAGAAATCAAATAAATCTATATACAAGCAACATAATCTCGTGGCGTTCAAGGACCTGAATTTCCAATGCCAATTTGTTTTGTTGCATCAAACAAGCAAAATTTGGTGTCCGCGGTCCCTCACCCTTCAAACACACATGAAACTACCAAGTCTACTATGATCGGATCCCGTGATTAGATTTCTTGAGTCAGATATCACTATTTATCGCAAGAAGCATTTCAACGACATTGTATTTAAAGTACGACGAAATAGGATTTTTAACACGTCATTGTACAATCCCTTGTACATACATTTATCAAAGATAATTAATATATGAAGCTGCCTAACAGATGTTTCCTAAAGAACCATCTTTTCTATATTTGGAAAGAATCCCAAATGTTCTTGATTTGTAGGCAAAACAAAAAAACATATGACTAGTTTGCAAAAACATATGATTAGTTAGCAACAACCAAGGTTCTAAAAAACGTTAGGCGTTAGTCGGGTGGCAGGCAATGGCCTAAGTGGGCACCTAGGCAGCTAGGTGGGGCCTAGGTGGATTTATGTAAATTTATTATATATCTTGTAAATAAGTGCCTATTTACACTTAGTACATCCATCCAACAAAAAAACCTATACTTGTATGGATAATAGAAGAATGATAAAATGCAAAAATAGAAGTAGAAGAATACACGAAGTACATCCATCCAACAAGTTCAATATTTAAAAAACAGTAAGTATATAATCATAATGAAGAGTATTCTTGAATGATATACTAAATTCTTCTTGTTCATGATCCTTGCATTGGATTGGACATAGACTAAACTATTTAACATTGTTATATCTAGTTTATTTTATTTTATTTTATTTTTTGTATGTATCCCTTCAAATGTTCTCCAATTCATTTCACAATTAGATGAACTTGTAGTCAATCCATCATTTGCTAATTAGGTACACCATTTCCATAAGTATACCACCATGAAACTAAAAAATAAAAAAGCACACAACTAATTAAAAAAAATCAAATCCGCCTAGGACTTCCTAAGACCGCCTAGGTGCCGCCTAACCGGCCACCTAGGACCGCCTAGGTGGCCGCCTAGCTCCAGATCAATTTTTGAAAACGATTTGCCTTAAATCGGGGCGGGTCGTCACCGCCTAGGCCGATTTTTAGAATACTAGCAACAACATATGACTGTTAGCAAGTTAAACTGCTGCAAAACACAGATTATATTCAAATCCTTGAATTAAATATGAAATTACTAGCAGAAGAAACTCAATGGACCCAAATACTCAATTCTAGACTTGCAGAAGTAGAAATTAAAAAAAAAAAAAAAAAAAAAAAATATATATATATATATATATATATATATATATATAAAGAGCTTGAAAATGAAAATAAGAACTTACTATTTAGAAGTTGAATTGTGGGCTTCAATGGTGTTGTGAATTTTAGAAATACGACAAGTTTGGGGTTTGGGATGGACTGGCTTCTTTTTTATCCCGAAAATCTCTTGAACCAAAGGAACATGTGTAACAACCCATCCTGAATAATTTTACGGATTTTAGAATGGAGGGGTATTTTGGTAATTTCATTGGGATTGGGATAGATATTTTAAATTGTTGCTTTTGGGGTCTTAATTTGTGTGCTTGGTGGGGCCCACTAGTTTTAGTTTGTCTCCCCCCAACCCAACCTCTTTTCCTTTCTTTATGTTCCATTTTTGTCTCTCTCCCTCTCAGACCTCTTTCCTTCAATTCTCTCGTCCTCTCTTCTTTATAACGCAGAGAAAGTCACCAAACCTTGACGAATCAATGCTCCAACCACCACCACTTCCACCCTCTAGACATCACGAGCTAGAACTCGAGCTCTGTTACGTAGGAAAACCGAGCCTAGAGACTCCAACTCGAAGCTCTGACGAAAACAAACTTCCCCGACGTAACTTCAACGGATTTTGTAATTTTTCCGACTTGGGTAAGCCTCAAAACACTCCAAATGTTTTTCTTTTCATCCTTGTAGTACATTTTTGACCGTGTTGGTGTACGTTGGACGTCGAAACTACAATGAAACCACCTTGGAAGGTTTTTCCCAAATTCTGGCAAGAACCCGTGAGTTTTAAACTGTTTTCCAGCCAACTCCGGCCATCACTCGCCATGAAATTGGTACGAATCTCTTCCTTGTTCCTTAGGCTTCATTTTGGTATTTTGCATGATAGGTTTTACTTAGGTTTTAGGGTTGATCGAAACTAGGATAGCTCCGATTTTCCTTTTCATCGAAATAAGTGAACCCAGCTTGGAATGGGTCAAACCCGACCCGCAGAACCCAGCCCAATCTCTTAGTCCGCCCCAAACTTTGGGGCTATGTAACCAAGCCCAATTCGCTTAGCCCAGGTCCAACCCACCTAAACCTAACCCAAGCCCAAATTAGAATTGGCCCAAAACCCCTCAACCCAACCTAGAACCAATCCCAGAATGCTGACCACGCGTGGGTGCAAGTCTTGGCTGGCGCGTGAAGCACATGTGCCTCCACCAGAGCTAATATGCTTCGCTGCCATCCACAGTGACATCGACGACTTTTCCGGCCAACTTTCCAGCAACCCAAATAGGCGCATGCGGTGGCGCGTGGTGGTACTCAAGGTCCCCCGTTATGTTTTTCAACGTCCTGAATCCGTTTATGACATCCATTTCCTGAAATTCAATCATTATGATAAAGTTTTATTAATTGGACCCTTTATGTGCTTAGGTGCAATTATTTGTGAATGGACCTCTTCTAAAATGTATGATTTTACTATGAGAAATGCATGCATGAAAAGTATGAATTTATGGATACATTTTATGAAATGTTTATGAGTAAATTGGTTTCACGCTTTATGAACATGCTTTATTGACTTTACGTTCCTTGTGGTATATATGATTGATGACTATATACATACTTGTGAACGTGGTTTTACAATATGACGTTTTAGCTACTAAGCTCTGTTTGAGATAGTATTTATATATTAGAAATATTATGTTAATGTTTTTATGTACTTACTTAGTGGTTATCCATACAAACTGCCTACGGGCGAATGATACTTATATATTGGCTTCAGTTGGGTGCTATAGGAGCCTACGCGAGATTGATATCTATATATTGGCTTCGGTCAAGTGTTGTAGGAGCCTACAGGCGATTGATATTTATATATGGCTTCGGTCGGGTGTTGTAGAAGCCAACGGGCTAATGAAGGCCTTCGGGCGAATGAAGTGTTCTATATGCCTTCGGGCGATATTGATACCACTATTTAGCACCACTATATATGATATGTGTTTTATGAAAGGTTCTATGGCATGCTAGGGTTTTCGGAAAACCTATTACATATTACGCTATTGAGTTTTCATAAACTTTGGGGGATAGTACATTGTTGAATAACTATTTTAGTATTACTTATATATCAACTTGGTCCACTCATGTTTTGTTTTGCGCCCCCTCAGGACTTAGAATCGAGGCATACAATCCTGGCGTCAAGGTACTCCCGCATCGCCATCTTTGAGTCCTCTCGGTGTAGGACCCATCTCTTTGTTCATTCAATTTTATATTATTCCTATTTTATGTCTCATATTAGTTGTATGCTCTAAATACGATCCACAATTGCATATTCATTATAATTAAATTTACAAGTTTTATTTATGTCAATTATTTATTTTTAGTTCTCATGCATCTTAATATGGCTTCGTCACCTTTGGGTGTCGGCCATCACATGCCTACCCTGGTGTTTGGTGAATATCAGGATCGAGCATGTCAACGTGAACCAGAACTAGTTTCCACGCCAACCACCAACCTGAAAAATTCGATCGTATACAAGAATTGTCAATAACCCAGATTCTCAATTCACATTCAATTACCACCAAAATTTCAAAAAAAAAAATTAATTAATTAAAAAGTGGGGAATTTAGAGGAACGGTAACTACCAATGGAGATCAACGAGACGACGACTGTGATGGCGAAGATAAGACGCAATAGGAGGAGGCTGAGGTAGTCCCAAGAGGAAAGCAACATCTTGAAGGAAGACGATGACTCCTTCGACGAGCTCAACAAGTTTCTGATGGGTTTTAGTTCCGGTTTTGTGTACTGGGTTTTGACTTTAAGTTAAACAATAGGCATGCTTCATATGCCACTTTGTGGCACCACGATCTTGAGAATTGGTACCCAGATTTCGCCTAAAGAATGAGAACCTCCTCAAAATGAATTTTAAATATTTTTAATTTTCTCCAATATCTTAACACAACTATTTCACCAAATAATATTGCTTGGAACAAAGTTGAATAGTTAGAGATCGTTCAAACTAACCTTGATGGCGGGCATCGGAGTCGTCCAATTACCGTCAGAAAGCTTGAATCTGAACAAAGCTCCTAGGTTATAAGGAGATGCTGTTGATGTGAAATTCAACATGCAAAGGGTAAAGGAGAGGAGTTTCAATTTGAAAGATAGCAAAGTGGCTGCTTGGTGAGGAGAAGTCGCAGAAGATTTTCAACTGGAAAAGAAGACGATTAGGCAGGAATGAATTAGGAGGAAAGACATATGTGCGAGGTATTTTTGTCTGTGTCAAACATGCAATAATGCAAACGAGCAGGGTTAAAATAGGAAGCACACTATGCTTATAAACATGGTTTCAAATTGTTTTGGGTTTCGCCTAATTGAATTATTAATCCCATGGTGTTGGGATAATTGGAAGATAGTCCTTGTAGTAAAAAAATTAGTGTTTATGCCTTCTGGTGAACTCTGTAAGGATTTGGGCCCAAAATTGAAACTGAACTCTCTGTTGATTGTTAGCACGTGAGGCATGTATCTATCTTCCAACTACCCAATCACCGTGGGGACTATTAATCCAATTAAGCCTTTGGGTTTTAGTATAGATTAAATATAATTTGGGTTTAGGCTGATGAGATTACGATTGCAAGCCCAATTTAATCTAACAAGATCTTTACTGGGTTGGGTTGGTTAGCTTTCTTATAGTTTTTGGTCCACTTTGATTTGTAGAAAGGCCCAACCCAATTTTCATAAGTAGAAATTTGACTTCAATTCGTATTACGTCTAATAATGTTAGAGCATCTCTTTATTGGAGACTCTAAATTTCACTCTTTAAATTTTATTTTGTTAAACTATGTGGCAATTTATAAGTAAAATTTATTAACTGAAACAAACTCTCAAATTTAATTATTTTATTTTTTCTTAATTTATTAATTATTTTTATAATCTTTTGTTTGTTAATACTGGGCACTTTTGGGCTCACGAAGAGGTGCCAAACTGGAGAAGAGGCCCTAAGAGGCCCAAGAGACTTAGAAGCCCAAGGTTGAGAAGATGGGAAAGAATGCGAATGAGAACATTAAACACCGAACAATGTGAGCACCAACCAACTTGAGCATGTAGGCAGACTAACAACTTTGTGACACAGGTTTTTAGGGAAATGTCAATTGATGACTTGGAGTCGACAACGAAGACCCATGATGGGACACAAAGTGACTCGAAGCAGTGCTCAGGCAAACTATGTTGAGTAACAAAGGTTGATTGAGAAAATGGATTACTTTATTCTAGGCCGACGTGTATTCGCCTAGAAATCAGTCACGTCATTGTTGAATATCGAGTTGGCAAGTGAAAAAGGTGTCAGTAAGCTAGCCCATGTAGAGTGACACATTAAATGCTCACTTGGAAGTACACAAGGAGCAGGGGGTTCATTGGAGGCCTATATAAAGGGTGAGAAACCCCAATATTGGGGCGAGACAATTTGAGAGAGCGAAATTGATGTACTAGTTGAGCACTATTTTCAGTGTTATAAATTATAATCAATAGAATTCGAGCAACATAGTGGACATAGCCCAGGTTTTGTGGGATGATCCACTTACATCTTTGTCTATTTCATCTTCAGTCCATATCCAAAAGCCCAATAAGAGTTATATATATTTGATTGTTAGGTTTAAAGTTGGGTAGTGTCCACCTAAATTTGTCTGGGTTTGACCTGGAAATTTTTTAGCGTTAACATTGACTTCTTCTAATGTAGCTACTATTTAATTTTTTTTTTAATAGAAAAGAATTAAGTTGAAGAGTGAGAGTGAGGTCTCTAAATTTGTAGAGAGAGGAGGAGGTCCTAAATTTGAAGATCCGTCTTGTATAGTAGTCTCTTGAAGCATGTTTTGATGATGTGGCTCTACATATTTAGGTAGTTTGGTATTTGTTGTGCAATGAAAATAATCACTTTGGGAAGTGACGTATGAGAAATCAGCTGGAAAAAAAAAAAAAAAAAAACACTTTGGCGTGTGGTAAACTAAATTTTAAAATTGATGTGAGTACAATAAGCAGTTTTTTAGTGTTAATAAATTTTGTATAAAAAATATTGTGAGATGTGTATAATGGCTAAGAAGTTCATTATTTTGAAATAATTTTTCAAAAGAAGTATTTGGTAGCTACAAAAGCACTTAACGACCCCTTTTTATAGAGGATTTCAATACCATTTATACAATTATTATTTTATGGTAGAATGAGGCATACCAATGTTGAAATTATTGTTTTGCTTAGATTTCATGTGCAGAGGTCTTAATAATGTGGGTAACATTTCATGGATGATCAATTCAAGTGACGAGACATCACTGCAAGTGCAAAAGTACCGAATACATACAAAATGTATCAATTTTTAACAGGTATTATGATATTAACCATCCCAACAGTCACAGAATGGATTATGAAGTTTTATGTATTGGTAGAGCAAATGCGCAGTTTACCTGTTGAGTTTCATGATGGTTTTTAGCATCACATCTAGTTTAAGCATGTCATGATAAACTTTTATAAGTAAAAGATTGAAGAAAGGAAATATGTCTTCTCATAGTTGTAGGGGTGGGCATATTGAGGCTCAACTCAAACCGAACCACGCAATGCCCACCCCTAATTAGTAGTGAAATTTTGGTCAGTGGTAGTGTTGGACGAGAAAAACAGAAGTTACAGGGATGGAAAGTTGGAAACACCAACCTGGCAGCTTAGGCCTTTAAGAAAATAGGGCAAGTCATTTGATCAATTGCTGACCTGCATTTGCTGTACATATCTGATTATTGTAAGTGATGGCTTTAGAAGGAGCAAAGGTGTAGCTAATTTGTTCCCAATAGTGAATGATGGTTGGAGGTCTTATCGTTTCAGTAGTTCAATAAGCATCTTCCATTTGCACATATCCAAGTGTGCGACTGTTCCTCTATAACCCCTTTCCCGTTCACAATCTTATTGATACAGGGAGGAATTACGAAAGGGTATGTGAGATGTGCCACATACTCTTAAGAAAACTGCTATATTTGGTGATAATGGTGCTTTTTCTCCTGGAGGAGTGAGAATCGGTGAGTTGTCTTTGGCATTTGAATTTTATCTTCAGTATTCTGAAATTGCATTCGATGGTTTCTTCTTCTTTCTGCCTTCCTCGCAATGTATTGTTAAAAGTATTCTAATTCTTTTTAAATTTCATGGTGGCATGATTCCGTAACGCAGCTTTGCTATTTTGAAACAATTGCAGACTTTCTTCTCAGGGCTGCTCAGATCACTGTTTCCATACAGAGGGAATATGGAAAATTCCAGAAAGATTTTATCGAAGGTCTCAAGAACAACAAAGATATTTACGAGCTCAGAAAGCGGGTCGAAACATTTGCATCCCAGTTTGAAATGCCAGGATATGATTGATATATTAACGTGTGGCTTACCATCTTGATTTCTTGGTAAACCCTACAATTCTTATTTCTTTGCCTCCAATTGATCTCTTGTAAATTAGAGAAATATGTTTGCCAAGTTTTCACAACTAGTCGCTGCCACATTGACATTCCTGCCCTCACTATGTCTTGGTTGTTTTGTATATAATTACAGGAAGTAAAATTATTACGAAGTTTTAACGAAAAGTTGACGGTAATATTCACTTTAACGAAAAATCACATTTTTATATTAAAAAGTCAAATCTGATACTATTCACTTTATATTTTATTTCGTTCTTATCGTTAAAACTTAAAGTTTTCAAATATTTTTTATTAGTTTTTCTAAATTATTAACCTTTTACTTCTTTTGATGAAGGTGTAATTAACTAAATTTATTGGGTTGGTCTATGAACTGGTTTGGTACTGAGTACTTTTATAAAAATGAATATAAAAAAAAGTTGAGTTTAAAAATGTGTTTGGTAAACACTTTAAAACAGTTTACTTTTATAGTTTTGGATAAAAAAAAGTTAAAAACATAAAGCAGCAAAAATAAGCTTATTCTCATAGAACAATAGAAGTAGTCTTTTTTGGGTAAAGTACAAAAAACTACCTCAACTATTGGGGTCACGACAGTTTCATACCTCATCTTTTAAAATTGACAATGTCATACCGTATCTTACGAATTTGTGACAATGTCATACCTCCGTCAATTTTTTTGTTAGTTTTTCTGTTAAATGCTGACGTGGCAAGAGACGGGGACCACTTTCTATTAAAAAATTAATAAAATATTATTAAAAACTAAAAAAAATATTTAATATTTTTTAAATATTAAAATAATAAATAAAAGTAAAATAAAAATAAAAAATGGGTAAAGTACAAAAAATTACCTCCACTATTGGGGTCACGATAGTTTCATACCTCGTCTTTTAAAATTGACAATGTCATACCGCATCTTACGATTTTGTGACAATGTCATACCTCTGTCAATTTTTCTGTTAAGTGCTAACGTGGCTTGATTCGGGACCTACTTTCTATTAAAAAATTATTAAAAACTAAAAAATAATTATTTAATATTTTTTAAATATTAAAATAATAATAAAAAGCAGAAGAAAAAAAAAACCCTCATTTCGTCCCTCCCCTCCCCCCTCCTCCTTCCTCTCTCATCTCCCCATCTTCATCTTCTTCGCCCACTTGCAAATCCCAACAAAACAAAAAAAAAAAAAAAAAAAAAAAATCCAATTTGTCTTCCCCCCACACCCACACTCAATTTCCCCACACCCACACCCACACTCTTCTCCCTCCAGCAACCCAGAAAAAGAAAAAAAAAAAAAAAAAAAAAAAAAACCTAGATCCCGTCGGCGGGAAGATGGGTGAGCAGAGAAGGTGGATGATGGATGCGGAAGAGGATGTGGAGAATAGATGAAAGTGGTGGATTAGGGGTTTGATGGGTTTTCAAATGTTTTTTTTTCCCCTTCTTTTCTTCTTCTTCTTCTTCTTCTTCTTCCGCAGGGGAGTTGATGGTTTAAAAAAAAAAAATAAAAAAAATAATTTCCTTCCGCCTTTTTTTCCTCTTCTTCTTCTTCTTCCTCCTTCTCCTTCTCCTTCTCCTTCTCCTTCTTCCGCAGGGGGTGTTGATGGGTTTTCAAATTTTTTTTTAATTTTTTCTTCCTCTTCTTCTTCTTCCTCCTTCTTCTTCTCCCTTCTTCTTCTTCCGGCCGATAGGGGGGAATTTTTTTTTTTTTTTTCCTTCCTCCTTTTTTCCTCTTCTTCTTCTTCCTCCTCCTCCTCCTCCTCCTTCTCCTTCTTGTTCTTCCACAGGGGGGTTGTTGGGTTTTCAAATTTTTTTTATTTTTTTTAGTTTTTTGGGTTTGCAGGTGGGGGGAAGAAAATGAAGATGGGGAGAAGAGAGAGGAGGGGGGAGGGGAGGGACGAACTGATGGTTTTTTTTTTTTCCTCTGCTTTTTATTATTATTTTAATATTTAAAAAATATTAAAAAATTGTTTTTTAGTTTTTAATAATTTTTTAATAGAAAGTATGTCCCGAATCAAGCCACGTGAGCACTTAACAAAAAAACTAACAGAAAAATTGACGGAGGTATGACATTGTCACAAATTTGTAAGATGCGGTATGACATTGTCAATTTTAAAAGATGAGGTATGAAACTGTCGTGACCCTAATAGTTGAGGTAGTTTTTTGTACTTTACCCTTTTTTTTTTAATTTTACTTTTATTTATTATTTTAATATTTAAAAAATATTAAATAATTTTTTTAGTTTTTAATAATTTTTTAATAGAAAGTGGTCCCCGTCTCTTGCCACGTCAGCATTTAACAGAAAAACTAATAGAAAAATTGACAGATGTATGACATTGTCAGAAATTTGTAAGATGCGCTATGCCATTGTCAATTTTAAAAGATGAGGTATGAAACTGTTGTGACCCCAATAATTGAGGTAGTTTTTTGTATTTTACCTTTTTTTTTTTTTAGTTCAAAGCAGAACATTACCAAACCTCTCTCTCTCTAGCCTGTGATGTTGATCTGGATTCTAGATAAAGCCGGAATCATGAAAACTGCAATGAACAGAGTTATACCTGTTTCTTTTGGCCATCTGTCATCAGATACACTTCATCTGGGTGGTTGTCAATTCCACTTTTGGACCTGGCCTTTTCTTCTGTGTTAACTATTTAGAAGAGGAGAATGGCTTGCATTGAATGAATTCAGTCACCATCACGTGATTTTTGATTTAAAATGTGTTGTATTATTAGACTGAGATACTGTGAGTTTATTTTATATGCTACGTACGTTGCTCTCAGTGGTGTTCATGACTGATGCTACAATGTCACACTTTGTAATGATACAGGGCTCTATTGTGGCGGTGTACTCTTACCATCCAAGTTCCTCTCTTAACAAATGAAGCTTTAGCTATTGCAGCAGTTGATGGATGCAACAAAAAGCTCTAGTGCATTTACTCTATAGTGCAGCAGGGCCAGAGACTCTACATTTGTCGGAATTTATTCAACATTCTGCAGATTTTTATATGATACCTCCACTGTGAAAGAAGCTGAAAAATCTCTCACGCTGCACTTTTTTCTTCCTTTTTTTTTTTCCCTTCTTTTATTTAGAAAAAGAAGGAATCATAATAATTGATGGTGTGGTTTTTTGTTTGGTGGTGGTTATGAATGTAAGCCGCTGTTTGCTGCTTTAAGGATGATAATGTCTTGTTGGGTCAGAGAAACTCTGAGGTGCTTGCTTCTGCGTCTGCCAAAAGTGCTTCTTTATGTTGTTTTCGGCATTGGTGTTCTGCTTTTTTCTCTCTTCTAATATTACTATTTTTTCTATTTATTAAAATAAGAGAAATATTAAGGAGACACACTTAAAAGTGAGGTTTTTCATGAATTTTATATCATCTTATATTTTTTGCACAATAAAAATAGGGACTAAGGTGGTCCCAGGACCTCTCGGATTCAAAAAATATGCATGTGAAGGTCTTTTGAGGACCCTCCAAATTTTAGTACACGTCCTTTTTGTTTCTTCTAAATGCTTGATGTTAGTTATATCTCAAAATGTTGGGCCAATACTTGAAAAGTTCTTTATATCACTCATTATATTGCTTAGGCATATATCAATATATATATTGACATGTGTATAACAAGACCTCAAAGTGAATAAACTGATTTTTTTTCTTACGCATTTCGCGTGTTGTTCCTATCTAAAACATTTGTATTTAACATTTAGATTCCAAAGTTCAAATCTTGAATCCACAACTGGTACAAAATTCATAAATAGTTCCACTGAGAACAGTTCCTTTAACATTTCTCTTAAATTAATATGTTTTGTTGTCTTATAGTTCTTGGATTTGAGGAATATTATATTAGTTTTGCTTATGTTGGACGCTGCTATGGATCCCTTGGAGGGAGGCAAGGCATGAATTTCCGGCAGGGATAATAACTAAAAAGCATGGGATACGGTTGACAAGCAAAGCAAGTGACCCTAAATTTTCTCCCCCCTCCTTACTTTAATAATATTTTCTTCTAAAAACCCAAATCCAAAATCCCCAAAGAAGGGGGAAGAAAGAACAAAATTATCTGCGTGACAGCAAGAGAAAACAAGTTATACATGACCGGTTTTGATGATTATACATCTACCTCTGAATTTGGTAGTCTGACTATTTAAACAACCTTACGATTTAATTTCTTGCCATCAATCTTTACTGTTCATTTTTCGAGTTACTTAGTCATCCGGACTACTAAAGAAAAATTACTATGTCTCTCGTAAGATGACTAATGGATTCCTTATGTGACTAATTGATAACTAGAAAATTTTTATGGTGTTTAGAAGATATGTGATAAGATTTTCTCCAAAACCTAAAGAAGGGAGAAGAAAAGCCGATTTTATATAACGAAGTCTCTATCGCTCTCATTACGTGATTGACCGAAACACATGTGAGGGAGGAAGAGATAGGGTTTGGTAATGATCAAGACCATTGCTTTGAAAGGGAAGGGAAAAATCAGACAAAAGCTTCCTTCTAAGATGAAAAGAAGTTGGCTTTTTTTGACATAAAAGCAAATCCAGGAATCTTCATTCATGAGTGGTGCTTCTTCTTCCCTACATAGAAGAGACTGCTACAGTCTCAACCCTCACCCTTTTCATCATTCTTTCACAACTAGAATCATGACTCATTTACTATAACAACTCAACTCAACTCACTCTCTCTCTCTCTCTCTCTCTCTCTCTCTCTCTCTCCTACAAGAGATTCACCATGAAAAACCCCAATTAGAGGCAAGAGGAAAACCTTTTCAAAATAAGAATAATCATAACCAACACTTTGGTAGCGTAGAGTTGGTCGTAATCAAATTGTACTTGATGGTAACTATAGTCGTATCCAAACTAAGCAAAGCAGTTGTTAGTGCAGATGTGTGAATTTTTGTTTCCATAATTTGGATTAGATTATTGCTTAAATAAAATAAAAAATTATCCAAATTCAAGATAATTAAATATTAGTTCATTAATAAATTAAATATTTTGAAGAAGATAATAAATTAATGGAGGATTTTGATTGTGCCACCAAGTCTTAAAGATAGAGTAACAAGAAGCTTCCATTCCATTTTTTCCCTATCTTTGTTCACCCAACCCTTTTTTAACTTTTACTTTTTCTTCTACTTTTGTGTTTTTTTTAAAAAATCAACTTGGAAGATCTTGCACCCACAATTGCATTATTATTATTATTATTATTATTTTAACTGTTTTATGGTTTAAAAATAAAAAATGAAAATTCTTCATGTATTCAACCATGATAACCAATAACTACCTGTGAATGAGTTTACGCTACGTCAAATCTAAATTACAAGAACGAAAATTCAAACTTGATGGTAGGCGGAGAACTAGTAACTACTAGAACAAAGTTGGAGAATGCGCGAGAGAAAAGAATGGTAATAAAAAAAGAAAAAATAGAAAATACAAACAGAAGTAAGAAGATGGGTTAAAAAGGTACAAATAAAACCCAATAACTAATTACTTCTCTCTCTACCCTGTAATACTTTTTTACTTCTTTATTTTTTACCTATGACTGCAAAAGTCCAAAAGCTTCTTCCTCCCCTCAACAATTTCATCAAAGAAATCATCAAGTTGGCTCGCAATATTCTCCGCACCAGATCTCAGCACCCCAAAACTCGCTTTCAAGTTGTCCACTCCCTCCCTAATCCCGCCGCCGTCAACCTCCCACTCCACCACCCCCTGCTGGCCCCCCCTCTCCAGCTTCCCCCTCAGCTCCTCCATCGCCGCCTTCGACCTCCTGAACTCCCACATCAGAACCCCCGGCCTCTCTCTGATCTGCCCGATCTCCGCCGCCACCCTCTGCTGCAGCCTCGCCGTCGATATCATGAACGATGATCCGAAGATCATGCACCCCTCGTTGTACCCTCCCCTGCAGAAGCTCGACTCCTCCTCCGGCAAGCAGAACACCAGTCCGTACAGCAAGATCATGAGTAGCAGCGAGCTCACGTTCCTCATTGCGTACAGGACTCCCCTGAACCCATTGAACCCGTTGAGCTTCGATTCGATGGAGACCCCTTCGTCGAATTTGAGCGACAGCGGCTGGATTCTCGTTTCCATCAGCCCCCTGTTCTCCTCTTCCAATCCGAAAGCCTCTCGCCGACACCCAGAAATCGCGCGCACCACCTGTTCGACGAAATACCACAACGAATCAGTCAAACGTATAAAGCAAGTTAAAGATTGTGAATTTGTGATCAAATTGAAAAACCCACCTGGCGAGAGAGCTGGGGAGTGAGATGGCGGTGGGAGTCGAAGGTGGAGGTGATGTTGAGGCCGGAAGTGTAGTAATTCTCCATAGCGGAGACGGCGGACTTGAGGACATGGCAGGCTTCCCAAAGCTTGGAGCTTTCGTCCATGTACTCGTCGAGCCACTTGTCCCCGACGGGCAAATGGAGCTTCTGGACGAGAAGGGCCAGCTGGGAGTGGAAAGATCGAAGAAGGGAAAGAGCCCTTTGGAGGAATTGGATTGACATGAAGTTGTTCGAAAGATAGACCCTTTCGAGATCGTCGATCCCTCGAGTCAGAAACGAATAGAAGCCATTGACAGAGTTGGTGGACGAAGGATCCATTTTTAATCTTACTCTCCTTTTCAATTTCTTTTCAAATATCTTTTGTTTTGCTTGTGTAGAAAGCTTGATATTTTGTGTGGGATTAAAAAAAAAGAGGGTGCTATTTAAATGGATGAGAGAGAGAGAGAGGAGAGAGAGAGGAATGGAATTATGAGGAGGGAATATCTTTAGGAGGAGGAGAAGCAGCTCAGGTTTCTAAGGTTGAAAACGATTGTTGGGAGCAATGATGGGTGTTTCCTATAGAGGGGAAAGGATGAATGGTAATATGCCATTTTCATTGTTTTAATGGGATGGGATGAAACGATGTGTGAAAAATAATTGGAAAGACATAAGATTTATGAAACAAAACAAAATAGAAGCCTCAAAAAATACCCAAAAAGGAAACAGACTCTCTGTGTGTGCTTCTTCTGAATTCAAGAGAGAGAGAGAGAGAGAGAGAGAGAGAGAGAGAGAGGTTTTGGGTCATTAGCTAATTAGCAGAGGAGAGGTATACTTATACAAGAAACAGAGCATGAAATTTTCATGAGCCAGCTCCCTTCCAATTTCTTACTTTTCTCTCTTCCAATTTTATACATGTAGGGTGGGGGGTAGAGAGAGAGAGAGAGGTACAAATGCAAGTGGGTATGATTACAAAATTTTAGTCGGAATTGTATGATATATATATTTTTTAATGTTTTGGATTTGAGGTTATTGGTTTGTAAAGTGTTTGACTGGATTGACTGAGTTTCTACTTGTTCTTGTTCCTCTTCTAATTCTCTTTTGGTTTCAATATTATTCTTTTGATTTGAGTGCTCTTTGGCTTCTTCTTTCCTCATTTCCTTCCTCGAGCTACTGACTTGGCTCCTTATTTCCCCCTCTACTCTATTGAAATTTGTGGGTTTTGTATTTCCTAGATTTATTTTTCTTGTTTTGTTTATTTTTTTCAATAAATGGAATGATGAGGTTCCTTGTATGTGTAATTTGTCTTGTAATTTGTAAACATTCTTACCAATACCAACCATGCAATAATCCCTCTTTTTAGGCCACATTTGCCTTTTAATATCTTGTCTTCAAAGTCTCTCCTTCTCTTAGTCACTTCGGGCCTATTTGGTGGGCTAATTGGGATAAATCTTAGATCTGATTATTAAGATAAATTTGAGTCCAGTCTTTTGTTTATCGTGCCAAATGTGAGATAGACATGATTATATATGATGAGTTATGAATCGACAATAGAGTGTGTTATTTAACCTATAATTAAACATGGGTTACAAGTCTTGTCTTACATGACCATGTCAATCCAATCTCAAATTTAAGGCTCAATCTCATCTAGCTCACCAAATGACTCCTAATGACTAATGATTTATGGTTATTTAGATTTGAATATAATATCGAGAATTGAAATTGAAAAATAAAAAATGCATCTATTTATTCTTCAATCTTGATATCAAACTAACAGTAAGTGAGTATGTATCACTTGATCATTGGGCGGCTGAGAGAACATTTCTTTTATTAAATAGTTTATATTGTTAATTAATTTTTCCTTTGGGGGTCCAAAATGGATGATGCCTCTTCATGAATTATGCCTGCAACTTGAATTGAATATCAATACATGACCCAATAATTTAATCCTAGCCGTTTAATGGTACTCCTTAGGACCCATCTAACGGCGGAGAAAGTAAATAAAAGTGCGAAATGATCAACTCCATGGGTCCCAAAATTTTGCTGCGGTCCACTCAATGAGGTTATGAATGATTAAGTTGGTTTTAAGACAATAATCTAAGGCTATAAACATGTTTAAAGGTAAGAGAGGTTTATGTGTATGTTTGTTTATTGCTTGACAAGCATTATCAATTATTTAATTATCTTTGGTTTAATAAATTATCAATTGTTTATTTATTTATTTTATTTATTTATTTATGGGGGTCTTAGTTTCTTGATGTGAGGTGGAAGGGGGGACCAGGAAATCTAATTTATGTTGGGGTATGTGACATTTTAGTGTTGATTTTATTTTAGTCTCGTTGGGTGCTCGTGGTTTTTTGGAAAATATGACATGATCTTAAGAGGATGTTGGTCTTTTGAGATTTCATTGGAAAGTGAGTAGGAAGAAGAAGAAAAAGAAGCTTATTTAGGAGTTAGGACCAGTTTTTTAAGTGGTGGTGGTCATATCTTACCCATCCAATTTTCTTACCCTAACTTTTTTATACAATAAGTGCGGAATTAAACTACGCTGCATGATGGATGAGTCATAATTTGCCATTGGTATATTCTAACATTTGATATTTAGTTGAGATTGTTCATTAGAATTGTAATCAAAGTTGTATCGGAGATTGTCCCTTTGAATCGTAACCAAAGATGTCTCAGTTTTTTTTTAAAATTATTTTTTAAAATAATCTTAGTAAAAAAAGATGATGGTTTGACATCCTAATTTTGTTCAGAGCAATACACATTAGTCCCCAATATTTTGTTTTGGAAAAATACTATAGATACTGAAAAACCAACAAGCATTTACAATTTTAGCACCAATTGGCATGACATTGTTTTAATTGTTTTCATTTGGTTTGAAATTGTTTCAAGCGTTGATAACGATTTTATTATAATTTTAAGAATGGATACAAGCATTGCAGAAGACATTCTAAATGAAATTCAAGAGTGTTCCTCAATTCAAAATTGATTTGGTTAATGAATCACAGTATGAACTTTGAGTTTGGCTAACAAACTCAACCAGTTAAAACTTTAATTATCCTAGCACACATGTAAGATCTCATTCAGTACTTTACTTCGGGATAAGGAGCCCCAGCCTGTGACCGACCACCAAAAATTTGATTGTCCAAATTTATTTTACTCTCAGAATCTCTCAGTTTGATGGTTAAAATATTCAATGAAAAGTTGATCCTTTTTTATTTTTTACTTCTTTTCTTGGTGAACTGTAATAATTGAGCTGTCCACCTACTGAATCTCATCCCATATACAGAGATATTTTTCATGTGCATAGAATGGTATATCATTTGTCATTTTATATAATGACATGTAGTGTATCATTCTGTATTCTTGGTACATTAAAAAATCTCTCTATGTAGGCTTGTATTGGCAACTGAACCAGTTGTTCTACTAGGGAGTGCATAAAGAAAGAAGATAACTAGCCCTCTTTCTTTTGCAAAAAAATTCAGACTCATATTTTGAATCCAACAAGAACACCAAGGAAGAAGAGCAATTTTCGTTGGACAGTTATTGTGATGTCTCATGTCAAAAATATAGTGGTATGGAGCAACATAGTGACGGTATACCACTGGCATTGGCACGAGACAATAACCCTAATTCTTTGGTTTGGAATTTTGTTCAATGTTGGATGTAAGGAGTTCCCATTTTTGCCAAGCAAACAAAAGGACTTCCAAGAATCCAAATTTTGCCAAGTGAAATTGGGTAGCTGTGGATTTAGGATCCGGTGGGTGGGTGAAGGGTTGTTTGATTTTTAATGGTGAAAGATAAACTCTCGCTTGGAAAGTACAACAAAAATTGTAAGTTGTAAATTGTCCTGGTTAAGATCTTTTACTACAACCAACTTTATTTCGGGTTGGTTGGTACCATACTGCACTAATTCTGAAACTACCGAGTACTTATCAACTTCATACATTCAAGAACCCACTTAATGATTCGTGTTGAGGCAACCAGGAGGCCAATCACAACGCCAACGCGTGTCAACATTAAAATAAAACTCCTAAAGTCCCCCATCGACTGTGAACGGAAGCCGCATACTCCCCTCAACTATAAAAAGAGATCATTCTCCTACAATTAATCTCTAATGCCATTATTGTACTTAAACTCGTCATTAGAACTCACTGATGATGATTATGCTTGAACGTTTGTATTGTGTAAACTTTTCATTATTAATGAGAACTTCTCCACCCCCATGGATGTAGCCCAACATAGATTGAACCATGTATATCTTATGTTTGCTTTTTTATCTCTCTCTTTACATATATCCTTACTAGGTGATCGGAGCAATCTTGCAAATGTCACAAATTGATGCTTTACGTTGTTCCAAAGTCCTATTAATTTTGTGCATCAATAGGATTCAAACGAACTAGATCAATATATATATATATATATATATATATATATATATTTTTTTTTTTTTTTTAACAGTAAATGAAAGAGGTTTGACACCTCATGTAGGTCCATCATTTGAGGTGAAAGTAAAGCAATTGATGGCTAGATTTGTCCAACATCCCTTTCATCCCCATCATGATAATTACCAATAAAAGTCTCTGTTGAAGAATGTTTCATTTTCTTCTTAAATGAGCTTTAGATGGACACAACTTGATGATGGTCCACAGCCTCCTCTCTCAACCATGAACGATACAAAGGAATGAGTCTAATGATTGTTTTATTTTAATTCAAATTAGGCCACAATAGAAACCCTAAACAGGGAAAGAAAAATAGTTGGCATCAGAAAAGTTGTATCGAAAGAGTTTTGACAATGTTTTGTTGTCGAACTTTGCATTGAAATTATTGATTACGTAAATTTTGGTTGAAGAACAAAGTATTCAAGCAAATCTATACTTTACTATCTCCAAGTGTCCTCTAATGATCCAATCTCCACTTTTTGGAACCCACCATCAACATTTAGCATAGCGATTTGGACATCCATCCTCCTATTGATTATTATGGACTTAGCTAGCTAAGAATTTTCCTTCAATGTCATATACCAATAATTATTTATTCAGCCTCTTGAACAATTTATATCTTAAGGGTGACGATTTTCACAATCTTGTTTTACCAAATTGAAACCTAAATCTTCACTGAAGTTTCGAAGATGTTCGAGAAATGATAATCTTTGCATCCCTTGATGGAGAATGCACATATCCCTTCATAATATTATCCTTCGAGAAAAAAAACTTTGTGAGTGCGCATGCGTGACGAAACAGTGTACAAGATGTCAATCGAAGAAGAGTTTTTTTCTTCATTGAAAATGAAAGTTATTTAGAAAAATTCTGTGTTCTTCGAAATCATTAGGTTTAAAAGGAAAGATTGACATTGTTATCATTGAAGAACTATCGTGGTGCATTTCAGTAGGAATTGACGTTGAAGTTTTGAAGATTTTGCTTGATGATGTTAGACTTAAACGTTCATGCAAGTAAAACACCAATGTACCAACCTTGCAAAGACATCACCCAAGCACAGCAAGCACTAAAAACTTCAGCAAGTACTCTCGAACACCTTGATCTGTAAGGAGGGCCTTCTGCACACTCACCACGACCATATTACTCGAACCTATTGGGAGTTCTCTAAGTATATGTTTCGGTGGTGTATGCAGGGACCTTTCCTTGGTATTTATACTACTACAACCCTAGTGCGCATTCCCATAACCATACACTAGGATCCCTTATTGTACAAGGACATAATCTACCAAATCTCAATCCAAATAGGATAGTATCAAGAGCCCTTATTCTCCAATTATAATTGGATTATATACCTTACTTGGAGTCCATGTTATAGCTTATAACTAAAACTTAATTGCACTTACATTCCATAACAATCTTTATTAAGTATATTGACCTATTAGCCATTGGATTAGAGTCTAACATCCAACATTCTCCCATTAGGTCAATTAGTTAATTCAAGAAAGAACCTTAATGAATCTGTAAGCATGATTCTTTATTGGCCAATGGATTTAGTTAAGCTATTAAGCTTCTTGCATACTTCTGTCAAGCAAAGATTACTCATTCAGAACTATCGGAGACTATGTACTTAGATAAGTGTTCATGAGCTCTTATAATCAATGAATAAGGTCACTTACATGAAGTAATCAATCACAGACTTGGTACAGAAGTGAGTTACAAAACCATGAGTCAAAAACATCGACTCCATCACTTCCAAGTCCACTTAATCAGTTTTATATCTGATTGTTTAATGCTTTTGATGAAGCTTTCAAGCTACAAGAATAGCTCACACATAATTTTGTGAAAAAAACTCAGTTCACATGCCAAGCAATCTCACGACACAACCAACTACAACTAATAACCTTTTGCTGCTACATTGTTTCATCGAAAAACACATCAGTTGTTTATAACCTTTCAGCAACCTATTTCCAACAGAAAACATGAACTAAAACTATATTGAAACAATGTATGAATTACTGAAACAACATCTTTTTATTAAGCCTTCAATTTAACCAAGTGCATCTACTAGCTAAACATAAAACCAAACTCAATACTAATTGTCACAATAATAACTACCATGCATAATTAAACTACATATTATCATTACTCCCACTAGTTCAACAAATATAGGGTTGCAATCACTCTCATATTGAGTGCATGTTTATGAAAAGTTGCATTTGGTATTACCTTAGTGAGTGGATTATCAAGCATTGCATGAGTGTTAATGTAATCAACCATGATCTCTCCAGACTTTACTTTCTTCCTTGTCAACGCATACTTGGGTTCAAGTGCTTAGTTTCAGGGGACCTTTTATTATTCTTAGAATAAAAGACAGCAGCTTTATTATCACACCAAATTAGAACATGCTTTGCTATTAAATCCATAATCTCGAGACTATTGGTGAAATTTCTCAGCCATATAGCTTGTGATGTAGCTTCATAGCAAGCTACAAACTCAGCTTGCATGGTAGAAGTGGCAATAGTATCTTGTTTCACACACACTGCCCCATTTGCCAATGTGAATATATAACCTGAAGTTGACTTAAGTTAATCAAGGCAGCCTGCAAAATCTAAGTCACTATAGCTTACTAGTTTGAGTCTTGAATCCTTTTTCTATGCTAGCTGATACTCTTTCGTTCTCTGCAAGTATCTTAAAACTTTCTTGGCAGCTATCCAGTGTGCATTACCATGGTTAGACTGAAACCTTCCCAATATGCTAATGGCATAAGCAATATCAGGTCTGGTACATACTTGTGCTTACATGAGACTTCCAACAAGAGAAGCATAAGGTTTGCTAGCCATTTCTTTCCTTTCAAACTCAGTCTTAGGGCACTGATCCTTACTGAGCTTTTCTCTTTTTGTCATGGGAACATCAAAGCCATTCGAGTCTTCCATATTGAACATTTTCAATGTATGCTCTTTGTGATAAACCTAGTAGACCTTTACTTTGATCCCTTATGATCTAAATACCAAGAACAAAAGCTGCCTCTCCCATATCTTTCATCTCAGAGTGTTTGGACAGAAATTTCTTGGTGTCACTCGACAATGATGCATTATTGCATGCTAATAATATGTCATCTACGTAAAGAATGAGAAAAATAAAGCAGTTTACATTCCTTTTCATGCAAACACACTTATCACTAGGGTTTTCTTTGAAACCATGTGATGAAACAACCTCATCAAACTTCAAATACCACTGTCTCGAGGCCTGTTTCAATCCATAAATGGACTTGTTAAGTTTACAGACCAAATTCTATTTTCATTCTCGAATGAAACCCTCTGGTTGCTTCATGTAGATCTCTTCTTCAGGATTTCCATTCAAGAATGCAGTCTTAACATCCATTTGATAAAGAAGTAGATCAAAGTGAGCCACTAGTACCATGCTCACTCTAAAAGAGCCTTTTGTAGAGACTGGAGACAATGTTTCATTATAATCAACTCCTTCTTGCTAAGTATAACCTTTTGCTACAAGTCTAGTTTTGTATCTTTCGATATCACCCTTTGAGCATTTCTTGGCCTTGTAAACCCACTTGCAACCTATTGGTTTACATCTTTGTGGAAGCTCAACCAATTCCCACACTTTGTTCTTATTCATGGAATCCAATTCTAATTGCATATCTTTTTGCCAATGTGCATTATTGAGACTTTCAATTGTTGTCTTGAAGTTTAATGGATCTTCTTCTTGACTACTAAACTCAGCTTCTTGCAGATACACAAGGAAATCATCTGAGATTGCAGGCTTTCTTGCACGAGTGGATCTTCTAGTTTCCATTTGCACATGTTCAATATGCTCCTCTTGAATGGTTGGTGTGTTCTTCAACTGGACAGGTTCTTCTGCAATCAGTTCTTCTTGTTGAGTAACTTGTGTTGGTTTTGCAACTTGCGCATTTTGCATTGGAATTAGTACAACTTCATTTGTCACAGCATTAACTAGGGTTTCTTTTTGCATTGCTGTGATCTCTTCATTCCAGTCAAGATTCTTTTCCCATTGATCATCATTAACTTCTTCAATCAACTTGGCTCTCCTAGTTTCAATGAGTCTCGAAGTATGATTGGGGCAATAAAACCTGTAACCCTTAGTTCTTTCTGGATACCCTACAAAAAAAACATGTGATTGTTATAAGGTCCAGCTTCTTCTCCATTGGATTGTATGCTCTTGCTTCTACGGTGTATCCCCAAATTCTCAAGTGATTCAGCACTAGTTTTCTGTTGGTCCATAACTTGAGGGGTGTCTTGGGGACTAACTTGCTAGAGGCCCTATTTGGCAAGTAATTTGCAGTTTTGATTACTTCTCCCCAAAGAAAAGTAGGTAGGTTCAATTACTTATTAATATCAAACTTAAACTTAGATTTAACAAGCCTATTAACTGAGACTAAATTCATTCTCATGGAAGGTATATAAGCAACATCAACCAAATCTAGCAAAAAAAAAAAAAAAAAAGAAAGGAGAAAGAAAGAAAGAAATAAAGAAAATAATTCAAGCCTAACTACTCCAATGAACTCCATTGCCCACGAACACTGACACCTCATCCTTGTTTGGCACCCTCTTACCAATGTACCCCTACAATGAGTTTGTTACATGAATTGTAGCATCAGTATCAAGCGACCAGGTATCATAAGACATCTCAACCAATTTCGATTCAAAACAAACTGAAATTTTATGCATCATACCTTTGTTTTTCTTACTTTCTTTGTTTTCCTTCCAACGTTTATAACTAGTGCACTCATTTTTTTGATGTCCCACCTTTTTGTAGAAGAAACATTTTATTCTAACACCCTTATGAACTTTCAGGTGGTTATTGCCCTTATTGACCCTTTTCGCAACCATTTTATCGTTTTTCTGTGGAGGATTGTCTTTCTCATTGGGAGAATTTGCAGGATTAACATTTTGCACTGCATTGACTTGTTTCTTCCCCTTATCTTATCGAATATTTTGCTCTTCATGCACACAGATGGCAATTAGCTCGTTCAAGTCCCATTTTTCTTTCTGAGCTATGTAAGTACTCTTCAACTGAGAGTACTTAGGGGGTAAGGAATTCAGGGTGAGATGAACTAGAAAAGGATCATCTAACTTAATGTTAAGTGGATTAAGATTTGCAGCTGCATTAACCATTGAGAGAATGTGCTATCTCACAACACCACCAAGGTACTTAGTGGTTATAAGGGTATTCATTAGTGATCCAGTTTCAACCTTCTTAGATTCCTTGAACTTTGTTTCTATGGAGTCAAGGTATGCCTTAGCATTGTCTGACTTAGTGATTGTCCCTCGAACCAAATTAGTCATTGATCTTTTGATTACCATCAACACCATTCTGTTAGCCTTAACCCATCTTTCATATTCATTCTTCTTTTTTGCAGTTACATCATCAGCAGGCTTGGCTGGTTCATTCTCTCTCAGAGCTAAATCGAAATCCATGAGCCCTAGTGCCATTTCAATATATTACCTCCACTTCTTATAATTGGTTCCATTGAGTGTTTGAATTGAATCCAGGGAGCTAATTACTAAAAGATTTTCAAACAAAATAAGTATTCAAGACTTTATATTCTGCATAACTAAAACAACTCAACCTTTGTTTGGTTTTTCAAGTTTAATCAGTAGCAGTGCAAAACATATAAGTTGCATAAGTAATGGTACAACATGAAAGCCATCCACCTTCATTTGGCAGTTAACTTTTGCAGCTTATACATCTTGTATGTTTTCATTGAGCTATCAGTAACCGAACCAATGTAGATTAGTCACACCTTTATTTGGGGATATACCCTCATTGTTATGGCTACTGATACAAGTTGATCAATTAAACCTTGAATTTTTAGCAGTTCTGTAATGATTTAAACAAGTTTGTTTATGTTTCATTCATTCAATTACATCTCAAAAAACATTGATCATTTTATAACTTTCAACATGCTTTGAACCTTAAAACTTTCGATCATTAGACATGCTTAACAATCAAGACTTCTGAAGCAAACAATTTCTGAGTTTTAATAGGCCAAAATTAGTTCTTACATCAGTTATGCATGGTAGACAGTTTTAGGGTTTTTGTGAATACAAGCATAATACAAGAAGCGGTCATGGCACTTGTTTGCAGTCTTATATGCATATATTACTTAATTTTATATTAAGTCGAGATTTGTATACATGTGCAGGGATAATATCTCTCAAACTTTGTACATATACGTATGCATGCAAGCATTAAATATAGCAACGGGAAAGAAAGCAAAATCAAAACTTGAAGAAATTTTAGTTCATTCGTATTGCATGCATGATTTCATGTATGTTAGTTCTCTTATGGATTTTAACTACATAAACGTTGGCTTTTATACCAACTGTTAGACTTAAACGTTCATGCAAGTAAAACACAATGTACTAACCTTGCAAAGACATCACCCTAGCACAACAAGCACTGAAAACTGCAACAAGTACTCTCGAACACCTTGATCTGTAAGGAGGGCCTTCTGCACACTCACCATGACCGTATTACTCAAACCTATGGGGAGGTCTCTAAGTATATGTTTCAGTGGTGTATGCAGGGACCTTCCTTCGGTATTTATACTACTACTACAACCCTAGTGCACATTCCCATAATCATACACTAGGATCCCTTATTGTACAAGGATATAATCTACTAAATCTCAATCCCAACAGGATAGTATCAAGAGCCCTTATTCTCCAATTATAACCGGATTATATACCTTACTTGGAGTCCAAGTTATAGCGTATAACTAAACCCTAATCACACTTACATTCCACAACAATCCTTATTAAGTATATTGACCTATTAGCCGTTGGATTTGAGTCTAACAACCAACAGATGAACCCTAGCTAGAGCTATTAGGTGCACAATTAGTTTGCTTCCATTTTTAGGATGGTAGGATCCATTTTTCTTTCTTCTAAAAAGATACATTGTCATTTTAAAGCATCTTAATTAGATGTGTAGAGTCGACAATCAAATCCTACGAATAATTTACAATTAAGAAAGTATGAAGATATACATAACACATGCTATCAAAATTGACATTGCGAGTAATGAGCTCGGTGATTAGGAATTTTCTTTTCAATTTTGCATCTTCAATCTATAGAGTCTCAGGTTTAAACCCTCTTCCTCCCCTTAATAAATGTAGCTTAAAAAAATAGTTTTAACTATGGAATCTATAAGTATGAAAACATTTTTATTTTATTTTTTTTGTTTCCATCGACTTACGCCAAAATATAAAATTATTTTCAACTATTGAATTACGATATTTACTGATAAGGGTATAGTTTAGGGTATATGAGTCATATGACACAGTAGGTTATGTAATTTCCATCCAAACCCTAACCTCATTTACCATTTCATTTTGTCAAACCTTAACCTCCATTTACCATTTTATTTGCGCTTTTGTCCCCCTAAGAAATTTTTCATTGCACCCATAACATGGGTGGTACAACATGTGTTATTACATAAGTGAATGAAAGCTTTGTTTTTCAAATTATTAATTTTTTAACACAACTATTCTGTAACTTGTATAATAACACGCGGTGTATTATTTCGTGTTTTGAGCACGTCGAAAAATCTCTCCTTCTTGTGGTGCATAGTTATAACCAACTGAGATTAAACTTGAAGCTTAAACAGTTCAAGCAAAAAAAAGGTTGGGAAGGGCATTAAGTACGATCTTTGAGCAGCAAAGATGCTCCACTTGTCGCAGACACGGGCAAATCACTGCCTCATTTGGTAAAAAGGGGCAAAGTTAATTAGCTAAAGCTAGGTTAAAGCATCAGCTGTGTTTGCGTGACACACATGGCAGTGAGTGCCCAAATAGAACCGAATGACTCCAGATTCTTTTCCGTGATTGTTTTATACTGTATATTATGTAATTAATTAATTACAATTAGTGTAAGTTTCCTATCTCAATAGGGACTGTTAACCGGAATATACATATTGTACTATTTTCTATACATCAATACAAGAAGTCACGTTTTTTATATGGTGTGGTTGACAATAATCATAAGCTGCTTGATTGTGGGAGGTCTTGAGTTCGATGCTTCGAGTTGGTGAGTCTGCTTGATTGTGGCCACAGGTAAGGTGAAATTTTTCTGAGCCTCTTCGGATCTGGAAATGATGAATAATCTCACTTATAACCAGTTGTCCTTCATTTTAAAGAAAGAAAGAAAAATCATACATGGTTAAAGGAATCCTTGTTTATTAATCGATTATTTTAAGTGAAGTTAATCGGATCGCTTATCATTGTTGTTATTGTTTCAAGCATATTTGTACCCAATGCAATGCATTATTGTTCTTGAAGATCTTGGAGTAGCTACATTATCTATCCATATATTTTAATATTGAGCACCAAATCTTTCTTTTCAATCGACTTAGGTGCTAGGATTCAGAAAATTCTCAATCATGTGGATGAAATCAACCGAAAAAATCATGTTGATGGAATCTTACGATATATATGGGTTTCTTTTTTGTTGAGAATTCAAGTCGATCTTGAACCAGCGACATTGGTTGGTTTCCTTATTTTCTTTACTTTAATAAAAGCTTTTTTTTTGTTGCATTAGAGAAAACGAAATATAAATCTATTCTAATCTTAATTTTTTTTAATTTTTAATTTTATTTTATGAACGAGAGCGCTAGTGAGTTAAATTGTTAATTGTTTGGAGGAAGGGAGATCGGTGGAAATCAAACTCACACCATAATACATAAACATAATTGTTTTCCGTCGCTGCAATAATGTTATTTTCATCTCTAATGGCCTTTTTTTCCCTTGGCGCATCGATGGAGCACAAATAGCCCCCATAGAAAATTAACCTTTACACGTTAATACTCCAACACAACTCACTTCTTCCCTTTACACATTGCACCTCTTTATGCTTGAGTGCAAGCCTATGTGAGAGATGGAGAGAGAGTCAACTAGTTATAATTTTTATGGAAATAAACTAGTAGGATTCTTCAAAATGATAATAGATATTGAAAAAAGGGGCAAAGAGCCTAAAATAAAATCCAAACCCTTCTTCTTCTCACTTTGGATTTATAGAATATAGACTAAACCCATAAAAACCCATCAACGACTAGAGGTTTACAAGTTTTTTTTTCTTTTTATTTTTTTTTATTTTTTTTAACAAACGACATTATTTCCACTAATACCTACTCCAATTATTGGAGTAAAACTCAAATTTTAGATTCTAAACTTATCTCAACTTGCTCTAACCCTTGGGGCAAATATAAGTCAAAACTCATTTCTGGGACAAATTTATCCCAGAAATTCCCCCTGTGTTAGTGGAGCTGGGCCCCCATATATGTATATATTTTTTAGTTTTATATTTATAAATTCATTGAATCTAACAGTTAAAATCTAATTTGATCAAATCCAACGGTAAAAAAAAAAAAAAAAATCTAATGGTCCAAATTTAAATCAAACGGCTAAAGTAATTAAAAAATTTTATTTTATGTGTTTCATATTCTTTCGTAGTGTTTCACGAGTTTCATGGTGTCGGTTTAGTAATTTTTCAATATTTATCAAAATCTAAATATTTTTAGGTTAAAATGTTCATAAAATTAAATTAGGATAGTCTACATATTTATGTTTTTTTTTAAGTTAATTTAAGAAAAAATTATCCTAAATTCATTATTTAATAATCTTGGGCCAAAATTTTAACTCAATAGGGTTGGAAGAGAAAAACTGTTTCTAGATTAAAAATCTTAGGTTTTAGCCCAAAGGTTAAAGAAGTGGGAGACTAGGTTAAGTCTTACATTGAGCTAACAATAATGTAGTTCAAATTCGTTTTTCGCGAAAATCAAACATAAGACCTCTATCATTTATAAGTGAAAAAAAAATCATTAGTCTGTAGTACTAAGTGACATGTTTACAAGGCTATTAGCTAGCCATAAATTTTTCTTTACTTTTTGGCATCAAACTAGGCAGAACCCACTTCAGGATTCCTTCGCACTATAGGGTTCCTTTCAAACACCTGTCTCTCTCTTTCCATACCCTAAAAGGAGGAGGAGCCTTTATATTATTTTGCAGCCAAGGTGAAAGTTTGAAAACCATCAACTTTCCTAAAGCAATATTTTATATAGTGCTTTATATAGGCTTTACATATATAACTAGAGTGACCTAAAGGAGAGTCTCTGCCTTGAAAACCCTAGTTTCCGTACTATATATGCACTATTTTCGTATCACGATGTGCATGAGTGGGAGCTGCATGCGACGTGGTGCCAAATCAATGGTCGAAACCTCTCGATGGTATATTAGCATTACACTTGTAGAGACGCCAAGCACATAAGATTTTGACAGATCTGGCCATTCAATGAGTGCCTTAGCTAGCCAACTCATCGTACTATTGCAATATTGAGTCCCCATGACAATTTTTGCATTTGAAAGTAATTGATCATGGGAAGTGGGGATAAATTACTAACCACCCCTTCAATCATGTTTCTTATGAGGACGAGACTCGGTTTTAATAGTGATTGTTAGCTTAATATACATCGTCGTTTTATACTCTGGCAATTTAAGTTTTGTGGACCTTCTTCTTGTTTAACCTGATATAGTTGGGTACTACTACTATTTTCGCAGGCAGAATGAAGTTGGACGTGTGTTATAACTCAATATCCATTATTTGCCTCATATGTCTTTGTTGCCCCCTCTGGTGGTCCAATCATACACTCACGCTGTGAAAGACATGATCAACAATGTGAACCAATGAGCCACACTGGAGGAGAACATTTTTAAGATCTCCCTGGAATCTTATTAAGTTGAATTCAGTTCTCTGTGTCCTCAGACTATCTGTGCATATCTAGACTTTGTTTAGATGACAAATGCTGGCGATGCTTTATGTTTCTAAATTCAGAATGAACCAAACATGAGGTTGGAACAATGCAATATTAAGTAAGCTTCTCAGTATTTGTAATCGATGTTACTTTTCTTTCAAATGTCATGTGTTATTTGTGCAATATAGGCACCTAAAAACATGTTTCCTTAAGCCATCTCCAATCGAAGGGTTCAGAGGGCCAGAGGGCGGAAAATAGCTCGAAAATTATCTCCAATCAAGGGTTAGGCTAGAGGGCCCCACGGAATTGGAGAGGGTTAGAGGGCTGGAGGGTTGGCTGCATGCAGATAGCCAGCCAGCCCGGGGCTGGCCAGAAAATAGAGCAATCCTGTTGGTTATAACTGACAGGATTGCTTAAAAAAAAATTGAATACAACGGCTAGTCAGCTAGCCGTTGTATTCAAATTTAATTTTTTTTTATTTTTTGGTTTTTTGGGCCAATTTTTTTTTTCCTATAAATACCTAAACAATTCATTAAACTTAAGTTCTATTTTTTTTGGGTTTTTGAGCCAGTTATCGTTGTAGTTTTTAAATTTAAATAATAAATTATGTTTGGCCCTATGGCTCTTTGGCCCTCGGTTGGAGACAGTTTTTTGTGATAGGGCTAAAACGAGCCCTATGACCCTTTGGCCCTAGGTTAGAGACGGAGGCAAATATGACCCTATACTGTTCATTAAAATATTAATTTCTTGAAAAGCCAGAGAGCTAAAACGAGACATTTGGTCAGCCCTCAGTTGGAAATGGCCTTAATCAAAGTATCTTTCAAATTTTACTTTTCAAACGAATTTCTCTCTTTAAAATCATTATTGGCAAAGATTAGCTGGCAATCGATCACACAAATAGAGAGAGAGAGAGAGAGAGAGAGAGAGAGAGAGAGAGAGAGAGAGAGAGAGAGGAGTAGTAACTTTGTAGCCTTTGTGTGCTTTAAGGCTGCCCACAGGCATTACACCACTGCATGCTTTGTTTAAATTCTTTTTTATGGGCTACTTACGGATGAATTTAGATGGAGCTTTTGGAGATAGATACGTATAAATGGAATGGTCCAATATCCGCTATTATTTTGGATGATTTTGTAATGTATTCTAAAGTCACTTGGTAGAACTTTAACTTTGAGCCGAAATTTGGGGTTGGGCTACAATGGTACCTATACAGCCTTTATACAAGATTTAATTGTTGTAAAGATTTATTAAATTTTTTATATGCAAAATTTAACTTTAATTTTACGATCACTCAATGTTACGTAACATAAAAGAAAAATGACGTAATATGATACGAAAACTTTAAAGTTTTCATCCCAAATAGTTAATACAAAAGCTGCAATAATATTTAGTATTATGGAGTATAATCTAGTGATATTTCTTTTCACTAGTAAGTGAGAGGTCTTAGGTTCGATTTTCATTAAAGACGAATTTGAATCACATTATTAGTAGCATATTGTGAGACTTAGCCTATTTTCCCATAATATCGTTTCTAAAAAAAACCGCAATAATATTTCTATTGCTAGCTTTGGCAATATATTCTCCTACTTGCCACTACCCTAGGAGGATACTCACATGTCTCTTTGTGAGGATCCTGGGGATCCTCCAATCACATCCGTTCATTGTATATTGTGAGGTCAGAAATCATTATAAATTTTTTTATTTAAAATTAAATATAAAAAGTATCTGAAAAAAATTAACCACACGATATACGATGAACGGATGTGATTGGAGAATTTCCGGATTCTCACATAAAAGATCCTAGTATCCTACGAGAATCCTCTCTCTCCACTACCTAATCCAACGGTGTCCAATCCGGTTAAATGCAACACAAAAAGGATAAAGGGGTTCTAACCCAATAAGCATATTGCATTTGGGAAAGGTCTAGCCCTGCCCAACAACCCTAGACCCCAAAAGTACGGGGAAATTAGTAAACACGTGTTTATTTTTTATTGTATAATTGAATAAAACAAAAAAGAATAAGAGATAAAAATAAACAAGATGTGCAAATGGAGAAAAATGGTGTGTAGAAATGGGATGTAGCTATAATATCTTGTGAATTTAAGTTCAAGATAAATGAAGTAGATGAAGATTATGAAGGTATATAGTATGTTTCTCTAAATTTCACTCATTTATTTTACACATCATTAAATACAACGCAGTATTGTAGAATCTCCGGCAGAAATCATTTGCCTTGAATGGTGTGAACTTTCAACTTTGTGGTGGCTAAACCTAAAAAGGTAAAACCATTAAATCATTGCGGCTTGCTGGCACTGTGAAAGGGCTGTGAATCTAACTGTAAGGGGCGGCAACTGCATAGACTTATTAGAGCCGCTAAAGGAGTCGCATCTCTGCCCAAAAAAATAATTAAAAAGAATTGTGGGTCGGGATTTGGTTTTGGTTCCCGGCGGCAGCCGCAGCCACCTTGGCTCTGGAGAAGGAGGAGGACACTTGTTAGTTATTGGGTTAACAAATGAGATGAGCTTTGTACTGTGGAATTAAATGCACGAGAAAACAACTTATATGGCATGTGTATATGTCTTAATTTTTTTGGCACGTGATGTTACTGTGTCAATTTATTTGCGTTATATAAGTTTTTCTCTTCCTTCATGTACTTCTTTGGTATTAACAACAACCAAAAAAGTACAGCAAGCAGATAGTTGCATTCAATTGGATGTGAGAGAGGGAATATTTTTTGGATGAAATGAAATAAATGGGGGCTTAGTTTAGCAGATTGATGGTTTCATATAAAACATTTGAATTTCCAGTCCAGTTGAACAATTTATACATCTTAGTAAAAGTGCTGCACTCTAAGGATGGGCAATTCTCTGTTCGTTTGCGAATTTCCAGCGCATTTTTAATTTTTTACACAAACAAAAAATCCAAAACGTTTATTCATTAGATAAGAAACGACTTTACTATGTAAAATTAAAAGAAACACTTTCATGCGTAGTCTATTTTTTTTTACGTTGTAGTTGTCTTTTTTTCCCTTGTAAGGGCAACGTGTCTCTTACTCTCTCTGAAGCTCCAAAACCATAGCTCCATTTTTATGTGTTGAAGCTGCCTCCCCCTAGCTCATCCATCTTCCACTCTTGTAAGTAGACCTGGCAATTTCTTACACGACACGTAAACGACATGAAAATAACGGGTTTCGGATTAACACGATAACTAATCGGGTTATTATTGGGTCACACGATAATAACCCGTTAATAACGGGTCCTTACCAGGTTTACACGAGAGTGACACGCGAGTAACCTGTTTCGACACGATAAGAAAAAAGTTATTTTGATGATTTTAATTTTTTAAACTACTAAAAAAACTTACTATAAAATACAATAGATATAATGAATATGTATATATTGTTTATTAATTATTATTCTATATAAGTTTTAAAATTTAAGTTTTATTTATTTATGTATTTTTATAGTATATTATAGGCAAAGATTAAGATTAAAAATCATAAAACACATTAAAAATAAAAATATCAAGTAATTTAAAAATACCAAACACATTAAAAAAAATTATAATAATTAATTTACATGTGCGAAAAATATGAAAAAAAAAATGCAAACGCTTGAATTTTTAAAACCATACAAACTCTCATGAATAATATTTTTAAGGGAGTTCAAAATAAATAAAATTCATAATCATTAATGTATAAGTCTAAAAGATGTGAAAGCATAATAAACATTCATAATTGCAACCTCAACGCTTAAATGACGGTTACATAGTCATTTAGATTTTTAAAACCCTCCAAATCTCATGAACAATGTTTTTTTATTTGAGTGCAAAGTTAATAATAATTAATCTCATGAACAATGTTTTTTATTTGAGTACAAAGTTAATAATAATTATTGTAGAAGTGTGAAAAATGTAATCACTCGTAATGAAAAGTTTTACAACTTTCATGAAGGGGTCAACTCTGAAATTTAGTATATATATACTAATTTAGTATTATGTTTTACATTTTTTTTGGGTCAAAGTATGTTTTTCATTTTCATTTTTATTGATTTAAAATATATTTTTCTTAATAGGTAACGTGTGACAACCCGTTCCAAATTTTACGTTTTTATTTTATTTTAAAAGCGTGAATTTACGAAATTGCCCTAGAGAAAGGACTTTGACTTCTGTAGACCATCGACTTGAGAGATGTGGGACTTATTCTTTTAGCATATCCTCATAGTACTCATTGGTACGAACGTATAGGCGAAAGCCGTTTGCGAGTCCGGATTATAACGGTATAGTTACGGACGTTCGAAATTGGTTATTCAAGGTTAATGTTTATTTAAATTAAATCCCCACTTTGTGGGGGAAGCCCAATCAGAAAATGGAGGGAGGAAAGAAGAAGTAAAGTTGGAAGCCAACCAAAAAGAAAGAAGAAAAGAAAAGGAAAAAAAAAAAATGGGAAAGCTCCCCCAAAACCGTGACCCGACATGCACGACCATCCATCTTCCAAGGCCGATTCCGGCCAACTCCGGTGGAGTTTTTGGATGCCACTACCACCATCTTGAAGCTTTCATTCCCCTCTACAAAACCCACCCAAGAACCACCTTGATCAACCCTGGTATGAGGCGGTTTGAGGCCACGAAAGTTGACGAAAATCAATGGTGCTCCGGCCACCCTTTTCGATTTTCCGGCAAATCGACAAAGCGATGGCCGATGCCACCACTTGGGCTTTGTAGCCCATCATCCCAGGAGCAAAACCCAACCAACCTTGACCCCGTTGGACCACCGTAGACGACGAATCGACGTCGGGAAGTTTTAGGCACCCGCCGGCTTTGTGGGCAAAATTGACCATCTTCCGTCCACTTTTGGACTTCGTGGCAGGGACCAATCATTCAGGACGCCTCGATGCATGCGCTAGAGAATCATAGCGTGGACTCCAGGTGAGTGGATCTTTTCCTTTTTATCGTACATATTGTTGAGAGTTCTATCGACACTTTTAAATTGATTAGGCGTATTACCTTCGTATAATTATTGTGAATGCTTGAAGTACCTATATGAACTACGAATGGCTTGATCCCTGTTTAGGGTACGTAGGCAATCTAACGAGACGTTAGATGCAGCCATAAAATATTTGAGACAAAAGCCTTATTTGGGAAATTGAGTAATGCGAAGGAAATTGATAAAGACAAGTTTTAGTTTTGTGAATTAGTTAGTTAATTAGTGTTAATTGGGTTATCATGGATAATTATCCCTGAAAATAAGTAGTTCGGGAGTAGAGCGTTATTGATTGTACATTTCATACTGTATAGTTTATAATTGAAAATGCTACAACATGGTTGAGTGTTAGATTGCATCATAGTATATCCATATGTATACTACTTGCATATAATTATTGGAAATGCTTTCAAGTGCAAAGGTGGACGCAGAACACCCAGGTAAGCTTCAGGTGAGTACATGTTGATGTTAGTGATGGTAGTGAGTACGATTGTGTTAAGATATAGTATAGCTCATAAACCTGCACCCCGGTGTTAGTGCTCCCGCCCGTGGCCAGGGCACAGTCCTTCACGTGATGTTCACCTCCCGCACCTTACGCTCACCTTGGATTCAAGGTAGGTGCACAGTCCTATCGTACAGACCACTTTAGGTGGTTCCGACTCGTAGGTGACCCGCGATTATTCGCCCAGTCTTCACGTGATCGTAGCACTTGAGCGTATTTATTTACACCCAGTCCTGTCGTACAGACCACTTTAGGTGGTTCCGACTCGTGTGCAGGTATACTTATTGAGTTATTGGCTAGCCAGGATTGATGAGATATGGATAAGTCGTACAGGTCACTATAGGTGACTCCGACTTATATGCTAGCCATGATTGATGAGATATGGAGATATGGATAAGTCGTACAGGTCACTATAGGTGACTTCGACTTATATGCTAGCCAGGATTGATGAGATATGGATAAGTCGTACAAGTCACTATAGGTGACTCCGACTTATATGCTAGCCATGATTGATGAGATATGGATAAGTCGTACAGGTCACTATAGGTGACTCCGACTTATATGCTAGCCATGATTGATGAGATATGGATAAGTTGTACATGTCATTTTAGATGACTCTGACTGATATATCACTTTGTATTGATTTAGTTCATTTGGCCTACTTATTAATGTATGGTGGAGTTGATGCCAAACCGTGGTTTTGGTCATTTCTGAGTATGGTTTGGATATATGTATATATGTTGTACTGTCTTATGGAAAACGATACGGATTTTACAATTAGGGGCATTACTTTTAGAGAGGTAATAACTTTGGGAAGTTTGGTTTTATTGCTTACTCACACCTTCTGTTTGGTGCCCTCCAGGTTTTAGCTGCTGAGTTTGTATCGACAAGAATCTGTGGCGAATCTTAGTATTGATGGATAATTCTGAGGGTATGATTCTTACCCGCACTACTGTACCTTACCTATGCTCTGACATCGCGTGTGATATGGGTTCGCTCCCACTCATAGCGCACTCTGGTACTTAGACACTTTTAGGTTCAAATTTATTCACTTTTTATACACTATCACATTTTATGGCTTCGTCACCTTCCAGGTGTCGGCCAGCACAGCTCGATTCAGCGCCCAAGTGGACTTTCTGGGTCGGGGTGTGTCAGTTTGGTATCAGAGCATATGTTGGGCAGTATTGTGTTCATCACACGCGTGATGTGAGCACTCTTGGTTTTTGTGTTTGACGTTCGAATGATGCCACCTCGTCGAATATGGAAAAATATGTTAACTTTTCTTCAGTTTTGGACAATTTTGTGGTCTTGATGACATTTTATAAAATCATTTTGGCGGTTGTCCTTTGAATTAAAACGAAGATTTTCCTTGTGGAGGAAAGGTATAAAAGTGAGGCAAGTTGATGGCCTAAGTAAATGTTTTGATAATCATGTATCGCCAGAGATATTACCAAATAATTCTATCATTGTCCTACCGCCGTTAGTATTGATCCTCTAGAGATTGGAAATCTTAGTTAGTCTTGATTTCTTAGTAACATTTCGCGGAAGATCATCTGAGGGATAACTATTTTTTGGTTCCTATTAGCACTAATATCTTCAAGCATACTTGTGTTCATGTTGAATCTTTAGGAGGAAGATCGACTGTCGAGGAAGTCTTTTTGAAAGTAGATATTAAGCAAGATCTTTTTCTAGCATTGTGATTTTTCAATCAACGCTATTCCCAGATTTTTGTTTTCGTAGTTGTACTTGTTAAATGGGTGAGAATAGGCTTGCGAATGTAAGTTGTCATATCCTGGGAGTTGTAGAAATCCAAAAAGCAATCATCAAATCCTCCTAGGATCAATGAACTACTTCGCTTGAGCTGAATAAATTAGGATCGTGGAAGCTTAGGAATAAGCTTTGCAATAGGACGGTAAACGCATGATTGTTGTTTTTACCCTATCACTTATCTAGGTAAACGAAAACCCTTTGACTAACCACCTCTCGATCACTTCCATAGGTAGACATTAGAATCGAAATGCGGAATGATACCTCACTGTTAGATTGTTATGAGTGTCGAGGAAATTGTGAAGACCTTTTAGTTCGTGTCGTAAAGTTGGTTAGTAGTACTGTAAATTCGAGGACGTATACTTTTGGCGTCATATCCCAAAAATCTTACCGCGGATACCACCACATTGTTAAGTTGGTATGGCAACATGACGGAGTATTGCTTTTACTTTTCAAGATTAGAACCGTTTGAAACGAACCATTTTATTCATTGACCTAAAGTCAACAGTCATCACCTTATTTCGAAGGCTAGATGACACTTCTCTGTGGAGATTTTGATAATGCATGGTGATTGTCGATTGATGTGACGAGTCAATTCGGATTCAGACTTTCTTAGTATGTTAACACTTATGTTTCTCGGTGGTAGAACCGCTAAAGATGAACCATCATACTTATGACCTAGAATTAACAATTTCTAATTTTACTGGAATATTGATTGTGACTTTTATGTAGAAAAGTGTGTCCAAATCTTCATTGATCTTAGAACTTTTTATTACATTTACTTTTTGAAACAAGCTAAGTTCTGTCAGAGGCAATAGTAGAATTAAATTAGCATCTATGAGTGCACTATCGTGTATCTACTCTCGCACACTTCCAGCATGTCCTATTCTATTTAGTTGGGAAATATGAGTATTGATATAGAGTTACCTTTAATCTATCAAGAAATGGTTCAAATGATTTTAATCATTTTGTATGAATGGAGTTAGGAAGTATCTTTTTATATGCTCAGTTCGAGATATGTTGTATATGTAAAGAATGTGAAATTCATTAATCGTGATGCTAAACCAATGATACGTTTATATGATGTTCCAATTGGTGGTTGTTTACTTAAGTAGAAAACAATATTCTTCTTTCTCCAAAAAAAAAAAAAAAAAAAAAAAAAAAATGAAGTAATGGCAATAGTTATTTCCGGAAAATGGGTGTTGAAATTTCAACAACAAGACATTTGTGAAGACCACTAAGATAGAAGTGGGATGTAGTCAACCTTTTCGGGTGATGTGATCTAGAAGTTCTCTTTGTGACGTGACCAAATGTGGAAGTAGGGAAGAGATAAAAAAAAAAATCGAGGCTCCCTTTGATGTGTTCTAAATGAATCCTCACTCTAGATGCACCCCACTTTTGATTAATGTTGTGGGGATATTGAGGATATAGAGTTCAAACTTCCTTGGGCAACTACAATTTTCTAATTGCGTCCAGTCGACGATGACTTTTTGAGAAAACTACTCCTAGACTTCTATACAAATTCAGCAAACAGAAACCTGACAAGATTATCATCTTGGTGTATTTATATTTCATCGTGTTACATGTTTCACTTCCAAGCCTTTGGAAGTCGTTATGAAGGCTTGAGTATTAGAAGTTGTTCATTATTGCATTTTTATCCCTAGATTAACGATTAGTTTGAAATGAGTTACTCAGACCTTTGTGGACGAGTTGCATCTTGTTTGTCCCACCAGTAGCATGGTTGCAGTATATCCTTATCTCCATTCTAGTCACTTGTAACCACGATTACAATTTCGGGTTAACTATGGTATCATTGGAGTTGATGTATGGAGATTTTACGCACAACGCATATTTAATGGACGCATACTTTTGTTTGAATTATGGGTTACTACGATTACATTCCTGTTTAGGAGTATGGTATCCTTCGAAATATAATACAAATATTGTATGTGCAGCTTGTGATTTACAGCAGATTATTGCGAACAAATATTTGATTGAGATTGTGATGTAGAAAATTTATGTTATTGACGATGTTGCCTCAGAAGGTAGTGAATGAGTACGATCGAGGCTGATATGTGTATTTCCCATTGAGGGGCAAGATGGTAATATTGCACTCTCGGGAATTGTTACTTGCTTATCAAGACAATAGTGAATTGTCGGTTTTGCGGGGTGCAGACCGTAATATTAATAACTTATTCGTTGGGTTGTCAAATAAGTAAACAAGTAGATTATTCTACGTTAATATTTGTACTCACTTATTTAATTCGTTAATGGTTGTTTGGGCTTGACCCAAAAATATTACATGCTTAATTTCGAAGTGCGTTACGCTTTGAACACATTTATGAAAGGATAGTAGAAATTTGGAGGCATGAAAGAAGAGTCACTACACTCTGATCGTGACGGAATGTCATCCTCTTTTATGTAGTCGCTATCACTTTGTGTCTTCCTCGTGTATGTATTTACATACATATCTCTTTAATTTTGAGTATTCTACTTTGGATTGATGATTTTAAATTTCGAGGACGAAATTTTTTTAAGGTGGGTAGATTGTGACAACTCGTTCCAAATTTTACGTTTTTATTTTATTTTAAAAGCGTGAATTTACGAAATTGCCCTAGAGGCAAGGACTTTGACTTCTGTAGACCATCGACTTGAGAGATGTGAGACTTATTCTTTTAGCATATCCTCATAGTACTCATTGGTACGAACGTATAGGCGAAAGCCGTTTACGAGTCCGGATTATAACGGTATAGTTACGGACGTTCGAAATTGGTTATTCAAAGTTAATGTTTATTTAAATTAAATCCCCACTTTGTGGGGGAAGCCCAATCAGAAAATGGAGGGAGGAAAGAAGAAGTAAAGTTGGCAGCCAATCAAAAAGAAAGAAGAAAAGAAAAGAAAAAAAAAAAAATGGGAAAGCTCCCCCAAAACCGTGACCCGACATGCACGACCATCCATCTTCCAAGGCCGATTCCGGCCAACTCCGATGGAGTTTTTGGATGCCACTACCACCATCTTGAAGCTCTCATTCCCCTCTACAAAACCCACCCAAGAACCACCTTGATCAACCATGGTATGAGGCGGTTTGAGGCCACGAAAGTTGACGAAAATCAATGGTGCTCCGGCCACCCTTTTCGATTTTCCGGCAAATCGGCAAAGCGATGGCCGATGCCACCACTTGGGCTTTGTAGCCCATCATCCCAGGAGCAAAACCCAACCAACCTTGACCCCGTTGGACCACCGTAGACGACGAATCGACGTCGGGAAGTTTTAGGCACCCGCCGGCTTTGTGGGCAAAATTGACCATCTTCCGTCCACTTTTGGACTTCGTGGCAGGGACCAATCATTCAGGACGCCTCGATGCGTGCGCTAGAGAATCATAGCGTGGACTCCAGGTGAGTGGATCTTTTCCTTTTTATCGTACATATTGTTAAGAGTTCTATCGGCACTTTTAAATTGATTAGGCGTATTACCTTCGTATAATTATTGTGAATGCTTGAAGTACCTATATGAACTACGAATGGCTTGATCCCTGTTTAGGGTACGTAGGCAATCTAACGAGACGTTAGATGCAACCATAAAATATTTGAGACAAAAGCCTTATTTGGGAAATTGAGTAATGCGAAGGAAATTGATAAAGACAAGTTTTAGTTTTGTGAATTAGTTAGTTAATTAGTGTTAATTGGGTTATCATGGATAATTATCCCTGAAAATAAGTAGTTCGGGAGTAGAGCGTTATTGATTGTACATTTCATACTGTATAGTTTATAATTGAAAATGCTACAACATGGTTGAGTGTTAGATTGCATCATGGTATATCCATATGTATACTACTTGCATATAATTATTGGGAATGCTTTCAAGTGCAAAGGTGGACGCAGAACACCCAGGTAAGCTTCAGGTGAGTACATGTTGATGTTAGTGATGGTAGTGAGTACGATTGTGTTAAGATATAGTATAGCTCATAAACCTGCACCCCGGTGTTAGTGCTCCCGCCCGTGGCCAGGGCACAGTCCTTCACGTGATGTTCACCTCCCGCACCTTACGCTCACCTTGGATTCAAGGTAGGTGCACAGTCCTGTCGTACATACCACTTTAGGTGGTTCCGACTCGTAGGTGACCCGCGATTATTCGCCCAGTCTTCACGTGATCGTAGCACTTGAGCGTATTTATTTACACCCAGTCCTGTCGTACAGACCACTTTAGGTGGTTCCGACTCGTGTGCAGGTATACTTATTGAGCTATTGGCTAGCCAGGATTGATGAGATATGGATAAGTCATACATGTCACTATAGGTGACTCCGACTTATATGCTAGCCATGATTGATGAGATATGGAGATATGGATAAGTCGTACAGGTCACTATAGGTGACTCCGACTTATATGCTAGCCATGATTGATGAGATATGGATAAGTCGTACAGGTCACTATAGGTGACTCCGACTTATATGCTAGCCAGGATTGATGAGATATGAATAAGTCGTACAGGTCACTATAGGTGACTCCGACTTATATGCTAGCCATGATTGATGAGATATGGATAAGTTGTACATGTCATTTTAGATGACTCTGACTGATATATCACTTTGTATTGATTTAGTTCATTTGGCCTACTTATTAATGTATGGTGAAGTTGATGCCAAACCGTGGTTTTGGTCATTTCTGAGTATGGTTTGGATATATATATATATGTTGTACTGTCTTATGGAAAACGATACGGATTTTACAATTAGGGACATTACTTTTAGAGAGGTAATAACTTTGGGAAGTTTGGTTTTATTGCTTACTCACACCTTCTGTTTGGTGCCCTCCAGGTTTTAGCTGCTGAGTTTGTATCGACAAGAATCTGTGGCGAATCTTAGTATTGATGGATAATTCTGAGGGTATGATTCTTACCCGCACTACTGTACCTTACCTATGCTCTGACATCGCGTGTGATATGGGTTCGCTCCCACTCGTAGCGCACTCTGGTACTTAGACACTTTTAGATTCAAATTTATTCACATTTTATGGCTTCGTCACCTTCCAGGTGTCAGCCAGCACAGCTCGATTCAGGGTCCAAGTGGACTTTCTGGGTCGGGGTGTGTCATAACGAGTCGGGTCATATTACCTGATAATATTAACGGGTTGATTTCAGGTCGGGTCATATTACCTGTTTACTTTAACGGGTATTACACGACATAGCCTGTTAAACTATCGGGTATCACACGAAAACGACACGAATGACAGGTCTAGCCTGTTAAACTATCGAGTATCACACGAAAACGACACGAATGCCAGGTCTACTTGTAAGGACAAGTGAAAACGAAATATTCAGATTTAAAACAAAATCAAATAAAACAGGAGAGAGCACGTCCGGTGGGACTCGAACCCACAATCGCCTGATTAGAAGTCAGACGCCTTATCCATTAGGCCACGGGCGCTACTCATTAAATTTGCCCGAAACATTAGTAAATGGAAACAAGTCTGTCCATATATTGGGTCATTATGGACCCATCGGGAACAAACCAATGCAGTTTTACAGTGCTTTTCAATTGAATTTATCCAAAATGGTAGCGCTCAATTTATCAAGTTAAAAGCTTAAATTGAAAATTCTCCATCTGCATTGAGTAATTTTATAGAGTCGTAACACAACCTTCAAAATCGCAAGTTGAACAACTAGTAGAGCACATTAATTTCCACAACAAGATTTGAATGATCATATATCAGCTCAAGAACATATACAAAATGTTATTTCGCTCCGATGTTTTTCTGAAAATTTTGCACTGCAAAAGTGAGAGGCCATTGACCTTTCTCTTCTATACTTCCAAAATTAGAGGTATATGGAGACAATGGAAAAAACAGGGTAAAAAAAATGCTGCGAAGATACAACTGGACAGCTATCAACCCAGTATTGATGCTAGGAATTTGTCTCTCTCTCCATGTTGTTGCAATAGTCACCAAGACCGACAATTTCTATGAGCATATCACACTGCAGAGGTCATTCACCCGATCTTGAGAGACGTTCGTGTACGGAAGAACCCTGAAGTTCCCATTGCTCATACAGGTCAAAGTTAGCTGTTCATTGCTCACCATGGTCTGCAGCATTCAAGGTCAATCATAAGGAATTCAAATTAGAACTCGTTTGGCTGCATTTGAAGTGAGTGACGAGGAGGAAGAGTAACTTTCAAATGGAAAAATGTTAATGCCGCTTGAGTGCACTGGAAGTGAGTGACTAGGAGGAAGAAGTTATAATTAAGGTACTACTCATTATGCTAAAATGTGAATGAAACAGACAAGCTAGTCCATCATTATGCATTCACTCGAAAAATGTCAATGAAACAGACAAGCTAGTCCATCATAAAATGTAAGAAACTCAAGTGAATATAACCGTAAAATTAGTAAGGGAAAATTATCCATCCTGACGAGAAAATTGTTCTAGCATCTAACACTATTCTCATCATATGTGCTGCATTGCACTAATGTAGCCTAGTGTATCAGTTACCAACGGAATTCATAATGTCCATTATCTTCCCAAGCTCACAGACAAGACAAAAACATTATCTTCCCATGTTTTCATCTAATCTAATTTTAGATTGCTAAAATCAGGATTATACATGTTAAGGTACTAGGATCAGATAAATACATACCTCACAAAAAGTTTCCATGTCCCTGCAGCTCCATCCTTTGAAAGGGATACAATCAACATACCGGCACCACCCGCAGTACTGGTTCAGGTCAATGCCTTGCAGAACTGCAACAAGACATCCAGCAAGCCTGCAGATCACATAGCAAAGCTCCTCTTATAAAACTCATGCCAAATTTAAACCGACAAGTAACAACAATGTACAGAATTTTCCATAAACAGGAGAACCACTCACATAACACCAAAGAGAACAAAAGCCACACTCCTATAAACTGGTCTGTCCAGCTTCAGCCTCATCCTCAACTTGATAGAACTTTTGAGATCATAATCAAGGAGGCCTCCTTTCTCTTGAGCCGGTTCTCTGACCTTAGGACTGGATAAAAGCACAGATCCAAGTAGGAACCCTGATATAAAGCCTCCAATGCTCGAAAAGTTGTCCACATAAGGTAGCAAGCCGAGGAGAAAATTCCCAATGGAGACAAATAGAACTGATACTAGAGCTGTGAACTGTAACAAAACGAAGGAGGAATCATTACATGCTAAAATTAGGTAAGGAGAAAGGATCACAATCTGAATGAGAAAAGCAGAGGGTGGGATACCTTATTGGTGTACATTTCCCAGTTCTGAATCAGTGCGGCAAGTGTAGCTCCAAGTAACCCATATAGAGCTCCAGAAGCACCAACTGCCGGGTGTTTCTCAACAAAGAGTGCAGCCACCAACGTACCAACAAAAGCAGAGAGTATATAGATTAACCCTGCCATTACTGTTTGAAGGAAACAAATTGGGAATATCAGTGTCTAAAAATTACAAGAGCTACACACAGCCTTATTGATCTTGCAAAATAATGTATACAAATTGAAATGGGAAGGAAAATCTACATGGTCCAAACTCTTGCTCCAAATGAGTTCCAACAAAGACGACACTGCAAAGGTTGATCACAAGGTGGATGGCTCCGGCGTGCAGACATGGAAATGTGAAAAGACGCCATGTTTGGCGATTCTCTGTCAAAAAAGTCCGTCGAAGAGCTCCCATTTCACCAAGCCTGCAATACCACTATCAATTACGGATCGAAACCAGTATAGGAAGCCCTCTACCAAAGACTACAAACAAGTTCATAGAGGCCTCTCACTTCTCAAGCACAGCTTTTAGAATCACTATTTTAACAATTTGATAGGTAAGGCCAAATTCTAAGACCACAAAATCAGCAAAACATCGATTTTATGGCCCAAAAACCTTCAATTGACCATAAACTTAAGAACCAAACGCGTTATGTAAGAAAATTCCCAGAATTTACAATAATTTGGTATAACCCTTTGATGAAACTTCAAAATAACGGAGCAAATTATGCATAAAGATAAATGCTTTTTTTATTTTCTCAGCAACCAAACAGAGGAAACCCGATTAAACCCTCAATACACCCAGAAACACAGAAAATTAAATGATTAAGATGGATGCTCTCAGAAACCCTAACAATTATTTGCGATATTTTCTCAGCAATCATCCAAACAGAGAGAACCCACCTAAACCCACACAAGATTTCGCCAAGAAAACTCATCTTCTCTTGAAACCAAACAAAAATTAAAGCTTGTAATCAAGAACGAGAGAATCACACTCACGTGGAAGCGGAAGGGCCGAGCAGCGGGTTCTCGGAGAGCGGCTGAAACGACAGCCGGCCAAACGCTTTGAAGGCGCAGTCGCCACCAGACTTGTGCCAGCAGTCGTTGACGACCATGGTCGCCGTGAAGGCCACGATGTGTAGGATCACGAAGAGAGATATGAGCCAAGTGTCGGCTCGACGGCGGCGAGTGCGACGGTAGCGGGAGGCGAAGAAGGAGAGCTTGGGTTCTTGAAGAGTTTCGGGAGCTGATTCAGCGTGGAATGGAAGCGGTGGAGGCTTGATGTCGATCTGGGTCTGAAGCTTTGATGGGTCGGCGGCCATTGTTGGTTGGTCTCTCTCTCTTCTCTCTGCAAGAATGTGGGGAAATGGGTTTTCTTGGAGAAGACGACTCACTGATTTCCGGCTGTAAGCGGTCGGGCTCTGGCGGGAAGGCTCTTTAAACCGTTTTTGTAGCGTACTGAAATAGCTGAAACGACGTCGGACAAGAGCTTTTTATTATACTTGGGATAATTACCTAGAAAAGTAGATAATTAATGACCGGATCCGTGGCGCAATGGTAGCGCGTCTGACTCCAGATCAGAAGGTTGCGTGTTCGATTCACGTCGGGTTCAATGCCCAATCCCGGTTTCTTTTTTATTTATTTTTTATGTTCATTTTGGTTGGTATATTGTCAAAATAAATAAAAACTCTCACATTCTTTCTTTTTGCATAATTTCCATGATATAATTAGTTGCATTCTCCTAATCTTTTAAATTTTTTATTTTATTTATTTTATTTTTTTATAAGAGAACTAGTGTTAGGATGATAAAAGCGATGTTACATAAAAAATAAAATAAAAAAACTTCTAGATCATAAAAGTTGAAACGTATATTTTAAAATGGCACATGTTAGCGATTCTTTCAAAAGAGATTTTTTTTTTTTTTTTTTATCATATAAGTTTTACACATTTTTTATTTGTCATATGAACTAAAATTTTAAGCGATTTTTCCTACCAACTTTCCGAAATCCTTAATTTATAAGTCATTTGCAAGGCATATAACTTATTTTTAGGATTATTTGAGACATTTCAACATCTCATTTCTCTTCTAATAAGTTGCCCTTCATAAGAATAATTCTTGGGTTTCCCAAAACGGACAAAAGAGGGTTGATCAATTAGTTGCCTTTGCAGCTTGGAAAAGGAAAACGGAATGCACTCACTTCTTTGTATTTCAAAGTGAAGATGATTGAAAAATATAGTTATTGGAGACCTTCCATTCTATAGTAAATTGGATGATATTATTTATGTTGATAAATGTGTATAAGTTTATATGACATTTTAGTTTATGATATTCACGCTTGAGTTTTTAGATAAATTTTGTGTTATCCTATGTACTACCTTATGAGTTATATATTCTTAAAAATACAACAACCAAACTTCAGGGTCCGCAAACGGGACTTTGACTTCCGGGATGAGGAGGATTCAAGCGGTTCAGGATGGGTATAAGACGGGTCCAATTTTTTTAAATTTGAAACAGGACTGGGTGGGGAGGTCCAAATTGCTAAAAAAATGGCCTCCCGACCCGAACCGTATCCACTGTCAAATATGTGGAAATTAATCTCCACCGTTGATTAAATCTCCCACAACCAACATCTCGGTCACGCAGTGCCTCTCTCGCAAGGCTCGAATCGAATCACACTGTCACACACATTTTACTGAAACCCATCCGCCAATCAACAAAGTTTCATAATTCCTTCTTCTTCTTCCGCCGATTTTCTCCCAATTTTGCTCAGGTACTCCTTAATTTTCGTTGTCCTTAATCTTTCACGTATCTTAACACCTAATCAATTTCAATTTCCATCATCGGATTTTATTAGGGCTTGCGGTGGTAACTGAAAACCATACCCTTTTCAGACTTGCGCTGCTCGACGCTTGCGATCGCCGACGACGCCGGAAGAATTTCCGGTGAGTGTATTTGCTTCCCACGATCAGTCCAATGAAATTCGGAAATTTGAGATTTGTGGTATTAATTGGGCACATTTGGAATGCAATGCTTGCTTCTACAACTATAACCCCAAATAATTGCACCCGGAATTGGATTCTATGGAACCAAACAAAGATTTGGCGCTGCACCTGCAAATTCCATTTTTTAGGTTCACCTGCTTTAATTTATTTCCTGCTTGATGCACAGTTTGAAGAGAACATGTGAAAATTCAGGCTGGACTGGTGGACCAGTAGGGTTCGGTCTGTCCCAAACAGGCCAGGTTAGGTCGGGTTTTAATTTCAAATTTTTATCAACCGTCCTGGCTGTTTCGTTTCGTTTTCAAATGGTCTGGTTCCACCTGTTTTGGGCCCGGTCGGTGCCCTCCTGCTTGATACACAGTTTGAAGAGAACATGTGAAAGTTCAGGCTGGACCGGTGGACCAGTAGGGTTCGGTCTGTCCCAAACAGGCCAGGTTAGGTCGGGTTTTAATTTCAAATTTTTATCAACCGTCCTGGCTGTTTCGTTTCGTTTTCAAATGGTCTGGTTCCATCTGTTTTGGGCCCGGTCCGTGCCCTCCGCTCCCCACTCCAGCCCCCCACTGCCCCCCACTCCAAACTCGAGTCGAAGTAAGACATTTCATTTTAAAATAAGTAGGACTCAAACTTAGGAAAATCACCAATATCTTCCCACTTTAATTTTTATTTTTTATGGCCGGCTGTGCTTTATAATATGAAATGATGTGTGGTGAAGCATCAACACGTACATAAAATAGGTGTAGGGGAGATGAACATACTTCGTTGGATGTGTGAGCACACAAGAAAGGATAAGATTAGAAATGAGGATATCTGAGGTAAACTAGGAGTAATCGAAATTGAAGGAAATATGAGAGAAAATCAATTACGGTGATTTGGACATGTGAAACGAAGGTCTATTGGTGTTTCAGTTAAAAGATGCGATTACAGGACAGACGTTCAGGGCCAAAGGGATAGAGGAAGATCTAGAAAGACTTTGAAAGAGACTCTAAGAAAAAACAGGGTCAAAGGGGGTAGAGAAAGACCTAGGAAGACTTTGAAATAAACTCTAAGAAAAAACTTAGAATACTTGGATCTAACGAAGACGTGACATAAAACCAAGCGCAATGATGTTCTGGGATTCTTATAACCGATTCCACCTAGTAGGAAAAAACTTTTTTGTTGTTATATGTGATTTTGATTTTGTTTAATATTTATTTAATTTTCACCACACGTGATGGTTAAATTCTTTTTTTTTTTTTTTAATAATAAAAAATAATGTCTAGTTATCAACTGTCAAATTACGTGGTGTAAAAATATGTTTAAATATTTGGCCTCCACACACTTTCTTTACCACCTACCAAGTTGGACTGCCGAAATAGAGTCGGTGGGGTCAAACTTTGATTAGATCTTCATACTTAACCGTTCACAGTCACGTCTTTATCCGTTGATATTCATCGATTATAATATTTTCGCGGGAATCAACGGCTACGAAACGCTTCATCCTTCCATTCTTCCCAGAAGTTTGAATCGCCGAATCGAAAGACAAATCCACTTCGATTTTCATCAGCTGCTCTCAGCTCTCTCACTCCAGGTAGTTTTTCTTTTGGGAAAATTTTCCAATTGGGATCATTGCCCTGCATTTGGATTTTGAATTTCTTCTCAATTCAAATATATATGTGGAATTTCATCACTAATTTGTTTATTTATTTTTCCTGATTTGTAATGAATTTCTGGTCCCAGCATACATATATGGGTTTTTGGAATTTGAAGAATTTTTGTTCCCCATTTTACATTCACCTTTACCTCATGATCCTTGGGGTTTTTTTTTTTTTACTTTGTGTGGTAATATTTATCTGAAAAATAATGGGTTTCATTTAGTTTCATTTCTGCCATGATGAAAATCTGATCTTTTAGTCGTTTTCCTACTTATATGTGGTTATTAATTATGTTTATGTGAAAATTGAGATATATTTTGTGGGGTTTGACAAGGAATTGGAGGTAGGGAAATCTCAAATGGCTCTAACAAATGGGTTGGAAGTTCAAAGGGAAATCCTGGATGCCGAAATCAAGTCATTTTTTGACTCAGCTCCTCCTTTGAAGGACAGCGATGATATCAGTGGAAAACTTGAGGAATTTGTGAAGAAGAATTCAGTACCTTCCGGTATGTCTACCTTTTGATTTGTCGCGCATTGTATTTGTCATTTCTTTTCGTGGGTGATAGATTAAGTGGATTTTGATCCATTTGAAATGTGATGTAGAAAGTGGAGGAGTTAGGAGGGTTGTGTGTGTGACATCAGGTGGCACTACGGTTCCTCTAGAGCAACGATGTGTTCGCTACATCGACAACTTTAGCTCAGGTCACAGAGGAGCGGCATCCACAGAGTACATCATCTTACAAATCAATAAATATGCCACCTTTAGTAATACGGACTTATGGATTAGACTTGTCTGATAACATTGCAGGTACTTTTTGAAGGCAGGTTATGCTGTTATCTTTCTATATCGAAGGTAATTTCTGATTCTAGCATTTAAATTTCATTTAGTCATTTCAACAATTTTCCACGATAGAAGAGAATTATTACTAAACTATTTGGATTATCCACAATGTTATGCAGGGGTAGTTGCCAGCCATATTGCAGATCTCTTCCCGATGATCCTTTGCTTGAAAGTTTTGAATATACGGATGACTCAAATATTAAAGGTTTGTAGTTATTGTCTGCAGATTGATTATATGTGTTTTTCTTTTTCTATGTAGAACAAAAATGCACATGGATGACGAAAGAGAAACTTATGTTCCCTTCTCTCTAGTTTAAGGATCAAGAATGATTCACGACCTAGTTAGCAATGAGTCTCTTACAATCCTTCAGGGCAAGTAATAAGCCTTTCCCTCCTTGACAGCTCATAGCTTTTGAGGAGTATAGGTTGATTCTTGACAATTGGAATTAGAGTGAACCACAACGTGCAGGTTCTAGTTCCATAAGATGCAAGTGGCTTGATTAAAATGCCTAGGTATACTTGCGCGTAGTGCTAAGTCATTGAAACTCTTAGATGATTGAAGCTACCCAAAAGAAGAGAGTCTGCCATTGGTCTAGAATCATAGAATAGGCTGATTGAACTCAGCTTCAAAACCAGGCTGGAAGGTTATATCCAAAAAGGTTAAAGTGCTTAAGCCTTGAAGACTCTAGCTTTTGAGGATCATTAGCTGGTTCAGATTGCTGTTCTTGAGGGAAAAAAGAGAACTCAATTATCAGAGGAAAAATCAAGCTGTTTTTATCTGCACTAGTAATAGAGATGCCAAACTTTCTTGTTGTCATCTACATTGCTGTTTCCATTTGTGAATAACTAAAATATTGTTTATGCTATTTATAGGATTTGTAAGTGGAGTGTCAGTATCGGAGTTTGTATTGTGGTTGATGATTGAGTTTTGGGGAAATGTGAGACAGGAATCTTTGAAGTTTTATTTTTAGCAGCTTTGTGGTGATGTCAAAAGTCAAATCTGACTTAATATTATATAAATATTTGACGGTTCCTGTTGAGATGACTGAATTTTGTTTTCTGTTCCAGTGTGCCAGTCGCATTCAGAAGTAGTGAGGAATGCCATCACTAAAACTCATGCTGTACGACCACTTATTCCATATATTTACTTCATTTATGTATTTTGTATGTTGACTGTTTCTCTGTAATAGTTCAATCTAACAATGGGTTATATGTGGGGATTTTTTGTTGCAGGCAGTAACAGGAGGCCTCTTGTTGAAACTTCCTTTCACAACCATATTCGAGTACCTTCAGGTTCTCTTCAGTTGGTTATTAGCTTCCTGCTTTAGCACAATGTTGTAGCATGTCTCCATATAAAATTTATTATCCTATGCTTGACATCTGTCTTTGCATTTTGAGCAGATGTTGCAGATGATTGTGTTTTCAATAAGAAGTCTTGGGCCACATGCAATTCTTTATCTTGCAGCTGCAGTGTCTGACTTTTATGTTCCCTGGAAAAGCATGGTAATGGTTGAATTTTTTGAAAAGTTATGTAGTGCTTTTACCACGTTCTCTGGCTTCATTCTGTAATTCAATAGACATATAACAAAAGCTAGCCCTTCGGAAAATAGCTAGAGAACTTGGTTTTGACCTCATCATTCCTTGAATTGTGTAGAAAATGCTTGATTATGATCTTTGAAAGATTGATAGCATTTCCTTAAATACTTATTACTCGTTTTCAAGTTTTAATCTTGTATCATTATTAAGTCTCATTTCAGAATTAGCATAATCTGCGCCATTTTCTTAGCAAAGCATGATTGTGCAGGCAGAACACAAAATTCAGTCGGGATCTGGTCCATTGGACATGCGACTTGTTCAGGTGCCAAAGATGCTCTTAGTGCTGAGGAAAGACTGGGCGCCAAGGGCCTTCTGTATATCATTTAAGGTCAGATTTGAAGCTTCTGCTTATTTCTAGTTAGTATCCTATCCATAAATATACAATTTGTTAGTTCCGTTGCTGCACTTTAGTGGATGAAAATTCGCCTTTTCTTTACTTGTATCCATAGACTATCTATATGATAATCTTTTGTCGAGGGTTGTGGATGGGGCTGGGTAACGGTAGCCTGAAGATCACTTAGATATTTCTGTTGGAGGCTTTTCGTTTAACAGATTTCTAATCTGTTCTTCTGTGACATCAGACTTGCGTCGATAGTTGTCCATTATGTCTTCTGTCTCACAGAGTCTTCCTCGACATGCATGGTGCAGTCATATATATCTAACATCAATATCGTACCCCTTAGCTTTGTCACTTGATTTTTATCAGCTAATAAAGTTTTACAGGTTACATGATGCAGAATTACTTTTTTGGACTAAAAACCTTTGACATCCTTGCATAAACAGCTAGAGACGGATTCAAAGATTCTTTTAGAGAAGGCTGATATGGCTCTTCAGAAGTACAAGGTGCATATGGTTATAGCGAATGAACTTTCAACCCGCAAGGAAGAGGTTGTAGTCGTCAGAAGTAATGAAAAGATATCAGTTCGCCGAAACCAATCTCCGGGTGTTGTTGATGTGGAGTGTCCACTAATTGAACTTATTGTGGGAAGGCATTCTGCGTATATCGAGAATCCTGATCTATGATGAGTATCGATTTCACCTGGCAGAAGATCAGTGCAACATACAGTTGCCATTATGTTCAAGATAGCAATATTTGGGCATTCACCGTAGCTGTTTTATGTCCGCGTACTATGTTCGAGCAAAAGATTCTAAACAAAGTTTTCTCTTGAAAGCAATCAAATTACTTGTAACACACATAACTTTTAAGGGGAGATAACGAAGTAATTATCTCCCTTATTTCGAGGAACTGCAAAGTTCTGGTTAATAAAGCTCAAGCTCTTATTATCTTTCTTATTTCAAGCAATGGTTTGTTGGATCAGATCTGAACTAGCCATTGGCACTGTATGCAGAAACCTGTTGAGAAACTTTGAAGGCGCACGAGAACGGCTGCACTAATATAATTACAGGGTAATTTCTCGTTAATTTCTATAAATTTCTTCGACGAAGATATATACAGATTGATTTTCTCTCGTACAATAGACGGATGGACGGATTTGTCTGCAGTGGCGATTACAAATTGTATTCTGTAATATAAAGCCAAAGAGGAAGTCTTGCTCTACCGTTTTTCTTCGTCCTCTGTGTCAAGCTCAAGTCCCTCTGCGGCTAAAAGCTGACCGATGAGCTTTTTCTTGTCTTCCTCTGCTTTCCTTCGCATTAGGTCCCTTTTCTTTAAGACTAGCGTGTGTCGCTTGAGGGTACTGGAGAAATACTCTGCCGAGGCCTTTTTTTCTCTTGCCAGGATTCTCTTCTCTTCATCTGGGTCAACCTGGATGCCGAATACATCGACCTTAGGAAATCAGTTACAGAGAAATGCAGCCGAAACAAAGACACGATAGCTTTATCCGAATTTCTAACAATAAGATCATAGAGAGGAGCACGAGATTCTGAATAGTGTTTGATCGGTAATGATAAGAGACAAATAGAATATATGATTGCCGTTTATGATTTTTTGCATCCTGCAGAAGCCTGGGCTTGCGGTATTTATCAAACAGGTAGAATGAAGAACTTCCATTTTTATTTCTGAACTACAGAAACTATGTTTAACAGCTGATTCGTGTACTAAGAGAATGATTCTATACCTTGGAACGAGAAAGTCGACGTGCGCGAATATTCATCTCACGCTGTTGTTGCTCTTGCCAAGCTGCTATTGCCATATCACCTCGTTGATCAAAAGCTTTTCGCTTTTTAATTAGCCATTCCATCCATGCTTGAGATGCCTGATACAATTGTGCACACAAAGAAATCGTTAAAAAACAACTAAAATACGAGCCGGTCTGATTAATGCAACTCGTGAATCTATTCTACATTTTCCTATATCTATCCTAAAAAGAATAAGCAAGAAAGTACAAAGCAACTTATATGCAAACTTCAAATCTTACTTTCATTGGGTTGAGTCGGTTATCCCTATCATATTGGCCCCTCTTCTCGTCATCCATGAGCAACTCATAAGCAGCTTGAATCTTAATAAATCTAGCTTCAGCTGTTTCCCCCTCCTCTAGAGTCCCTCTACCATCGTAAACTTGAAAAAGGAAAGAAAACTAGATCAACTCCAATTTTCAACTTTCAAGCAAAAACCAATACACAAAAGAAGACGGCACAAAATATTGTAAAGAGCACATTTACTGATGATCTAACTTTTAAAGGTAGAAACCAATACGTGCAGCAACCTAATACGCAATGAAAGGCGAAAAGCAATGTCTGATATCAGTTTAAAAAACATGACACGAAAGTTAGGCCACCTAGAATTGGATTCGAGGTATATTGAGGGAAGACATGGAGGGCAACTTCGAAATTTTGTCCAAGTTGAATGAATTACATAGATTTGTCAGAAAACTTATCCCTCCTTCAGCTTAGACAAAATTTGGAAGTCGGCCTTCGTTTCTTACTCTAGCTAGTCATCCAATTCCAATTCTACACACCAAACGTGGCTGCAAGGAATAAAAACAACTCCCAATGCCATAGGGCCCTTTTGCACGACAGCTCTGTTGCACACAAAGTGCAAAAGGTTTCTTCAAGTTGAAACTAACAAAGCTTTTACAAAAGGGTTTCTGCATCTCGCCATAGTAAAGCAATATTTGTTTACACATATTACTTGTGATAGCAGTCACCACTACCAAAGTAGCAATTCACAATTTCACAGACATGAAATCGAAAACTTGGAAAAGCATTTGGAAACAAGACAAGGGAACAAACCATCCGGATGATAAAACTTGGCCAGCCGTCTGTAAGCAATCTTTATCTCGTCATCGTCAGCGTCCCTCTCTAATTCTGCATTTCAAAAAACAAAAAAAAAAATTCAAAAACCAAAAAGTCAGAAACAGTGAAAACGTTACAAATTCCAGAATTTACAAAACCAAAGATCAGAGCTTAATTCAATTACCAAGAGTTTCGTAGGGAGATTTGGGGT